>NC_134270.1:112947671-113627608 GCF_031893055.1 Leptodactylus fuscus | reverse complement strand
TCCCGACCGACACCGACGTCGACGACCTCGACCAACCCCCTCCTCCCCATTCCTGCGCGTATTATCCCCCATAGTCGCTGCACACAGTATTATGTCCCATAGTGGCCCCTGTGCACAGTATTATGTCCCATAGTGGCCCCTGCACACAGATTTATGTCCCTCAGTGGCCCCTGCATACAGTATTATGTCCCTTAGTGTGTGCAGGGGCCACTAAGGGACATAATACTGTGTGCAGGGGCCACTAAGGGACATAATACTGTGTGAAGGGGCCACTATTATGTCCCTTAGTGGCCCCTGCACACAGTATTATGTCCCTTAGTGGCCCCTTCACACAGTATTATGTCCCACTGTGGACACCCATAAACAATTATTATACTCTGGGGTCTTTACAGACCCCAGAGTATAATAATCGGAGACTTGGGGAATAAAAACATTAAAAAATCCACTGTTGCTTACCTGTCCCCGGCTCCTAGACTGTCGGTGGCTACTCTCATCCTTCTTTAATGACGTCGGACATGACCCGGGATGCAGGCCGGGATCATATGACGTCAGACAACTAGGCCTGAGGCCTGCACGGATCGTGGAGAGGTAAGTAACACTGTTTATTATGTTCCCTTACCTCTCCCGGGCCTCCGATCATTATACTCGGGGGTCTGAAAAGACCCCCGAGTATAATGATAGTCTTTGTGGGGCAAGTAAATAGGGCCCGTTACCGGCTGAAGTAACTTCAGCCGATACTGGCCTATTAAAAAAAAAAAAAGAGCAGCAGAAGTGACTGTCACTGGGCCCCCTAATGGCCCAGGCCCTGTGGCAGCTGCTTCTGCTGCCTCTACGGTAGTTACGCCACTGAGAAAACCATATCTGTCATCTCTATTTGACCTGTTTCTGAGTTACAAATGCTCCTTCATCCTGAGCCTGAGCTGTCTTCTCTTGACAATTTGTGTGTTTGTCTTGTGTTTATTTTCTCTGATGATTAAGTTTAAATGTCATCATATTCTTACCTACTATGTCCTTACATGAGGTTTTATTCCATAGTTTGGCTGGTGGGGGGCAGTAAATAAAAAAAAAAAAAAATAAATCAAACATGATAGCAATATGTGTGGTAAACTGTCATATTTAAAGACAGCAACCAGCTGAATTTACTTCCTTAAATGGTCACTATCTTTTCAGACAACTTAGTCTCATTTCAGAGAGCATGTGATTCTTGACAAAAATTGCAGTGCACTTTTATTAAAGATGTAGCTGCTTTCTGCCTCAAAAACCTCTCTAAAGTTCCTGTCACTAGGTGTTTCCCTTCTAGCTAATATCCAGTTCACTCCCTGTTGTTAGCCAAGGTCTATACATAGATACATTAGATAAGCAAGACAGAATTACAGTAAGTGGAAGGGGCAGTTCTGTTCTGTCTTCATACAATGAATGAAGAGGGGAGGAGTTGATTTTCTTTACAGCCTGCACACACACATCCTAGCTGAATTACGTATACATTAACCAGTAGCATAAGTAATGAATAGAGGAGTGGTGCATACTGCTGCTAATTGTACATGCCCACAGCCTCAGAGACAAATGCAAAATATGCTACAGCCATGATGTGCTTATTAATAGGACATGTAGGAATTAGCAGTGATGCTGTTGCTGCTAGCAGAGGGCTGTTGTTAATTTTTATGATAGCTGTAAAGAGTTCAACTTGATCTTGTCACAGTTTCTATGGCTGATTCAGAACCCACAAAACCTCTAATTAGACCCATTCATTTGAGCCTAAGCAGAAAGTGAAAGCTGTGGCATAAAGCTCTAGTTTTCCACTGCAGGAAGCCGGGGGAACAGAAAGTGGTGATAAATTTTTATCTCTTTCACTTTCTACTATGTCAACATGAATACAGGTAGAACTGTATCCTTATCAATCTCATATGAAAGATGAGAATCTCCAGTGCTCGCTTTGGCATCACATATACTAAAATTGGAACGATACAGAGAAGATTAGCATGGCCCCTGCGCAAGGATGACATGCAAATTTGTGAAGTGTTCCATATTTTTTTAAAAAAAAGATAATAATCTCCTATTCCATATAACAACAAAAGTAAATTTCTATGTTATATAATGCCCAAGATATAGCTGTTTGAAGTGACCCTTCCCACCCTCATTTTTGCTTCATTTCGCATAGCCTGTTCACCATACACAATGAGAAGCAAGAGGAAGAGTAAAAAAAATGCAGAATATCAAAGAAAAGGGCCAAAACCTGTTAATAAAGTTTATTACAATATTTATTAATGATACAAATACTGCCAGAAAATCAAAAGTTGTCCGAAAGTTTAGTTATACTTTATGTCCAACTTACCCTTTACCCGCACTAACTCTGGTATTACATCTTTAGGGATCAAACGCCCCCTTAATTTTGCACATTTATTTGCTAAAAATTATCTTCCACTCCTTCTTATATTCCAGACTGTCACAATAGCATACTGAAAATGACTCTCCTGCCTTCTGCTTTACCTGTTGTCTGTATTCCATCCTTCTTTGGGATGCGTATTCAGAGTTGCTTAAGTGTCTTTATATGGTCCCTGGGCTATTTTAGAAGATTCTTACATGCCGCAAGGATACAAGTGGAATGGGTCTCCCTGATTTCCACCTCTATTAGACTGTTAGACTCCTTGACTTTTTCCACAACAGTGCTTTGAAAGCATGGATTGCCCTTACCCAGAATATTTTCCCCAGAACTGCACACTACTTTAGACGTGGCTCTCCCTCTTGTGTGACTCTGCCACTTTCTCCTTAATGACACTTTAGACACTCTGGACTCTCGGGGGTGATGGACTGGGTACTCCCTTGGTAAATCCAAATAGCCCCATCTCTTTACCAAGATCCTCCATATTCCTCTTTTTGGGAGGTATTAGGAGAAAACTCCTTTGTTTCACTCATGCCCTTGTAGGGATGTTAAATCTCTTTACTCTTTGCTTTCATAGGAAGCTCTCATCCCACATAATCATTTTGAATACTCACAGCTTTGAAATTTTTATTGCGGGATCAAAAATCAGATAAACTAAAATGTCAATTCCAAGATTGCCGTCCACCACCCCGCCCCCACTGTGAAGGAATCGCTTGAGTAGATTGCAGCAACTCAAAGTATGGAGAAGCTCATTGAACACACTCTGGAGATTGCATTTCAATCCTTCTCCTCATACTTACCCCTCTAACTGTCTTCAAAATACTCCCCCCTCCCCATTTTTTTACATATATCTCATTCATTAGTCATGCCCCCCCTGGTCTTCCCCCCATACATTGTTTTCCCCCCATACATTGTTTTCCTTTTCTCTCCTTTCTTTTCCCTCTTCTTCCCCGATGAACTTTTTCAGCCGCCTCTTCCTTCACTTTCTACCTTGTTATAAATTTGAGTTTCCAATCTTTGTAGCTGAACTGGGATCGGGCTCTGTATATAAGATATGATGCTACTTGATCTTGAACTTCACGCTCCTGTTCACTTATAATGGGTGAGGGGCACTGCAGCCCTGTTGCGCCAACTGTACGAGCTCCTCCATTATTTTGTGGTAAATGCATGGGTATCCCTGGGCTGCTGAGGCCTCATTTCTTTTTCTTGTATTGCTTGGTTTTCTTGTTACCTTTTTTGTTTTACGATTGATTTAATATTTTATGTTTATATATTTTTAAGCTCAGTAAAAATATTGAATTTGAAAAATGCTGAACAAAAAAGCAGCTTAATTTTTTTATCCATTTTTTTATTCGGAACATTTTTTGAAGGTTTTTTTTTTGAGGCGTCCCATTGATTTCAGTGGCATTTGGAGCATTTTTTCTGCCATAAGATAGGACAAGATGCTTCTTTTTCAGTTGGCTGAAAATAGCAGCACCGAAGAAAGAAGCTAGCTGACTCCCATTAAAATAATTGGGAGAATTTTCAAGCAGTTTTGAAGCTGCCTTTAGAGCTGTTTTCAAGGCAGAACAGTCTCGAAAACAGCTTCAAAAGAAGCAGTGTAAACTTATCCTTAGATGTAGAATATAGCAGAAGCACAAAATAGTGGGAGAATAATGCTGAAAAGCGGAATACAGTTATATACAGTACTTTTATTATATTTAGAGATGAGCGAACAGTGTTCTATCGAACACATGTTCGATCGGATATCAGGGTGTTCGCCATGTTCGAATCGAATCGAACACCGCGTGGTAAAGTGCGCCAAAATTCGATTCCCCTCCCACCTTCCCTGGCGCCTTTTTTGCACCAATAACAGCGCAGGGGAGGTGGGACAGGAACTACGACACCGGGGGCATTGAAAAAAATTGGAAAAAGTCATTGGCTGCCGAAATCAGGTGACCTCCATTTTAGACGAATAGTGGATTTCAAATCCGGGTCATATGAGAATGTGAACTTTGTGACTATGAAACAGGGATAGCTGTACAGGCAGGGATAGCTAGGGATAACCTTTATTTAGGGGGGAATGTTATTAAAAATAACTTTTTGGGGTTCTATCGGGTGTGCAATTGTGATTTTTGTGAGATAAACTTTTTCCCATAGGGATGCATTGGCCAGCGCTGATTGGCCAGAGTACGGAACTCGACCAATCAGCGCTGGCTCTGCTGGAGGAGGCGGAGTCTAAGATCGCTCCACACCAGTCTCCATTCAGGTCCGACCTTAGACTCCGCCTCCTCCAGCAGAGCCAGCGCTGATTGGCCGAATTCCGTACTCTGGCCAATCAGCACTGGCTAATGCATTGTATTGGCGTGATGAAGCAGTGCTGAATGTGTGTGCTTAGCACGCACATTCAGCTCTACTTCATCGGGCTAATAGAATGCATTGGCCAATCAGCGCTGGCCAATGCATTCTATTAGCTTGATGAAGCAGAGTGTGCACAAGGGTTCAAGCGCACCCTCGGCTCTGATGTAGCAGAGCCGAGGCTGCACAAGGGTTCAAGCGCACCCTCGGCTCTGATGTAGCAGAGCCGAGGGTGCACTTGAACCCTTGTGCACCCTCGGCTCTGCTACATCAGAGCCGAGGGTGCGCTTGAACCCTTGTGCAGCCTTGGCTCTGCTACATCAGAGCCGAGGGTGCGCTTGAACCCTTGTGCACCCTCGGCTCTGCTACATCAGAGCCGAGGGTGCGCTTGAACCCTTGTGCACACTCTGCTTCATCAAGCTAATAGAATGCATTGGCCAGCGCTGATTGGCCAATGCATTCTATTAGCCCGATGAAGTAGAGCTGAATGTGTGTGCTAAGAACACACATTCAGCACTGCTTCATCACGCCAATACAATGCATTAGCCAGTGCTGATTGGCCAGAGTACGGAATTTGGCCAATCAGCGCTGGCTCTGCTGGAGGAGGCGGAGTCTAAGGTCGGACCTGAATGGAGACTGGTGTGGAGCGATCTTAGACTCCGCCTCCTCCAGCAGAGCCAGCGCTGATTGGTCGAGTTCCGTACTCTGGCCAATCAGCGCTGGCCAATGCATTCTATTAGCCCGATGAAGTAGAGCTGAATGTGTGTGCTTAGCACACACATTCAGCTCTACTTCATCGGGCTAATAGAATGCATTGGCCAATCAGCGCTGGCCAATGCATTCTATTAGCGTGAACTGAGTTTGCACAGGGGTTCTAGTGCACCCTCGGCTCTGCTACATCAGATTGCTACATCTGATGTAGCAGTGCCGAGTGTGCATCAGATGTGTAGTTGAGCAAAACTGACTCAGCACTGCTAAGTCTCTGCATTCGCATAGGAATGCATTGGCCAGCCTTCGGCCAATCAGCGCTGGCTCTGCCGGAGGAGGCGGAGTCTAAGGTCGGACCTGAATGGAGACTGGTGTGGAGCGATCTTAGACTCCGCCTCCTCCAGCAGAGCCAGCGCTGATTGGTCGAGTTCCGTACTCTGGCCAATCAGCACTGGCCAATGCATTTCTATGGGGAAAAGTTAGCTTGCGAAAATCGCAAACTGACAGGGATTTCCATGAAATAAAGTGACTTTTATGCCCCCAGACATGCTTCTCCTGCTGTCCCAGTGTCATTCCAGGGTGTTGGTATCATTTCCTGGGGTGTCATAGTGGACTTGGTGACCCTCCAGACACGAATTTGGGTTTCCCCCTTAACGAGTTTATGTTCCCCATAGACTATAATGGGGTTCGAAACCCATTCGAACACTCGAACAGTGAGCGGCTGTTCGAATCGAATTTCGAACCTCGAACATTTTAGTGTTCGCTCATCTCTAATTATATTCGTTCTTTAGATAGCATCCTATGGTTATGAATACAACTATTGTTATTTTTCATTTTACAGGGACTTATGTTTGTAATGGAGCTAAGAAGGAGTCCCAAACAAAAGTCTCACAAAAAAGTGGGTTTTACCATAAGAAAGTTTGGCAACTACTACACTATATGAACTTTCTATGATAATGATGTCATCTATTAGGCTTGACCTCCTACAGTACAAACAGTAAAATGTAGCCGGGCTAACCGCATGGGCTCTGCTATATCTCACTATAGAAATGCATTGACCAGCGTTGATTGGCCAGTGTACGGGCATTCGGCCAATCAACGCTGGCCAATGCATTGCTATGGGAAAAAGTCAGCTCGCGCATATCGCAAGCTGACAGGGATCCCGACCAGATAGAGCCCCAAAGAGCTAGGTGAGTGACATTCCCCCTAAATAAGGTTATCTCTAGCTAACCCTGCCTGTAGATCTGTCCCTGTCTCACATTCATATAGTTCACAGTCCCAAATTAGTCAAATGTTAAATCCACCATTCGTCTAAATTGGAGGTTATCTGTTTCCGGCTGCAAATTCCTTTTTCCGATTTTTTTTTCACTGCCTACATTGTCGTATTTCCTGTCCCACCTCCCCTGTGCTGTTATTGGTGCAAAAAACGTGCCAGGGAAGGTGGGAGGGGAATCAAAGAAAGGGAAAAAGAACAAGGACAATCAGAAAAGACCACCTGTGAGTCCCTGTATTTGTAGATAAACTACCCACTGTTTTTACATGATTCTTGTATTCTTCAAAAATCTGAGGCCTAACTAACAAGTGAGTGTTACCATCCCCTTGTCAATAGGACATCTCTTTATGCAGTCTGTGATACTGCCAGCAGTGTATGGAAAATGTCACTTGTATAGGCGTACAGCCCTTTGGCAAGGAGAATGATAGCACAAAATGGTAATATTCCTACAATATACCAATAATGACTGAAAACACATTCCGTTATATTCAGCTGCATATACTTGTTTTTCCTAATTAAAGCAAATAAAGCATACTTTTCATGTACAAAGGAATTTCTGCCTTTGAATTTCCGATGCCCATACGCACAGGCCCAGTATAATGTATGTGGAACTTATTTCTTGTATACAGAGTGAATTTAATATAAGGCTGCCGAGATGGTGCAGAACTCGGTATCAGCACATATCTCTTTAATGCCTCTAATTTGCTTTTTAAGTCAGATAAATAGCTGCGATACATTCTAATTATCTGGCACTTTTTAGTTATTTTTTTTTATCACACTAGGCGACGGTTGCAGACTATTAACATCCCTTTTATATTTCTTCATTCCAACAGAGAGATCACTGGCATAAAAAGGAAAATACGGCCAGTTTGTTTGCATTAATACGTAATTATAGATTTATGTTTTCACTTTATGTTTCTAAAATACCATTAATTATATTCTGCCTAAAATCCACAATTCACTAGAACATACAACTTCCTAAGTGACACATCAATATAAACTAGCACTGACGTCTGGAAATAACAGCTTGTTTGATATGTTTAGAAACATTAGGAATTCATGACATTAGTGCTATGTCCATTCTATGCTATCACCAATCAGTAATGTCCATTACCCCTCGTTCACATCTGCATTCGGCATTCTGTTCAGGGAGTCTGCATGGGGACCCCTTGAACGGAATACCAAATGCAATTGCAACCACTGTGCAGTAAAAGCACACGGACCCCATAGACTATATTGGGGTCCATGTACTTTCCGCGTGCTGCCCGCACGAATCATGCGGACAGGAAAGTAGACTGTGAACTACTTTCCTCTCCGCATGTTCTGTGCGGAGATCTGGCGGCAACACATGGACCCCATTATAGTCTATGGGGATCCGTGTGCTTTTACTGCACCACGCCTGCAATTGTATTTGGTATTCCGTTCAGGGGGGCCCCATGCAGACTACCAATTCAGATGTAAACGAGGGGTTAGACCATAGTGCTATGAAGGAATCAAAGATGAAAATGTCACCATTATTTAAACTTCTCTCCAGCATTATGTTGGTTTCTAGAAAAGCTGGTCGATAAGTGATATTGTTGCTATCACAGCTGCCATGTTATGTCACCCAGCATGAACTAAAGTAATGAAAGCGCAGCTCATTATGAGTGACTTAGATTTTCCATGTGTCACAGTCTAAGCTCCCATAACTTGCAGGTGACTGCATAACATGTGGACCTGTAGGCTAGGAAACAAGCTCGATATGGGAAATCCAGCAGTGCTTAGAAAATCATCCAGTGTTTATTAACAGAGATGAGCGAACAGTGTTCTATCGAACACATGTTCGATCGGATATCAGGGTGTTCGCCATGTTCGAATCGAATCGAACACCGCGTGGTAAAGTGCGCCAAAATTCGATTCCCCTCCCACCTTCCCTGGCGCCTTTTTTGCACCAATAACAGCGCAGGGGAGGTGGGACAGGAACTACGACACCGGGGGCATTGAAAAAAATTGGAAAAAGTCATTGGCTGCCGAAATCAGGTGACCTCCATTTTAGACGAATAGTGGATTTCAAATCCGGGTCATATGAGAATGTGAACTTTGTGACTATGAAACAGGGATAGCTGTACAGGCAGGGATAGCTAGGGATAACCTTTATTTAGGGGGGAATGTTATTAAAAATAACTTTTTGGGGTTCTATCGGGTGTGTAATTGTGATTTTTGTGAGATAATCTTTTTCCCATAGGGATGCATTGGCCAGCGCTGATTGGCCAGAGTACGGAACTCGACCAATCAGCGCTGGCTCTGCTGGAGGAGGCGGAGTCTAAGATCGCTCCACACCAGTCTCCATTCAGGTCCGACCTTAGACTCCGCCTCCTCCAGCAGAGCCAGCGCTGATTGGCCGAATTCCGTACTCTGGCCAATCAGCACTGGCTAATGCATTGTATTGGCGTGATGAAGCAGTGCTGAATGTGTGTGCTTAGCACGCACATTCAGCTCTACTTCATCGGGCTAATAGAATGCATTGGCCAATCAGCGCTGGCCAATGCATTCTATTAGCTTGATGAAGCAGAGTGTGCACAAGGGTTCAAGCGCACCCTCGGCTCTGATGTAGCAGAGCCGAGGCTGCACAAGGGTTCAAGCGCACCCTCGGCTCTGATGTAGCAGAGCCGAGGGTGCACTTGAACCCTTGTGCACCCTCGGCTCTGCTACATCAGAGCCGAGGGTGCGCTTGAACCCTTGTGCAGCCTTGGCTCTGCTACATCAGAGCCGAGGGTGCGCTTGAACCCTTGTGCACCCTCGGCTCTGCTACATCAGAGCCGAGGGTGCGCTTGAACCCTTGTGCACACTCTGCTTCATCAAGCTAATAGAATGCATTGGCCAGCGCTGATTGGCCAATGCATTCTATTAGCCCGATGAAGTAGAGCTGAATGTGTGTGCTAAGAACACACATTCAGCACTGCTTCATCACGCCAATACAATGCATTAGCCAGTGCTGATTGGCCAGAGTACGGAATTTGGCCAATCAGCGCTGGCTCTGCTGGAGGAGGCGGAGTCTAAGGTCGGACCTGAATGGAGACTGGTGTGGAGCGATCTTAGACTCCGCCTCCTCCAGCAGAGCCAGCGCTGATTGGTCGAGTTCCGTACTCTGGCCAATCAGCGCTGGCCAATGCATTCTATTAGCCCGATGAAGTAGAGCTGAATGTGTGTGCTTAGCACACACATTCAGCTCTACTTCATCGGGCTAATAGAATGCATTGGCCAATCAGCGCTGGCCAATGCATTCTATTAGCGTGAACTGATTTTGCACAGGGGTTCTAGTGCACCCTCGGCTCTGCTACATCAGATTGCTACATCTGATGTAGCAGTGCCGAGTGTGCATCAGATGTGTAGTTGAGCAAAACTGACTCAGCACTGCTAAGTCTCTGCATTCGCATAGGAATGCATTGGCCAGCCTTCGGCCAATCAGCGCTGGCTCTGCCGGAGGAGGCGGAGTCTAAGGTCGGACCTGAATGGAGACTGGTGTGGAGCGATCTTAGACTCCGCCTCCTCCAGCAGAGCCAGCGCTGATTGGTCGAGTTCCGTACTCTGGCCAATCAGCACTGGCCAATGCATTTCTATGGGGAAAAGTTAGCTTGCGAAAATCGCAAACTGACAGGGATTTCCATGAAATAAAGTGACTTTTATGCCCCCAGACATGCTTCTCCTGCTGTCCCAGTGTCATTCCAGGGTGTTGGTATCATTTCCTGGGGTGTCATAGTGGACTTGGTGACCCTCCAGACACGAATTTGGGTTTCCCCCTTAACGAGTTTATGTTCCCCATAGACTATAATGGGGTTCGAAACCCATTCGAACACTCGAACAGTGAGCGGCTGTTCGAATCGAATTTCGAACCTCGAACATTTTAGTGTTCGCTCATCTCTATTTATTAAGCCATATTTAAAAGAATAGTCAGCAGCATACAACCTATGTGTTTCGAGCTCTCTTAGGCAAGAGCGACACTATGACTTTTGCAGTGCTACCAATTGATATCAACTATTGACTGACAGTTGCAATCCACAAGTTTGCATATAATTTCAGACATGTCATCAAGTCACCAGATAAGCACTCACTTTCACCGGGCTTATTATTGCTTATTACTAGAGATGAGCGAACACTGTTCGGATCAGCCGATCCAAACAGCACGCTCCCATAGAAATGAATGGAAGCACCTGTGGCGCTGACTTTGCCGGCAGCCGGCCGGCGTCACAGGTCACTTTCAAATGGATGCGACCAGCTTTATACCACCAAGAAAAATGGTTCCAGTGTCACATGGAAGGTAAGATTGCAACTTTAGCTATAAGAAAAATGGAGATGCTGGCTATTCAGGCAATTTTATAGGTAGTACGGCAGAATCTCAGCTTTTATGTGATACCAGAACCATTTCATTTTTAGAGATACAGCAGTCTGAAGTGATCATTCCCAATTTCGGCAAATGCTCTACATTTTAGCAATAAAAATGTGTACGAGTTTGCCCTGGTAACAGCTCAGTTAGAGGGAGAATTTTAGAGCCTGTTTTCTATTAAAAGATAGTTAAATAGGTTAATTAGGTATATTACAAAAATGTTCACCAAATATCCACGGCGTGTTTTCCAGCGTTATCAGTCTTGGTTGCTGAACATAGATCACTAGAAAATTGTGTTCTCAGCCTCGTTCAAGATCATGGTATGGCGACATGTTGAGGGCACCATATTGCTCCCAGGCCTCTATACTCCTACCTGACTGCCATGTCTAATGGGGTGATAAATGTCTCAAATAGGAAGGTTGATTGAAATAATATAGTTTCATTGTGTGCTCCTGGATGTTCCTCGTTTGCAATCCCTTACTGTCATGTTCGACGTGTTTAGAATTCAATTTTGTAAAATCCGATCTTCAGAAACATTTGCTGTAAACTCTTTATCCATTCCAGGGGTTACAAATTGATTTCATACCATTATGAGTACATTACGTATGAGTATGTACTTGTGTGTAGGTGCTTGCTTAGGTGAGTAGAGGCACTGCCAAGAAACTACTGGTGGGAATTATATGTAGGCTTTATGTAACAGACAGTGGTCAGGGTACAAACTTCTCAGGACTCAGCAACTTCTGGCAGGCTTGATTATTGACAAAGGCTATGATGCTTATGATGCTTATAATGATTCTTGTTCTTCTTAACCTCTTATTCATTTCATTGGAGAATAGTCTTGTTTGCATGACCAGAGCTGTATTTATATTGGTGGGATATCAATCCAGCATCTGCTAGAAATTTTAATTTTAGCGGCATATAGAAAATATGGAAATACATGAATTTGGTCTTCTCCATTGAAGCCAATGCAAGTTGTAGAGACTGTTCATGGTTAGAGACTGCCTCTTCAACAGGAATTATGGACCTCCATGTCCAGACCCCCATTGTTTAGTGTTATACAGACTTCACTATACCCAATTTATTTTGATCTGCAATATCTCATCATTGTCATTATCACATACATAACTATTAGAGATGAGCGAACAGTGTTCTATCGAACTCATGTTCGATCGGATATTAGGCTGTTCGGCATGTTCGAATCGAATCGAACACCGCGTGGTAAAGTGCGCCATTACTCGATTCCCCTCCCACCTTCCCTGGCGCCTTTTTTGCTCCAATAACAGCGCTGGGTAGGTGGGACAGGAACTACGACACCGGTGACGTTGAAAAAAGTAGGCAAAACCCATTGGCTGCCGAAAACATGTGACCTCTAATTTAAAAGAACAGCGACGCCCAGCTTCGCGTCATTCTGAGCTTGCAATTCACCGAGGACGGAGGTTTCCGTCCAGCTAGCTAGGGCTTAGATTCTGGGTAGGCAGGGACAGGCTAGGATAGGAAGGAGAAGACAACCAACAGCTCTTGTAAGAGCTAAATTCCAGGGAGAAGCTTGTCAGTGTAACGTGGCACTGACGGGCTCAATCGCCGCAACCCAGCTTTCCCAGGATCCTGAATGGAATACACTGTCAGTGTATTCCCGTATACCCGATATATACCCCGATACCCGTTCCAACGGTGTGCCCCCCCACCTTCACCCCAGAAATACCCTGCAAGTCCCCTAGCAATAGAATTGGGGCTATATACACCCACAATTTTTACTACTGGTATACAGTGCCATTGTCTGACTGGGAATTCAAAGAATATATTGGGAATACAAATACCCTCATTTCTTGCTACTGCCATATAGTGCCAGTTTCTGACTGGTAATTCAAAGAATATATTGGGGTTACGTGCACCCACAATTTTTACTACTGGTATACAGTGCCATTGTCTGACTGGGAATTCAAAGAATATATTGGGAATACAAATACCCTCATTTCTTGCTACTGCCATATAGTGCCAGTGTCTGACTGGGAATTCAAAGAATATATTGGGGTTACGTGCACCCACAATTTTTACTACTGGTATACAGTGCCATTGTCTGACTGGGAATTCAAAGAGTATATTGGGAATACAAATACCCTCATTTCTTGCTACTGCCATATAGTGCCAGTTTCTGACTGGGAATTCAAAGAATATATTGGGGTTACGTGCACCCACAATTTTTACTACTGGTATACAGTGCCATTGTCTGACTGGGAATTCAAAGAATATATTGGGGTTATAAATACCCTCATTTCTTGCTACTGCCATATAGTGCCAGTTTCTGACTGGTAATTCAAAGAATATATTGGGGTTACGTGCACCCACAATTTTTACTACTGGTATACAGTGCCATTGTCTGACTGGGAATTCAAAGAGTATATTGGGAATACAAATACCCTCATTTCTTGCTACTGCCATATAGTGCCAGTGTCTGACTGGGAATTCAAAGAATATATTGGGGTTACGTGCACCCACAATTTTTACTACTGGTATACAGTGCCATTGTCTGACTGGGAATTCAAAGAGTATATTGGGAATACAAATACCCTCATTTCTTGCTACTGCCATATAGTGCCAGTTTCTGACTGGGAATTCAAAGAATATATTGGGGTTACGTGCACCCACAATTTTTACTACTGGTATACAGTGCCATTGTCTGACTGGGAATTCAAAGAGTATATTGGGAATACAAATACCCTCATTTCTTGCTACTGCCATATAGTGCCAGTTTCTGACTGGGAATTCAAAGAATATATTGGGGTTACGTGCACCCACAATTTTTACTACTGGTATACAGTGCCATTGTCTGACTGGGAATTCAAAGAATATATTGGGGTTATAAATACCCTCATTTCTTGCTACTGCCATATAGTGCCAGTTTCTGACTGGGAATTCAAAGAATATATTGGGGTTACGTGCACCCACAATTTTTACTACTGGTATACAGTGCCATTGTCTGACTGGGAATTCAAAGAATATATTGGGGTTATAAATACCCTCATTTCTTGCTACTGCCATATAGTGCCAGTTTCTGACTGGGAATTCAAAGAATATATTGGGGTTACGTGCACCCACAATTTTTACTACTGGTATACAGTGCCATTGTCTGACTGGGAATTCAAAGAATATATTGGGGTTATAAATACCCTCATTTCTTGCTACTGCCATATAGTGCCAGTTTCTGACTGGTAATTCAAAGAATATATTGGGGTTACGTGCACCCACAATTTTTACTACTGGTATACAGTGCCATTGTCTGACTGGGAATTCAAAGAATATATTGGGAATACAAATACCCTCATTTCTTGCTACTGCCATATAGTGCCAGTTTCTGACTGGTAATTCAAAGAATATATTGGGGTTACGTGCACCCACAATTTTTACTACTGGTATACAGTGCCATTGTCTGACTGGGAATTCAAAGAATATATTGGGAATACAAATACCCTCATTTCTTGCTACTGCCATATAGTGCCAGTGTCTGACTGGGAATTCAAAGAATATATTGGGGTTACGTGCACCCACAATTTTTACTACTGGTATACAGTGCCATTGTCTGACTGGGAATTCAAAGAGTATATTGGGAATACAAATACCCTCATTTCTTGCTACTGCCATATAGTGCCAGTTTCTGACTGGGAATTCAAAGAATATATTGGGGTTACGTGCACCCACAATTTTTACTACTGGTATACAGTGCCATTGTCTGACTGGGAATTCAAAGAATATATTGGGGTTATAAATACCCTCATTTCTTGCTACTGCCATATAGTGCCAGTTTCTGACTGGTAATTCAAAGAATATATTGGGGTTACGTGCACCCACAATTTTTACTACTGGTATACAGTGCCATTGTCTGACTGGGAATTCAAAGAGTATATTGGGAATACAAATACCCTCATTTCTTGCTACTGCCATATAGTGCCAGTGTCTGACTGGGAATTCAAAGAATATATTGGGGTTACGTGCACCCACAATTTTTACTACTGGTATACAGTGCCATTGTCTGACTGGGAATTCAAAGAATATATTGGGAATACAAATACCCTCATTTCTTGCTACTGCCATATAGTGCCAGTTTCTGACTGGTAATTCAAAGAATATATTGGGGTTACGTGCACCCACAATTTTTACTACTGGTATACAGTGCCATTGTCTGACTGGGAATTCAAAGAATATATTGGGAATACAAATACCCTCATTTCTTGCTACTGCCATATAGTGCCAGTGTCTGACTGGGAATTCAAAGAATATATTGGGGTTACGTGCACCCACAATTTTTACTACTGGTATACAGTGCCATTGTCTGACTGGGAATTCAAAGAGTATATTGGGAATACAAATACCCTCATTTCTTGCTACTGCCATATAGTGCCAGTTTCTGACTGGGAATTCAAAGAATATATTGGGGTTACGTGCACCCACAATTTTTACTACTGGTATACAGTGCCATTGTCTGACTGGGAATTCAAAGAATATATTGGGGTTATAAATACCCTCATTTCTTGCTACTGCCATATAGTGCCAGTTTCTGACTGGTAATTCAAAGAATATATTGGGGTTACGTGCACCCACAATTTTTACTACTGGTATACAGTGCCATTGTCTGACTGGGAATTCAAAGAGTATATTGGGAATACAAATACCCTCATTTCTTGCTACTGCCATATAGTGCCAGTGTCTGACTGGGAATTCAAAGAATATATTGGGGTTACGTGCACCCACAATTTTTACTACTGGTATACAGTGCCATTGTCTGACTGGGAATTCAAAGAGTATATTGGGAATACAAATACCCTCATTTCTTGCTACTGCCATATAGTGCCAGTTTCTGACTGGGAATTCAAAGAATATATTGGGGTTACGTGCACCCACAATTTTTACTACTGGTATACAGTGCCATTGTCTGACTGGGAATTCAAAGAGTATATTGGGAATACAAATACCCTCATTTCTTGCTACTGCCATATAGTGCCAGTTTCTGACTGGGAATTCAAAGAATATATTGGGGTTACGTGCACCCACAACTTTTACTACTGGTATACAGTGCCATTGTCTGACTGGGAATTCAAAGAATATATTGGGGTTATAAATACCCTCATTTCTTGCTACTGCCATATAGTGCCAGTTTCTGACTGGGAATTCAAAGAATATATTGGGGTTACGTGCACCCACAATTTTTACTACTGGTATACAGTGCCATTGTCTGACTGGGAATTCAAAGAATATATTGGGGTTATAAATACCCTCATTTCTTGCTACTGCCATATAGTGCCAGTTTCTGACTGGTAATTCAAAGAATATATTGGGGTTACGTGCACCCACAATTTTTACTACTGGTATACAGTGCCATTGTCTGACTGGGAATTCAAAGAATATATTGGGAATACAAATACCCTCATTTCTTGCTACTGCCATATAGTGCCAGTGTCTGACTGGGAATTCAAAGAATATATTGGGGTTACGTGCACCCACAATTTTTACTACTGGTATACAGTGCCATTGTCTGACTGGGAATTCAAAGAGTATATTGGGAATACAAATACCCTCATTTCTTGCTACTGCCATATAGTGCCAGTTTCTGACTGGGAATTCAAAGAATATATTGGGGTTACGTGCACCCACAATTTTTACTACTGGTATACAGTGCCATTGTCTGACTGGGAATTCAAAGAATATATTGGGGTTATAAATACCCTCATTTCTTGCTACTGCCATATAGTGCCAGTTTCTGACTGGTAATTCAAAGAATATATTGGGGTTACGTGCACCCACAATTTTTACTACTGGTATACAGTGCCATTGTCTGACTGGGAATTCAAAGAGTATATTGGGAATACAAATACCCTCATTTCTTGCTACTGCCATATAGTGCCAGTTTCTGACTGGGAATTCAAAGAATATATTGGGGTTACGTGCACCCACAATTTTTACTACTGGTATACAGTGCCAATTTCTAACTAGGAATTCAAAATGCGCAAGGCTCCCGGAAAGGGACGTGGACGAGGCCGTGGGCGAGGTCGGGGGAATGGTTCTGGGGAGCAAGGTAGCAGTGAAGCCACAGGGCGTCCCGTGCCTACTCCTGTGGGGCAGCAAGCATTGCGCCACTCCACAGTGCCAGGGTTGCTTGCCACATTAACTAAACTGCAGGGTACAAACCTTAGTAGGCCCGAGAACCAGGAACAGGTCTTGCAATGGCTGTCAGAGAACGCTTACAGCACATTGTCCAGCAGCCAGTCAGACTCTGCCTCCTCTCCTCCTATTACCCAACAGTCTTGTCTTCCTTCCTCCCAAAATTCCGAAGCTTTACAGAACAATAACCCAAACTGTCCCTGCTCCCCAGAGCTGTTCTCCGCTCCTTTCATTGTCCCTCAACCTGCCTCTCCACGTCACGATTCCACGAACCTAACAGAGGAGCATCTGTATCCAGATGCTCAAACACTAGAGTCTCCTCCATCTCCGTTCGATTTGGTGGTGGATGACCAGCAACCCACCCTCATCGACGATGATGTGACGCAGTTGCCGTCAGGGCATCCAGTTGACCGGCGCATTGTGCGGGAGGAGGAGATGAGACAGGAGTTGGAAGAGGAAGTGGTGGATGATGAGGACACTGACCCGACCTGGACAGGGGGGATGTCAAGCGGGGAAAGTAGTGTGGATGTTGAGGCAGGTGCAGCACCAAAAAGGGTAGCTAGAGGCAGAGGCAGAGGTCAGCAGCTTAGGCGAAGCCAGGCCACACCCGGAATCTCCCAAGATGTTCCAGTTCGTACCCAGCCCCGAAAAACTCCCACCTCGAGGGCACGTTTCTCGAAGGTGTGGAGTTTTTTCAAGGAATGCGCCGAGGACAGATATAGTGTTGTCTGCACAATTTGCCTCTCGAAATTGATTAGGGGCTCTGAGAAGAGCAACCTGTCCACCACTTCAATGCGCCGTCATTTGGAATCCAAGCACTGGAATCAGTGGCAGGCAGCAACGGCAGGACAAAGGCCGACTGCCGTTCACGCCACTGCCACTGCCTCTGCCTCTGCCTCTGCCACTGCCACTGCTGACTGTGCTGGCGATGCACTCCAGAGGACGAGCCAGGACACCACTTCATCTGCCTCCGCCACTTTGTTGACTTCTACCTCATCCTCCCCTGGTCCTGTCTTATCTCCTTCTCCTGCACCATCAAAGGCACCATCAGGCGTTTCTTTACAACAACCCACCATCTCTCAGACATTGGAGCGGCGGCAGAAATACACTGCTAACCACCCACACGCGCAAGCCTTGAACGCCAACATCGCTAAACTGCTGGCCCAGGAGATGTTGGCGTTCCGGCTTGTTGAAACTCCCGCCTTCCTGGACCTGATGGCAACTGCGGCACCTCGCTATGCCGTCCCTAGCCGTCACTACTTCTCCCGGTGTGCCGTCCCCGCCTTGCACCAGCACGTGTCACTCAACATCAGGCGGGCCCTTAGTTCCGCGCTTTGCACAAAGGTCCACTTGACCACCGACGCGTGGACAAGTGCATGCGGACAGGGACGCTACATTTCACTGACGGCACACTGGGTGAATGTAGTTGAGGCTGGGACTGCTTCCCAAACTGGCCCGGTGTACCTCGTCTCCCCGCCTAACATTCCTGGCAGGGACACGAGAAGAACACCCCCCTCCTCCTCCTCTTCTACCGCCTCCTCCTCCGCCACCGCCTCCTCCTCCGCCACCGCCTCCTCCTCCGCTGTTAGATTGACCCCAGCTACGAGTTGGAAACGTTGCAGCACTGGCGTTGGTAGACGTCAGCAGGCTGTGCTGAAGCTGATCAGCTTGGGGGACAGACAGCACACTGCCTCCGAGGTGAGGGATGCCCTCCTCGATGAGACGGCAATATGGTTTGAGCCGCTGCACCTGGGCCCAGGCATGGTCGTTTGTGATAACGGCCGGAACCTGGTAGCAGCTCTGGAGCTTGCCGGACTCCAACATGTTCCATGCCTGGCCCACGTCTTCAACCTAGTGGTGCAACGTTTCCTAAAGAGCTACCCCAATGTTCCAGAGCTACTGGTGAAAGTGCGGCGCATGTGCGCCCACTTTCGCAAGTCGACAGTAGCCGCTGCTAGCTTAAAATCTCTCCAGCAACGCCTGCATGTGCCACAACACCGGCTTTTGTGCGACGTCCCCACACGCTGGAACTCAACGTTTCAGATGTTGAATAGAGTGGTTGAGCAGCAGAGACCTTTGATGGAATACCAGCTACAAAACCCTAGGGTGCCACAAAGTCAGCTGCCTCAGTTTCACATCCATGAGTGGCCATGGATGAGAGACCTTTGTGACATCCTACGGGTCTTTGAGGAGTCCACAAGGAGGGTGAGCTCTGAGGATGCGATGGTGAGCCTTACAATCCCGCTCTTGTGTGTTCTGAGAGAATCCCTGATTGACATCAGGGATAACTCAGATCACACAGAGGAGTTAGGGATAGCATCCGATCCGTCACAGCTGGAGAGTAGGTCCACACATCTGTCCGCTTCACTGCGTTTAATGGAGGAGGAGGAGGAGGAGGAGGAGGAAGAAGAGTTGTCCGATGATGTGATGGTGATACAGGAGGCTTCCGGGCAACTTCGAATCGTCCCATTGTTGCAGCGCGGATGGGTAGACATGGAGGATGAGGAGGAAATGGAGATTGAACTTTCCGGTGGGGCCAGAGGAGTCATGCCAACTAACACTGTGGCAGACATGGCTGAGTTCATGTTGGGGTGCTTTACAACCGACAAGCGTATTGTCAAAATCATGGAGGACAACCAGTACTGGATCTTTGCTATCCTTGACCCCCGGTATAAAAACAACATCTCGTCTTTTATTCCGGTAGAGGGGAGGGCCAATCGCATCAATGCTTGCCACAGGCAATTGGTGCAGAATATGATGGAGATGTTTCCAGCATGTGACGTTGGCGGCAGGGAGGACAGTTCCTCCAGTAGGCAACCAAGTTCTCACCGGTCCACACAAACGAGGGGCACACTGTCTAAGGTCTGGGACACCTTGATGGCACCCCCTCGCCAAAGTGCCGCCACGGAGGGTCCTAGTGTCACCAGGCGTGAGAAGTATAGGCGCATGTTGCGGGAATACCTTTCCGACCACAGCCCTGTCCTCTCCGACCCCTCTGCGCCCTACACGTATTGGGTGTCGAAGTTGGACCTGTGGCTTGAACTTGCCCTATATGCCTTGGAGGTGCTGTCCTGTCCTGCCGCCAGCGTCCTATCTGAGAGGGTGTTCAGTGCAGCCGGTGGCATCATCACTGACAAGCGCACCCGTCTGTCAGCTGAGAGTGCCGACCGGCTCACTTTGATAAAAATGAACCACCACTGGGTAGAGCCGTCATTTTTGTGCCCACCTGTGTAAAGCACCCCAACATGAAACTCCATGTCTGTACTCAACCTCTCCAATTCCTCCGCATCCTCATACTCATCCACCATAAGCGTTGCACAATTCTGCTAATACTAGGCTCCCTCCACCCTGATTTCCCCCAACTCTGCTGGTTAGAGGCTCCCTCCACCATGAATTTGCCCAAACTGGGCTGTTTAGAGGCTCCCTCCACCATGAATTGGTCCAAACTGGGGTGGTTAGAGGCTCCCTCCACCATGAATTGGTCCAAACTGGGGTGGTTAGAGGCTCCCTCCACCATTAATTGGTCCAAACTGGGCTGGTTAGAGGCTCCCTCCACAATTAATTGGTCCAAACTGGGCTAATTAGAGGCTCCCTCCACCATGAATTGGTCCAAACTGGGTTTTTTAGAGGCTCCCTCCACCATTAATTGGTCCAAACTGGGCTGGTTAGAGGCTCCCTCCACAATTAATTGGTCCAAACTGGGCTAATTAGAGGCTCCCTCCACCATGAATTGGTCCAAACTGGGTTTTTTAGAGGCTCCCTCCACCATTAATTGGTCCAAACTGGGCTGGTTAGAGGCTCCCTCCACAATTAATTGGTCCAAACTGGGCTAATTAGAGGCTCCCTCCACCATGAATTGGTCCAAACTGGGTTTTTTAGAGGCTCCCTCCACCATGAATTTGCCCAAACTGGGCTGTTTAGAGGCTCCCTCCACCATGAATTGGTCCAAACTGGGCTGGTTAGAGGCTCCCTCCACCATGAATTTCCCAAAACTTGGCTGTTTAGAGGCTCCCTCCACCATGAATTTCCCAAAACTTGGCTGTTTAGAGGCTCCCTCCACCATGAATTTGCCCAAACTGGGCTGTTTAGAGGCTCCCTCCACCATTAATTGGTCCAAACTGGGCTGGTTAGAGGCTCCCTCCACCATGAATTTGCCCAAACTGGGGTGGTTAGAGGCTCCCTCCACCATTAATTGGTCCAAACTGGGCTGGTTAGAGGCTCCCTCCACCATGAATTTCCCAAAACTTGGCTGTTTAGAGGCTCCCTCCACCATTAATTGGTCCAAACTGGGCTGGTTAGAGGCTCCCTCCACCATGAATTTGCCCAAACTGGGCTGTTTAGAGGCTCCCTCCACCATTAATTGGTCCAAACTGGGCTGGTTAGAGGCTCCCTCCACCATGAATTTGCCCAAACTGGGCTGTTTAGAGGCTCCCTCCACCATGAATTGGTCCAAACTGGGGTGGTTAGAGGCTCCCTCCACCATGAATTGGTCCAAACTGGGGTGGTTAGAGGCTCCCTCCACCATTAATTGGTCCAAACTGGGCTGGTTAGAGGCTCCCTCCACAATTAATTGGTCCAAACTGGGCTAATTAGAGGCTCCCTCCACCATGAATTGGTCCAAACTGGGTTTTTTAGAGGCTCCCTCCACCATTAATTGGTCCAAACTGGGCTGGTTAGAGGCTCCCTCCACAATTAATTGGTCCAAACTGGGCTAATTAGAGGCTCCCTCCACCATGAATTGGTCCAAACTGGGTTTTTTAGAGGCTCCCTCCACCATGAATTTGCCCAAACTGGGCTGTTTAGAGGCTCCCTCCACCATGAATTGGTCCAAACTGGGCTGGTTAGAGGCTCCCTCCACCATGAATTTCCCAAAACTTGGCTGTTTAGAGGCTCCCTCCACCATTAATTGGTCCAAACTGGGCTGGTTAGAGGCTCCCTCCACCATTAATTGGTCCAAACTGGGCTGGTTAGAGGCTCCCTCCACCATTAATTGGTCCAAACTGGGCTGGTTAGAGGCTCCCTCCACCATGAATTTCCCAAAACTTGGCTGTTTAGAGGCTCCCTCCACCATTAATTGGTCCAAACTGGGCTGGTTAGAGGCTCCCTCCACCATGAATTTGCCCAAACTGGGCTGTTTAGAGGCTCCCTCCACCATGAATTTGCCCAAACTGGGCTGTTTAGAGGCTCCCTCCACCATGAATTGGTCCAAACTGGGCTGGTTAGAGGCTCCCTCCACCATGAATTTCCCAAAACTTGGCTGTTTAGAGGCTCCCTCCACCATTAATTGGTCCAAACTGGGCTGGTTAGAGGCTCCCTCCACCATGAATTTGCCCAAACTGGGGTGGTTAGAGGCTCCCTCCACCATTAATTGGTCCAAACTGGGCTGGTTAGAGGCTCCCTCCACAATTAATTGGTCCAAACTGGGCTAATTAGAGGCTCCCTCCACCATGAATTGGTCCAAACTGGGTTTTTTAGAGGCTCCCTCCACCATGAATTTCCCAAAACTTGGCTGTTTAGAGGCTCCCTCCACCATGAATTGGTCCAAACTGGGCTGGTTAGAGGCTCCCTCCACCATGAATTTCCCAAAACTTGGCTGTTTAGAGGCTCCCTCCACCATTAATTGGTCCAAACTGGGCTGGTTAGAGGCTCCCTCCACCATGAATTTGCCCAAACTGGGCTGTTTAGAGGCTCCCTCCACCATGAATTGGTCCAAACTGGGCTGGTTAGAGGCTCCCTCCACCATGAATTTCCCAAAACTTGGCTGTTTAGAGGCTCCCTCCACCATTAATTGGTCCAAACTGGGCTGGTTAGAGGCTCCCTCCACCATGAATTGGTCCAAACTGGGGTGGTTAGAGGCTCCCTCCACCATTAATTGGTCCAAACTGGGCTGGTTAGAGGCTCCCTCCACCATTAATTGGTCCAAACTGGGCTGGTTAGAGGCTCCCTCCACCATTAATTGGTCCAAACTGGGCTGGTTAGAGGCTCCCTCCACCATGAATTTCCCAAAACTTGGCTGTTTAGAGGCTCCCTCCACCATTAATTGGTCCAAACTGGGCTGGTTAGAGGCTCCCTCCACCATGAATTTGCCCAAACTGGGCTGTTTAGAGGCTCCCTCCACCATGAATTTGCCCAAACTGGGCTGTTTAGAGGCTCCCTCCACCATGAATTGGTCCAAACTGGGCTGGTTAGAGGCTCCCTCCACCATGAATTTCCCAAAACTTGGCTGTTTAGAGGCTCCCTCCACCATTAATTGGTCCAAACTGGGCTGGTTAGAGGCTCCCTCCACCATGAATTTGCCCAAACTGGGGTGGTTAGAGGCTCCCTCCACCATTAATTGGTCCAAACTGGGCTGGTTAGAGGCTCCCTCCACAATTAATTGGTCCAAACTGGGCTAATTAGAGGCTCCCTCCACCATGAATTGGTCCAAACTGGGTTTTTTAGAGGCTCCCTCCACCATGAATTTCCCAAAACTTGGCTGTTTAGAGGCTCCCTCCACCATGAATTGGTCCAAACTGGGCTGGTTAGAGGCTCCCTCCACCATGAATTTCCCAAAACTTGGCTGTTTAGAGGCTCCCTCCACCATTAATTGGTCCAAACTGGGCTGGTTAGAGGCTCCCTCCACCATGAATTTGCCCAAACTGGGCTGTTTAGAGGCTCCCTCCACCATGAATTGGTCCAAACTGGGCTGGTTAGAGGCTCCCTCCACCATGAATTTCCCAAAACTTGGCTGTTTAGAGGCTCCCTCCACCATGAATTGGTCCAAACTGGGCTGGTTAGAGGCTCCCTCCACCATGAATTGGTCCAAACTGGGGTGGTTAGAGGCTCCCTCCACCATTAATTGGTCCAAACTGGGCTGGTTAGAGGCTCCCTCCACCATTAATTGGTCCAAACTGGGCTGGTTAGAGGCTCCCTCCACCATGAATTTGCCCAAACTGGGGTGGTTAGAGGCTCCCTCCACCATTAATTGGTCCAAACTGGGCTGGTTAGAGGCTCCCTCCACAATTAATTGGTCCAAACTGGGCTAATTAGAGGCTCCCTCCACCATGAATTGGTCCAAACTGGGTTTTTTAGAGGCTCCCTCCACCATGAATTTGCCCAAACTGGGCTGTTTAGAGGCTCCCTCCACCATGAATTGGTCCAAACTGGGCTGGTTAGAGGCTCCCTCCACCATGAATTTCCCAAAACTTGGCTGTTTAGAGGCTCCCTCCACCATTAATTGGTCCAAACTGGGCTGGTTAGAGGCTCCCTCCACCATTAATTGGTCCAAACTGGGCTGGTTAGAGGCTCCCTCCACCATTAATTGGTCCAAACTGGGCTGGTTAGAGGCTCCCTCCACCATTAATTGGTCCAAACTGGGCTGTTTAGAGGCTCCCTCCACCATTAATTGGTCCAAACTGGGCTGGTTAGAGGCTCCCTCCACCATGAATTTGCCCAAACTGGGCTGTTTAGAGGCTCCCTCCACCATGAATTGGTCCAAACTGGGCTGGTTAGAGGCTCCCTCCACCATGAATTTCCCAAAACTTGGCTGTTTAGAGGCTCCCTCCACCATTAATTGGTCCAAACTGGGCTGGTTAGAGGCTCCCTCCACCATGAATTGGTCCAAACTGGGGTTTTTAGAGGCTCCCTCCACCATGAATTGGTCCAAACTGGGGTTTTTAGAGTCTCCCTCCACCATGAATTGGTCCAAACTGGGGTTTTTAGAGTCTCCCTCCACCATGAATTGGTCCAAACTGGGGTTTTTAGAGGCTCCCTCCACCATGAATTTGCCCAAACTCTGCTGGTTAGAGGCTCAATCCACCCTGATTTTCAAAACAAATGTTGGTGCCAACCTCAACTTACTACAAGGGCCAAATTCACTGCTGGTGACAAGCTCTCCTCACTGCAAGTGCCAAATACACATGTTTCAAGGTGTTTTCCTACTGTCAGAGAGGTGGTATTGAGTGTGTAAAGTGTGTAGTTGTTAGGCTGTGATGTTGGGGTAATAGAGGGTCTTTGGTGTGTTAGATGCCCCCAGACATGCTTCCCCTGCTGTCCCAGTGTCATTCCAGAGGTGTTGGCATCATTTCCTGGGGTGTCATAGTGGACTTGGTGACCCTCCAGACACGGATTTGGGTTTCCCCCTTAACGAGTATCTGTTCCCCATAGACTATAATGGGGTTCGAAACCCGTTCGAACACACGAACATTGAGCGGCTGTTCGAATCGAATTTCGAACCTCGAACATTTTAGTGTTCGCTCATCTCTAATAACTATGTGTCAATGTGTACCCAGCTCCAACAACAAAATTCATTAAAATAAATGCAATTTTTTTTCCTACATTGACCTGCTTTGTTCTGAAACAATTCTGTCAATGGTTCCCTGCATCATAAGTGAAAGAGAGCCATTTTTTTTTCGATCTGCAGAGTGGAACACAGCTGCTAAAGTGTCAATCACAGGAAATGTCACGGTTTTTTAAGCAATATGTCTATTAATCGACGGCCGGTGAGGAGTAATAAGGAGGTCTGAGGACGCGGCGGAGCTGCCTGCTGCATTGGAATGTGCTAATTAAACCCAAGCATTTGGATACTAATTAACCTCTAAGCATCTCACTAACCCTGGAAAACGGAGTCGCCTTCAGGAAGCAAAGAACAGATTGCATGATTTCTACTTGTGCTTGAAACTGGAAAACAAATGTGAAATAAAATTATTTTATGATTTTCCCTGCAGCGGATGAACACATGAGCAAGGTAAACACAACTCCAGCTGGCCTGTCCGCATTACTCATATCTCGTCCTATCCTAATCTCTTGTTATATGTCCTGCCAGGAGATATGGATGTCATAGAGAGGAATGTCCAGGAGCACCTATTATAAAGCAGCTGTCCACTGCTACAAAGAAGACCAGGTATAACCATTGAAATGGCCACCTCTAATATTTAGTTTTACTTGTAGTGCTTGCTGCAGGGGAACTGAGCTGCCAATGAAATCCCCCATGCAAAATAAGCATTTTATTTTATTACTACAATTTTCATTAGTTCAGATACAACAAAAACAAAAAATGCATAATACTATGTCCTTATTTAAAAAGACAGAGGGATAATATATCCCAACATGAGAGAATGGAAGAGGGGAAGGAGAATAATAAATAAAAACTGTGCTAGCTTCTGCCCACGACTTCGTCTGCGTGTTGTTGACGTCGATGATCGACTGGCTCCTGCTGTCAAGCTGGCCTGCTGCTGAACTTTTTGCTCGCTCCGTGCCTGTGATTGTTCCAGCATCTCAGCGGCTTGCTGGGGCGCCATATAATCAGTGTGTCGATGGTCCACCTGCTCCGGAGTATCGGCAGCTTGACGCCTAGCTTGCTCAATCCAGCTCTGTTGATTTCTCGTTACCTTTATAGCTTGCGTTTTTTGATAATTATGTGACAAATTAGATTTTTGTCTTCCTGGCATGTTTAAAAATGGCAAACTGCCAATTTGGATTAAATGGGTTTTCCCATCTCAGTGTCTCGGCATGCTGCCTGGAGTATCTGCTTCTCACTTTGTGTATTTGTCTCCCTCCTCCTCCCTCTGGCTGAACGGGACACAGAACACTTATGCCGATCAGATAATATGCAGTCACTTGTACAGAATGAACTCAGTGTTATCTGTGAGTTTACATAGAGAGATAACAGACCAGGCTTTTTCAGTAATCTGCAATTAGCTGAATTGTCCTGCTGGCAAGAGCAGTTTTATATAATACTAGCATCTGCCCACGACTTCGATCATCAACTTCCGATCATCAGTCGATGATCCGCATATATTTTGCAAATTGCTGCCATCGATGGTTTGCCTGCTCTGGCATTTTGGCAGCTGTTAAGCTGTCCTGCTGCTGAACTTGTTTCTCACACCGTGCCTGTGATTGTTCCGGCATCTCAGCAGCTCGCTGGGACACCATATTAATGAGCGTGTTCTTGGCGTTGATGATCCGCATGCTGTGGCGTTTCAGCAGCTCTCAAGCTGGCCTGCCACTGAACTTGTTTCTTGCACTGTGCCTGGGATTGTTCCTGCATCTCAGCACCTCGCTGGGACACCATATAATGAACATGTTGTTGACGTTGATGATCCCCCTCAGCTGTACTTCAGAAGAACTCTATGAATTCTGGCCCCTTCATAGCTCTTGTTGTTTGCAACAAATTAGATTCTCTTTTTCCAGGTATGTTAAAAATTGGTAAACTACCAATTTGGATTAAAAGGTGTTTTCCCATGTTTGTCAGCACTTCCTGGAGCAGATCGGATAATATGCAAAGGTGTCTACACACTGAGGGTTAAGTGTGTTTACACATAGAGATAACAGCCCTGGCTGAGATAAGGCTTCTGCTAAGAGCTGTTTAATATAGTATGTGAACCTAAATTCATAACAGTTGTGAAGCCATAACATTTACCGGGATAAAAAGTAGCCTATATTTTAATCGAGGTTACAATCTAGCTGTGTGCTGAATTTCATTCAAATCTGTTCAGCCGTCACATCCAGAGCTGCAGTCACTATTCTGCTATTACGTCATCAATTATACTCCAGTCACATCCAGAGCTGCAGTAACTATTCTGCTGTACATCATGTTTTATACTCTTGTCACCTCCAGAGCTGCACTCACTATTTTGCTGTTACATCATGTCTTATACTCCAGTCAGCTCTAGAGCTGCAGTCACTATTTTGCTGTTACATTATGTCTTATACTCCAGTCACATCTAGAGCTGCAGTCACTTTTCTGCTGTACATCATGTCTTATACTCCAGTCACCTCTAGAGCTGCAGTCACTATTCTGCTGTTACATCATGTCTTATACTCCAGTCACAGCCAGTTCTGCTACATCTGAGATGTAGCAGGGTTCAGCACACAGTCAGCTCTGCTGCATCTGAAGGTGTAGCAGAGCTCAGCGTGCGCTCAATGCTGCTACATCTCATATGTAGCAGGGATCAGCACACACTCAGCTCTGCTGCATCTGAGGGTGTAGCAGAGCACAGCATGCGCTCAACACTGCTACATCTCAGGTGTAGCAGAGCTGTGCGCTCAACACTGCTACATCTGAGATCGGACCAGAATGGAGACTGCTGTGAACCGATCTTAGACTCCACCTCCTCACAGACGAGCCTCCGGCAGAACCAGCGTGGATTGGCTGAATGCTATACTCTGTATGACATTCGGCCAATCAATGCTGATCAATGAATTCCTATGGGAAAAAGTCAGCTCCCGCATATCGCAAGCTGACAGGGATCCCGACATAATACAGTGACTTAGGCATATTAGATGCCCCCAGACATGCTTTCCCTGCTGTCCCAGTTGCATTCCAGGGTGTTGGCATCATTTCCTGGGATGTCATAGTAGACTTGGTGACCTTCCTGAGTCAAATAGTGGTTTCCCATCTTAACGAGTATTTTTTCCGCATAGACTATAATGGGGTTCAATATTCGATCGAACAGTCGAGTATTGAGTGGCTACTCAAATCGAATTTCGAACTTCGAACATTTCACTGTTCGCTCATCTCTATGACCTATACTTAGGATAGGCCATAAATATCTGATCGGTGGGAGGGACCACTGCCCCGTCCTATAAATAACACAAGGCCGAAAGCAGAAATCTCCATCCCTGTATAGCAGCTAGGACCCACCACTGCAGGTCAATGCCCATTGAAGACAGTGGCGGCACTCAGATGCAATAGATGAGACATTTTCTGTTTCCAGCCCTCTATGTACATAGAAAGAGCCTTGTTAAAAAATAAAAAAAAAGATTCTTAAGAAGTTCACATCACATTTTTACAATAGAATAGATTTGAATGATAAAAATATACATCTCTGTCTTTTTGCAGTACTCTAAAAGAGTTTTCTCATCATAGTCTTTGTAAAATGGATGTAATGGATTCCCTTTCTATGGCAGCCATTTGCATGCTTTTCTTTTCTAAATGAAGCTATGAACTATACTGTAGAAATGTGATGTCAACCTTACAATCAGATTCTTTTTATATAGAAATCTCAGCATGTCAATTATATCTACGGAAACGCCCGCGGCTTTCCCGTATATAAACGTGACCGCAGTGTGTAAACGGCGCCGGCGGCATGGGCGCCGCCATGTTTCGCCGATCGCCGCCCTCCTGAACGTCACAAGAGGGCGGTGATCGGTTGCTATGACAGCCGGAAGCCTATTGAAGGCTTCCAGGCTTGTCTCTGCACTAGATCTATTAGACGATGCCAGAGGCATCGTCTAATAGAAGTGCTGCGATTTTCCTATTCACTGCAATACTGTAGTATTGCAGTGAATAGTATGAGCGATCAGACTCCCTAGGTTTCAAGGTACCTAAGGGGTCTGATCATAAATGTAACAGAAGAAAAAAAAAAGTTTTTAAAAGTATTAAAAAAATAAAAAAAATATAAAAGTTCAAATCACCCCCCTTTCCCTAGATCAGCTATAAAAGTAATTAAAGAACATTAAACATAAACATATTAGGTATCCCTGCGCTCCAAAATGCCTGAACTATTAGAATATTAAAACATTTATCCCGTACTGCGAACGGCGTAGCGGCAAAAAAAATAAAAACAGCCAAAAAGCGTTTTTTTCAACACTTTGCCTCCTATAAAAAATTGAATAAAAAGTGATCAAACCATCAGATCTTTCCCCAAATGGTATCAATAGAAACGTCATCTTGTCCCGCATAAAAAGACACCACAACCAGCTCCATACATGGAAATATGAAAAAGTTACAGGTGTTAGAACATGATGACACAAATTTTTTTTTCTATTTTGCAAAGTTTATCATTTTTTTAAAAGTATCAAAAAATTTCAAATACTATATAAATTTGGTATCACCGCGTTTGTACTGACACGTAGAACACAGGTAACATGTCATTTGTACCAAACAGTGAATGCTGTAAAAATTAAACCCATAAGAAAATGGCGCAAATGCATTTTTTCTCCAATTGCGCCTCATTCTGAATTTTTTTTCCAGCTTCCCAGTACATTGCACAGCATATTGAATGGTGCCATTACAAAGTACAATTTGTCCCGCAAACAATAAGCTATCATGTGACTCTGTGAACTGAAAAATGAAAAAGTTATGGCTCTTGAAATGTGAGGAGGGAAAAACGAAAATGCGAAACCAAAAAATGGCCTGGTCCTTAAGGGGTTAAAAAATTTTTTTTTAAAAAAGTCGCCATATTCTGACAGCCGTAACTTTTTTATACGTCTGTGTACGGGGATGTATATGGCGTCTTTTTTTGCGGGGTCGGGTGTACTTTTTAGTTCTACCATTTTTGGGAAATGTTATTGCTTTGATCACTTTTTATTCAAATTTTTATCAGAATCAAAACAGTGAAAAAACGGCGCTTTGGCACTTTTGACCATTTTTATAGCTACAGCGTTTAGAGAACAGGAAAAATATTTGTACAGCTTTGTAGAGCGGGCGATTTCGGACGTGGGGATACCTAACATGTATGTGTTTCACAGTTTTTAACTACTTTTATATGTGTTCTAGGGAAAGGGGGGTGATTTGAATTTTTAATCCTTTTTATTTGTTTTTATATTTTTTTTACATTTTTTTAAACTTTTTTTTTTGCATTTATTAGACCTCCTAGGGGTATTGACATGGGTGGGCGGTGTCGCGGATTGTCAGAGCGGTGGGGGTTGGCAAACATGGCTGCTCCGTTAAAGAGAGCCTCCTGGAGTATCGTTAAGGTGAGGGGCATAGTGGTAAAGTATATGTATATGAGATTGTGTGGGGTTAGGGGCAAGGCTGTAGAGGGTAATAGGAATTTTGTGGCTTGCTATGGTCCAAAGTGTGTGAGATTGCAGAGATGGTGGTGTGATTTTGGGTTTTGTGGGGGTCCTGGCACAAACGTATGTGCGCTATTGTGACGAAAAGTAGCCTATTGCGCAATGCAGTGTAGTGACTATGTTTGTGGAAAATTTCAGCCAAATCGGTCGAGCGGGTTTTGCGTGATTGACTAACAAACATCCGAACACACAAACCCACAAACATCCAAACTCACAAACTTTCACACTTATAATATTAATAGGATAAGTGTCCATAATGGTGCAACCCCTTTAAGCCAGAGAGGTATACTGTACAGCAACTTCAGTGCAAATGCTTTGGGAATACCAGAGATGAGTCTGATGAGACTCATTAGATTCATCTCTAGTTAAATACGAAGGTTTGTTTTTATTAAAGTGGTCACCAACGATATTACAATAAGACTATCTGGAACATGAAGTCCTGGTCCATAGGGACCCGTGAGTGGTTTAGTGTTCCCGATCTCTTTAAGAGAATAACAGGGCTTTTGAAATCGAGGCATCACATTTTGGGTGACATAGATTAATCTGAGACTTCACCAGCTGAAAACAGTGATAATATAGAATGCAATCTGTGCCAGAAAGTGTAAGCACTTCATGCGATTAGAAGACAATAAATAGATCTAGAACAGGTGGGGAACAAATTTTATGAAACCATGGCGTCTAAAATCACCAAAAAATATCTCGCAACTTTTAATCAAATAGTGGGAAAAACGAGAACAGCTAATCCTACAAATGTCCTTGCTTTCTCATCCAATATTAAATCTCTAATTAAGAAGCAGCCGCCGCCACTGGGATATTGCAGGAGGTCAAATGTTTTTAACATTGCAACACTAATTGATCATTTGGTTGCTTCAAGTAATTCTTTATTCAGCCGTGATTCATGTAGAAAAGTATTAAATTCCACCAGGACAAATGTTCTTTAAAACCAAAAATAAGTTATATTCACATATGTGTTGCTTTCTTATATTTGACTAGCTGTTAGAATTATCTAGCGAGTTCCAGATGGAGGATGCACTAAATTTTTTATGCACATTTGTGTTGATGAATTTTAATTGCAACACCGTTTCTAACCACACGGTGTGCTGTTCAAGACATCTCATATTAGGGTGATACAATGCTACCTACTTGCAAATTAAATGAAAAATCTCAAAATTCCTTTGATTGTACAATTTTCCAAATTGTCTAGCATCAGCTGATAATGGTCATGAGATTCATTATGTACTAACTATGCTTCATGTTTAGGGGATAATATCACTCCTTGAGGAGAGAGCACCTTTTCAGGCATATTGAGACTTCCAAAACCATATTTGATCTATGGGAAAATGGGAAATATGCAAATCTGTTTTCCAGGATGTAATTAGGAACACAATGCCTCTGTTTGCTGCTCTCTAAGGACAGCCCCCATAAACATCAGGCATGACTTTTTCAACAAGCCTAATGCTATGATGCGAGGTTTAGCCAAACTAATAAATCTATTCCAAAAGGGAATTCTGGAATTCTGTTCCATTTGGAATAGATCTACTGATTTGGCTAAACCTCACATCATAGCATTAGGCTTGTTGAAAAAGTCATGCCTGATGTTTATGGGGGCTGTCCCTAGAGGCAGCAAGCACAGGCATTATTTTCCTAATTACATCCTGGAAAACAGACTTGCATATTTCCCATAACTATACTTCAGTAAGAGCAATTTCACTTTAGGGTTATGTTGGCCCATCACCTGTTTGTCTATACCAGTGACACAGCACCCAGGGGGGGTGATTAATACTTTTGTTCGGAAGATGACTACATACCTTTATGCAACATAACCTGCATCCTTAGGATGTTTTTGCCTTTTGTTAAGCATTATTTCGTAGGGGTGCCCCAAATAATTTTTTTCTTTAGGAGTGCCCTGCAACTGACAACTTTGGGAAAAAGTGGTCTATACTCTGACAAGATAAAGGGTTGGGGCCCAGCTAGAATGGGGTGCAACAGCCCAGACTCACTGATTGAAATAAATGAGAAAGTAATGTGGAGAGCACAGACACGTAGATGTGCACTGTAATGAACAGTGGGATGTGGACAAACTCTACCATCTAACCACTTTGGCTTTTGGCCACTCACAAGGGAACTATCTTTAGTTGCCTCAGAAGTTTTCACCCTTTAACCCATGTATGTGGATCTGGTCTACACTTTGGGGAGACTTCCAAATCATTACTCTCAGAATTATCTCTTTGTAGGTGACGGCTGGTCAAGGCCAGAGAGACTCCATGTGAACACCAGAGGGCCAGGCAAAGAGTCTGCAGATATCGGCTGAATGTCTGTGGCAGGCAGTATACTAGCAAGGTCAAAAACAAGGCTAAGGGTCAGGACAGGCAACTCAGAACAATAGATTGGGAACAGGTAGAAGTCATACACTGAAATCAGGATATCAGAATGAAGATGCATGAGTAGAGTAAAGGTAAAAGCAAGAGATCATACATGAATAAACATACCAAATAACAGGAAATCTTGTATTGCTCAGGCACTTTACTAAGGACCAGAGATGAGCGAACAGTAAAATATTCGATATTCGTTTCGAATAGCCGCTCAATATTCGACTATTTGAACGAATATCAAACCCTATTATAGTCTATGGGGGAAAAATGCTTCGTTTCAGGGGACCCCACCATTCGACTCAGGAGGGTCACCAAGTCCACTATGACACCCCAGGAAATGATGCCAACACCTCTGCAATACAACTGGGACAGCAGGGGAAGCATGCCTGGGGGCATATAACAAGCCCAAGTCACAGTTTTACCCCACCATCACAGCCTATCAACTACACACTTTCCACATTCAAAAAAAACACTATGAAAGTAGAAAAATACCTGGAAACCTTCTTTCCTCCCCAATTGGATGGACAGAAACCCAAATTTTAAGCTAAAGCAACATTAACAAGCACCCCTTTAAATCATGTTGCCCATGACAACCACAGATGGAATAGGCAATGGGAAATCCAAACGCCCCCACCCTTAACTGTCATTGTTTATGTGTGCGTGATGTGGTGAGACCTTCAAAAATTAACTTTTCTGGCCCTTAACGTGAGCCCTTCCAAATTAAGTTAGAGGCCCTTAAGCTGAGCTACCAGCAGAGATCGAGGCCCTTTAGGTGAGTTCAGCCTTTTACCTGCAGAGTTTTAGGCCCTTTAACTTAGTTCAGCCTTGTACCAGCAGCGATTTGTTGGTCCTTTGGGTGAGTTGAGCCTTTAAAGAGCAGAGATTTAGTTTTTGGCCCTTTGGGTGAGTTGAGCCTGTAAACAGCAGAGATTTAGTTTTTGGCCCTTAGAGTGAGTAGAGCCTTTAAACAGCAGTGTTTTTGCCCCTTGGCGTGAGTAGAGCCTTGCACCGGCAGTGTTTTTGGTCCTTGGAGTGAGTAGAGCCTTTAAAAAGCAGTGTTTTTGGCCCTTGGAGTGAGTAGAGCCGTTAAAAAGCATTGTTTTTGGCCCTTGGAGTGAGTTGAGCCTCTAACCAGCAGAGTTTGGGGGAATCATGGTGGATTGACCCTAGTAGGAGCAGAATTGTGCAACGCTGATGGTGGAGGAGTAGTATGAGGAGGAATTGTAGAGGGTGAGCACACACATGAAACTTCATGTCAGGGTGCTTGACACCGGTGGACATGAAAATGATGGGTCTATCCAGTGGCTGTTCATTTTGATCAGCGTCAGCCGGTCAGCACTGTCAGCTGACAGCTTATCCGTAATTATGCCACCGGCTGCGCTGAAGATCCTTTCCGAAAGCACGCTGGCGGCAGAGCAGGAAAGGACCTCCAATGCGTACAAGTTCTAGCCACAAATTCAACTTGGAGACCCAATAAGTATAGGGCGCAGAGGGATCGGAGAGGACAGGGCTGAGGTTGGCCAGGTACTCCCGCAACATGTGCCTATACTTGTCCCTCCTGGTGACACTAGGCCCCTCAGTGGCGGTAGTTTGGCAAGTGGGTGCCATTAACGTGTCCCAGACCTTGGAGAGTGTGCCCCTGCCGGGTGTGGACCGGATGGCAGTTGTTAGCCTGTTGGAGCAACTCTCCTCTCTGCCGCCAATGAGAGTTGATGGAAACATCTCCATCATATTCTGCACCAGTTGCTTGTGGCAATCGCTGATGAGACTGGCCCCCCTCTACCGGAATAAAATTAGAAATATTATTTTTATACCGGGGGTCATAAAGTATTTGTTGCTCTCCAGGATTTTGACAATGCGTTTGTCAGTTGAAAAGCACTCCAATATGTATTCAGCCATGTGTGCCAGAGTGTTATATGGCATAACTTGGCTGCCCCCACTGGAATGGTCACTCTCCATTTCCTCCTCTTCCTCCTCCTCCATTTCGCCCCAACCACGCTGCAGCAATGGGAAGCACTGAACTTCCCCGCTAGCCTCCTATGTGACAATGAGATCTGCCACTTCGTCATCCTCTTCCTCCCTCAATATACGCTGTGAAGTGGACAGGAGTGTGCCCTGACTATCCTGCTGGGATGATTGTGCTCCTATGCCCGACTCCTCAGCATACAATGCGTTATCCCTGATGGCGATGAGGGAATCTCGCATCACACACAGGAGCGGGATTGTGACACTCACGACTGCGTCGTCATAGCTGACCCTCATGGTTGACTCCTCAAAGAAACGCAAGATATTGCATATGTCTGCCATCCATGGCCACTCATGGTGTAGAAACTGTGGGAGCTGACTCTGAGGAACCCTTGGGTTTTGGAGATGGTACTCCATCAAGTGTCTCTGCTGCTCACACACTCTACTCAACATGTGGTATGTAGAGTTCCAGCGTGTGGGGATGTCGCACATCAGCTGGTGTTCTGGCAGATGAAGGCGTTGCTGGAGGCTTCGGAGGCTAGCAGCGGCTACTGTAGATGTGCGAAAGTGGGCGCACAAGCGCCCCACTTTCACCAGTAGCTCGGGTAAATTGGGGTACGTTTTTAAAAACTGTTGCACCACTCAATTGAACACATGGGCCAGGCATGTAACGTGTTGGAGGTTGGCAAGCTCCAGATCCGCTACAAGGTTCCTGCCGTTATCACACACGGTCATGCCTGGGCCCAGGTGCAGCGGTGAAAACCATGTCGACGTCTCATCGAGGAGGGCATCCCTCACCTCGGAGGCAGTGTGCTGCCTGTCCCCCAAGTTGATGAGCTTCAGCATGGCCTGCTGACGTCTCCCCACGCCAGTGCTGCAGCGTTTCCAGCTCACAGCTGGGGTTGATGTGATGGCGAAGGCAGAGGAGGTGGGTGGTGGTTTAGAGCCCCTGCCAGGAATGTTGGGCGGGGAAATGAGGTAGACTGCCCCACTTTGTGACCCGGTCCCAACCTCAACTACATTCACCCAGTGTGCCGTCAGTGAAATGTAGCATCCCTGTCCGCATGCACTTGTCCACGCGTCGGTGGTCAAGTGGACCTTTGTGCAAATCGCGGAACTTACCTCCCATCTGAGGTTGTGTGACACATGCTGGTGCAAGGCGGGGACGGCACAGCGGGAGAAGTAGTGACGGCTAGGGATGGCATAGCGAGGTGCCGCACTTGCCATCAGGTCACAGAAGGCCTGAGTTTCCACAAGCCGGAACAGCAACATCTCCTGGGCCAGGAGTTTGGAGATGTGTGAATTTAATGCTTGTGCATGGGGGTGGGTAGCACTGTATTTTTGCCTGCGCTCAGAAGTCTGGGAGATGGTGGGTTGCTGTGAAGAGGCGCATGATGGTGCAGGAGAAGGAGCTAAGGCAGGAGAAGGCTGAGTTAAGGCAGGAGAAGGAGCTGAGGCAAGAAAAGGGGAGAATGAGGGAGAAGTCTCCAAAGTGGTGGAGGCATATGTTGAAGTTTCCTGGCTGCTGGTCTGAACTGCAGCTCCAGCACTGGCAACAGTGGGAGAGGCAGTGGCGGCAACGCCGGACGACGATTGTCCTGTGTTTTCTCTCTGCCACTGAGCCCAGTGCTTGCCTTCCAAATGACGGCGCATGGCAGTGGTCGTAAGGTTGCTCTTTTCAGAGCCCCTACTCAGTTTCGAGTTGCAGAGTGTGCAAACCACAATATATTTGTCCGCCGCACATACATTAAAAAAATTCCACACCACCGAAGACCGTGGCCTCGATGTGGGAGTTTTTCTTGGGCCCCGCTGGCTGTGACCTGGCTTCGGTGAAGCAGCTGTCCTCTGCCTCTGGACATGCCTCTGCCTCTAGCCACCTTCTTTGGTGCTGCACTTCCCTTCACATCTACACTGCTCTCCCAGCTTGACATCCGCCCTGTCCAGGCCGAGTCAGTGTCCTCGTCGTCCACCACCTCCTTTTCCAATTCCTCTGATGGCTCCTCCTACTTTTGCACACCGACAATGGCAACAGGCTGCCCTGATGGCAACTGTGTCTCATCATCGTCGTCACTGAGGGCCGATTGCTGGTCAACAACAACAACAGCAGGAGATAACGGATGCTCCAGTGTTTGGGCATCAGGACACAGCAACTCATCTGTTACCTCCGGTGATTCAGGATGTAGTAAAACAGAGAGAGGGACAGTGAATGGACCCCAAAACAGCTCCTGGGAGGTGGGAAAGGTGGGATTACTTTGCTCGGAAGAGTGGGCATGTTGTGAGGAAGGAGGACCAGACTGTTGGGTAGGAGGAGGAGTTGAGGTAGAGGCTGACTGGCTGATGGAAAATGTGCTGGAAGCATTATCTGCCAGCCATTGTAACACCTCTTCCTGGTGCTCGGGCTTGTTTAGTCTTGTACCTACTTAATGTGGCCATCAAGCCAGGGACTGATGTTAGGTGTTTGGGGGGACACTGCCTGCAAAGCTGGGTTCAGCGTATCTGTCTGGACTGATTTGCTCTTTATCCCTGTTAGGTGTTTGGGGGGACATTGCCTGCAAAGCTGGGTTCAGCGTATCTGGCTGGACTGATTTGGTCTGTATCCCTGTTAGGTGTTCTGCGGGACACTGCCTGCAAAGCTGGGTTCAGCATATCTGGCTGGACTGATTTGCTCTGTATCCCTGTTAGGTGTTTGGGGGGACACTGGCTGCAAAGCTGGGTTCAGTGTATCTGGCTGGACTGAATTGCTCCGTATCCCTGATTTGGGTAGACACGCCATTGAAATCTCGACTCCTCTCCCTGCAGTGTATAGCTCTGAAAAGAGCTGCTGTTGTTCTTCCATTTTTCCCTGCCTACTAGAAGCTATCTAGCCCTCAGCAGATCTCTCTCTCTCCCCATTTCTCACAGCAAACGACATGAAGATGACGCTGGCTATTCTTATAAAAGGAAGGTCACATGTTTTCGGCAGCCAATGGGTTTTTCAATGCCTCCGTTGTCATAGTTCCTGTCCCACCTCCCCTGCACAGTTATTGGTGCAAAAAAAGCACCAGGGAAGGTGGGAGGGGATACGAATTGTTAGTGTGTTTGCCTCATGGTATTCGATTGGAATCGAATACCTCAAACGGTCTGATATTCGATCGAATATCTATTCGATCGAGCAGTGTTCGCTCATCTCTACTAAGGACTAAGCAGATATAAACAAACGTATATTAACAAGCTTGGGGTTATACAGTTTAGAGAAAAGACGTCTACGGGGAGATTTAATAACAATGTACAAATACATGAAGGGACAATACAAAGAAATTTCTAAGGATATTTTTACTTCTAGGCCAGTGACAGTGACAAGGGGACATCCTCTACGTCTGGAGGAGAGAAAGTTTCATCAGAAACATAAAAGGGGATTCTTCACAGTAAGAACAGTGAGGCTCTGCAACTCTCTGCCCCGGGACGTGGTGATGGTGGATTCATTAAACAAGTTCAAAGAGGGCCTGGATGCATTTCTTGAAGAGAAAAATATCTCAGGTTATGGTCTCTAGATTTTAAGGACACGTTGATCCAGGGTTTTTATACTGACTGCCAGATTGGAGTCGGGAAAGAATTTTTTCCCTGTAATGGGGCAATTGGCATAAGCCTCATGGGTTTTTTTTTTTGCCTTCCCCTGGATCAACACTGTAGGGATTGTAGGGTTATAGGTTGGACTTGATGGACCGATGTCTTTATCCAATCTCATCTACTATGTAACTATGTAACTATAAATAGGCTAGGACTTCCAGGCATTGGCTGGAAAGGTCCATAAGTGTGTTTGTTAGGTCCTCAAGTTGCAAGGATGGAGCTACATAAGCAGTAAGAGGACTGCACAGTGTGTAGCAGATGTAACGTGGAGGCTGAGTATGCAGGTAGAGTACACCAGTGCAGAGCGCCAACGTTTGTGTGCATGTTGTCTCAACTAGGCCAAGCACTAATAGTAGTTCGGAGCTCTAGAGAGATTTTTCAGTTTACTGTCCTGGACTTGTATCTAATTATCTTGGCTCTTGATAAATGGATTTCTATAACATGCATTTTTTCAAGCCCTGATGTCATTGGTTTCCTGCAAGAAAGTCATCAGTGAAATATTATTTGATAAAAGGAAATAGGATTGGCATGCCCAAATAAAGATTTGGATATTAGCTATATACAAGCAATAGGAAAGCTCCTGAACAGTTTGGCATGTATTACTGAAGCTGGTAACCCTATCTCACCCTAAACCTCCATTATAACTCTTGAAAGATCAAAAACGTTCATCCTCAGTAAATTTCTTCTCCTGTAGAACACTTGAGACTGATGAATGAGTCATACAGCAATCCAAAATGGAGCACAGCATGAGCCATCATCTGGTATTAGTGCAGGTCTGTGCACTTAAGCTTAAGACTAAACAAATGCAAGAAAATTGCAGATTGTTGGAGGTAAAAAGGGGCCAAGGGGAAAATTACTATAGAAGAACTCCTAAGTAGAAATTATTAGCACACAATTACGAGCTTTCCGCTGAAATCCAAAAACTTACCAACAGATTAAATGATTCCTAGATGTGTATACTTGAGAACAAAAAATTCTATAGGGGGTCAAACATAGTCCTTGTACCCAGATTCTTGTGCTTGAAGGGTTTCAGTCCAATAATTAATGTCAGACAAAATCTTGGCCTAAACTTGACCAAAGTGACATTGAAAATGAGTCATTTTCATTTGATTAATACAAGTGAATAACAAGTGCACCCATGAATTTTTGTGAAACCATAACAATTTTAATCTGATCACCATGGGGTATTCACATTTTGCAGTGTCACGGGGTGACTAATGCTATCACAGTCTCAGAACACTTCCCACTGACAAGTGTGTGATATGATAATAGCAGTGGTAAAAGGAGATTTCTGTAATGTTTCTGTAATGAAAAATTCTATTGTAGTAATTCTTTTTGACCACAAGATGCCGCTGTATTAGGTAAAGGAAGAATCAGGAAGTGACGAGTGGAGGAAGTGGACTGTAGTAGTGTGTGAGGAGAAGCTGGCTGTTTGAGCAGTGAGAGATCTGAGAGACAATCCATTGCCATCCGCTGCCGTACTACGCTTGTTTCAGGCCAGAGCCAGCTCTGGAGAAGCCCGGACCTGTTGCTGGTTCCCATGTCGGGAGAGTTGGAGACGATTACGGTACAGATGCCACAGAGCGGATGAAAAGAAGGACCAGCCCTTGTGACACCGTGTTCCAGTTGCCTGGAGGCAACGAAATTCCTGTTTCCTTCGGAAAATCCATCTGACTGTTCGCCCCCTTGCTAACCCGGGTAAGCGGAGCTCCGATTCACCTTTCATAAGGGTGAATAGTGTATACACGCAGTAAATAGTTTTTGGCGCCAAAAACCTAGCATAGACTGGTTCCGGCCATTTTGCTTTAAAGAGAGTTCTATCTAAACGGAGATACAGCACGTGTTGTCCTGCTATTCAAAAGAGACACTATATCCTGGATTATAGTACCAGAAGTACGTCATAAGAGGAGTTATTTGGTTCACTAAGACTTGTGCAGCTAAGCACCAACTTCTGATAAAACAAAACCGGTTGCTGAAGTCCTCCCTGCAGGGTTGGGGTAGTGTGTCGAAATGTGGACATTGGGAAGGTTAAATAGTAAACTGTGATATTGTTAACCCCAGTGTGATACCGCAGGTGATCTTCCTCTGCATACTTACATTGTTTTGTTAGCTTGGTATTAATAGGTAAATTGCAGCTGCTTTATATAGGTAGCCGCTAGTTAAAGGCATAGTTCTCTAGTTCTGACATATTAGGTCACGGTGCAGTGTCACTCAGGGGTCTCGGCCCTCGGCTGAGTGTCTTGTAATTATTGATTTCATCAGGCCTGTTAGCCTGGAGTTCCCCCAAAAAGGGTATAGAGTAAAATTTATATTTCTTACTTCGTGTCTGGTGTGTTTGTGCCTGTCCGTGGAACCGCTGTATCCTAAAAGTTCCTGCAAGAGCCCCGGTAGCCAGTCGGCTGCCGTGCCTTTCCCCTCCTTCCCCCCCTTACATTTTTGGCGTAGTCGGCAGGATATGGTGCCACCATGGACATGGACAACACATCAGGGGACGCGCCTTTGGTGGACGCGGACTGTGTGCCTAATAGCAGGGTGGCTGTAGGTGCTGTCCTCCCGCCTGTTGCACCGACAGCCCCAGTCAGGTGTTTACCAGCAGGTGCCATCTTAAACCAACTGACTAAATTTGACGGACATAACATGTTGCTGACCGATTGGACTGAACGACTGAGGAGTGCGATTAAACTGTGTAATCTAGCCCCCGAACTCCAACCGGAGGTAGCGATAAATGCTCTGGAAGGGAATGCCCGACGGACAATCACATTACTTCCAGAGTCCCAGAGGAGTACGGTGACAGACATAATAAACAGGTTGGAGAAGGTTTACGGGAACCGTGCCCCGTCAGTCGATTTACTTGCCCGGTTTGTTAATCGGAGACAGGGGGAGGGGGAGACCATCCCTGAGTATGCTAATGAACTACAGGGGTTGTTAGCTGATGTCCGGAGGGCCGAATCCCACGCCCAGCGTGCCCCTGAGGAAGATGACGAGCTGTTGAGGGACTATTTTATTCGGGGATTATGTTTGAGTACGGTGAGGCGGGAACTACAGAACCGCGTGCTGGCGGACAAGACCCTGACCTTTGTCCAGATTCTGGAGGAGACCATCGCCAGGACTCAAATGGAGGAGCCAGAGGTGGGTCAGGTCGCCATGCAGAGAGCGGGAAGGGTGATGACCACTGCTATAGGGGGCGAGGCAGAGGCCCAGATGAGAGAAATGCAGCGCACTATAGATGTGCTAAGCCAACAATTGAGCCAGGTGCAGAGTAGGGTATGGACTCCTGCTGCTGGGAACCCATTACCAACTCCCTCAGACGGGCCCCTATGTCAATGCTCAGCAAGACCCCCCATGTGGCAAACAGAGGAACCACAGGGAAGGCCATCTCCATCACGGCCGTGGTATCGCTCTCCTCCCGACCCCCAACTGCGACAAAGGCCACCACCTCGGGAGCGGGACTATAGCAATGTCCAATGTTGGCAATGTCAAGAGTTCGGGCATATCTCAAGGAACTGCCCAGGACCGAGAAGGGCCAGGCCCAGCAACTCACCGCCGTTAAACGGGAGACCTCCGCGATAAGAGGGCGCACCGCGGGGGTATCAGGGGGCCCAAGTGCTCCAAAAAGCCCACATGATTTGATCGCAAAAAGCCCCGTGCTGGAAGTGAGTTTTGAGGGAAAGAAGGTCCCCTGCCTAGTGGATACGGGTTCTGAAGTGACAACAATGCCCTTAGACTATTTTGAACGGCATCATGGCCACCTTATGCGACCAAACACCGGAATGGTTATCCGACTGAGAGCGGCAGATAATGGAACTATCCCTGTACATGGAGTAGTCTGGATGCGGCTTCGGGCCTGTGGCCAAGAATTAGGAGTCAAGGGAGTTATCCTTGTCAAGTCTACCTACTTGCCGGAGGTCCCGGTGATTCTAGGCATGAATGTGTTGCGAGACCTGAACCACGTGCTTTTCACCAAGAAAGGACCGGAGTACTGGAAGCGGACTACGGCACATAGGCCAACACAGCAAGTTTTCCGGCAAATTGTCCAGACTTGCCGAATTCAGAAGGGACTCCCTGAAAACTGCCGGTTGGGGGCGGTGTATACCCCGAATGGTGTGCCCGTAAAAATACCTCCCCGGCAGGAACGGACGTTGATGTTGCCCGTGGGGACCAATCTGAATGTGGACGGATTGGATGTCGAGCTGGAACCGGTACAGCGGTGTGAAGAGATAACTGGTGTGATGTTTGGGCGAGTGGTGGCCACAGTCCGAAACGGGCAAGTGCCGTTGCGGTGCGTGAATCTACAGGATCATGAAGTGACCCTACCAAGGAGAGTCAAGGTTGCCAGAGCCCTCCTGCACCAGGGTGAGACAGCCCGAAGAAGACCCTTTACTCTTAGGGAAGAGAGAGGGGACGTTTGGACCTTGGAGGTACAGATGGATCAACCTGAAAAACCCACGTCCGAGTGGAATGGGAGGAAGAGCCTGGAAATGATGGGAATAAACCGGCTCTCTTTGAGTCCAGATCAAGTAAGGCTAGTGGAAGAGACCCTATGGGAGTTCCAAGCTGCATTTTCTAGGCATGACGAAGACTTTGGCTGTACGTCTGCTATCGAGCACCGAATACCGACCGGGAATACGGCCCCAATCCGTGAAAGGTATCGACAGATCCCACCAAACATGTACCAAGAAGTGAAGGAGATGTTACATCAAATGTTGGATAATGGCGTGGTACAACCAAGTCAGAGTCCGTGGGCTGCCCCGGTGGTGCTGGTCCGAAAAAAAGACGGCACCCTACGCTTCTGTGTCGACTACCGGAAGCTGAACGCACAGACAGTGAGAGACTCTTACCCCTTGCCGCGGATCGAGGAATCCTTATCCGCATTGGGAAAGGTGAGATACTTCTCATCCTTAGACCTGGCGAGCAGATATTGGCAAGTGCCAATGGCAGCAGAAGACAGACAGAAAACGGCGTTCATCTTGCCGATGGGCTTGTATGAGTTCAGAAGGATGCTGTAACATCTCTGCCTGTTCGGGCCTCTGCGCCACCCTCTGCTCGCATGCTGCGGCGCCGGAGGCGTGTGCAGTTTGACAATCTGCTTAAGGTTTTTAGTTGCACTGTGTGAACACGGCTCTGTCCTTAATTGGATTTGCACCACACCCGTCTTCTGCCAAGGTTACCTCTGTTCATTAAGTGGTTAATCTGTCTTGCCTGTGATTGACAGCTTTTCTTCCTGTCAGGTTCTGGGCGGGTTCTTCCTTCCCTATTTAGTCTTGGCTCACAGTCACACTGGTGCCGGTTATTGCCTCTAGCTTTCTGGTATCTCTTGCTGTTATTTACTTGTATACTGATCCTTGACCTCTGGCTTTCCTACTGACTATTCTCTTGACTCCGTTTTGGCACTGCATCGCTCTCTTGTTACCGAACCCTGGCTACCTGACCTCCCTTTTGTTGTTGTGCGTCTTGTCTGCGTTTTGTGTTTCACGTATTCAGGGAGGGTTTGTCCTCATGGTTGTCGCCTATCACCTAGGATAGGGTCTGGCAATAGGAAGGGAAAGTGGGGGGCTTCAGTTTAGGGCTCACTGTCCCTTGTGCCCCTCCCTCCAGGGTTCACCAGCAGCTTCTGGGGAATTATCATCTGCTATTCCCTAACAGATGCCCTTTGGATTGTCCAATGCCCCCGGCACGTTCCAAAGACTCATGGCGTATTGTCTTGGTGACCTAAACTTTGAGTCGGTGCTCATCTATCTGGACGATATTGTGGTCTTCGGATCGTCCTTCGAACAACATCTTCAGAGGCTGAGACAAGTCCTGAAGCGCCTGATGGAGCATGGGCTCAAGGTCAAGCCCAAGAAATGCCAGCTGTTCCAGACACAGATTGAGTATCTGGGGCACATTGTCTCTGCTGAGGGGGTGCAACCGGCAAGCAGCAAGGTGGAAGCGGTACAACGCTGGCCTGTCCCAAGAACCCTCAGGGAACTTCGCGCATTCTTGGGCCTAGCTGGATATTACCGGCGCTTCATAAGAAATTTTTCAAAGAAGGCAGGACCGCTGAACGAATTGCTGAGGGGGACCTCCCGGGGGCCAAAGAACCAGCCCATTCCATGGGGAGAGAAACAACAACAGGCATTCGAGGAGTTGAAGGAAGCCCTGACGAGTGCACCAATACTCGCCTATGCGCAGTTTGACAAGCCCTTCATGTTATACACAGATGGGAGTCTCCATGGCCTAGGTGCGGTGCTCGCCCAAGAACAAGATGGCCGTGAGAGGGTCATAGCCTACGGAAGCCGGTCCCTGAGGGAGACAGAGAGGAACTTTGACAACTATAGTTCATTCAAGCTGGAACTACTGGCCCTAGTGTGGGCCATGACAGAGAAATTCTCAGAATACTTGACAGGAGCGGAAGTGACTGTTATGACCGACAACAATCCCTTGGCGCACCTAGACAATGCAAAGTTGGGTGCTTTGGAGCAACGATGGATGGCCAGGTTGTCCAGGTACAAGTACAAGAACAAGTATCAATTCGGTAGAGAAAATGCTAATGCGGATGCTCGGTCTCAAGTGACGCCGGATGACTCCGGACGAGATAGGGATGGAGAGTTGGAAGACTCAGAGGTTCCCCACTTGGGTAGAATACCCTTGTTTGTGGTACTGGCACGGACAAGTGGGGTGGTGACAGACCGGCCAGTGTTGCTTGGGAAAACCCATGGAGATTGGGTATATGCTCAGAATGATGACGTGACCCTAAGAAAGATCAAGCAGTGGGTAATGGCAAAGGAGTTGCCTACCCCGATGGAGCGCAAACGCTTGCCACCTATGGGGGCAAGAGTAATGCAACAGTGGGATAGACTGAAGTGTGAGAATGGGTTACTGTACCGTAAAGTATGCTTAGAGACTGAGTTGGAGGTGAGATGGCAACTAGTAATACCAAGTACCAGTGCCAGGGAAGTTGCCCGTGAGGCTCATGTGAGAGGGGCCCACTTTGGTCCTGATAAAACGTTCAAGTGGCTCCAGCGATTTGTCTATTGTCCTGGCCTTGAGCAGACAGTGCAGGACGTGTGCAAAGCCTGCAGGGCCTGTGAGCTCGCTAAACCCCCAGAACAAAGGGCCCCCACTCAGACGATTAGGACCACTGCGCCGTTGGAGGTGCTGATGATTGATTATGTCCTGATAGGACACTCCAACAGCGGACATCAGTACTGTTTGGTAATGACCGATCACTTTACCAAATTTGCAGTAGCAGTAGCTACAAAAGATCAGACTGCCGAATCTGCCGCCAAGGCTGTGTGTAAGCAGTTCATCCAAGTGTATGGGTGCCCCACTCGTATTCACTCAGATCAGGGGGCATGTTTTCAGGGGCGGCTCATGTCGGAGTTGTATCGGGTGTATGGTATCCACAGATCCCGGACGACTCCTTATCACCCAGAGGGGAATGGGGCCTGTGAGCGATTCAATCGCACCCTCCTCCAGATGTTGCGAACGTTGGAGAAAGATCAAAAAGCTCGGTGGCCAGAGAGCTTAGCTGAGTTGCTCTGGGCCTATAATAATCGGGTCCATAGTACCACCGGCTACACGCCATACCTGATGCTGTTTGGGCGTCCCGGACGGGAGATTGAAGAACTGAACTTGACAAATCCTGAGAGAGAGGGCGCTCGCTCGCCCGATGACTGGGTAGAACTACACCGTCGAAAATTGCAGACCATACACCGGTTGGTGATTGACAAAACCCGACTGTCCAGTCACCCAGACAAGACCCCGGTTCAACATGAACCCTTCCAACCTGGGGACAGGGTGTTAGTAAGGGCCAAGAGACCCTCGGGAAAGTTGGATGATCGGTGGGAGGCAATGCCATATCGAGTAAAACGAAGGGTCATCCCTGACGGACCAGTGTATGAGATAGAGCCTGAAAGGGGTGAAGGAGTTACCCGGACTCTTCACCATAATATGCTCAGACCTTGTAATTCAGAGACTCCCACAACAGAGACTGAGGTGCCTCGGTTGAATCCAACAGCCCCAACCTTCACACCTGCTGCACAGATTGATCCCGATGAGTGGTGGAATGTACCAGTTCCCATGTCTGAAACGGTTCCAGCCGTGGTGATCTTACCTCCACGGGAGGGGACGACACTAATGGCTGCCCCTGTACAGGAACCTGAGCCAACCTGTGGTAACGAAGTGACTGACGCCCCGACTTTACGCAGAACGCCAAGGTCTAATGCTGGGGTTCCCCCACAGCGATACGCCCAGGATGAGTTTGTCTGGGGAGGTCTGTCGAGGACGCGGACCTCTAGTGGGGTGGTGTGTCACGGGGTGACTAATGCTATCACAGTCTCAGAACACTTCCCACTGACAAGTGTGTGATATGATAATAGCAGTGGTAAAAGGAGATTTCTGTAATGTTTCTGTAATGAAAAATTCTATTGTAGTAATTCTTTTTGACCACAAGATGCCGCTGTATTAGGTAAAGGAAGAATCAGGAAGTGACGAGTGGAGGAAGTGGACTGTAGTAGTGTGTGAGGAGAAGCTGGCTGTTTGAGCAGTGAGAGATCTGAGAGACAATCCATTGCCATCCGCTGCCGTACTACGCTTGTTTCAGGCCAGAGCCAGCTCTGGAGAAGCCCGGACCTGTTGCTGGTTCCCATGTCGGGAGAGTTGGAGACGATTACGGTACAGATGCCACAGAGCGGATGAAAAGAAGGACCAGCCCTTGTGACACCGTGTTCCAGTTGCCTGGAGGCAACGAAATTCCTGTTTCCTTCGGAAAATCCATCTGACTGTTCGCCCCCTTGCTAACCCGGGTAAGCGGAGCTCCGATTCACCTTTCATAAGGGTGAATAGTGTATACACGCAGTAAATAGTTTTTGGCGCCAAAAACCTAGCATAGACTGGTTCCGGCCATTTTGCTTTAAAGAGAGTTCTATCTAAACGGAGATACAGCACGTGTTGTCCTGCTATTCAAAAGAGACACTATATCCTGGATTATAGTACCAGAAGTACGTCATAAGAGGAGTTATTTGGTTCACTAAGACTTGTGCAGCTAAGCACCAACTTCTGATAAAACAAAACCGGTTGCTGAAGTCCTCCCTGCAGGGTTGGGGTAGTGTGTCGAAATGTGGACATTGGGAAGGTTAAATAGTAAACTGTGATATTGTTAACCCCAGTGTGATACCGCAGGTGATCTTCCTCTGCATACTTACATTGTTTTGTTAGCTTGGTATTAATAGGTAAATTGCAGCTGCTTTATATAGGTAGCCGCTAGTTAAAGGCATAGTTCTCTAGTTCTGACATATTACATCACGGTGCAGTGTCACTCAGGGGTCTCAGCCCTCGGCTGAGTGTCTTGTAATTATTGATAATGGTTGGAGTGCCCCAGACGGTGAATGCAAGATTTAGACTCACAATTCTATTTATACAAAAGAGGTAAAACAGCAAGACTTCTTCCTGGTACTGTAAATACAATTCATGGAAACTTCCACTTTGGCTGGAGCTGACGCTGGATGATGGCACTTACTGACCTTTGAAGGGTCAGTATTTCTCACCCAAAGTGAGTGTGTACTAATTCTCTTTGATTCATAAAGTGTCTTCAATTTCCATGCTGTGAAGTGCAGATCCAAAAAGGGTGCCCTCTCTGACCTGCGGCTGTAGATATGAGGTCTACCTAACAGTTGCCCTTATATTCTCTTCTTTGCACACGTCTCTAAGTTGAGCAGGGATATCACCCACCTCTTGACTACAGAACAACACTGGAGATCCGTCTCACAAGGAATCCAGTTAAATGCACTCACTCTCTCTAACTGGGGCAGGGGAGAACTTACATACTTATTCCACCTCAGGAAGGAAGAGACTCTACTTCTTACTTCCTAACTCTAAGAAATGAAGAGGAAGACTCCTTGGTCTCCTCCTTTATTGCTTGTCATCAGTCAAGGGTCATACTATACAGTTCTGCTTGACCCAGCCCAATATTTCATTCCAGTTAAAGTCACAGCACATACCATACATTATAGTGCACATTTTCTTAAAGTGACAATGACAAATACATAATTAAACAGTTCTTTTTGCTAGTGCTTGCATTGGGGTGCTGTAGTAAGGGTTGTATACAGCTACTTATGCTGTATGTCTTTATAGAAATGTATTTGCTAAAATGCCAGGAAAAAGACGACAGCCTCCCTAGTCCCACATAGAGGATATCTTGTAAGGCAGTAGAGATTTACAGGATAGTCTTACCATAGGGAGCAGTAGAGAAACTGTTATTTTTCGGCTGGAGGCAAAATTCTGGTTTGCCTAGACCCATTTAGTTAACAGTTTAACCTCTGATGCTCACATTTTTACTTGCTGAAATTTGCCATTTGGAAATATAATATACAATACAATACTATAACACTATAATTTATATATACCATTTTAATTCACTGACATAGGTTACTGACAAATTGCTATTTGCCTCCATCCTACGATTTGACCCTTTGCCACCCATATGACTGGGTGATTTCAACACCCAGCATGAAATCTACTTCTGTGAGATCTCAAGCCATCCCTTGCTCTTTGAAGAAAGACTTAATTGTGGGATGTGAAAACATGGACTCAACAGCGGCATAATAGGAACTCTTCACATCTTGTCAAAGATTAACACTAAGTAGGATAATTTGCACTTCATGGATCATGCAGAGACCACCAGCCAGGCAGGAGCACAATTGTTGGGCTAAGTTTGTAAAAAATCAATGTTCATACATGAATTGCTGAGTAGCTAAATGGAAATTTTAGGTTCAACATGTTTAATATATCTTCATAAGGCTCTGATCTTGATTTGTTTCTGACACAGAATTTCATATTTCCTGCAGAAACATAGAAGGTAAAGTCCTGGATGCCTATAACCACCACTAGCAGGAATTATCTGACTTTTTAAATGATGACCCATTATTAAAGCGGTTATCCAAAATCTACAGAATAAGCATTTTTCCAGTAACCTTCCTGCACCTTGTAACTGATATGGTTTACTTTTTTTCAGCTTCAATTCTTGTCCTGCATTTTTGTGTGAAAAAAGGCTACACTGGTTATCAGAAGTTCTAGCTTGACTCCCATAATCCTTGATGCTTCTTCATGCCAGATCTGATATAATTTTATTCCTCAACAGCCCACTCACAGCATTCACTGGCACCATCTTTATCCTCCCATTCAGCGCTAGGAGTCAGCTCACTATCCACCCCTATTTTACCAAGCAGGGTCGGCTCCAGGTTTGTGGACCCCTTTTGGAGTAACTCATGCACACCGCAGCAAAAAAATAATTGATATTGGGTGTTTTTTATGGAGAGAGACCTACTGGAGTGGAGTATAATACAATCCATTCCTTACAAGTAGATACAACCGGTTCAGACATCAGAAAGTAAAGAGGAATTTGAGGCAGACATCTGCCTCAGATTCTTCTTTATTTTCTCATAGTGCAGAACATCAACTTTCTTTTGCGGTTTTACACCATTGATTAGGCCCAAATGAATGCGTCTAAGCAGTGGAAAGTCTCAAGCCGTGGCCTCCAAATTAGCTGCAGAATCTGCAGCAACATCCAGCAATCCTCCAATTAGTTTTAATAGGAGGCAGAATGAGGGAGGAATCTGCTGATGATTTATGTGTGAAATCCTATGAAAAATCAGGGCCAGATTTCACCATGTGAACAGGGTCTGATACTGTTAATAGTGCCAGTCCACAGTGACACCCACAGAGTATTAGATGCTCCACAGTGGCCCAAACAGTATAATATGGTCCCCAGTGCCTCCACAAAGTATCATATGCTCCACAGTGGCCCCCACACAGTATTATAGGCTCCACAGTGACCCCATACAGCATTATATGATCCACTGTAGCCCCCACACAGTATTATAGGCTCCACAGTGGTACACACACAGTATTATAGGCTCTGCAGTAGCTCACACACAGTATTATATGCTGCACAGTGGCCACTACACAGTATTATATACCCCACAATGGCCCACACACAGTATTATATATTCCACAGTGGCTCCCACACAGTATTATATGCTCCCAAGCAGGGGCATAACTACCACGGTAGCAGTGGGAGTGGCTGCCACAGAGGCCGGGACATTAGGGGGTCCGGTGGCAGCCACTACTGCTGCGGTTTTTTTTGTTTTGTTTTTTTAATAGGCCGTTACCGCTGGAGTTACTCCAGCCTGTAACAGGCCCTATTTACTTACCCATCCTGGCTGGGCTGGGATTGGTAAGTGACACCGTGGGCCCCACAAAGACTATCATTATACTCGGGGGTCTTTGCAGACCCCGAGTATAATGATCGGAGGCCCAGGAGAGGTAAGAAACATAAAAAACACTGTTACTTACCTCTTCACGATTCGGGCAGACTTTGGCCTAGTTGTCTGACGTCTCTGACATCACATGAACCCGGCCTGCGTCCCGGGTCATGTGACGTCCGACGTCATTGAAGAAGGCTGACAGCAGATGCCGACAGCATAGGAGCCGGGGGACAGGTAAGAAACAGTAGTTTTTTATGTTTTTATTTCCCCGGGTCTCTGATTATTATAATCTGGGATCTGAAAAGACCCCAGAGTATTATAATTATTTATGGGTGTCCACAGTGGGGCATAATACTGTGTGCAGGAGCCACTATGGGGTACAATACTGTGTGCAGGGGCCACTGAGGGACATAATACTGTGTGCAGGGGCCACTGAGGGACATAATACTGTGTGCAGGGGCCACTGAGGGACATAATACTGTGTGCAGGGGCCAATAAGGCACATAATACTGTGTGCAGGGGCCACTAAGGGACATAATAGAGTGCGCAGGAATGCGGAGGAAGGGGTCGGTCGAGGTCTTCGGCGTCAGTGTCGGTCGGGAGGGGGGGGGGCCATGTCAAAAGTTCGCCACAGGGTCCTGCCATTCCTAGTTACGCCACTCCTCCCAAGAGGCTGCCCCTCTCCAGTAGCCATTGGTTCCACAGTAGCTTAATTGCGGCCTGGATCCCCAGCTGGATTTCCACGTCCCCATCCTCGTCCCCGTTCCTTTGTGCTACGCTGACGCATTTTCAGATGTGTACAGGTGATGACAGTATACAGCAGGGGTAGGGAACCTTCGACTCTCCAGCTGCTGTGAAACTACAACTCCCAGCATGCTCCATTCACTTCCATAGGAGTTCCAAGAACAGCAGAGCAAGTATGTATGCTGGGAGTTGTAGTTTTGCAACAGCTGGAGAGCCGTACGTTCCCTACCCCTGGTATACAGCTTTCTTCTCACCCCTATGGGACAATTAGAATATATACCAGTGGTAGGGAATTTGAACCCTAAAAAGGGCTTTTGTGAAATTTTGGCAGGTTGTGTGTATATACAGGAGGTGTATATACACTCTTCCTGCAGTGTAGCTCTGAAAGCTGTTGGTTTTCAGTTTTCCTGCCTAGCAGAAGCTAAAATCGCTATCTGGCCCTCACAACGATGTCTCTCCCTATCTCACTAAACCACATCTGACACAAATATGGCTTATTAATCCGAGGTCACCTGATTTAACCAGCCAATGACTTTTTCCTATTTTTTTTTCGATGACTACGTTTTCCTGCTTCCTGTCCCACCTCAATTATTGGTGCAAAAAAAGTGCCAGGGAAGGTGGGAGGGGATACGAATTTTTACTGTGTTTACCGTGTGGTATTCGATCAAATATTACGGTATTTGACATATTCGAATCCGATCAATACCTACTCGATCAAACGGTATTCGCTCATCTCTAATAAAGAGTTAAAAAAGACCCTAAAATACAGCCACTGCAGACCTTTCTTTTGGATTTTCCAATGAATGTCCACCAATTTCATACTGAAAATGAGGTGCACTAACTCTACTAATACTGTGCTTCCTCTACGGTCACAGGCACAGTGGATTAATCCTCCCTGTCTAACAGATTGTTTAAGATGGCCTGAGGATAGCTCATCAATAAAAAAGAATTAGATCCCATTTTAACTAACCCTGAGTCACCTGAACTGGCATAAATATGAGGTGGCAACTCAAAGGCAGCAAAGGAGCCTTAAAGGGGCTCTTTCATTGGGAAAAGTAATTTTTATGTAAGCACATACTTGCATAGCCTTTAGAAAGTCTATTTCACACCTACCTTTTGTATGTAAATCACCTCAGTAGTTTTTGAATAAGTCTGTTTTTATTCATATGCTAATTATCCTTCTCCGTGCACTCCGGAAGTCTCAGGGAGCACTGTCTGCTATTCTCTATGTGTATGAGAGCAGAGAGGCTGCTGATGATGATGACTCATCTCTCTGCTCGCACACACATAAAGAATAGCAGAGAGTGCACACAGACACTTCCGGAGTGCACAGAGGAGGCTATTTAGCATATGAATAAAACAGACTTATTCAAAAACTACTGAGGCAATTTACATACAAAAGGTAGATGTGGAATAGCCTTTCTAAAAGCTATACAAGTATGTGCTTAGCTAAATATGACTTTCCCCAATGATAGAGCCCCCTTAAACTTCACCTTCTGGTTAATCTTAAATAGGCATTATACATAGAGTTGTATCTGTTCTCCACAAGCGTGCACATTGCAGAAATCATTATATATAACCATTTATATTACACCTTTGACAGTTTATCGCTGGGCTAAAGATTTACTATATGACCTTCCTATAACTGTAAAAACAAGAGATAATTGGACAAGGATTATTGTAGACTTTATATAACCAGAGAATGTAAATTTGCACAGCTCTGAAAATGTCACTATTACCGGCTATTCGGTAAAACACACATCTGCTCAATGTTTGCTTAGATTTATCTACAAATAGATCGGAAAGGAAATCTAATAATAAGACTCCATAAACTCTCCTTAGTTGTTAAGGTAGTCTATGCTGGACTCTGGTTATGCACCCTAAGTTAGATCTAAAGATAGTTGTCGTTTGTTTTTTTTTAAAATGTTGATTGTGAGCCCCACATAGAGCTCTCAATGTACTCCCCCCCCCCCACCAGTATGTCTTTTTTTTTTTTTTTTTTTTTTTGGGGGGGGGGGGGGGGGAATATGGGATAGAAATCCATGCAAACACGGGGAGATCATACAAACTCCTTGCAGATGGATTTTGCCCTTGGCAGGATTTGAACACCAGGACTCCAGCGCTGCAAGGCTGCAGTGCTAACCACTGAGCCACCATGTGGCCCCCTGGAAAGATAGTTGTCTTGTGCTGGTTCTTTAGGCTCATTGGAGCAGATTTATTAAGCTTAATGTGCCATAACTCTGGTTTCATTTACACAAAGGACTGACATACACGCTGTGCACCAGATGAATTACGTGTTTTTCCCTTGTCTGACAAGGGTAGATGCAGTAGCAAAGAATGGGGTCAAAATCAGTACTCCAGAAAGGGCTACATGAATTTAGATACAAAATTATAGTGCAAAATATGGCTGATACGTCAGTCGGTAGGTCATAAATCTGCCACATTCTTACCCTTTCATGCCTCAGCCAATTTTTGTTTTTGCTTTTCCGTTATTCTCTCTCCCCATTTCAAGAGCCATCATATTTTCATTTTTCAGTTCACAGAGTCACATGACAGATTTTTGTTTGTGAAACAAATTGTGACACCTGTAACTTTTTCATATTTATAAGTTTCGAGCTTGGTAAAGAGTCTTTTTATGTGGGACAAGATGAAGGGGTTAAGGGACCACACGGTGGCTCAGTGGTTAGCACTGCCTCCTTGCAGTCCTGGTGTTCAAATCCTGCCAAGGGCAAAAAAACATCTGCAAGGAGTTTGTATGTTCTCCCCGTGTTTGCATGGATTTCCATCCCATATTCCAAAGACATACTGATAGGGAAAAATGTAAATTGTGAGCTCTGTGTGGGGCTCACAATCTACATTTTAAAAAAAAAATAGATATGAAGGGGTTAATACTCAGGCCTTATGCGCATAAATTCTCGGTCCATTCTCGGTTACAGAAAATGGAGGTAGGACACATTTAAAGAGGACCTTTCACCACCTGGGGCACATGCAGTTTTATATACCGCTAGAAAGTCGACAGTGCGCTGAATTCAGTGCACTGTCGGCTTTCACGATCTGTGTCCCCAGTGAAGAGCTATTGGTGCCAGTACCATAGTTCTTCACCATCAGAAGGCCATTTCTGACAGTCAGCGTTACAACTGGCAGGTTATCTTAAAAAAAACAAAAAACTAAATAATAAATATCCTGCGTAGCCCACTGGGCTCTGAACCGCAGGGCACACTAGTGTGAACAAGGCCTGATAGTCTTCACTGCCAGGCTACATCATCAACTGATTGCTCCCTGTTACCTCACAGGGCAGCTGCCACTGCAGTACAAAGTAGCCGCTTAAATAAATTATAAAGTCTTGCAGTTACTGCACTGTAAGACTAACAAAACTTAACCATGTGCTCCCAGTGCTTTACTGGGCTGCACCCACTTCAGCTAGCTGCTGTTGCAGCACAACCAGAAAGCTGACAGTGTGAATTAGGTCCTAACCAAAAAGTATAACAGTGCTGGGCCACACACAGAGCAGAAGCACATATGACCTTTGAGATTTGCCACAGTCACCTGCTGTGGGGTACCACAAGTAGCAGACTGCCTAAGGTATGAGATACACAATACTAATAAAGGAGAGATTCCCACACTTTAACTAAGAAGGGATTCCCACAATTTTAACCCATAGGGGCAGAGATTCTCACTATCTTCCTAACTAGGCAGCTTGCTGCCAAACTAATGTCTTGTACAACAAATTAGGTTTGAGGATAGTTAGGTGGGAGTTCCCTGGGCATTTACTAGGGCAACAATACAAACTAAAGCCCTACCTAGCTAAGGCAGCTCACTGCCAAACTAATGTCTTGCACAGACATGCACCAAGAGGAATTTGAAGCTAGAGCACCCGACGACCCAACTCTGCCTCCTTAAATGGAAGGAAGGCGGAACCAATCAGCCTGCCCAGGTACTCAAGCCAGATGCCGATAGGCTGACACCAGTGTCAGTCAGCACACTGGCCACACCTATTGGCTGCAAGGGCATTAACTCCATTAAAGAGGACCTTTCACCACTTTTGGGCACATGCAGTGTTATATACTGCCGGAAAGCTGACAGTGCGCTGAGTTCAGCGCACTGTCGGCTTTCCCGATCTGTGCACTGTCGGCTTTCCCGATCTGTGCCCAGTGTAAAGAGCTTACAGTGCCGGTACGAGCGCTGTGAGCAGAGGGAGGGGGCGTTCCTCCCCGCTCCACAGCACAGAAGGACGTCTCTGGCTAATGGTCAGAAACGCCCTTCTGACCATAGAGCACTACGGTACCGGCACCGTAAGCTCTTTACACCGGGCACAGATCGGGAAAGCCGACAGTGCGCTGAACTCAGCGCACTGTCAGCTTTCTGGCAGTATATAACACTGCATGTGCCCAAAAGTGGTGAAAGGTCCTCTTTAATGCTGGACTGAACTGAACCAGTGGAACAGGCTGTGACCCTAATATCAAGGCCGCACCTGTCGCACAGTCCTAACAGTCAGTCAGGAACGCCCTTCCTCACAGCAGCATCTATAGCGTTGTACTGGGAGAATGGTAAGGAACGCCTCCCTCACTCTCCTCACAGTATTCGTCCATAGACGAGGAGGAGGCATGACTCACTGCTCTCACAATACATCGCTATAGGCACTGATGTGAGGAAGTGCGTTCCTGACTGACTGTCAGAAACGCCCTTCTGACGGAGAAGAGCTACGGTATTAGCACCGATAGCTCTTCACCCAGGACACAGATTGTGAAAACCGACAGTGCGCTGAATTCATATATAATACCGCATGTGCCCCAGGTGGTAAAAGGTCCTCTTTAAGCTTAAAGGGGTATTCCCACCTCACATACTCACCAGTCTTCACTGCTGTAAAATCTTCTTTCTTCCTGGTTTCATGCATCATTTGGTGGGTTGGGTTTCATGTGCAACCTGCCGTTTAGCTCCGCCCCCAAATTACCGTGCAGCTCCGCCCACCGCATAGCGTGATCCTATGGAGCGACTGAAGGGCCTGTGATGTCATCAAAGGTCCTTAAACACTATATGCACAATATTGGACTATGAAGTACAGGCAGGAGCAACTCCATTCTGTGTTACATACAAAGACTGCCTGTCTCTGCCATAATGAAATGAACACAATTGAATTAGCTAGCCTGATAACTGGGAGAACAGAAGAAATTAAAGCAGCTCCCCTCCTCTATCTGAGTGCAGGACCTAGGTCATGTGGTGTAGACACAGGAATAGCTAGATACACAGGCTGGCTCCCGTGCAGCGCCGCACCTCCCATGAGGCGACGATATGCCAGGGCCTCGGGAGGGTGGCATTTTTGCTGACCTAAGCCAGTCCAGGACAAGCTGTCTTCCCGACACGGGAAGCGAGCGGTGTATTGGGGCAGCCCTGCTGATCGCAGCGCTGCTCCAGCGGCCGCCCCTCACACTCAGGCAGAGAGCAGGTACTCTCCCTGCCTGCTCTCTGCCTGTGAACGCCGCTCGCTCCGCTCGACCCGCCCCTTTCTGATCGACCACGCCCACTTTCCACTCGGACATGCCCCTTTCTTGCGATCCCGCCCCCCTCGGTTCCGCCCCCTCCTTCGGGGGGGGGGCTTTCTGACGTCTGCTTCAGGCGGCAGAAAGCCCAGGTTCACCCCTGCTCCCGTGCACTTAGCCCCTCCTCCCTCCCCCCTGAGAGCAGGCAGATACATCACTTGACTTTTGAGCAGATAAGTCAAGGGCTGTGTCAACAATGAATTGAATAATGTAAGATAGTGGACAAACAAAGCAGTTTTGCTGAAGCAGTGTATTTAGGAAAAGTCTTACATTCACATTAACAAGCAGTATAGATAGGATCAGGGCCGGCTCCAGGTTTTTATGGGCCCTTGGGCGACAGAGCCTCAGTGGGCCCTCTTGTAAAGGAGGTGGGGGAGTCGAGACACTGTGCGTTGCAGATGAAGCGAGTGACGTCATGCAGGAGTGTGGCGTCACCAACGCCATACCTCCCAATCTTTTAAAGAGTAGAAAGAGGGGCAAAATGTGCGGCGCGCTCTGCGCGCCGCGGCAAATTTAGTTCCACCCACTTTTATGTTGATTCCACCCATTCTCATTCATTTATTATGTGCTCCCACACAGTATAATCCTCCTACAGTCACCTGTAAATTATATGCCCCCCTCCATCTCTCCCCCAGTTTCATATACACCCTTCCTCTGCCCCCAGTTTCATGTCCCCCCTCCATCTCTGTCCCCAGTACTCCCCCTTCATCTGCCCACAGTTTAATGTCCCCCGTCTCTGCCCCAGTGTCATGCCGTTCCCCCCCTCCCCTTCATTTGCCCCTTCAGTTTCATTGGGCCCCCTCCATCTCTGTCCCCAGTTTCATGCCATTCTCTCCCCACCCCCTTCCCCAGTGTCATGCCGTCCCCCCCCCCCTTCATTTGCCCCCTCAGTTTCATTGGGCCCCCTCCATCTCTGTCCCCAGTTCCATGCCGTTCTCTCCCCACCCCCTCCATCTGCCCCAGTGTCATGCTGTTCTCCCCCCCTCCATCTGCCCCAGTGTCATGCTGTTCTCCCCCCCCTCCATCTGCCCCAGTGTCATGCTGTTCCCCCCTCCCCTTCATTTGCCCCCAAGTTTCTTTGGGCCCCCTCCATCTCTGTCCCCAGTTTCATGCCGTTCTCTCCCCACCACCTTCATCTTCCCCAGTGTCATGTCGTTCCCCCCCTCCCCTTCATTTGCCCCCCAGTTTCATGGAGCCCCTTCATTATGTTTCACCTTAATATGTAATGTAATACAAAACAAACACTTACATCATTCACCTTCTATCACTCACCTTCCCTCGTTCCCCCGACGCTCCTCTCTCTCTCCCTCCCTCCAATCACATACGCGATGCAGGAGCTGTGAGATCAGCTCCTGCTTAGCTCCGGACCGGCTTGCGTGTGTAGGCGTGATGCGATGACGTCATCGTGCCTACACACGCAAGCCGGGGCCGGAGCTTTAAAGCAGGAGCTGATCTCACAGCTCCTGCATCGCGTATGTATTTCAGCTCATCGGCGGACGGACGCCGATGAGCTGAAATTGTGACAGGCAAGTGCCGGGGGGCCCCCAGAGGCTCTGTGGGCCCCGGCACTTGCCCGACTATGCCGTGCGCTGACGCCGGCCCTGGATAGGATCCTTGTGATGGGACAACCCCTTTAATGCTCTTTTAGTCTGAGGCCCCATGTTGCGGAAATGCAACTTTTTTTGTTACAGATTTTGTTGCGGTATTTTGAGACAAATCCAAGAATGTCGTCAAAAGGAATGAGTAATATATAAGAAGCTCTTATACTTCTGCCTTCTGCTCAATCCACTCCTGGCTTTGACTCAAAAAACCACAACAAAATCTGCAACCAAAAAGCTGTGTTTCCTCAACATGGGGGCTTAGTCTTAAAGACGATCTGACACGATCACATTGCATTTGTGATCACATTAACAGTAACATAAAGTAGTGTCAAACTCATTTGTGTCTATCCTATAGTTGTGAGAAAATTATACTATAGTAGTAAGGTATGGGTAGTAGTAGGTATAGCTGTAGGTTGACCGTTTTCTCTTTATGCACAGTAATAGGGAGAAAGCTGTCAATCAGTGGTGAGAGTGTAGGGAAGTCCAAAGCTTGCAGGGAGGGACTCCTTCACGACAGACAAAACACTGAAATCAATGTGTCTGTCACAAAGAGGACGTCATAAAGGGAGTGACAGATTCCCTTCTATCGAATACAGATACAGTACAAATACGTATCATAAAGCTGGATAAAAGGAAAGTCCTACCATGAACTATTAGACACAGAGACAACTCTTTATAACAAGTTCTATACAGAAAGATCGGAGCGGGCAGCAAAGTAAAATGTAAAATTAAATCAAGTGAATGTTGTTCAGCGTTTGTAGTGCAGACAGTCCTATTATTATTAATAGACGGCTCTTCTGGAGATCCTTATAGAAGTGTCAGTCACGCTAATGGCAATCGGTCAATTCTTCTGAACAACTTGTCTTGTTCTCCAAAAAATTGTCAGCATCCTTTTATATCATAAATCAGCTAAATCCCTGGCTCAATTCTGCAGGGTTCTTTTTGATTCAGCTGTTCCTTTCATCTCTAGTATTCAGTCTCTTTCTGTAATGGGAATTATTCTAGAACATGTCAGATATGTGGGGAGGGGATGGGTCACCTCTATGCTGCATAATGCATAACATGTGATATCTTCTACAGAACTCATTAGAATATGATTTTGTGGAAAGAAACTTGGCATCTTTGCAAGGGAAGCAGACAGATTAACAAATTATCACCCATTGTGCCTCTCACACACAGTATACTGTTGATTAAATGACTTCCTCACTTTACAGTTCTTATTTAGTGTCTACATTGTATAATGCCCTCCAATGGCCAGGCACTGAGGAAGCATGCTGATGGTCAGGGCCGGTGTCAGCACCTGGCAAACCCGGGCAAGTGCCAGGGCCCAAAGATCCTGAGGGGCCCACTGGGCTGCCGGGTGCTGACTGCAGAGGGGGCGGCTACCCTGGGCCAACCCCATCCCTGCCATTAATACATCTTTAATTTTTAACTTGATTGGTGTCTGCAGACACCGATCTAGTTCAAATGCTTTTTGAAACTTACCTATCTTGTAAACTGCAAATCATATGAGGCCTGTGATTTACAAGTACACCACAGGCGAGTGATGCTGCCATAGCATCACTCTGCCTGTGCTGAGACAGACGTCCTTCTCCATTCATCAGGATCTCGTGGGTGAGTAGAACTTAAAAAAAAAAAAAAAAAAAAAAAAAAGCTTAGTTGTGGGTATTTTAATAGTATAAGTGGTCGTTAGAAGGAGTAATTATAACTATAAGGGAGGGTGCATTATGTAATTGGGGGGTCATTTATATAAGGGTTAGGGGGTATTATGAATACAAGGAGAAGTTATTTAGATTGGGGGAATTATTAATGTTAGGAGGCATTATGAACATAAGGGGGTGGTCATTGATATAAGGGATCATTAGGGCTGCAGTATTTATGTCAGGGGGAATCAGGGGCATAATAAGAGGGGGACAATTAATTTAATTAAGGTGGCACTTGGGCATGATTAAGACTAAGGCCCCAGGTAGCGGGCTGCAACAAAATAGCGCTACAGGAAAAACCACGGCAGTAACACATTGTGTTTTTTTTCTCCAACACTTTTCATGGAATGGCTTCAATTATACCTATAGGGAAATTCCCAGTGTTTTCATAGGTGTAATTAACATGGTCTGATTTTCAAAACCCCAACAGTTTTGGAAATCGCAGAATGTCCACTGCACATATTATTCCACAATGTGTGGATGGGATTTGATAGAATCCCATTCACTTTGCAGGAACTGTAAAATGAAGGGGTTTTTTTCCTGTGGCCCCATCCCCACTTTTCGGTAAAATGAAATACACGCTGTGCTTTCCAAAACAGTCGCAGTTTTGGAAATGGCAGCATACCTATCAAAACGCCAGTGGTTTAGATTTAATTGAAGCATATAGTATATATTTGTATATTTATCTGTGGGGGACCAATCGGTCTCTGCATTGAGCACTTCCATTAATAAAGATGAAAGCGTTCATTGCACTGTTAACAGATTCACGCCACATGGTGGGATCTGGCGATGATTTTGCAGCAGATTTTACCCCCAAATCAGCGGCAGATTCTTCCCTCATTCAGCCTCCCATTGAAAACAATTAGTGCAGGATACTGAATAAAAGAGATCTTACTGTGGATTGTGCAGCAGATTCAGAAACTGGTTAGATCCATTTATTTGGGCCTAATCAGCAGTGGAAAACATCCAGGGCCTGCTGATGCTTTGTATCCACCACTGTGAGACGTGGGTCAGAAAATAAAGAGGAATCCAAGGCATATGTCTCTCTAAAGTTCTTCTTTACTTTGTGATGTCTGACCTGGTACTTGTATGGAATAGATTGTGTTACACGCCACTCAAGTAGGTCTGCCTCAGCAAAAAAAAACAAACACCCAATTGTGCATGGCTTGCTCCAAAAGGGGCCCACTGACCTTCAGTTGCCAAGGGGCCCACAAAAACCTGGAGATGTCGGGGCAACATGGAGGTTCAGTGTTTAGCACTACAGCCTTGCAGCACTGGAGTCCTGGGTTTGAATCCAGCCAGGAACAACATCTGCAAGGAGTTTGTATGTTCTCTCCGTGTTTGTGTGGATTTCCTCCCATTCTGCAAAGACATACTGTTAGTAAACAAAAAAAAAAAAAAAAGTACATTGTGATCCCTATATGGGGCTCACAATCTACATTATAAGGAAAAAAAAAACTGGAGATGTCCCTGCAAATCACTCCTCAGGACAATGAGATAGCACTAAAAATGTGAGAATGTGCAGAGAATGGGAAGGGTAAGGGCTCGTTCACATCTGCGCCCGGTCTCCGTTCTGCAGGTTTACGTTTCCTGCACAAAACAGAGGCAGGATACGGAAACCTGCAGGACTCTTTCATACCCATTCATTTGAATGGTTGAGAAAGCTGTCTGGCCGTGAGCGGCGGTGAGCGTTTTATGCTCTCCGCCGCAAAACCGTTTTTTTTAATCCGTACACAGATTCGGACATGCAGTACTCTGTGTCCGGATTTTAAAAAACGGTTTCGCCGTGGAGAGCATAAAACGCTCACCGCCGCTCACGGCCGGACCCGGTCTGTGGTTTCCGTCTTCTTGCATGCAGAAGACGGAAAGCACAGAACGGAGTGCCGAACGCAGGTGTGAACCTAGCGTAAGTACAATATTTTTATATTAGGGCCCCCAGTTTGGTTTTAGTATAAAACTATTTATCTAGAAACTATTTTTTATTTCGGAAAAAAATTTAAAACAACTCAATTATTGTAAAAAAAAAAAATTACAATTGTGTGCTTTTGTGTGTCAGTTCGCATTTTTTTAAATGATTTTATAACATCTCATTGCTTTTTATTAATTAATTATTACTATTATTAGGGGGGTTTTTTTATCTCTTGAGGGATTTTAAATTTAAATTTTTATTCTTTAAATATAATTTACTGAAACTTGTGCACCATGGCCCTTAACCTTCACGGCTCGCATATTAATGACCTATCCTAAATATAGATATTCAATCTCAAAAGTCCTAAAGGCCTGGAAGACCATGGACCATCCATTTTCACATTACCCAGGGCTCAGAACTAAGCTCACACTACTATCTATAACAGTGCTACAAAATATGCTTGTTGTACAAACACTGTTATTCCTTATGACTCCATCTGACCAGAAATAGACTAATTTATGTAGACACCCCCCCCCCCCCAAAGATTCCCAGTAATGAACCTGTCATATAAGATTTTGGTTTTATAGCTGAGTCACAAATGTACGACTTTACCCAAGAGTTTTGATGAACATCTTGTAAATTAGACAAATACGTCCAGTGTAGTTAATGCCAAAATATTCTGTACATAGTAGATTCATGTCATATTCATTTATGAAAAAATATATTCTGTTATCTGAAATAGAATCTATGGCAGACTAATTGTAGAATCCGTTATATGTCACAGATTGGAAGTAACTGGTGACTACTCCTGGTGGTAGCAGAACAAAACTGGACTGGGATTGACCCTGGACTTGTGACCTCATTACACTCCACCAAAACATTATTATTATCATTATTAACCCTTAGGTGCACCAGAACGTACAGTTACTTGCCGTTGCGCGTGACTAAAATGCCTGCGTCTCATCAGGATCAAAGGAATAAAATAAAGGATCTGTGTAAATAGTCTTAAAGGGATTTCCCAAGACCCAGAATGAATAATCTATCCTCAGGTTAGTTTGCTAAGTGCTAAGTGTTCAGGACAATCTATTTAACCAAAAATATCCTGCTGTCTTGTTCCTATAGCTATCTGTTTTTATGGCACCTATATTTCTTCATAACCACAGACACACTGTGGTCTAATGCTGATGGGATACTCTACCCCATCTTCTTAGCAGGGGTGAACCTAGCTTTTATGCCGCCTGAGGCAGACGACAGAAAGCCGCCCCCCGGGAGGAGAGGTATTGGAGCGGAGGGGGCGTGACGAGGGGGCGGGGTGGAGAGAAGGGGGCGGGGCGGCCTTAGCAGGCAGAGAGCAGGCAGGGAGAGGACCTGCTCTCTGCCTGAGCGTGAGGGGAGGCCGGTGGAGCAGCGCTGCGTCCACAGGACCTCCCCTATCCACCGCTCGCTTCCCGTGCTGGGCTGCCGAGACGGTGATGCTAAGCTGGCTTAGGTCAGCAAAAATGCCACCACCCCGGCATGGGAGGTGCAGCGCTGTACATACCCACAGTGAAGTTTACTCCAAGTATATAGAAATTTCAATTGTCTTAGTGGTATTTCATACTACTATCATAGGATTTCAGACATTCATACATATGCAACTTTTGGGCAGGAGAGATGTGCATGTGTCTAATTCTATTTCATAAGGGAACTTTGATAACATCATTCTAACATATGAAGATGGATTAGATTTTCTCCCATTCTGGACTGGCATCAGCTAAGGAAATCTACACAATTCTTGTACTGTTAAAGGGATCCTATCATTGTATAGCCTTTTTCTGACGAACACGTAGGAATAGCCTTAAGAAAGGCTATTCTTCTCCTACCTTTAGATGTCTTCTTTCCAGTAGAAATCCAGGTTTTCTTCTATATGCAAAATGAGTTCTCTCACAGCACTGGGGGCGGTCCCAGAGCTCAAACAGCACTGGGGGGTCCCTAATGCTGCAAGAGAAATCTCAAGAAATGCCTCCATCTTCTTCTGGAACTCCCTCTACCTGTGTCTTCTTCCGTCCTAGGTTTCAATTTTCTAGGCCTCGGGCAGAGCCGACTGTGCATGCCCAAGCCACAAAAAAATGGCCACTTAGAGGCCTAGAAGATTGAAACCCAGGACAGAAGAAGAATGGTCATGGTCAGTCCATGGTCATGCGAGAGAACTCTCCAGCGATGCCTCCATGTTCTTCAGGACCGGCCTCTCTGCTCTCTGCGTATGCCCACGGCCACAAGAAAATGGCCACTTATGCTTACTGTGCACAGTCTGCTCTGCTCCATGGTACAGTCCATGATCATGTGATGTACAGTCCATGGTCATGTGAAGCACAGTCCATGGTCATGTGAAATTCAGTCCATGGTCATGTGATATACAGTCCAGGGTCATGTGCAATACAGTCCATGATTATGTGCAGTACAGTCCATAGTCATGTGATGAACACACAGGTGCACAATTCATTACAGTCACAGGACAGTACACAAAAATCTAGCTGGTAACGAATTGTACAACTGTGTGTTCATCACATGACCATGGACTGATTTTTATCCTCTGGAAGTAAGCAGAATGAATGACAGCAAGCAGAGATCTAGAAAACCATAAGTAATTAGTTACAGAAAGTATATTGAAAAATTGTACAACTTTTTGAAACTGGACTATCCCTTTTTAAGTCTTTAAAGCTGCTATTTGTACAGTAAAACCTACTAGAGATGACCAACCCTAGACAAAAATGGTATGCTAGTTTCACATTAAGAAAGCGGTTACTGGCGGAAACCCATGGACCCCCATAGACTATAATGGGGTCTGCTAGGTTTCTGCCAGGTTTCTACTTGAAATAGTCAGATAGAAAAGTCCTGCTTGCAGGACTTTTCTCTCCACATATTTTAAGTGCATTGGGGAATGGAGTCCCTAAACACTAATGTGACTGCAGTCTTAGAGGGTTGAGGAAGAGTCCACTGGGTTTAGGGGTAAGTTTATTCAAAAAAGTATTCTGGAACACAATTAGGGAAGTTGCAGCTTTAAAAATCATTTGTTATGTTTTTCATTTTGCAACAAGCAACCACAGATTGACCAGTTGCTTCCTGCTGTTTGTATTCTCTCATGGGATCATTCGTTCTTTTGCCAAAAACCTTGTATTTCTCTTTCCTCCCTTCCTCCATGCCCGTAGCTGCTTGGCAGGCAGCCCAGGTCTTTTTAGACCTCTTCACTAGTTGTTTGTATAGAAATTTGACAACTGACTAGTGCTAATGATATTTATCCATGCATTTAGGAATAGCATAATAATGGTGCAAGGAATTATCATGTAGGGGAATTGTTGATGTATCTATGTAGTGCAAAGTATCAGCTTCAGTATATTCCTTCAGGGAGTTTCATCCTTATCTGTAATCCTATAGAAAAATACTCTAAATCTGCCAGCATGTTGTAATGGGTATTTTTACAGAAGCACATACTGTTCTTAACCCCTGGAGACCCACATCCTTCTAGATTTGAAAATGCAAAAAATTCTCAGGGTTGAAAACTTGAGTAAGATAAGAAGACCTTGGAGTCAGTGCTCTTGAAAGTAAACCACAGAAGTTGTGTACTAACCAAAGTTTTCTCATTGCCTTTTGGAATCTTTAGTTGGTCAAGTCCAGTCAAAAATCCCATCTGTGTAAAGTGTCCAGGAAGTCTGAGAATAGGTTGGAGTCTAACCTCATAGCCAGAGGAGTGAACTGTAGCAGTGAACTGACCCATGAGAGCTGAGTGCAACCACTGCATACCTCCCAACCGTCCCAATTTCCGCGGGACATTCACGATTTCGGTGACATGTCCCATGGTCCCAGTTGGAGGGAGGTATGTCCCGATTTCAACTCAGATCTGCGTCTGGAGGACGCAGATCTGAGTTGAATACATACGCGACTAAAGCAAGGAACTGTCACAGCTCAGCTCCTTGCTTTGCCGCTGCACTCCGGCTAGTGGCTGTGTAGGCGCGATGTGATGACGTCACATCACGCCTACAACTGTGTTAGTGAGACTGTGGAGAGAGCGGCGGGGGAGCAAGGAAAAGGTGAGTTTAAGTGGTTTTTGTGTGTACACATTGAGGTGGAACATGAAACTGGCGGCAGATGAAGGAGAGGACGGCATGACACTGGGGGGATATGATTCTGGGGGCAGAGATGGGGGGACATGAATCTGGTGGCAGAGATGGGGGGACATGAAACTGGGACAGAGATGGGGGAACAGTAATCTGGGGGCAGAGATGGGGGACATGAATCTGGGGGCAGAGATGGGGGGACATGAAACTGGGGGCAGAGATGGAGGGGGACATGAAACTGGGAGCAGATGAAGGGTGTATATGAAACTGGGAGAGAGATAGAGGGGGAACATATAATTTACAGGTGACTGTAGAAGCATTATACTGTTTGGGAGCACATGAAATATGAATGAAAAATTGGCGGAGTCAACATAAAAGTGGGCGGGGCTAAAGTTGCCGCGGCGCCGCACATTTTGTCTCTCTTTCGGTTCTTCAAAAGTTGGGACGTATGCCACTGTGTGCACACTAAAATTGCTGTATGTGATTCATTTTATTTGACTCAAAACCTCTGATAAAGCTGGTATGCATGTTATCCAGGTGAAACGCATTAGCTGGAGGGACATTAATTTTATTTTAATTTTCATTTATGGGGGAGGAGACTGTAATGTAAGCGAACAGTGAACAGTAGATGCCTGATTTGTATCCACTATGTAGGCTATTATCATACCATACCCTACCATACACTACATTTTGCAGCATGATATATGTGTTATATTTTTAGGCTTATGTTTTAGCCTTATTATCAATAAAAGTTAGATTTTAGTGTCCTTATTATTTATCATGATGCTCAAGGAGCTTGGTTTCCAGATAAATTAGAAGAAGTCTTATTTGTTGCCAGAAACTTCAAAAATCTTTCTAGGTCTGAAAATAAACAAAGGACTTCAAGGTCTTTTGTTCCCTCAAAAAAGAATACAAAAAAAATCCAAGCTGCAGCAAAAATTCTAATCAAATCTCCACTATCTACAATTCATCATATCATGAAGACCTTGAATTTATTAGTAGCCTCACTAGATGCAATAGATACCTTGGGCTATGGTACACAGTCAGAGTCTCCAACACAATATGCTTTATCATTGGAATGGAGATGTGAAAAGGATGCGTACAAAAATAAGTTTAGATCCAACCACAAAACAAGACCTGAAATGGTGGCTCAATCCATGTAACCAAGAAAAAAGAAAGAGTTTCCAGTTCACTTATCATAACTACAGATGTCTCCCAAAAATGTTGTGGTGCTCATCCACAATCCTTATGGGCGCAAGGCCTTTGGAACAAATTAGACAGACGCCATTCATCAAGTGTTCGAGAGATGAAAGCGGTCAGGTTGGCACTTCTACACTTCAAATACTGATCGAGAACAAATCTGTCCTAATTCAGACAACCAGTTAGTGGCCTATTATTTGAACAAACAAGGTAGAACCAGAAACAAGATATTGATGTCATAATGCAAGAAGATTTTACAATGGGCAGAACATGCCCTGCTTGAATAAAAGCTCTGCATATAAAATTATCTCTGAATACCAGTGAGGATCTTCTAAGTTGGAAGACTCTAAGACCATTGGAGTCTGAATTAAATCCCAAATATTTTCATCACCTATCAGACAGATAAGGAGTGCCACAGTTGGATTTGACGGCAACCAAGAACAATGTGAAACTTCCAGTATTGTGTTCCCTTAATCCTCAAGATAACCCATATGCAGCAAATGCATTCTCCATGAATTGAAAACACAAATTTCTTCACGTCTTTCCTCCAGTCTAGATCATCCAGAGACTTCTGCAGAAATTACTTATGGAAGGACCATTATTAATAATAATAGCACCATATTGACCCCAAGGGACCTGGTTTTCTGCTATTGCAAATTTCGAAAAGTGAGCATTGGCCTCTTACCCAGTATCCAGATCTGCTAATTCAGAGAGGCTTGTTCCATCCAAAACTGAACAAACTACATATTTCGGCCTGGTTTGTGATAGGTCAAGATTGACAGATACAGGATTGTCTACATCAGTAATTAATACGCTATTGGCAGCCCTTAAGGCATCTACAAATAAGAAGCATCGTAAAATATGGTCTAAATGGTCCTGGCTCAGTAATTCAGAATTTCATTCAGTAGAGCTATTGAATGTTCTGCAATTCCTACAAGATGGCTTTCAAAAAGGCCTTAAGTTTAACACTCTTAACACAGCAATCAATGCTATGGCAGATGGGAAATTTTCTGGTCATTCCTTAGTATCAAGACTCTTCAAAGCTATTAGGAATCTGAAGCCAGAAGTCAAACCACCAGGACCTGTCTGGAATTTATCTGTTGTTCTCAATGCCATCCACTTAAATGGTTATCATTTAAAGTAGCTTTTCTAGTAGCAATTCCATCTGCTAAGAGGCTGGGAGAACAGCAGACATTATCTTCAAAAAGTCCATTCTGCTCAATGGGGTTATATTGAAAACTTTGCCAAAGTGTATGCAAATTTAAGAATATCAATAAAGAATCCTTCCTACCAGTCTTCTATCCTCATCTTGAGATGGAAGAACAAATACGTTTTCACACTTTAGATGTTAAGATAACTATTCTGACCAAGATTTTCAGAAAAGAAGAAAACTTAGTACTTTTTTCAGGAATTAGGAAGGAGCTGAAATCTTATGAAGACACATTGGCCAGATGGATCAAGTTCGCTATTTTTGAAGGTTACAAATTAACACCAACTACACCAAATGCACATTCTACATGTTCCACAGTAACCTCATGGCCTCTGAAAATGAACAAGTATCTATCCTGGATATTTGTAATGCTGCTTCTTGGAGATCCTCTTCTACATTCATCAAAAACCGCACTACTTAATAAGGTTTCCAAATGATGATTCCTCCCCCTTCCCCCGTTTCCTTAAGTAGGTAGGGAAATCCGATCTGTGTTGCCACAGAACGAATCAGAAATATATATTTGAGTCTTACCGGAAATTTAGCTTTATTTGAGTTCAAGGCAGTACAGCATACCCTCCCAACTTAGTTAAGAAAAAAACTGGTCCAGTAAAAACACAAGGAAATAGTGAAAAGAGGGGTTCTTATAACATCAACTACACTAAATAACAGTTTTATTGCTACCTAGGTGGGCCGATCCTAAAAGGAGAGGAGGCAGGGCTACTTACCCATTTGTGCTGCCTTGAATTCAAAGAAAGCTAAATTTCAGGTAAGACCACAGATCGCTCCGTATTGCCTCTCCCAGATTCCATCATGGTATTTGCTACAAATACCCACCGAATGCTTGCCCCAAATGTTCACAGGTTGCTTGCTACCAATGTCTATAAAGCAACTGCCACAAACTTATCCATAGTACATGTCACAGATTCATACAAAGTGTCTCCCACAGATCCCCTATAATGCCTGTAAGGGCAGGTTCGCATCTGCACCTGTGTGCGCTTTAAGCAATTCCGCTGGGTTTCCGTCTTCTGCCCCGAGAAACTGGACAGGGGACGGAAACCCGGCAGTCAGTTTTCAAACCCATTCACGTAAGTGGGTTTGAAAAGTGAGCACCCGTGAGCGTTTTGTACCTGTCCGCGGCGAAACCATTTTTTTTTCCGGACATGTAGGACTTTGTGTCCGGTTAAAAAAAAACCCATTTTGCCACGGATAGGTACAAAACACTCACGGGCGCTCAGTTTTCAAACAAATTTACTTGAATGGGTTTGAAAACTGACTGCTGGGTTTCTATCCCCTGTCCAGTTTCTCAGGGCAGAAGATGGAAACCGAGCAGGATTGCCTAAAGCGTGGATGGGCACAGATGTGAACACCCTAATCAGTGCCCCCGAAGTGCCTGCCACTAACCACTATGGAAATCACTGGTCCAAATGAAAAATGGTATCTCCAGTGTTTTGTGCAAGAAAAAAAATATCCTTATTGATAACATATCCCTAAGTAAAGAATAAATAAGAACAAACTAAGATACATTAATGGAATCTTCAGCAACAAGTGTCTTGTATATATTCTTTTCAAGACGCAGAGCAAATACGAAGTGCTTTCTGTAGGAGTTCTTTTAAGAAGCTCTTAAAAATCACTTTAAGAAGGGTCTGATAGAAAATGGAGAAGAAAATAGGTATTCCAAAACACTTTGTACTTTTAACCTTGGAGCGGAAATAAGAGAATGAAAAATATTTGCTATGATACAAGACTTAGCTTTTAATGTATTCCTTCTGTCACATGTATAGCAGGCATGGAATTTGCAATTAAATTAACTGGGAATGACGTCTAAGGCTAAGCTCAGACAGAGGAAAATGAAACGGAAATCTACCTCAGACTCCTCTTCCTCTTTATTTTACACCCCCTTCTTGTTCCCCATGGCACTCCACCTGCTGGTTAGGCCAAGGAGTATTCTTCATTAGCAACGTATAACGATACTAGCTGATAAACTGAAAGGCAAATGTAATAGCAAAAGAGTCACTCAGAAGTCGCTCAAGTAGTTAAGAGTCCAGCTGTGTGTAATTTAGTCTCAGTATAAATACACCTGTTCTGTGAAGGCCTCAGTGGTTTATTAGAGAACACTAGTGAACAAACAGCATCATGAAGTCCAAGGGACTCACCAGCCAGCCAGAGATAAAGTTGTGGAGAAGTTTAAAGCATGGTTAGGTTATAAAAACTTATCCCAAGCTTTGAGCATCCCAAGGACCACTGTTCAATCCATCAACCAAAAATGGAAAAAGTATTCTACAACTGCAAACCTAACAAGACATGGCCGTCCACCTAAACTGACAGATCGAGTAAGCAGAGCAATGGTCAGAGAAGCAGAAAAGAGGACCATGGTCACTCTGGTGGAACAGCAGAAATCCACAGCTCAGATGAGAATCTGTCCACAGGACAACCATAACTCGTGCACTCCACAAATCTGGCCTATATGGAAGAGTGACAAAAAAAATACATTGCTGAAAGAGAGAGACATAAGAAGTGCCATGTGCAGTTTCCCACAAGCCGTAAAGGACACAGCAAACATGTGATAGAAGGTGCTCTGGTCAGATGAGACCAAAGTTGAACTTTTATGGCCTAAATGTAAAGCGCTATGAGTGGTGGAAAAGTAACTGCTCATCACCCTGAAAACACCATGGTTTCATTCAACAGGGACAGGGAAGCTGGTCAGAGTTGATGGGAAGACGGATGGAGCAAAATACAGGGCAATCCTGGAAGAAAACCTGTTGGAGGCTGCAAAAGACTTGAGACTAGGAAGGAGATTCACCTTTCAGCAGGACAATGAACCTAAATATACAGCCAGAGCTACAGTGGAATGGTATAGATCAAAGGATATTCATGTGTTAGAGTGTCCCCGTCAAAGTCCAGATCTAAATCTCAATGAGCATCTGTGACAAGACATAAGAATTGCTGTTCACAGACGTCTCCATCCAATCTGGCTGAGCTTGAGCTATTTTGCAAAGAAGAATGGACAAAATACTCTATAGAGGCGCAAAGCTGGTAGAGACATAACCCAAAAGAGTTGCAGCTGGAATTGCAGCAAAAAGTGGCTGTACAAAGTATTGATATGGGGGGGGGGGGCTGAATACTTTTGCATGTCACAAATTTCAGATTTGTATTTGATTAAAATTTTCCATGAATCATTTTCGTTCCACTTCATAATCATGTGCCACTTTGTGTTGGTCTATCACGTAAAGTCTCAATAAAATACATTTAAATTTGGGATTATAAGGGGTGACAAAATGTGAAAAAGTTCAGAGGGTATGAATACTTTTACAAGCCACTGTATGACCTGGGCTTCTAGAGGATTAAACAAACTAGAAGAACACCTTTGCACAGTAAAAAAAAAAAAAAAAAACTTGAAGAGACCTTATTGTTCACTTACAGATTGCATGGGGTGGGCCCCTTCAATAGTCTGGGGCAGTAGTGGACAGACTTAGGACAGGATCATATTAGTACACTCAGGTCCTTTAATGAAGGAATGGTCTTCACTAGAGGTTTCAGCAAGCCTGAAAGCTGTTACGGAACAGAGGCAGGCTTGTTGCATCTGGCAAGGCATTGAGAATGCTGTGGTGAGCTGTGGAAGGTGCACGGGACATTGGCTGGCCAGGGAGTACCATGACACCACATTTAACATTTTATACTTGAAGCAATGGCATAAGTACCGCTGTACATGGTTCAGGATGGCGTTGTGATGCATAATAACAGCAGGTTAACCCATGTCTGTGATGTCATTGAAGAGGGCTAAAAACAGCATATAAAGCATAAGCATGTAAGCATATAAATAATGACTACGTGTATGCCAGTTTTCTTACGCACTGTCTATGTAAATTTCTGAATCATACCATAACAAATAAATACAGAAAAAAAATCTAATCCTATTAATATCACATATAACCAACTAATGAGGGAACATGGATCAGAGGTCACTGATGTCTCATTGTCACTATATATCAGAAAAACCGGGAGATTTCCATTTTTTGTACATAGGGGCAAGAGGGAGGAGAGGATTAGAACTCAGTCTGCAAAGAGAGTGAAAAATCATAGAACAAATACAGATACAGATAGAAAAAGTGTGTGGGCAAAAGAGAATAGATTTACTTAACAGATACATTATAGGGAGAGAGAGGGAATGTAAGGCAGATAGAGACAGAAGGAGGGCACCTTTAACCATAGGGTAAATGGTACACTTACACCAGGCCCTATGGTAGTGGGGGTCCCCTCAGGTGGTACCTCCTAGCATAATCTGAGGGGTGGCAATTTTTTTTTAATTGGCCACTACCTGTCCAATCCTGCCTCTGCTTCTTCCTTCCTCTTCATCCAGGCCAGATGCAATAGGATAAGGGATCAGTGAGTAAAAACAACAAAAAGTTATAGTCCCCTCTCTTGGATGCCTCTCATGACTTCTGATGCCCAATTACAGGACTTAGCGGTGACCCCCCCATGGCACCTGATGTCGGATACCTCGAAGATGCACAGGAGAGGAAAGGCAAGGTGAGTATAAGTGTTTGTTATCTTTCCGTACCTATCCCAGGGTATGGAATTTTGTCCCTACAGTGCCAAATCCATTGCAGCATGGAATGTCTTCAAGCAGAAAAATAAACTGTGCCATTCAGACACAAATACAGTCACATGAAAAGGCATTGTCAGTTAGTGGCACATACTGTGATCAAAACTGTCCTCCACATTCACCCAACAGTCATTCTCATAGTCAGACTATATTCATAAACACAACTAGTACATGTTCATCACTGTCATCATCACCATCTGCTTCTCATTGTCCAATTCTTCTTCCTGTCAGCCATAAGTAATGGAATGTGTGGCCAAGGAGCAGCAAAATACCAGTCTTCTGTTTGTGTGCCAACCCACTTTCGCCTCCCTACTCCACTGGATCCATAAGGTGGAAGATATTCAAGGAATGGAAGATATCATGGGGTCTCTTCGGAACATGCATGAGTCTTTCATTGAACCTGTCCAGGGTTCTCAGTATTACAGAGACTTAGGGTCCATTCACACTGAGTTTTTGGGCGCTGATTTTGACGATGGATCTGCGTCAGAATCCAAAAAACACCTCTGCATAGAGTTCTATGGGTTCTTCGCTTTATTTTTCCACTCACAGAAGTTTACCATTACTGGAAAAAAAGCTTCCTTCATGCAGATTCCACCTGGAAAAACCAACACAATCAATGGGAGGTGGAAAATCCACGTTGTGGATTTTGGCGCAGAATTGGGCGCAGATTTTGGTGCAGGATTGGCAAAAACCACGTGGAAAAACCACTAGCGTTTTTTTCAAGGTCCATACACTGTGCTGGAGGTAAAAAATAAAAAAAAAAAACTAAAAAAGCCTCAAAAAATGCTCCAGAAACCACTTCAAAAACCATTTCCTAATTCCTGAAGTAGATTTTCTTCTCGCCAAAAAATTCTTTGTGAATGGACCCTGCATGCAGGGTTTTTCTGTCCGCTTGAGAAGTCGGACATCTTCTCTTGCGGACAGGGAAGGACGGGCACGGAGTGCAAAAGAACGCACCCGATGCCCATTCAAGTGAATGACAGGTGTCACGGACACATCTAGTGTCCGCTCCTAGTGTCCGTGACAGATTTTGAGCGGACACTAGGAGCGGACACTACATGTCGGACACCGACGGTAGTGTGAACGCCCCCTTATCCTTTTTTTTTTCTCATCTCCTTCTCCTATTGTTGGGCTATGCCTTTACCGCATTGAGGTGGTTACTATTGATATATCTCGCTACGCTGTATTGCTGCTGTTCTCATTCATTTGACTTGCTTACCACACCCATTCTGTTGGAGGTCCATTGTGCTGTTTGTATTGTTTATTTTATTTGATAAAAAAAATATAACAATAATAAGGATGTCTCTACATAGAGAACAATGTTTTGACCTTCACTTTCTCCTGGAAGTTTTTAATTTCCTTCTTATGAGCATTGGAGGGCAAAAACCAGCAGATTAAGAGCTGATGATGAAAGATTGAACATCTGCATTTATGTCAGTGGTTGAGCACTGAAGACACTGGTGTGAATTTAAATGTTGCTGTGTCTGGTCAAAATCTTTAAGATTATATAAAATGTCTTGATCTTACACGCCAAAAGCTAGAAGTCATGACACTGGGTCAGAGACAATCATGAAATACAATTATGTGCAACTGATCTGGAGACAGAAGCAGACTAATTCAGAAGGTAGGAAAGTGAACAAACAACCAATAACATGATTTAAAGGCACAGGATTAATAAATCGAAAAAAAAATGCTTCTCCTATGTTTGAAGATGCTTTAATTCAGCTGCTCAATTTCTGACTGAGAGGTCTGCAGTCAAGCTTGTCTTAGGCCGGGTTCACACAGAGTATTTTGGCTCGTGATTTGGTACGTAGATGCCACGGGATCTTTTGCGGGCCATATATGCTCCCAATGTTTTCAATGGGAGCCGGTACCATATACGCGGCTCTATTTTAAATAGCGCCGCGTATACGGTACTGGCTCCCATTGAAAACAATGGGAGCGTATACGGCCCCAAAAGATCCCGCGGCGTCTACGTACCAAATCACGAGCCAAAATACTCCGTGTGAACCCGGCCTTAGAGTAAGTTCACACGGGATTTTTTGGTCAGGATTTTGAGGCCATATCTGCACATATATGTTGAGCACATATGATATTGTCCTTCACCCCCCATATCCAATCACTCGCACGCTCATGTCATCTCCAACTCAAAACTATCTCCAGAATACGCCCTTTCCTTACCAGAGATACACTAAAGACACTTATTGTCTCTCTGATTCATTCTCGCCTTGACTACTGTAACTCCTTACTAATCGGTCTTCCCCTCACTAAACTCTCCCCTCTACAATCTATTCTGAATGCAGCGGCCAGGCTCATCTATCAGGCGAGACGCTATAGCGATGCCTCGGGTCTGTGCCAGTCACTACATTGGCTGCCTATTCATTATGTAATAAAATATAAAGTTATTACTCTCATCCACAAGGCTCTCCATAATGCTGCACCTCCCTACATTTCCTCCCTCATCTCTGTCTACCGCCCAACCCGTGCTCTCCGCTCACTCAATGACCTAACACTTACATCCTCTATTATCAGAACTTCCCACACTCGTGTACAAGACTTCTCCAGATTTGCACCACTTCTCTAGATTGCTCTACCCCGTACAATCAGATTAACTCCCAATTTCTACAGCTTCAAGCGCAAAATAAAGACACATCTTTTCAGACAGGCCTATCACAATTCCTAATGTAAACCCTTCCGTAGTTAGAATCCCTAAAACAAATCCTCTCTTCACTTTCCCGCATTACTCAACAGTATATGATGCCATTCCAGAATAACTTTATACAGTCCTATGAAAAAGTTTGGGCACCCCTATTAATCTTAATCATTTTTAGTTCTAAATATTTTGGTGTTTATAACAGCCATTTCAGTTTGATATATCTAATAACTGATGGACACAGTAATATTTCAGGATTGAAATGAGGTTTATTGTACTAACAGAAAATGTGCAATATGCATTAAACCAAAATTTGACCGGTGCAAAAGTATGGGCACCCTTATCATTTTATTGATTTGAATTCCCCTAACTACTTTTAACTGACTTACTGAAGCACAAAATTGGTTTTGTAACCTCAGTGAGCTTTGAACTTCATAGCCAGATGTATCCAATCATAAGAAAAGGTATTTAAGGTGGCCAATTGCAAGTTGATCTCCTATTTGAATCTCCTCTGAAGAGTGTCATCATGGGCTACTCAAAACAACTCTCAAATGATCTGAAAACAAAGATTGTTCAACATAGTTGTTCAGGGGAAGGATACAAAAAGTTGTCTCAGAGATTTAACCTGTCAGTTTCCACTGTGAGGAACATAGTAAGGAAATGGAAGACCACAGGGACAGTTCTTGTTAAGCCCAGAAGTGGCAGGCCAAGAAAAATATCAGAAAGGCAGAGAAGAAGAATGGTGAGAACAGTCAAGGACAATCCACAGACCACCTCCAAAGAGCTGCAGCATCATCTTGCTGCAGATGGTGTCACTGTGCATCGGTCAACTATACAGCGCACTTTGCACAAATAGAAGCTGTATGGGAGAGTGATGAGAAAGAAGCCGTTTCTGCACGTACGCCACAAATAGAGTTGCCTGAGGTATGAAAAAGCACATTTGGACAAGGCAGCTTCATTTTGGAAACAAAAATTGAGTTGTTTGGTTATAAAAAAAGGCGTTATGCATGGCGTCCAAAAAGAAACAGCATTCCAAGAAAAACACATGCTACCCACTGTAAAATTTGGTGGAGGTTCCATCATGCTTTGGGGCTGTGTGGCCAATGCCGGCATCGGGAATCTTGTTAAAGTTGAGAGTCGCATGGATTCCACTCAGTATCAGCAGATTCTTGAGAATAATGTTCAAGAATCAGTGACGAAGTTGAAGTTACGCCGGGGATGGATATTTCAGCAAGACAATGATCCAAAACACCGCTCCAAATCCTCAGGCATTCATGCAGAGGAACAATTACAATGTTCTGGAATGGCCATCCCAGTCCCCAGACCTGAATATCATTGAACATCTGTGGGATGATTTGAAGCGGGCTGTCCATGCTCGGCGACCATCTAACTTAACTGAACTTGAATTGTTTGTCCAAAATACCTTTATCCAGGATCCAGGAACTGATTAAAAGCTACAGGAAGCGACTAGAGGCTGTTATCTTTGCAAAAGGAGGATCTACTAAATATTAATGTCACTTTTCTGTTGAGGTGCCCATACTTTTGCACCGGTCAAATTTTGGTTTAATGCATATTGCACATTTTCTGTTAGTACAATAAACCTCATTTCAATCCTGAAATATTACTGTGTCCATCAGTTATTAGATATATCAAACTGAAATGGCTGTTATAAACACCAAAATATTTAGAACTAAAAATGATTAAGATTAATAGGGGTGCCCAAACTTTTTCATAGGACTGTATGTCCAGGCACCATCTGCACGTTAAAGGCCTCGATTGGTGATGACTCAGCTTTATTATGTGTAATGACAGTAACCTCTATTACAAAATTGTCTGACTATTGTATAAGCAATGTTAACTCCGAAGCCGCCCCTGCTACCTCTTGTGTCACCCCCTCTACCTCATAGATTGTAAGCTCTTGCGAGCAGGGCCCTCAGTCCCATTGTGTGAAATGACTTTCTTTGTAATGTATCTTTTTGTCTGTATTTGAACCCTACAAATTGTACAGCGCTGCGGAAAATTTTGGCGCTATATAAATAAAATGTATTATTATTATTGTCAATGATTCTCTACAACTTAGGGCTGGTTCACATCTGCGTTTGGTATTCCATTTTGGGAGTCCGTTTGAGGACCCCTCGAACATAAATCTATACCCATTAAAAAGTGGTTACCTAAGAAACCACACGGACCCCGTAGACTATAATGGAGTCCGTGTGGTTTCCGTGCAGTGTCCGCACGAATCATGTGAAGAGAAAAGTGCTGCTGGTAGTACTATTCACTACTAGAGATGAGCGAGTAGTGTTCGATCGAGGATCGAGTAGGTGTTCGATCGAATACTACGGTATTCGAAATACTCGTACTCGATCGAACACTACTAGCTGTTCGAAGTTTAAGGCTCGATGCAGAACCAGCGTTGATTGGCAGAATGCTATACATTCTGCCAATCAATGCTGGTTCTTCTCTTACCTTTCCGAAGTCTTCTCCGCGCTGCGTCCCCACGTCTTCTTCCGGGTGGAATTCACTCTGCCTAGGCATCCGGCCTAGGTAGAGCCGACTGCGCATGCACGGGCATACACGCGCATACACACGCATGTGCAGTCGGCTCTGCCTAGGCCGGATGCCTAGGCAGAGTGAATTCCACCCGGAAGAGGATGCGGGAACCCTGCGCCGGGAGAAGACTTCAAGCAGAATCCATCTCGACCGTCATTCGTGGACTTGGTAAGTATGATTTTATCGAATGTTGCCTACCCCTGAAACGAGCATTTCCCCCCATAGACTATAATGGGGTTCGAAATCCGTTCGAACAGTCGAACAGTGTGCGGCTGTTCGAATCGGATTTGGAACCTCGGACATTTTAGTGTTCGCTCATCTCTATTCACTACACATAATTGTGTGGACACCACGCAGAAAACACACTGACCACATTATAGTCTATGGGGTCCGTGTGGTTTCTTAGCTAACTGCTTTTTAATGAGTATAAGTCTCTGTTCAGGGGGTCCCCAAGCGGACTCTCCGACCGGAATACCAAACGCAGATGTGAACCAGGCCTTAATCAGGTTTTCACTAAGAACAATACTTTCTTTATTGACGAGCCTTCCAATGTTGAAATGATCACTTGGCTTCATGTTGTTGGAACCCAAGGCAGTCAGCTGTAAATTATGGAAGAATCCAGCAGCAACTGTTGAATTTCCTGCAGTGCCTCGACATTGGAAATAAAGTATTACATGCTAATAATTCAAGTCAATGGGCTAGTTATGTTATGTACAAACAGCCTGGGTCCCCCAGGGAGAGAGGCTATGAAATTTTGTAATCCATCTTGACTATTGATCAAGCTAAGAGATAAGGGTCTTTCTGTTAATGCAGGGTTTTTTTTCTTTTAACCAGACAACCCTTGTGATACCATGCACAATTTGTTTTATGCATTAACAAAATTTTCTGACAAATATTGAATTTCTAGCAGCATTTGTGTCATTGATAAATTTTGTAATATAGTTCATTAACAAATTTTGAATTATTTCTGTGAAATCCTGCGTTTTTTCACTCTTTCCCTTGCTTCTATATTGAGAGCTGCTCCTGCCTCTCACTGAATGTTACTGTGTATGGAGTACTGGACTGTGTAGTAAAGAAAATGAGGGTAGGGAAAGGTCACTGTCTACAGTTATATCTCGGATGTTATAAAACATAGAAACCTGCTTTTGCATAATATGAAAGAGGAGATTATCTTCTTTCATGTAACACTAAAGCTATCTTAATTATTTCCAGAGAAATTACTGGTTGAAAACATAGTTGGAATTCGGATATTTATATGCAGCTGTATAATATATATGATACTAGTAAGAGGACCCGGCTTCGCACGGGTATATTACATTTTTTGTTTGTGTAGTGGCCCCATAAGAATTGTCCAATTTTGCACTGGTGTATTTTGTATGTTGTTTGTGTGTATGTCCATACACATCATGTGATTATGTGTATCTCATATATATATATATGAGAGAGAGAGAAATGTATAAATACTGTGTGTACATATTGTGCGTCTCAATAAATTAGAATTCAGAATATCATAACAAAATTATGGACTGTTGCTCAGTGGTCAAAGGTGTTTTCAGATGAAAGTAAATTTTTTATTTCATTTGGAAGATCCCAGAGTCTGGAGGAAGAGTGGAGAGGCCACTGTACACAATCCAAGTGCTTTAGGTCTAGTGTGAAGTTTCTACAATCATGATGGTGTGGGGAGCCATGTCATCTCAGCCAGGTCCACTGTGTTTTATCAAGACCAAAGTCAGCGCAGCCGTCTAGCAGGAAATACTATTCATGCTTCATGCTTCCCTCTGCCGACAAGCTTTTGGGAGATGGAATTTTCATTTTCCAACAGGACTTGGCACCTGTCCACACTGCCAAAAGTACCAAGACCTGGTTTAATAACCCCAGTATCACTGTGCTTGATTGGCCAGCAAACTCGCCTGACCTTAACCCCATAGAGATGAGAGACACCAGACCCATCAATGCAGATAAGCTGAAGGCAGCTATCATACAACCTGGGCTTCCATAACACCTCTGCAGGGCCACAAGCTGATCGCCTCCATGCCACATTGCCGCATTGATGCAGTCATCCATGCAAAAGGAGCCCCCGCAAAGTATTGAGGGCTTTTCCTGGACATACTTTATATCTGGCCAACATTTCTGTGTTAAATAATTTTTTTACAGTTGGTTTTATATAATTTTCTGAGATAATAATTTTTGGGTTTTCCTTAATTGTAAGCCATAATCATCATTAACAGAAAAAAAACACAAGTTCCCTCTGTTTGTAACGACTCTAAACGACTAAAAAAAAAACAAACTTTTTGCTGATATTCTAGTTTATTGAGATGCGCTAGTATATATACTCACTGACCAGCAAGTGATCCTTTAAGTGCTTGCTTTTCAATTTTTCTTTCTTTTTTTTTTTAGTTAAAAAAATAGCAAAAAAAGTAAGTGTCAAAATTGTTGCCAAATCACTAAGTAGTGTACAGTAAAATGACAAGAAAAAAACAGAGCAGGGGACAGGTAAATGGATGGGGAGGAGGAAACACTTGTCCCAGTACTACTAACAATAAGAATGTGATTGGCAACAACAACATTACTTCTGGCCTTCATGGCCCCGCCAGTATCTGCAGGGTTATTGCATTTCCTGAGAATAAAGACTTTTTTGGAAGCAGTGAGCCACAAATATTGGGTGAGGGTTCTGTGTGTTCTTCCTCAACCCGTAATTTACAATGCTGTTTTTCTGTACTATCAATCATGACATCTCCTTTATCTTCACTGACACCGATCCCATTCTCTAGTAGTTATGTGGCATTTGCTGAAAAAGACATTTCTCATAACTTGATGAGTTAGATAAGATCCGACACCTTTTTTTTTTTTTTTATGCAGAGGAGTTATACATGAATGTTGGTGGAGGTAGTAGTGGCAGGTGGTGTGCTACTGATGGTAGTGCTGGTAGGAACACTAGCGGGAAATTTGTTGCAGTGACATAACTACCAGGGTAGTAGTGGTATCAGCTGACACAGGGCCGGCCAGGGGCATTAGGGGGCCTGGTGGGCCGCTGATTTTTATTTTATTTTTTTAATAGGCCGTTACCTGCTGGAGTAACCCCAGCAGGTAACGTACCCTATTTACTTACCGATCCACGATCCTGCTCACGACCGCCTGCGCTTCCTCTTCTGCGGAAGGGGAGGTGGCTGTGAGAAGGAGCAGGGATAGGTAAGAAACTGTGGGCCTGTGAACCCCACAAACACTGCTATCATTATACTCTGGGGTCTTTTCAGACCCCAGAGTATTACGTACGGAGGGCCAGGGGAGGTGAGGGAACATAAAAAATACTCTTACTTAACTCTCCTTTGCTCTGGCCTGCTTTCAGGCCTATTTGGTGACTTCACAAACATCACGTGACCCAGGCCAGTGTCATTATGCATCGCGACGCGGGTCTCGTTCAGGCGACGTCTGGTCCAACATTGCAGATATCTGCAGGCAGTGGTGTAACTAGAAATGGTGGGGCCCTGTGGCGAACTTTTGACATGGGTTCTTCCCCCCGACCGACCCCACGAAAGACCCCGACTGATTGACTTCCCCCGCATTTCTGCATGCATTATTATGCCCAAAATGAAGCAAATTTTGAGAGGTTTGCCCGTCTCTACTTTAAAGAGAGCCTTTGTGTTCTCAGGCACATACGGTTTTATATACTGCTAGAAAGTCATCAGTGCGCTGAATTCAGCACACTGTCGGCTTCCCCATTATATGCCCCTGGGCTGGCGTTATCGGTGCTGTTATAACAGCAACAATCTATGCCCACTGTTAGAAGCGCATTCCTGACACTCTGGCTGGGCTGTGAGGAACGTCCCTCCTGACAGTACTCATCCATAGCTCTGTACTGTTAGAGAGGGCATTCCTTTACGTCCAGCAATGATGCTAAGCTGTAAGGAACACCCCCTGACTGTATTAGTCCATAGCCCTGTACTGGGGCCCCTTCTGACAGTACACGGCTATGGACGAGTAATGTCAGGAAGGGCGTTCCTCACAGCTCAGCTAGACTGTAAGGAATGCCATTCTGACAGTGGGCAGAAACTGGTAATGGCACCGATATCTCCAGCCCTGGGACATATAACGGGAAAGCTGACTGAATTCAGTGCACTCTCAGCTCTCTAGCAGTATATAAAACCGCATGTGCCTGAGGACATGAAAGGTCCTCTTTAAACCCTTTCCTCAGTCCTATGGTTTTTTCTACTGTCTCGGTCTAGATCAACCCCTGCTACTTAGTCCTTCTTTCCAGCCAATATTGGAGAAAAGAACAAGTCTTATATACCTAAATTTCGGCACTGGTCAGCAATGGAGATATTCAGAAAAACCACGGGGTTACGAAGTCTTGGTTCTGTGAGCCTAGAGTCCGGTGACATGGGCTGCCTGTTAGCCACTAGCAAACCTACACAGCTGAAGGTGTTCTGAGAGAAGCGAAACCTTTCCTCTATAATGCTAACTCTAGGCTATCTCTGAAGTGAACATGAATTTCTCCAGGTTAAAGACAGGGAACTTCTAGCAACCACTAAGCTGTTCTCACCTTCTAGGAAACCCAGAGCAGAAAATTAACTCTTGCAGACCCAGCATAAATCTGGAAAGTGTAAACACATACCACCCAACTTACAAAGGATAGAAAGAGGGATAGACTGTGTAGTACGCATTTGTGCCCCCACACACTATAATACTCCTACTGTCAACCTACTATATGCCCCACATTATAATGTTACCCTCCAATTGCCCCCACAATATAAACTCCCTTTCCTGGGGCACCCATAGTTGAATATCAACGTCCATCTGCCTTATAGTTTAATGTTCCCCTGCAGCTGCTCCTAGTTTAATGTCTTCCTCCAGCTGCCACCAGTTTAATGTCCCCTCCAGCTTTCCCCACATTTTAAAGGACAGAAAGAGGGACAAAATGTGGGTGCACAGTGGCAAATTTAGCTACACCCACTTCTAAATTGACTCCATCCATTCCCATTCATTTCTCTTTTGGTACTCCCTGCACCTCACATCTCCCCCACCCCACAGTACACCCACCACATCCAATCCACATCTCTGCCTCCCACATTATACCTTACACCCCACATCTCCCCTGCACAGTACACCCTGCACTCCAAATCTCTCCCTACAGTACACCCATGCACCCCACATCTCCCCCACAGTACTCCCATGCACCCCACATCTCTCCAAACACACACAGTATACCCTGTATCCCACATCTGTCCCCACACACAGTACACCCTGCACCTCACATCATTCCCCCCACATTACACCCTGCACTCCACATATTCTCTCACACACACAGTACACCGTGCTCCCCACATTTATTTCCCCCACCACAGTACACCTTCCAACTCACATTTTTCCATGTTCCTCTAATACCTGGGATACAACTTGTCTTCATGTGGAAAGATCATCTTAGGGCCCCTTCACACGGCGGATACGCTCACTGCTTTGGAGCGTGTAAACATTCCGTAGCAGCGGCATCTAAAAGCAGATCGCATTGTTTTCTATGGGAGCCGGCAGACGCGCGCTCGCCATAGAAATGAATGGGCTGCTTTTTCCATCCATTTCTATGGGGAGCGCACGTATGCCGGCTCCCATAGAAAACAATGAGAACTGCTTTAGACGCCGCTGCTACGGAACGTTTACACGCTCCAAAGCAGTGAGCGTATCCGCCGTGTGAAGGGGCCCTTACAAGCAAAGACATGCCTACCCAGTCACATGACTGGAGAATACTATACGACCATGACAGAAGGTCCTTACCGAGTACAGTATTTAGCCTTTACCCTGGCATAAGAGTCGGTGGATCGGAGGAAAGTTTGTTTCCGAGCAAAACACTTCAGGGGCATAGTGGGACAAGCTGTAAGTCATTCGGGACAGCAGGGCTGCAGTCTAAAATTGAGATTGTCCCACCAGATCCGGAACGGTTGAGAACTATGCATTAATAAATATTGTAATTCATTTTATTCAAATTCTGGCGCCTTTCTCTGAGAGCCTGCATTTCATTATTCTTATCCTTGCCTCTCTAATGAGAACTGTACCTTACTTCTCACTGTATACAGTGTAAGCGCTTGTGTAATGGATGGAAAATATGCATGGGCATTACAAAACATACAAATGTACTTCTGGTGTTGTATGAAAGACCCTACAATGAGAAGGAGTGTACAGCTCTCATTAGAAAAGCAAGGTACATCTTCTATGATAGGCAAATAGCCCCTCTTCACCTGTTAAAGGAAAAGGCTCTGGTGAAAAAAATAGCACCAAAAAATAAGCCAATGTTAGATACTACTGGCCATGAATCCAATGGAGGCTCAAAAAGGAGGACACTGAATGACTTACATATGTGAATTCTGAACTAATAAGTGATAACCCTCACATACTTGGCCCTCTCCAGATTGCATTGGGGTGGAAAACTGGGCATAAGTTGGATGACACTTTGACATTGCAAACTGGAGGGATCAAGTCGGGTGTAACTCTATATAGGGCTAATGTGGCAACAATAAAAGAAACACTTGGAGTAGAAGACAGAGTTTCATTGGTAGATGACACTGTATCTTCATGGTCTAAAAATGTAGCTGAATTGAAAGAAGGCAATAAAAAACAGGAGAGTATACTGTAAGTCATGGAGAATCAATCCTGTCAAGCTAATCTCAAATTCATTGACTTTACAGAGGGTCACCTCATAGATCAATTCTGATTAAACTATTGGGTTTCCAAGAAAGGAAGACTATTCTCTGTCAAAAAAAGAAAAATGGATGCTCTCTACTATAACAATTCAGGCACATCTATAATGTAGATTGTCTGGGGCTATAAATAAACTAAGGTCCAGTTTTCATTAAATGAACAGAAGTTCAGAAACTCATAGAGATACAATATTCCCTTTTGTACTCTGCTTAGCTGAGAATTGCCTTTAGAGGCAGCGTTACTATATGTGATACCCCAAAGGATATAGAGCAATGGTTAGACTCTAAGGTGCTTTGAGAATTGTTGGGGTGCTATCTGCACCCAACAGTTCATTTTAGTATTTTGGAGGAGGTGCCGCACTTCCTCCTGAGTTAAACTGGTGACATTTAATGAAGAAGTTACAATACCCATAATCATGTCTTTGGTCCTTGGAAATTGTTGTGTAAATACAGTAAATACAGTATAGAAGAAGGAATGTAATAGATCTGCATTTCGTCATCCTCCTCCACAGTTACACCCAGATTATTTTTGAGAGCTGGAGCAATCTATGGCTTTACTTTCCTTCTCTCACCATGCTCTCAAAACAGAACTGGAACACCAATCTCTCTAGAAGCGAGATGAAGACTCCTATCTCCTATCTCCTAACTATCAGTACCAAAAAATCTTCCCCATCCCAAGTAAAACAGTCCCTAAATGGAAACAGTTATAATTACATATAAAAACATATCAAATTACACAAAACTAGATACAAGTGGCACTATAACATAATTGTAAAAGGGATACAGATGTAGTAGGTAAACGTACCAATTAAGTTAATGAGAAATTAGAAATAGATGAGTGGTCTATTGCATTGGACGTATTAAAAATATAATCTAAGTGTTTTGCAGTATCCAGATTGTAGTCTAATAATGTCAGAGAGAAACCCACAGATGCTCTCTAATATTAGACTCTTTTCTTTTCTTGATAGCAGTTGACAAGACAAGTAATGAGGACACACAGGATAAGCCACACCTTAATGACTCCCTCACATGAGCCCCCATCTCTCCCCTTCTCACAGGCACAGCACCCTGCCACACTTGAAGACTAGGCCTTCTCAACACAGTAGCTGCTTCCCAGGATTACGCAGTCTGACCTCCTGAATGAACTTGCTTTGCCAAATCACCCTGAAAAGTCACGAAGGACGGTCATATAGCACACCTTTGCCCCACTGTGAATTAAAATGTGACACCGCAACTAGCACAAGATAGCAACTTCCTATTTAGCTGCATCATCAATGCTTTATTCATATCAATACTTTATGACTGAATAAGTTATTTTTCTTCTACTTACTGTGATCAGTGTAGAACAGCTAATCTCTACCCACCAAATAAAGAAGAGCTCCACAATACAGATAGAGCCTGCAGAGAGGAAAGCTGCTAAAGAGGAGAATGTAAATAATATAATGGCCAGAAATAATGTTACTCATCATGCATACGCAATTGTTCATTCAGAAAATTCACTTGAAACATCAGGTGACTTGGGAATGAGACAATGATGAGGTTTGAGAATGAGGCGTATCTGAAAAAGCGCAAGACAATCAATACTTGCTGAAAATGTATATATATTACTACTAGAGATGAGCGAACACTAAAATGTTCGAGGTTCGAAATTCGATTCGAACAGCCGCTCAATGTTCGTGTGTTCGAACGGGTTTCGAACCCCATTATAGTCTATGGGGAACAGATACTCGTTAAGGGGGAAACCCAAATCCGTGTCTGGAGGGTCACCAAGTCCACTATGACACCCCAGGAAATGATGCCAACACCTCTGGAATGACACTGGGACAGCAGGGGAAGCATGTCTGGGGGCATCTAACACACCAAAGACCCTCTATTACCCCAACATCACAGCCTAACAACTACACACTTTACACACTCAATACCACCTCTCTGACAGTAGGAAAACACCTTGAAACATGTGTATTTGGCACTTGCAGTGAGGAGAGCTTGTCACCAGCAGTGAATTTGGCCCTTGTAGTAAGTTGAGGTTGGCACCAACATTTGTTTTGAAAATCAGGGTGGATTGAGCCTCTAACCAGCAGAGTTTGGGCAAATTCATGGTGGAGGGAGCCTCTAAAAACCCCAGTTTGGACCAATTCATGGTGGAGGGAGCCTCTAACCAGCCCAGTTTGGGCAAATTCATGGTGGAGGGAGCCTCTAAAAAACCCAGTTTGGACCAATTCATGGTGGAGGGAGCCTCTAACCAGCCCAGTTTGGGCAAATTCATGGTGGAGGGAGCCTCTAACCAGCCCAGTTTGGACCAATTAATGGTGGAGGGAGCCTCTAACCAGCCCAGTTTGGACCAATTAATGGTGGAGGGAGCCTCTAACCACCCCAGTTTGGACCAATTCATGGTGGAGGGAGCCTCTAAACAGCCCAGTTTGGGCAAATTCATGGTGGAGGGAGCCTCTAAAAAACCCAGTTTGGACCAATTCATGGTGGAGGGAGCCTCTAACCAGCCCAGTTTGGACCAATTAATGGTGGAGGGAGCCTCTAAACAGCCAAGTTTGGACCAATTCATGGTGGAGGGAGCCTCTAAAAACCCCAGTTTGGACCAATTCATGGTGGAGGGAGCCTCTAACCAGCCCAGTTTGGGCAAATTCATGGTGGAGGGAGCCTCTAAACAGCCCAGTTTGGGCAAATTCATGGTGGAGGGAGCCTCTAACCAGCCCAGTTTGGACCAATTAATGGTGGAGGGAGCCTCTAACCAGCCCAGTTTGGACCAATTAATGGTGGAGGGAGCCTCTAACCAGCCCAGTTTGGACCAATTAATGGTGGAGGGAGCCTCTAACCACCCCAGTTTGGACCAATTCATGGTGGAGGGAGCCTCTAAACAGCCCAGTTTGGGCAAATTCATGGTGGAGGGAGCCTCTAAAAAACCCAGTTTGGACCAATTCATGGTGGAGGGAGCCTCTAACCAGCCCAGTTTGGACCAATTAATGGTGGAGGGAGCCTCTAAACAGCCAAGTTTGGACCAATTCATGGTGGAGGGAGCCTCTAAAAACCCCAGTTTGGACCAATTCATGGTGGAGGGAGCCTCTAACCAGCCCAGTTTGGGCAAATTCATGGTGGAGGGAGCCTCTAAACAGCCCAGTTTGGGCAAATTCATGGTGGAGGGAGCCTCTAACCAGCCCAGTTTGGACCAATTAATGGTGGAGGGAGCCTCTAACCAGCCCAGTTTGGACCAATTAATGGTGGAGGGAGCCTCTAACCAGCCCAGTTTGGACCAATTAATGGTGGAGGGAGCCTCTAACCACCCCAGTTTGGACCAATTCATGGTGGAGGGAGCCTCTAACCAGCCCAGTTTGGACCAATTCATGGTGGAGGGAGCCTCTAAAAAACCCAGTTTGGACAAATTCATGGTGGAGGGAGCCTCTAAACAGCCCAGTTTGGGCAAATTCATGGTGGAGGGAGCCTCTAAACAGCCCAGTTTGGGCAAATTCATGGTGGAGGGAGCCTCTAACCAGCCCAGTTTGGACCAATTAATGGTGGAGGGAGCCTCTAACCAGCCCAGTTTGGACCAATTAATGGTGGAGGGAGCCTCTAACCACCCCAGTTTGGACCAATTCATGGTGGAGGGAGCCTCTAAACAGCCAAGTTTGGACCAATTCATGGTGGAGGGAGCCTCTAAAAACCCCAGTTTGGACCAATTCATGGTGGAGGGAGCCTCTAACCAGCCCAGTTTGGGCAAATTCATGGTGGAGGGAGCCTCTAAACAGCCCAGTTTGGGCAAATTCATGGTGGAGGGAGCCTCTAAAAAACCCAGTTTGGACCAATTCATGGTGGAGGGAGCCTCTAAACAGCCAAGTTTGGACCAATTCATGGTGGAGGGAGCCTCTAAACAGCCAAGTTTGGACCAATTCATGGTGAAGGGAGCCTCTAAAAACCCGTTTGGACCAATTCATGGTGGAGGGAGCCTCTAACCAGCCCAGTTTGGGCAAATTCATGGTGGAGGGAGCCTCTAAACAGCCCAGTTTGGGCAAATTCATGGTGGAGGGAGCCTCTAACCAGCCCAGTTTGGACCAATTAATGGTGGAGGGAGCCTCTAACCAGCCCAGTTTGGACCAATTAATGGTGGAGGGAGCCTCTAACCAGCCCAGTTTGGACCAATTAATGGTGGAGGGAGCCTCTAACCACCCCAGTTTGGACCAATTCATGGTGGAGGGAGCCTCTAACCAGCCCAGTTTGGGCAAATTCATGGTGGAGGGAGCCTCTAACCAGCCCAGTTTGGACCAATTAATGGTGGAGGGAGCCTCTAACCAGCCCAGTTTGGACCAATTAATGGTGGAGGGAGCCTCTAACCACCCCAGTTTGGACCAATTCATGGTGGAGGGAGCCTCTAAACAGCCAAGTTTGGACCAATTCATGGTGGAGGGAGCCTCTAAAAACCCCAGTTTGGACCAATTCATGGTGGAGGGAGCCTCTAACCAGCCCAGTTTGGGCAAATTCATGGTGGAGGGAGCCTCTAAACAGCCCAGTTTGGGCAAATTCATGGTGGAGGGAGCCTCTAACCAGCCCAGTTTGGACCAATTAATGGTGGAGGGAGCCTCTAACCAGCCCAGTTTGGACCAATTAATGGTGGAGGGAGCCTGTAACCACCCCAGTTTGGACCAATTCATGGTGGAGGGAGCCTCTAACCAGCCCAGTTTGGACCAATTCATGGTGGAGGGAGCCTCTAAAAAACCCAGTTTGGACCAATTCATGGTGGAGGGAGCCTCTAAACAGCCCAGTTTGGGCAAATTCATGGTGGAGGGAGCCTCTAAACAGCCCAGTTTGGGCAAATTCATGGTGGAGGGAGCCTCTAACCAGCCCAGTTTGGACCAATTAATGGTGGAGGGAGCCTCTAACCAGCCCAGTTTGGACCAATTAATGGTGGAGGGAGCCTCTAACCACCCCAGTTTGGACCAATTCATAGTGGAGGGAGCCTCTAAACAGCCAAGTTTGGACCAATTCATGGTGGAGGGAGCCTCTAAAAACCCCAGTTTGGACCAATTCATTGTGGAGGGAGCCTCTAACCAGCCCAGTTTGGGCAAATTCATGGTGGAGGGAGCCTCTAACCAGCCCAGTTTGGGCAAATTCATAGTGGAGGGAGCCTCTAAACAGCCCAGTTTGGGCCAATTCATGGTGGAGGGAGCCTCTAACCAGCCCAGTTTGGACCAATTAATGGTGGAGGGAGCCTCTAACCAGCCCAGTTTGGACCAATTAATGGTGGAGGGAGACTCTAACCAGCCCAGTTTGGACCAATTAATGGTGGAGGGAGCCTCTAACCACCCCAGTTTGGACCAATTCATGGTGGAGGGAGCCTCTAACCAGCCCAGTTTGGGCAAATTCATGGTGGAGGGAGCCTCTAACCAGCCCAGTTTGGACCAATTAATGGTGGAGGGAGCCTCTAACCAGCCCAGTTTGGACCAATTAATGGTGGAGGGAGCCTCTAACCACCCCAGTTTGGACCAATTCATGGTGGAGGGAGCCTCTAAACAGCCAAGTTTGGACCAATTCATGGTGGAGGGAGCCTCTAAAAACCCCAGTTTGGACCAATTCATGGTGGAGGGAGCCTCTAACCAGCCCAGTTTGGGCAAATTCATGGTGGAGGGAGCCTCTAAACAGCCCAGTTTGGGCAAATTCATGGTGGAGGGAGCCTCTAACCAGCCCAGTTTGGACCAATTAATGGTGGAGGGAGCCTCTAACCACCCCAGTTTGGACCAATTAATGGTGGAGGGAGCCTCTAACCAGCCCAGTTTGGACCAATTAATGGTGGAGGGAGCCTCTAACCAGCCCAGTTTGGACCAATTAATGGTGGAGGGAGCCTCTAACCACCCCAGTTTGGACCAATTCATGGTGGAGGGAGCCTCTAACCAGCCCAGTTTGGACCAATTCATGGTGGAGGGAGCCTCTAAAAAACCCAGTTTGGACCAATTCATGGTGGAGGGAGCCTCTAAACAGCCCAGTTTGGGCAAATTCATGGTGGAGGGAGCCTCTAAACAGCCCAGTTTGGGCAAATTCATGGTGGAGGGAGCCTCTAACCAGCCCAGTTTGGACCAATTAATGGTGGAGGGAGCCTCTAACCAGCCCAGTTTGGACCAATTAATGGTGGAGGGAGCCTCTAACCACCCCAGTTTGGACCAATTCATGGTGGAGGGAGCCTCTAAACAGCCAAGTTTGGACCAATTCATGGTGGAGGGAGCCTCTAAAAACCCCAGTTTGGACCAATTCATGGTGGAGGGAGCCTCTAACCAGCCCAGTTTGGGCAAATTCATGGTGGAGGGAGCCTCTAACCAGCCCAGTTTGGGCAAATTCATGGTGGAGGGAGCCTCTAAACAGCCCAGTTTGGGCAAATTCATGGTGGAGGGAGCCTCTAACCAGCCCAGTTTGGACCAATTAATGGTGGAGGGAGCCTCTAACCAGCCCAGTTTGGACCAATTAATGGTGGAGGGAGCCTCTAACCAGCCCAGTTTGGACCAATTAATGGTGGAGGGAGCCTCTAACCACCCCAGTTTGGACCAATTCATGGTGGAGGGAGCCTCTAACCAGCCCAGTTTGGGCAAATTCATGGTGGAGGGAGCCTCTAACCAGCCCAGTTTGGACCACTTAATGGTGGAGGGAGCCTCTAACCAGCCCAGTTTGGACCAATTAATGGTGGAGGGAGCCTCTAACCACCCCAGTTTGGACCAATTCATGGTGGAGGGAGCCTCTAAACAGCCAAGTTTGGACCAATTCATGGTGGAGGGAGCCTCTAAAAACCCCAGTTTGGACCAATTCATGGTGGAGGGAGCCTCTAACCAGCCCAGTTTGGGCAAATTCATGGTGGAGGGAGCCTCTAAACAGCCCAGTTTGGGCAAATTCATGGTGGAGGGAGCCTCTAACCAGCCCAGTTTGGACCAATTAATGGTGGAGGGAGCCTCTAACCAGCCCAGTTTGGACCAATTAATGGTGGAGGGAGCCTCTAACCACCCCAGTTTGGACCAATTCATGGTGGAGGGAGCCTCTAACCAGCCCAGTTTGGACCAATTCATGGTGGAGGGAGCCTCTAAAAAACCCAGTTTGGACCAATTCATGGTGGAGGGAGCCTCTAAACAGCCCAGTTTGGGCAAATTCATGGTGGAGGGAGCCTCTAAACAGCCCAGTTTGGGCAAATTCATGGTGGAGGGAGCCTCTAACCAGCCCAGTTTGGACCAATTAATGGTGGAGGGAGCCTCTAACCAGCCCAGTTTGGACCAATTAATGGTGGAGGGAGCCTCTAACCACCCCAGTTTGGACCAATTCATGGTGGAGGGAGCCTCTAAACAGCCAAGTTTGGACCAATTCATGGTGGAGGGAGCCTCTAAAAACCCCAGTTTGGACCAATTCATGGTGGAGGGAGCCTCTAACCAGCCCAGTTTGGGCAAATTCATGGTGGAGGGAGCCTCTAAACAGCCCAGTTTGGGCAAATTCATGGTGGAGGGAGCCTCTAACCAGCCCAGTTTGGACCAATTAATGGTGGAGGGAGCCTCTAACCAGCCCAGTTTGGACCAATTAATGGTGGAGGGAGCCTCTAACCACCCCAGTTTGGACCAATTCATGGTGGAGGGAGCTTCTAACCAGCCCAGTTTGGACCAATTCATGGTGGAGGGAGCCTCTAAAAAACCCAGTTTGGACCAATTCATGGTGGAGGGAGCCTCTAAACAGCCCAGTTTGGGCAAATTCATGGTGGAGGGAGCCTCTAAACAGCCCAGTTTGGGCAAATTCATGGTGGAGGGAGCCTCTAACCAGCCCAGTTTGGACCAATTAATGGTGGAGGGAGCCTCTAACCAGCCCAGTTTGGACCAATTAATGGTGGAGGGAGCCTCTAACCACCCCAGTTTGGACCAATTCATGGTGGAGGGAGCCTCTAAACAGCCAAGTTTGGACCAATTCATGGTGGAGGGAGCCTCTAAAAACCCCAGTTTGGACCAATTCATGGTGGAGGGAGCCTCTAACCAGCCCAGTTTGGGCAAATTCATGGTGGAGGGAGCCTCTAACCAGCCCAGTTTGGGCAAATTCATGGTGGAGGGAGCCTCTAAACAGCCCAGTTTGGGCAAATTCATGGTGGAGGGAGCCTCTAACCAGCCCAGTTTGGACCAATTAATGGTGGAGGGAGCCTCTAACCAGCCCAGTTTGGACCAATTAATGGTGGAGGGAGCCTCTAACCAGCCCAGTTTGGACCAATTCGTGGTGGAGGGAGCCTCTAACCACCCCAGTTTGGACCAATTCATGGTGGAGGGAGACTCTAACCAGCCCAGTTTGGGCAAATTCATGGTGGAGGGAGCCTCTAACCAGCCCAGTTTGGACCACTTAATGGTGGAGGGAGCCTCTAACCAGCCCAGTTTGGACCAATTAATGGTGGAGGGAGCCTCTAACCACCCCAGTTTGGACCAATTCATGGTGGAGGGAGCCTCTAAACAGCCAAGTTTGGACCAATTCATGGTGGAGGGAGCCTCTAAAAACCCCAGTTTGGACCAATTCATGGTGGAGGGAGCCTCTAACCAGCCCAGTTTGGGCAAATTCATGGTGGAGGGAGCCTCTAAACAGCCCAGTTTGGGCAAATTCATGGTGGAGGGAGCCTCTAACCAGCCCAGTTTGGACCAATTAATGGTGGAGGGAGCCTCTAACCAGCCCAGTTTGGACCAATTAATGGTGGAGGGAGCCTCTAACCACCCCAGTTTGGACCAATTCATGGTGGAGGGAGCCTCTAACCAGCCCAGTTTGGACCAATTCATGGTGGAGGGAGCCTCTAAAAAACCCAGTTTGGACCAATTCATGGTGGAGGGAGCCTCTAAACAGCCCAGTTTGGGCAAATTCATGGTGGAGGGAGCCTCTAAACAGCCCAGTTTGGGCAAATTCATGGTGGAGGGAGCCTCTAACCAGCCCAGTTTGGACCAATTAATGGTGGAGGGAGCCTCTAACCAGCCCAGTTTGGACCAATTAATGGTGGAGGGAGCCTCTAACCACCCCAGTTTGGACCAATTCATGGTGGAGGGAGCCTCTAAACAGCCAAGTTTGGACCAATTCATGGTGGAGGGAGCCTCTAAAAACCCCAGTTTGGACCAATTCATGGTGGAGGGAGCCTCTAACCAGCCCAGTTTGGGCAAATTCATGGTGGAGGGAGCCTCTAAACAGCCCAGTTTGGGCAAATTCATGGTGGAGGGAGCCTCTAACCAGCCCAGTTTGGACCAATTAATGGTGGAGGGAGCCTCTAACCAGCCCAGTTTGGACCAATTAATGGTGGAGGGAGCCTCTAACCACCCCAGTTTGGACCAATTCATGGTGGAGGGAGCCTCTAACCAGCCCAGTTTGGACCAATTCATGGTGGAGGGAGCCTCTAAAAAACCCAGTTTGGACCAATTCATGGTGGAGGGAGCCTCTAAACAGCCCAGTTTGGGCAAATTCATGGTGGAGGGAGCCTCTAAACAGCCCAGTTTGGGCAAATTCATGGTGGAGGGAGCCTCTAACCAGCCCAGTTTGGACCAATTAATGGTGGAGGGAGCCTCTAACCAGCCCAGTTTGGACCAATTAATGGTGGAGGGAGCCTCTAACCACCCCAGTTTGGACCAATTCATGGTGGAGGGAGCCTCTAAACAGCCAAGTTTGGACCAATTCATGGTGGAGGGAGCCTCTAAAAACCCCAGTTTGGACCAATTCATGGTGGAGGGAGCCTCTAACCAGCCCAGTTTGGGCAAATTCATGGTGGAGGGAGCCTCTAAACAGCCCAGTTTGGGCAAATTCATGGTGGAGGGAGCCTCTAACCAGCCCAGTTTGGACCAATTAATGGTGGAGGGAGCCTCTAACCAGCCCAGTTTGGACCAATTAATGGTGGAGGGAGCCTCTAACCACCCCAGTTTGGACCAATTCATGGTGGAGGGAGCCTCTAACCAGCCCAGTTTGGACCAATTCATGGTGGAGGGAGCCTCTAAAAAACCCAGTTTGGACCAATTCATGGTGGAGGGAGCCTCTAAACAGCCCAGTTTGGGCAAATTCATGGTGGAGGGAGCCTCTAAACAGCCCAGTTTGGGCAAATTCATGGTGGAGGGAGCCTCTAACCAGCCCAGTTTGGACCAATTAATGGTGGAGGGAGCCTCTAACCAGCCCAGTTTGGACCAATTAATGGTGGAGGGAGCCTCTAACCACCCCAGTTTGGACCAATTCATGGTGGAGGGAGCCTCTAAACAGCCAAGTTTGGACCAATTCATGGTGGAGGGAGCCTCTAAAAACCCCAGTTTGGACCAATTCATGGTGGAGGGAGCCTCTAACCAGCCCAGTTTGGGCAAATTCATGGTGGAGGGAGCCTCTAACCACCCCAGTTTGGACCAATTCATGGTGGAAGGAGCCTCTAAACAGCCAAGTTTGGACCAATTCATGGTGGAGGGAGCCTCTAAAAACCCCAGTTTGGACCAATTCATGGTGGAGGGAGCCTCTAACCAGCCCAGTTTGGGCAAATTCATGGTGGAGGGAGCCTCTAAACAGCCCAGTTTGGGCAAATTCATGGTGGAGGGAGCCTCTAAAAAACCCAGTTTGGACCAATTCATGGTGGAGGGAGCCTCTAAACAGTCAAGTTTGGACCAATTCATGGTGGAGGGAGCCTCTAAACAGCCAAGTTTGGACCAATTCATGGTGAAGGGAGCCTCTAAAAACCCGTTTGGACCAATTCATGGTGGAGGGAGCCTCTAACCAGCCCAGTTTGGACCAATTAATGGTGGAGGGAGCCTCTAACCACCCCAGTTTGGACCAATTCATGGTGGAGGGAGCCTCTAACCAGCCCAGTTTGGACCAATTCATGGTGGAGGGAGCCTCTAAAAAACCCAGTTTGGACCAATTCATGGTGGAGGGAGCCTCTAAACAGCCCAGTTTGGGCAAATTCATGGTGGAGGGAGCCTCTAAACAGCCCAGTTTGGGCAAATTCATGGTGGAGGGAGCCTCTAACCAGCCCAGTTTGGACCAATTAATGGTGGAGGGAGCCTCTAACCAGCCCAGTTTGGACCAATTAATGGTGGAGGGAGCCTCTAACCAGCCCAGTTTGGACCAATTAATGGTGGAGGGAGCCTCTAAACAGCCAAGTTTGGACCAATTCATGGTGGAGGGAGCCTCTAAAAACCCCAGTTTGGACCAATTCATGGTGGAGGGAGCCTCTAACCAGCCCAGTTTGGACCAATTAATGGTGGAGGGAGCCTCTAACCAGCCCAGTTTGGACCAATTAATGGTGGAGGGAGCCTCTAACCACCCCAGTTTGGACCAATTCATGGTGGAGGGAGCCTCTAAACAGCCAAGTTTGGACCAATTCATGGTGAAGGGAGCCTCTAAAAACCCGTTTGGACCAATTCATGGTGGAGGGAGCCTCTAACCAGCCCAGTTTGGACCAATTAATGGTGGAGGGAGCCTCTAACCACCCCAGTTTGGACCAATTCATGGTGGAGGGAGCCTCTAACCAGCCCAGTTTGGACCAATTCATGGTGGAGGGAGCCTCTAAAAAACCCAGTTTGGACCAATTCATGGTGGAGGGAGCCTCTAAACAGCCCAGTTTGGGCAAATTCATGGTGGAGGGAGCCTCTAAACAGCCCAGTTTGGGCAAATTCATGGTGGAGGGAGCCTCTAACCAGCCCAGTTTGGACCAATTAATGGTGGAGGGAGCCTCTAACCAGCCCAGTTTGGACCAATTAATGGTGGAGGGAGCCTCTAACCAGCCCAGTTTGGACCAATTAATGGTGGAGGGAGCCTCTAAACAGCCAAGTTTGGACCAATTCATGGTGGAGGGAGCCTCTAAAAACCCCAGTTTGGACCAATTAATGGTGGAGGGAGCCTCTAACCAGCCCAGTTTGGACCAATTAATGGTGGAGGGAGCCTCTAACCAGCCCAGTTTGGACCAATTCATGGTGGAGGGAGCCTCTAAAAAACCCAGTTTGGACCAATTCATGGTGGAGGGAGCCTCTAAACAGCCCAGTTTGGGCAAATTCATGGTGGAGGGAGCCTCTAAACAGCCCAGTTTGGGCAAATTCATGGTGGAGGGAGCCTCTAACCAGCCCAGTTTGGACCAATTAATGGTGGAGGGAGCCTCTAACCAGCCCAGTTTGGACCAATTAATGGTGGAGGGAGCCTCTAACCACCCCAGTTTGGACCAATTCATGGTGGAGGGAGCCTCTAAACAGCCAAGTTTGGACCAATTCATGGTGGAGGGAGCCTCTAAAAACCCCAGTTTGGACCAATTCATGGTGGAGGGAGCCTCTAACCAGCCCAGTTTGGGCAAATTCATGGTGGAGGGAGCCTCTAAACAGCCCAGTTTGGGCAAATTCATGGTGGAGGGAGCCTCTAACCAGCCCAGTTTGGACCAATTAATGGTGGAGGGAGCCTCTAACCAGCCCAGTTTGGACCAATTAATGGTGGAGGGAGCCTCTAACCACCCCAGTTTGGACCAATTCATGGTGGAGGGAGCCTCTAACCAGCCCAGTTTGGACCAATTCATGGTGGAGGGAGCCTCTAAAAAACCCAGTTTGGACCAATTCATGGTGGAGGGAGCCTCTAAACAGCCCAGTTTGGGCAAATTCATGGTGGAGGGAGCCTCTAAACAGCCCAGTTTGGGCAAATTCATGGTGGAGGGAGCCTCTAACCAGCCCAGTTTGGACCAATTAATGGTGGAGGGAGCCTCTAACCAGCCCAGTTTGGACCAATTAATGGTGGAGGGAGCCTCTAACCACCCCAGTTTGGACCAATTCATGGTGGAGGGAGCCTCTAAACAGCCAAGTTTGGACCAATTCATGGTGGAGGGAGCCTCTAAAAACCCCAGTTTGGACCAATTCATGGTGGAGGGAGCCTCTAACCAGCCCAGTTTGGGCAAATTCATGGTGGAGGGAGCCTCTAACCACCCCAGTTTGGACCAATTCATGGTGGAAGGAGCCTCTAAACAGCCAAGTTTGGACCAATTCATGGTGGAGGGAGCCTCTAAAAACCCCAGTTTGGACCAATTCATGGTGGAGGGAGCCTCTAACCAGCCCAGTTTGGGCAAATTCATGGTGGAGGGAGCCTCTAAACAGCCCAGTTTGGGCAAATTCATGGTGGAGGGAGCCTCTAAAAAACCCAGTTTGGACCAATTCATGGTGGAGGGAGCCTCTAAACAGTCAAGTTTGGACCAATTCATGGTGGAGGGAGCCTCTAAACAGCCAAGTTTGGACCAATTCATGGTGAAGGGAGCCTCTAAAAACCCGTTTGGACCAATTCATGGTGGAGGGAGCCTCTAACCAGCCCAGTTTGGACCAATTAATGGTGGAGGGAGCCTCTAACCACCCCAGTTTGGACCAATTCATGGTGGAGGGAGCCTCTAACCAGCCCAGTTTGGACCAATTCATGGTGGAGGGAGCCTCTAAAAAACCCAGTTTGGACCAATTCATGGTGGAGGGAGCCTCTAAACAGCCCAGTTTGGGCAAATTCATGGTGGAGGGAGCCTCTAAACAGCCCAGTTTGGGCAAATTCATGGTGGAGGGAGCCTCTAACCAGCCCAGTTTGGACCAATTAATGGTGGAGGGAGCCTCTAACCAGCCCAGTTTGGACCAATTAATGGTGGAGGGAGCCTCTAACCAGCCCAGTTTGGACCAATTAATGGTGGAGGGAGCCTCTAAACAGCCAAGTTTGGACCAATTCATGGTGGAGGGAGCCTCTAAAAACCCCAGTTTGGACCAATTCATGGTGGAGGGAGCCTCTAACCAGCCCAGTTTGGACCAATTAATGGTGGAGGGAGCCTCTAACCAGCCCAGTTTGGACCAATTAATGGTGGAGGGAGCCTCTAACCACCCCAGTTTGGACCAATTCATGGTGGAGGGAGCCTCTAAACAGCCAAGTTTGGACCAATTCATGGTGAAGGGAGCCTCTAAAAACCCGTTTGGACCAATTCATGGTGGAGGGAGCCTCTAACCAGCCCAGTTTGGACCAATTAATGGTGGAGGGAGCCTCTAACCACCCCAGTTTGGACCAATTCATGGTGGAGGGAGCCTCTAACCAGCCCAGTTTGGACCAATTCATGGTGGAGGGAGCCTCTAAAAAACCCAGTTTGGACCAATTCATGGTGGAGGGAGCCTCTAAACAGCCCAGTTTGGGCAAATTCATGGTGGAGGGAGCCTCTAAACAGCCCAGTTTGGGCAAATTCATGGTGGAGGGAGCCTCTAACCAGCCCAGTTTGGACCAATTAATGGTGGAGGGAGCCTCTAACCAGCCCAGTTTGGACCAATTAATGGTGGAGGGAGCCTCTAAACAGCCAAGTTTGGACCAATTCATGGTGGAGGGAGCCTCTAAAAACCCCAGTTTGGACCAATTAATGGTGGAGGGAGCCTCTAACCAGCCCAGTTTGGACCAATTAATGGTGGAGGGAGCCTCTAACCAGCCCAGTTTGGACCAATTAATGGTGGAGGGAGCCTCTAACCACCCCAGTTTGGACCAATTCATGGTGGAGGGAGCCTCTAAACAGCCAAGTTTGGACCAATTCATGGTGAAGGGAGCCTCTAAAAACCCGTTTGGACCAATTCATGGTGGAGGGAGCCTCTAACCAGCCCAGTTTGGACCAATTAATGGTGGAGGGAGCCTCTAACCACCCCAGTTTGGACCAATTCATGGTGGAGGGAGCTTCTAACCAGCCCAGTTTGGACCAATTCATGGTGGAGGGAGCCTCTAAAAAACCCAGTTTGAACCAATTCATGGTGGAGGGAGCCTCTAAACAGCCCAGTTTGGGCAAATTCATGGTGGAGGGAGCCTCTAAACAGCCCAGTTTGGGCAAATTCATGGTGGAGGGAGCCTCTAACCAGCCCAGTTTGGACCAATTAATGGTGGAGGGAGCCTCTAACCAGCCCAGTTTGGACCAATTAATGGTGGAGGGAGCCTCTAACCACCCCAGTTTGGACCAATTCATGGTGGAGGGAGCCTCTAAACAGCCAAGTTTGGACCAATTCATGGTGAAGGGAGCCTCTAAAAACCCGTTTGGACCAATTCATGGTGGAGGGAGCCTCTAACCAGCCCAGTTTGGGCAAATTCATGGTGGAGGGAGCCTCTAAACAGCCCAGTTTGGGCAAATTCATGGTGGAGGGAGCCTCTAACCAGCCCAGTTTGGACCAATTAATGGTGGAGGGAGCCTCTAACCAGCCCAGTTTGGACCAATTAATGGTGGAGGGAGCCTCTAACCAGCCCAGTTTGGACCAATTAATGGTGGAGGGAGCCTCTAACCACCCCAGTTTGGACCAATTCATGGTGGAGGGAGCCTCTAACCAGCCCAGTTTGGGCAAATTCATGGTGGAGGGAGCCTCTAACCAGCCCAGTTTGGACCAATTAATGGTGGAGGGAGCCTCTAACCAGCCCAGTTTGGACCAATTAATGGTGGAGGGAGCCTCTAAAAAACCCAGTTTGGACCAATTCATGGTGGAGGGAGCCTCTAAACAGCCCAGTTTGGGCAAATTCATGGTGGAGGGAGCCTCTAAACAGCCCAGTTTGGACCAATTCATGGTGGAGGGAGCCTCTAAACAGCCCAGTTTGGGCAAATTCATGGTGGAAGGAGCCTCTAACCAGCAGAGTTGTGGGAAAGCAGGGTGGAGGGAGCCTCTAACCAGCAGAGTTGGTGGAAATCAGGGTGGAGGGAGCCTCTAACCAGCAGAGTTGGGGGAAATCATGTTGGAGGGAGCCTAGTATTAGCAGAATTGTGCAACGCTTATGGTGGATGAGTATGAGGATGCGGAGGAATTGGAGAGGTTGAGTACAGACATGGAGTTTCATGTTGGGGTGCTTTACACAGGTGGGCACAAAAATGACGGCTCTACCCAGTGGTGGTTCATTTTTATCAAAGTGAGCCGGTCGGCACTCTCAGCTGACAGACGGGTGCGCTTGTCAGTGATGATGCCACCGGCTGCACTGAACACCCTCTCAGATAGGACGCTGGCGGCAGGACAGGACAGCACCTCCAAGGCATATAGGGCAAGTTCAAGCCACAGGTCCAACTTCGACACCCAATACGTGTAGGGCGCAGAGGGGTCGGAGAGGACAGGGCTGTGGTCGGAAAGGTATTCCCGCAACATGCGCCTATACTTCTCACGCCTGGTGACACTAGGACCCTCCGTGGCGGCACTTTGGCGAGGGGGTGCCATCAAGGTGTCCCAGACCTTAGACAGTGTGCCCCTCGTTTGTGTGGACCGGTGAGAACTTGGTTGCCTACTGGAGGAACTGCCCTCCCTGCCGCCAACGTCACATGCTGGAAACATCTCCATCATATTCTGCACCAATTGCCTGTGGCAAGCATTGATGCGATTGGCCCTCCCCTCTACCGGAATAAAAGACGAGATGTTGTTTTTATACCGGGGGTCAAGGATAGCAAAGATCCAGTACTGGTTGTCCTCCATGATTTTGACAATACGCTTGTCGGTTGTAAAGCACCCCAACATGAACTCAGCCATGTCTGCCACAGTGTTAGTTGGCATGACTCCTCTGGCCCCACCGGAAAGTTCAATCTCCATTTCCTCCTCATCCTCCATGTCTACCCATCCGCGCTGCAACAATGGGACGATTCGAAGTTGCCCGGAAGCCTCCTGTATCACCATCACATCATCGGACAACTCTTCTTCCTCCTCCTCCTCCTCCTCCTCCTCCATTAAACGCAGTGAAGCGGACAGATGTGTGGACCTACTCTCCAGCTGTGACGGATCGGATGCTATCCCTAACTCCTCTGTGTGATCTGAGTTATCCCTGATGTCAATCAGGGATTCTCTCAGAACACACAAGAGCGGGATTGTAAGGCTCACCATCGCATCCTCAGAGCTCACCCTCCTTGTGGACTCCTCAAAGACCCGTAGGATGTCACAAAGGTCTCTCATCCATGGCCACTCATGGATGTGAAACTGAGGCAGCTGACTTTGTGGCACCCTAGGGTTTTGTAGCTGGTATTCCATCAAAGGTCTCTGCTGCTCAACCACTCTATTCAACATCTGAAACGTTGAGTTCCAGCGTGTGGGGACGTCGCACAAAAGCCGGTGTTGTGGCACATGCAGGCGTTGCTGGAGAGATTTTAAGCTAGCAGCGGCTACTGTCGACTTGCGAAAGTGGGCGCACATGCGCCGCACTTTCACCAGTAGCTCTGGAACATTGGGGTAGCTCTTTAGGAAACGTTGCACCACTAGGTTGAAGACGTGGGCCAGGCATGGAACATGTTGGAGTCCGGCAAGCTCCAGAGCTGCTACCAGGTTCCGGCCGTTATCACAAACGACCATGCCTGGGCCCAGGTGAAGCGGCTCAAACCATATTGCCGTCTCATCGAGGAGGGCATCCCTCACCTCGGAGGCAGTGTGCTGTCTGTCCCCCAAGCTGATCAGCTTCAGCACAGCCTGCTGACGTCTACCAACGCCAGTGCTGCAACGTTTCCAACTCGTAGCTGGGGTCAATCTAACAGCGGAGGAGGAGGCGGTGGCGGAGGAGGAGGCGGTGGCGGAGGAGGAGGCGGTAGAGGAGGAGGAGGAGGGGGGTGTTCTTCTCGTGTCCCTGCCAGGAATGTTAGGCGGGGAGACGAGGTACACCGGGCCAGTTTGGGAAGCAGTCCCAGCCTCAACTACATTCACCCAGTGTGCCGTCAGTGAAATGTAGCGTCCCTGTCCGCATGCACTTGTCCACGCGTCGGTGGTCAAGTGGACCTTTGTGCAAAGCGCGGAACTAAGGGCCCGCCTGATGTTGAGTGACACGTGCTGGTGCAAGGCGGGGACGGCACACCGGGAGAAGTAGTGACGGCTAGGGACGGCATAGCGAGGTGCCGCAGTTGCCATCAGGTCCAGGAAGGCGGGAGTTTCAACAAGCCGGAACGCCAACATCTCCTGGGCCAGCAGTTTAGCGATGTTGGCGTTCAAGGCTTGCGCGTGTGGGTGGTTAGCAGTGTATTTCTGCCGCCGCTCCAATGTCTGAGAGATGGTGGGTTGTTGTAAAGAAACGCCTGATGGTGCCTTTGATGGTGCAGGAGAAGGAGATAAGACAGGACCAGGGGAGGATGAGGTAGAAGTCAACAAAGTGGCGGAGGCAGATGAAGTGGTGTCCTGGCTCGTCCTCTGGAGTGCATCGCCAGCACAGTCAGCAGTGGCAGTGGCAGAGGCAGTGGCAGAGGCAGTGGCAGTGGCGTGAACGGCAGGCGGCCTTTGTCCTGCCGTTGCTGCCTGCCACTGATTCCAGTGCTTGGATTCCAAATGACGGCGCATTGAAGTGGTGGACAGGTTGCTCTTCTCAGAGCCCCTAATCAATTTCGAGAGGCAAATTGTGCAGACAACACTATATCTGTCCTCGGCGCATTCCTTGAAAAAACTCCACACCTTCGAGAAACGTGCCCTCGAGGTGGGAGTTTTTCGGGGCTGGGTACGAACTGGAACATCTTGGGAGATTCCGGGTGTGGCCTGGCTTCGCCTAAGCTGCTGACCTCTGCCTCTGCCTCTAGCTACCCTTTTTGGTGCTGCACCTGCCTCAACATCCACACTACTTTCCCCGCTTGACATCCCCCCTGTCCAGGTCGGGTCAGTGTCCTCATCATCCACCACTTCCTCTTCCAACTCCTGTCTCATCTCCTCCTCCCGCACAATGCGCCGGTCAACTGGATGCCCTGACGGCAACTGCGTCACATCATCGTCGATGAGGGTGGGTTGCTGGTCATCCACCACCAAATCGAACGGAGATGGAGGAGACTCTAGTGTTTGAGCATCTGGACACAGATGCTCCTCTGTTAGGTTCGTGGAATCGTGACGTGGAGAGGCAGGTTGAGGGACAATGAAAGGAGCGGAGAACAGCTCTGGGGAGCAGGGACAGTTTGGGTTATTGTTCTGTAAAGCTTCGGAATTTTGGGAGGAAGGAAGACAAGACTGTTGGGTAATAGGAGGAGAGGAGGCAGAGTCTGACTGGCTGCTGGACAATGTGCTGTAAGCGTTCTCTGACAGCCATTGCAAGACCTGTTCCTGGTTCTCGGGCCTACTAAGGTTTGTACCCTGCAGTTTAGTTAATGTGGCAAGCAACCCTGGCACTGTGGAGTGGCGCAATGCTTGCTGCCCCACAGGAGTAGGCACGGGACGCCCTGTGGCTTCACTGCTACCTTGCTCCCCAGAACCATTCCCCCGACCTCGCCCACGGCCTCGTCCACGTCCCTTTCCGGGAGCCTTGCGCATTTTGAATTCCTAGTTAGAAATTGGCACTGTATACCAGTAGTAAAAATTGTGGGTGCACGTAACCCCAATATATTCTTTGAATTCCCAGTCAGACACTGGCACTATATGGCAGTAGCAAGAAATGAGGGTATTTGTATTCCCAATATACTCTTTGAATTCCCAGTCAGACAATGGCACTGTATACCAGTAGTAAAAATTGTGGGTGCACGTAACCCCAATATATTCTTTGAATTACCAGTCAGAAACTGGCACTATATGGCAGTAGCAAGAAATGAGGGTATTTATAACCCCAATATATTCTTTGAATTCCCAGTCAGACAATGGCACTGTATACCAGTAGTAAAAATTGTGGGTGCACGTAACCCCAATATATTCTTTGAATTACCAGTCAGAAACTGGCACTATATGGCAGTAGCAAGAAATGAGGGTATTTGTATTCCCAATATACTCTTTGAATTCCCAGTCAGACAATGGCACTGTATACCAGTAGTAAAAATTGTGGGTGCACGTAACCCCAATATATTCTTTGAATTACCAGTCAGAAACTGGCACTATATGGCAGTAGCAAGAAATGAGGGTATTTATAACCCCAATATATTCTTTGAATTCCCAGTCAGACAATGGCACTGTATACCAGTAGTAAAAATTGTGGGTGCACGTAACCCCAATATATTCTTTGAATTACCAGTCAGAAACTGGCACTATATGGCAGTAGCAAGAAATGAGGGTATTTATAACCCCAATATATTCTTTGAATTCCCAGTCAGACAATGGCACTGTATACCAGTAGTAAAAATTGTGGGTGCACGTAACCCCAATATATTCTTTGAATTACCAGTCAGAAACTGGCACTATATGGCAGTAGCAAGAAATGAGGGTATTTATAACCCCAATATATTCTTTGAATTCCCAGTCAGACAATGGCACTGTATACCAGTAGTAAAAATTGTGGGTGCACGTAACCCCAATATATTCTTTGAATTCCCAGTCAGAAACTGGCACTATATGGCAGTAGCAAGAAATGAGGGTATTTGTATTCCCAATATACTCTTTGAATTCCCAGTCAGACAATGGCACTGTATACCAGTAGTAAAAATTGTGGGTGCACGTAACCCCAATATATTCTTTGAATTACCAGTCAGAAACTGGCACTATATGGCAGTAGCAAGAAATGAGGGTATTTATAACCCCAATATATTCTTTGAATTCCCAGTCAGACAATGGCACTGTATACCAGTAGTAAAAATTGTGGGTGCACGTAACCCCAATATATTCTTTGAATTACCAGTCAGAAACTGGCACTATATGGCAGTAGCAAGAAATGAGGGTATTTGTATTCCCAATATACTCTTTGAATTCCCAGTCAGACAATGGCACTGTATACCAGTAGTAAAAATTGTGGGTGCACGTAACCCCAATATATTCTTTGAATTACCAGTCAGAAACTGGCACTATATGGCAGTAGCAAGAAATGAGGGTATTTATAACCCCAATATATTCTTTGAATTCCCAGTCAGACAATGGCACTGTATACCAGTAGTAAAAATTGTGGGTGCACGTAACCCCAATATATTCTTTGAATTACCAGTCAGAAACTGGCACTATATGGCAGTAGCAAGAAATGAGGGTATTTATAACCCCAATATATTCTTTGAATTCCCAGTCAGACAATGGCACTGTATACCAGTAGTAAAAATTGTGGGTGCACGTAACCCCAATATATTCTTTGAATTACCAGTCAGAAACTGGCACTATATGGCAGTAGCAAGAAATGAGGGTATTTATAACCCCAATATATTCTTTGAATTCCCAGTCAGACAATGGCACTGTATACCAGTAGTAAAAATTGTGGGTGCACGTAACCCCAATATATTCTTTGAATTCCCAGTCAGAAACTGGCACTATATGGCAGTAGCAAGAAATGAGGGTATTTGTATTCCCAATATACTCTTTGAATTCCCAGTCAGACAATGGCACTGTATACCAGTAGTAAAAATTGTGGGTGCACGTAACCCCAATATATTCTTTGAATTACCAGTCAGAAACTGGCACTATATGGCAGTAGCAAGAAATGAGGGTATTTGTATTCCCAATATACTCTTTGAATTCCCAGTCAGACAATGGCACTGTATACCAGTAGTAAAAATTGTGGGTGCACGTAACCCCAATATATTCTTTGAATTCCCAGTCAGACACTGGCACTATATGGCAGTAGCAAGAAATGAGGGTATTTGTATTCCCAATATATTCTTTGAATTCCCAGTCAGACAATGGCACTGTATACCAGTAGTAAAAATTGTGGGTGCACGTAACCCCAATATATTCTTTGAATTACCAGTCAGACACTGGCACTATATGGCAGTAGCAAGAAATGAGGGTATTTGTATTCCCAATATATTCTTTGAATTCCCAGTCAGACAATGGCACTGTATACCAGTAGTAAAAATTGTGGGTGCACGTAACCCCAATATATTCTTTGAATTCCCAGTCAGACACTGGCACTATATGGCAGTAGCAAGAAATGAGGGTATTTGTATTCCCAATATATTCTTTGAATTCCCAGTCAGACAATGGCACTGTATACCAGTAGTAAAAATTGTGGGTGCACGTAACCCCAATATATTCTTTGAATTACCAGTCAGAAACTGGCACTATATGGCAGTAGCAAGAAATGAGGGTATTTATAACCCCAATATATTCTTTGAATTCCCAGTCAGACAATGGCACTGTATACCAGTAGTAAAAATTGTGGGTGCACGTAACCCCAATATATTCTTTGAATTACCAGTCAGAAACTGGCACTATATGGCAGTAGCAAGAAATGAGGGTATTTATAACCCCAATATATTCTTTGAATTCCCAGTCAGACAATGGCACTGTATACCAGTAGTAAAAATTGTGGGTGCACGTAACCCCAATATATTCTTTGAATTCCCAGTCAGAAACTGGCACTATATGGCAGTAGCAAGAAATGAGGGTATTTGTATTCCCAATATACTCTTTGAATTCCCAGTCAGACAATGGCACTGTATACCAGTAGTAAAAATTGTGGGTGCACGTAACCCCAATATATTCTTTGAATTACCAGTCAGAAACTGGCACTATATGGCAGTAGCAAGAAATGAGGGTATTTGTATTCCCAATATACTCTTTGAATTCCCAGTCAGACAATGGCACTGTATACCAGTAGTAAAAATTGTGGGTGCACGTAACCCCAATATATTCTTTGAATTCCCAGTCAGACACTGGCACTATATGGCAGTAGCAAGAAATGAGGGTATTTGTATTCCCAATATATTCTTTGAATTCCCAGTCAGACAATGGCACTGTATACCAGTAGTAAAAATTGTGGGTGCACGTAACCCCAATATATTCTTTGAATTACCAGTCAGAAACTGGCACTATATGGCAGTAGCAAGAAATGAGGGTATTTGTATTCCCAATATACTCTTTGAATTCCCAGTCAGACAATGGCACTGTATACCAGTAGTAAAAATTGTGGGTGCACGTAACCCCAATATATTCTTTGAATTACCAGTCAGAAACTGGCACTATATGGCAGTAGCAAGAAATGAGGGTATTTATAACCCCAATATATTCTTTGAATTCCCAGTCAGACAATGGCACTGTATACCAGTAGTAAAAATTGTGGGTGCACGTAACCCCAATATATTCTTTGAATTCCCAGTCAGACACTGGCACTATATGGCAGTAGCAAGAAATGAGGGTATTTGTATTCCCAATATATTCTTTGAATTCCCAGTCAGACAATGGCACTGTATACCAGTAGTAAAAATTGTGGGTGCACGTAACCCCAATATATTCTTTGAATTCCCAGTCAGACACTGGCACTATATGGCAGTAGCAAGAAATGAGGGTATTTGTATTCCCAATATATTCTTTGAATTCCCAGTCAGACAATGGCACTGTATACCAGTAGTAAAAATTGTGGGTGCACGTAACCCCAATATATTCTTTGAATTCCCAGTCAGACACTGGCACTATATGGCAGTAGCAAGAAATGAGGGTATTTGTATTCCCAATATATTCTTTGAATTCCCAGTCAGACAATGGCACTGTATACCAGTAGTAAAAATTGTGGGTGCACGTAACCCCAATATATTCTTTGAATTACCAGTCAGAAACTGGCACTATATGGCAGTAGCAAGAAATGAGGGTATTTGTATTCCCAATATATTCTTTGAATTCCCAGTCAGACAATGGCACTGTATACCAGTAGTAAAAATTGTGGGTGTATATAGCCCCAATTCTATTGCTAGGGGACTTGCAGGGTATTTCTGGGGTGAAGGTGGGGGGGCACACCGTTGGAACGGGTATCGGGGTATATATCGGGTATACGGGAATACACTGACAGTGTATTCCATTCAGGATCCTGGGAAAGCTGGGTTGCGGCGATTGAGCCCGTCAGTGCCACGTTACACTGACAAGCTTCTCCCTGGAATTTAGCTCTTACAAGAGCTGTTGGTTGTCTTCTCCTTCCTATCCTAGCCTGTCCCTGCCTACCCAGAATCTAAGCCCTAGCTAGCTGGACGGAAACCTCCGTCCTCGGTGAATTGCAAGCTCAGAATGACGCGAACCTGGGCGGCGCTGTTCTTTTAAATTAGAGGTCACATGTTTTCGGCAGCCAATGGGTTTTGCCTACTTTTTTCAACGTCACCGGTGTCGTAGTTCCTGTCCCACCTACCCTGCGCTGTTATTGGAGCAAAAAAGGCGCCAGGGAAGGTGGGAGGGGAATCGAGTAATGGCGCACTTTACCACGCAGTGTTCGATTCGATTCGAACATGCCGAACAGCCTAATATCCGATCGAACATGAGTTCGATAGAACACTGTTCGCTCATCTCTAATTACTACTCCTACAGCTGAAGCAGAGGTATGGAAAGATGTCCAGATGAAAAACGATACTCTTCTCACTCAAGTCAACAAATGGTTATGAATTTTATGAACAAAAAATCAGATCCCTTCAGCTAAAATGAAGGGGAATGGAATTGTACAGGAATTTCTTGGTTACTATAAACACCTATATCAGTCTCAAGAAAATTGTAGTTACTTGGAGAATGATTGTTATCTAGGTGGTATTGTCTTCTACAATATGTTTGTATTAAAATACACATTGAGAACAACTGACGCAGATGACATGCTTCTGAGCTTATAAACACTATCAAGACAGATTGTTGCCTATTTCATTGAACGTTTTTCGTTATAATATTTTGTTTTTGATAAATGCCGGGAAATGGGAATGGCAGAGATTATTGTGATATTGAAGAAAGATACAGACCCCCTTGTTGGTGGATTGTTAGTGGCGAGTTTTTATTTTGGAATATAGACATTAAAGGACTCAGAAAAATATTAACTAACAGATTACCGTAGTTAAAGTGGTTACAAATAGAGCTTTGGTTTGGATGGCTCAGGACCAGGATTCATTTAGGGTCGAACAAGTTTGGTACAAACCACAAATTAAATGAGCTTAAGGCTAAAGCCCCACATAGTGGGCTGCAGTAAGAAAGCGTTATGGGGACAGACCACAACAGAAATGCATTACAGTTTTTCCCGCAACACTTTTCACAGAAAGTCTGCAGAGGTTTCCTCAGCAGACTTTCTGCTTCAATTATACCTCCTTCCACTGCTCTAACCTATTGGCCCAGAATTCCATGGGTGCAGAATTATCTGCTGAAGTGTTAGTGCACTCTAGGTATAGCTGTACGTCTCGGGCTGTGAACTGAAACATTTCTCATTCATCATTTTCCCGATACTTTATTAGGCCTGACTGCTGATGCTGCAGCTTGTACTCCTCCTGACACTCATGGCACAGGCAGAGGAGTTGGAATGTTGGGTGAGGGAGGTAGATTGGGCAGAGGCTGCACAACTGGCAGTTGCAGTGTATACAGCCTATACTTATAATAGTCTATTTTTTCTTCCCTTTGAGAAGCTGGGAAGAATTTCCACTTTTTGTCTTTATAATGATGGGCTAAGAGAATTGCCAACCAGCACTCATCCCCCAGCATGATGCTAATTATACCCATTTTGCTGTGTAAGCAGTGATGCATAAAGCTTGCCATGCTTGCTTACACAAATGCTCTTGTTGGTTGGTTGGTTGGTTGGTTGGTTGGCTGGTTGATTAGTGTTATTGACCAGCATTGTCTCCCTTGGCTGTGCCTGTGACATATCAAGGACCACATTTGCATCCACAGGAGAGTTTTCCTCCTCCTTCTCTTCCTCCACTTCCAGTCTAGGATTCCCAGTTCCTCCACCATAATGACAACACAGGGTGATGATGTTGACTAAGAGGTGGAAACTGTTGCTCTTCTTCCATCCCTCATTACAGGAGTGTGTTTCCTATAAGATACAGTATACAATCATTGATGCTTCAGTCATCTCTGCTCGCAAATTTGGTTTCTTCTTCAAAGGGCTTGAGAAGTCGCCACAGTTTCCTCATGAGCCTCCATTGACGTTTCTTAAAGTAACTGTAATTGTCCCTGTGGTTTGCTGGATACAATAACTGTGCTCTGCCTTGTGCTGCTCACACAAATGCTTCAGCACATTTAAAATGGAGTTCCACTAAGTGAAAGCATCACAGATTAGGAGGTGAAAAAGCAGATAGTTTTAACGCTGCAAATCAAGCAGTTTTGGGGTTTTTGTGAAGTAAAAACGGCTGAAATGCACAATGATATCCCTGGCCCTGAAGAGCACAGACCACCAGATTAAGGACATGTACCATAAAGGGACAATGTATTATTCATTCTAATTGCAACATAGCAATAATATTGGTGCCATTGTCACTGGCAATGCGGCCCAGATGGAGTTGGTTAGGAGCCGTCTAATGGGATAGTTGCTGCAGTATATAGTGCAGCAGCTCCTCCACTGTGAGGCTCCTCTGATCACGGTTAAGTAATTGCAAAAACACATGGCAATGCTTTGCTTTACACCCATGAAATGAGGTGGGAGAGGAGTGGAAGCAATGGCTTGCCCTACTGAAGGCAGTAGCAGAGAGGACGAGCAAGAAGAGGTGAATGGCCCTACATGGCATTGGAACTGGGTCTGCACAAACAAGGTAAATGAGCACCTGGCCTTGCTGTATTTCTTAACTGTGGCTGCCACTGCTCAGAACATTGACCCAGTGGGCCATGAAAGTCATGTATTGTACTTGTCCATAATTGCTGCTCCTCATGTCCATGATAGCATGCACCTTTCCCCAGAATGACGTATCCAAGAAAAGGCCCATGTTCTCTGATGCATGGTAATATAAAGCAGCAACAGCTTTCCTAGAGAAATAATGGCGGCTAGGTATCCTCCATCAAGGTTGAACATATTCCATCAGCTGTCAAAATTCAGTGGAATCCACTAAGTGGTACGGCCACCACTGCACAGCCAACAGCTTGGCCAGGTATGAGTTAAGTTGCAGAACCACTGGATGACTGGGCGCATATTGCTGTTAACTGGATGTACATTTCCTTATAGCGATGATAATAACAAATATGTGCTGGGAGTAGATGTAAACTGTCTACAGGGAAGTTCATGTGAGAAGGAGAAGAACAATATTTCTTACTACCCCTGCCAATGCCCCTTTGCCATTCTATTTTGCCAAATAAGATAGTGATGCCTTTTCATATGAGTACAGAGAGATGTTGTTCCTACATGGCCATGGCTAAGTTCCTGCCTGCAGATCTTGTATATCGATATGGATTTATCATTTGGCAATGTACAACAAAAATTTCCACACTGGAGATGACAGCAGCAACTGAAACATGTCTGCCACTACAACCACCAGTGCCACATCCCGCACCTCGTGAGCATCCCCTAAGACTGTCCCAGGCAAGATTTTTGGATATTGGGCCTGGGCAATGGCTGGAACTAAAGTTTCTTTTTAAGATTCTTCACAGATTTCTCTTTGTGGACCCATACCTCCAAAAACCAAATCTAAAAATTGTTTTCAAAATCTAAAAGTAAAGCTCCACCAACCTAAATTTCTGGCAAGGTTGTTCCCTTGTACTATTATTATTTATACTTCTGGCTGTAGGCTTTAGCATTGAAGACAATAATGGGTGATGAGATTACTGGTTTGAAATTTGGTATTAATGAGGAGAAATATGATAATATGCTCCTGTATGTAACTTAGAGTCAGTGGGGCATGTCATCCACATATATGAAGAGTTTGGCTATTTTGCTTGATAAGAAGTAACTGGAGCAAATCTGACCTATTTGGCTTGCCTTGAGATCTTCAAGAGAAGTATTTGGATATTAAAATCTGCAGTTCACCTGTTGAATAAAAAACTAAAAATTGCTTAGAACATCAAAAACATAATTTTCATTCAGATTTATAATAAAAAAAATTTATGTAAAAACTTTGTGAGTGTATCATGATAAAATGTAAAATGTATAGCTGCACTATATTATAATATCAAATGTAAAGGCTGCTATAATAGAGATATAGGTGTCTTTCTATTATAATAAGTCAAAGCAAAGAAGTAAATCTCAGGGGCGTAACTTGAAGGGGTGCAAAGGGTGCAGTCAAATCAAGGCCCAGGAGCCTTACAGGGCCCATAAGCACTGGCATCAGTATTGAGATTGCAGCTCCATCTGGTCCATAAACCAAGGAGACCCACAGATTACCCTAACCACACTAAGGGTCATTAAACTCCTTAGCTCCCATAACAATCACTATTAAGAATTCTCTGTAGGGATGAGGTAGGGGTCCCAGAAGAAAGATTGCAATGGGGTCCACAACATTTTAGTTACACCACTGGTAAAACTAATCTAGTGATATATTTTTCAGTGACTCATATTATTAGCCTATATTGAATGGACAACCACTAGTCTCAAAAACAGACCACCCCCATACATACACTAGTTGTAGTGTATGTAATATTAAGATACACTAGCAGAAAAAGGAACCCATTGACTTCAATGGGAGGCTTTTTATTCAGCACTGAACTTCCACACCAAATTCCTCACCATTTTCCTCCGTGTGAATGGATCCTTAAATTACCCACTATGGCTGCCAGATACAATATTTAAGGCTTTTAAGCAATTATTATTGATTTTCTATGACAAAAAAAGAAATCCAGAATTAATCAGAACATTAAAGGAGAGAGAGGGGTTTTGCTATCAAATTTTAGACATTATTATTGTATTTGACAATGTCAGCACTAGGATTTTTTCCCTAGAAGAAAAGAAGAGTAGTACATTATTGTTGTCAGTCAACCATTTATTTGGGTATCATTATTTTGGGCAATGCTATAGGCTGATGTTGCCAATGTATCAGCATAGTAGGAGGCCATGTTTGCCAGTTCTCTAATACACAAAATATTGTTCTTTGACAGTGTTGATATGTTAGCATAGAATGCAGGTGAATCTTTATTTTTCTACATAACTGTATATGGCATCTTAGGGAGCGTTCACACTACCGTCGGTGTCCGACATGTAGTGTCCGCTCCTAGTGTCCGCTCAAAATCTGTCACGGACACTAGGAGCGGACACTAGATGTGTCCGTGACACCTGTCATTCACTTGAATGGGCATCGGGTGCGTTCTTTTGCACTCCGTGCCCGTCCTTCCCTGTCCGCAAGAGAAGATGTCCGACTTCTCAAGCGGACAGAAAAACCCTGCATGCAGGGTTCCTCTGTCTGCTTGAGAAGTCGGACATCTTCTCTTGCAGAGAGGGAAGGACGGGCACGGAGTGCAAAAGAACGCACCCGATGCCCATTCAAGTGAATGACAGGTGTCACGGACACATCTAGTGTCCGCTCCTAGTGTCCATGACAGATTTTGAGCGGACACTAGGAGCGGACACTACATGTCGGACACCGATGGTAGTGTGAACGCTTCCTAATTCTGTCATATCTGATCTTATCTTATCTTGATCTGCTTATCTTAACTCAACCTGATTTGTGAACTTTTTCACCAGAAAACTGTCAAAAGAGTTTAGCAATTCTGTACCATTGTTTTTACATCAGTTCTGGGAAATAAAAATGATGCTGCTCACCTATTAGTAAAGGCAAAACATGAAGCTCCCGAACCACAATACAATGGGGCCCCTAGAATAGTGGTATACTCTATGTGGCGGAGCGACCTTTGGGTCTCACTCAAGGTCCAGAGCTTGGTAGCAACTGCTACAGCTGCACCCACTATAGTTAGCACAAAGTACTACTAAGGGTGGGTTCACACCTGCGCCCAGTCTGCGTTTTCAGGTTTCCGTCTTCTGCCCGAGAACTGGACAGTAGACGGAAATCAGCAGTCAGTTTTCAAACCCAATCATTTGAATGGGTTTTCAAAGTGTCCGGCTGTGAGTGTCTTCTGCTTCTCCGCGGCGAAACCGTTTTTTTTTTTTTAACCAGACACAAAGTCGGACATGCAGGAAAACAAAACGGTTTTGCCGCAGAGAGGCAGAAGACACTCACGGGCACTCATGGGTGGACACTGACTACCGGGTTTCCGTCTCCTGTTGGCAGGAGATGGAGACCCACAAAGCGGAGACCGGGCGCAGATGTGAACCCACCCTGAGTTCTTGGATACGGTCTGTGATGAAGATCATCTGTAATGTCCTCTAGTTCCTTGGAACCAAAGAAGATGGCTATATACTGTAAATTTGCAGGTGAAGAGGGATCAAGCAGATGTTGGAAGAATTAATCATGCTATCAATGAGGAACACAAATGACATATGTATGGAAATAGATTGTACCAGGGCGGCACATTTTAGGTACTTGCAGCTCCCTTTATCAGGCCAGTCAGTAGAAGCAAGTTTATACCATACACCAGCTTCTGCATGTTTGTAAAAGATCTAGAATAATCTGTAATATAAGTGGAACTGGTTAAACTATTAAATCCCAGTTGCCATAGTAAACAGAAAATGCCCGAAACATGGCTCTGTCACTGGATGCTGCGGATATGTGTAGACTGTAGTTGTCACTGTCCTCATAAGCATTCCTGTTGTGCTCCTCAGTGAAGCTTTATAGTAAACTCTATTAAATTGTAATTAAAGCGTGCTGCAATGAGGTTGCTCTTCCTTGCATCTGACAACATGATTTGTGTCGCCGTAATTGAAGTGATCACCGTTACTTGTCACAACCACCCTTACATTATCCATAATTCAGAACGTAGAGTTCTAATAAGTCAAACATGTAGAACAAGTAATTTAATTATATTCCATGCATAAGATACAAGTATAGACCACAGACAGGTAATTCATAGATCTCAGGGTCGCCCACTACATAACTCATTCTTCATAGACAAATTGATACTGTAAATCTCTGAATCAGAGATAAACTTTCTCCATCTGCTACATTGTTCACAAACTGGTAGCAGTATTTTGCAACCCCAGGGTCACATGATTTCAACTCTGTGGTAGCATCAGCCATATTCTTTGGTGTAGCCTTCTGGGGGAGCAGCATACCAGCCAGGGACAGAAATAGACTTGACCAGCTGATTAGAAGGGCCAGCTCTGTCCTGAGGAGCCCCCTGGACCCAGTATAGGTGGTGGGTGACAGAAGGATACTGTCCATGGTGGGCTCCAAGCTGGAGAATAACTCCCATCCCATGTATGAGACCACGATAGCACTGGGTAGTATTGTCAGTGACCGACTGCTTCACCCCAAGTGTGAGAAGGAGCGCTATCGGAGATCCTTCCTCCCAACCACGGTAAGGCTGTATAATCAACATCAGGCCAAGCGAAGGTCACTTCGCACAGAGAACTAAATGATCCTGACTCTTTCTTTTTTCTTCTTAGTTGCTATGACTCCTAGTATCTTTTCTATCTGCTATGAGCTTGTATGTGTTCTTTCTTGAATTATATTACTGTATTATATATGCTGCTGTAACACACTGAACTTCCCCATGGTCGGACTATTAAAGGATTACCTTATCTTATCTTATATGTAGTAAATTAGCTCTGGCTGAGTTCACACCAAGTTTTTTGGTCAGGAATTTGGTCAAGAAACTGACTCAAGTTCTTCCTCCTAAAAACGTCTCACCATACGTCCTATGGTGAGGCGTTTTTAGGAGGAGGAATTTGAGACAGTTTCCTGACCAAAAAACTCCATGTGAATGCAGCCTAAAAGAACGGGGAGGATTTACAAAGACTAGAGTTATCAACATCAGGCATCATAACCCCATTACTGACGAAAGTTGTCCCTCATTAATGACAAGGCGCACACCTCCTCATAAATGACATGCACCCTCTGCCAGGCAGTGCGCCAGGAGGGAAAATGTTCCTGGTTCACATTTCACACTTCATGTGATTTCTGATGTAGATGTTGATAAATAGTATACATTAGTATTATTATACACTGCTAGAAGACAGGGAGGAGCTGTCACCCCTAAAGAAATCATGAAAATCATCATTTAATATCATGTAACTCCGCATCTGGCCCTGATAACCACCTGGATTCGGTTAAGAAGTGAGTCCACAAGGTTTTGTTGTAGTTTTTGCTATGGTTTTTTGATCCAGCACACTGTATGTGTAAAACTAGGGATACTCCTGTAAGCATTCATATTTTAACTAGGCTATGAGAGTATTCATGTGTTTGTAAAAGATCTCAGATTACTAAAAAAATATGCCTGACCCACAGCTGTCTCCTAGCTGCTGCCCTGGATGTTCCTCATATATAGAAAAATCTGATCACTGTCTTACGAATGCCAGGCAATATCTGAAAAAAAGACAGAAAAATTTAGTTGGAGTTGTAACAGCAGCTAGGGATGCAGTAGAATACTTACATGAAAAAAATACATTTATGTAGACTGAAATGCAACTAAAGAAATCTAGAACTTTGTAATTCAAAAAATCTAAAAGTAAAATATTAGAAAAAAAATATACAACTGGGTGGAAATGTAATTTTACATTGCTGAATCAATAGACCTGTCTACACCAGCCTGCACTAATAAAAATTGCCCATACATGTTTGCATGACTGCATTGGGTTAACAATTTTTTTTTCAAAAAATAACCTAATTGTATATGGTTATATACAGTATCTAGTAGGGAGTAGGGGTTAATGTTTCTTTACATAAATAAATCAGGTTCTGGAGAGTACGGGCCCGTTGTTGGTCAAATAAGCTAAATGTTATTCACCATCAGAAATAGTACAGCTCTGTGTCCTAAAATACTGTACTAGTTCTTGGAAAGCCCCCTCCTCACCCCATCCTTCACATTCTCACAGCTATAGCAGCAGCAAATGCATAAACCTGTCCTAAAGTGCCAATTTTACAAATGTGTAATACAAATCACATATGTTCCCTTCTAATATATTCTATCCTCTGGCAAAAAAATATTTTTTAGCTTGGAAATATTCAGGACAGATTGTGATAGATGAATGTGATATTCTATAGCTATCCCATGGATTGCTGGTTTATGTAACAGGAGTGGAAAGAAATGAAAGCGGGGGCATAAATTCTTTTCTGCCAATAAACATTGAAAATATATTGTAAACAGGCAGATGGAAAAGTGGTAGATGGCAGGTATCTTCCACTGAGGTGGCTGGTGTCCACATGGTGACTGCTTGGAGTATGGGTCCAGGATTTAGGAATTGTTGTAGACCCAGGCCTGGTTTGGTAGGTGACCCAAGGATCAGCTGTAAAAGAGCTGAGGCTGCTCAAGGGAAGTGTGGGTGTGGTCGTCTCTTGGAGGAGAAACCTGGTGTACACACTGCCCTGTGTGGGTCTGGAGGAGAAAGCCTTAAAATTTATCTTGTGTGTGGGTGAGAAAAGCCTGAGGACTTACCTTCTTTACATCCTGAAGTAAGGACTGTTTCTGTTGTTTCATTTTTGTACCTTGCTGAAGAAAGCTCCTTTGTGTTATCCTTATGCTGAAGAAAGCTATTTTTGATTTACATTCTTTGGACTGTGTGAACTGCCTCCAATAAACTTACTACAACTGAGAGCTGATATCCTTGCCTCCGTCTGATTGACCTAGCAACTTACCTTCTCTGAAGGTCCCGCATTTACAATATATAGATATATATAAAGAGAGAATCTCGCAAAAGTGAGTACACCCCTCACATTTTTGTAGTTATTTCTTTATATACTGTATTTCATGGGACAAAACTGAAGATATGGCACTAAAGTAGTCATTGTACAGCTTGTATAACAGTTTAAATGTGTTGTGCCCTGAAAATCACTCAACACACAGCCATTAATGTCTAAACCCCTGGCAACAGCCTTTCGTGAAAATGACCAAATTGTGCTCAATTACCCATTTTTCCTTCCCATTGTCATGTTTGACCAGTGCCGCACCTCCCATGAGGCGACCTGAAGCAACCGCTTCAGGTGGCACTATGTCAGAGCCCCAGGGAGGGCGGCATTTTTGCTTACCTAAGCCAGCTTAGCACCGAGAGGTGGTTTGGGGAGGCCACTGGAGCAGTGCTGCTCCAGCAGCCTCCCCTCATGCTCAGCTGAGAATAGATCATGGAAGTTCTCAGCAGTTGCTTATTATTGGGGCTCAGTTATGATATCTCCCCTCTCCTGCTCTCTTAGTTAAAGCGGAAATTATATGTTCAGCAGCACTGGAGACACATACAGGGAACAAGGGAGTGGAACCTCATGGGAAGGAGAGGTGTCTAACATCTTCCAGAAGGGATTTGATAGGTGATGTAACTCTGTAGCTCATAGGTAGTATACACAATACAGACTGACAAATTGTCTACAGGAGAGCAGGTATTAAACTGGTAGTCAGACTGGTGATCACATGACCCGTCAGCCCAGGTCAGGAAGAATATATGGATGCGAATGAGCAGGAAATTACAAAGCTAGACCAGTGATTTTCAACCAGTGTGCCGCGGCACATGGTCGGGTGTGCCGCGGGGAAAGTTCCCCAATTACACTTACCTTTCTCCTCGTTCCCTTCATTCTTCTCGCCGCTCTCTCTCTCTCTCTCCGTAGTCTGGCTACGTCATCACATCGCGTCTCTAACTGTTAGCAAGACCGCGGAGAGAGAGAGACCAGCGAGGGAACGAGGAGAAAGGTAAGTGTAATGTGTACACTGTCTGCACAGATGGAGGGGACATGAATCTGGGGACAGACATGGAGAGGACATGAATCTGGGGACAGACATGGAGAGGACATGAATCTGGGGACAGACATGGAGAGGACATGAATCTGGGGACAGACATGGAGAGGACATGAATCTGGGGACAGACATGGAGAGGACATGAATCTGGGGGCAGAGATGGAGGGGACATGAATCTGGGGGCAGACATGGAGAGGACATGAATCTGGGGGCAGAGATGGAGGGGACATGAATCTGGGGGCAGAGATGGAGGGGACATGAATCTGGGGGCAGAGATGGAGGGGACATGAATCTGGGGGCAGAGATGGAGGGGACATGAATCTGGGGGCAGACATGGAGAGGACATGAATCTGGGGACAGACATGGAGAGGACATGAATCTGGGGGCAGAGATGGAGGGGACATGAATTTGGGGGCAGAGATGGAGGGGACATGAATCTTGGGGCAGAGATGGAGGGGACATGAATCTGGGGACAGAGATGGAGGGGACATGAATCTGGGGACAGAGATGGAGGGGACATGAATCTGGGGGCAGACATGGAGAGGACATGAATCTGGGGACAGATAATGAATGATAATGAAATTTTGTGTACATCGAAACAGGCCCAGGTTTCACACTGAGTGAGTATAAATACATTTAGAATCTATATTATTAACTATATGTATAATATGTACTGTTTTAGTGTCATTTTGTGCCATTTTGGTCGGTGGTGTGCCCCGGGATTTTTTAAGTGTAATAAGTGTGCCGCGGCTCAAAAAAGGTTGAAAATCACTGAGCTAGACTATCGCTGGTGATTTAATATTATTAGTTCATGGCATCATAAGTACCATTATTATAAAAATTTGCTGAACAATAAACAGTTTTAAATAAACACACAAACAACCATGTCTTTAGTGGAATAATTTTGGCCACGGTGTTTATTTAGGTAACCCAAGTTTAACAATTAAATAAATAATTAATTTCATAAATAAATAATTCAATAAATATTCCGAAAAATTATTAATCAATAAATAATAACTCATTAAATAAATAAATAAATAATAACTAAAATTAACCAATGTCCTATCAGCATAGCTGATAGACTGACCCCTTCAATAAACACCATGACAGTTCAAAAACAACAGAAAATAGGGGTGGGAGGGAGGGAGCTTGCTTTAAGGTCTTTGATGAAATTCACTACAGAACGCTGATTGGCGCTTATTTATAGTCCAATTTCGCGCCACAAAAACTCAAACCGCCAATCAGCTGTTTACACGTCAATACAGATGTTACTGAGCACTACTTGAAATCTTCCCTTTAGAGCCAGCAACCAATCAAATGCTTTCTCCTCTCTACAGCTGTTACTATTAGAGATGAGCGAACACTAAAATGTTCGAGGTTCGAAATTCGATTCGAACAGCCGCTCAATGTTCGTGTGTTCGAACGGGTTTCGAACCCCATTATAGTCTATGGGGAACAGATACTCGTTAAGGGGGAAACCCAAATCCGTGTCTGGAGGGTCACCAAGTCCACTATGACACCCCAGGAAATGATGTCAACACCTCTGGAATGACACTGGGACAGCAGGGGAAGCATGTCTGGGGGCATCTAACACACCAAAGACCCTCTATTACCCCAACATCACAGCCTAACAACTACACACTTTACACACTCAATACCACCTCTCTGACAGTAGGAAAACACCTTGAAACATGTGTATTTGGCACTTGGAGTGAGGAGAGCTTGTCACCAGCAGTGAATTTGGCCCTTGTAGTAAGTTGAGGTTGGCACCAACATTTGTTTTGAAAATCAGGGTGGATTGAGCCTCTAACCAGCAGAGTTTGGGCAAATTCATGGTGGAGGGAGCCTCTAAAAACCCCAGTTTGGACCAATTCATGGTGGAGGGAGCCTCTAAAAACCCCAGTTTGGACCAATTCATGGTGGAGGGAGCCTCTAACCAGCCCAGTTTGGGCAAATTCATGGTGGAGGGAGCCTCTAAAAACCCCAGTTTGGACCAATTCATGGTGGAGGGAGCCTCTAAAAACCCCAGTTTGGACCAATTCATGGTGGAGGGAGCCTCTAAAAACCCCAGTTTGGACCAATTCATGATGGAGGGAGCCTCTAAACAGCCCAGTTTGGGCAAATTCATGGTGGAGGGAGCCTCTAAAAACCCCCAGTTTGGACCAGTTCATGGTGGAGGGAGCCTCTAAAAACCCCAGTTTGGACCAATTCATGGTGGAGGGAGCCTCTAAACAGCTCAGTTTGGGCAAATTCATGGTGGAGGGAGCCTCTAAACAGCCCAGTTTGGGCAAATTCATGGTGGAGGGAGCCTCTAAAAACCCCAGTTTGGACCAATTCATGGTGGAGGGAGCCTCTAAAAACCCCAGTTTGGACCAATTCATGGTGGAGGGAGCCTCTAAAAACCCCAGTTTGGACCAATTCATGAAGGAGGGAGCCTCTAAACAGCCCAGTTTGGGCCAATTCATGGTGGAGGGAGCCTCTAAAAACCCCAGTTTGGACCAATTCATGGTGGAGGGAGCCTCTAAAAGCCCCAGTTTGGACCAATTCATGGTGGAGGGAGCCTCTAAAAACCCCAGTTTGGACCAATTCATGGTGGAGGGAGCCTCTAAAAACCCCAGTTTGGACCAATTCATGGTGGAGGGAGCCTCTAAAAACCCCAGTTTGGACCAATTCATGGTGGAGGGAGCCTCTAAACAGCCCAGTTTGGACCAATTCATGGTGGAGGGAGCCTCTAAAAACCCCAGTTTGGACCAATTCATGGTGGAGGGAGCCTCTAAAAACCCCAGTTTGGACCAATTCATGGTGGAGGGAGCCTCTAAACAGCCCAGTTTGGGCAAATTCATGGTGGAGGGAGCCTCTAAAAACCCCAGTTTGGACCAATTCATGGTGGAGGGAGCCTCTAAAAACCCCAGTTTGGACCAATTCATGGTGGAGGGAGCCTCTAAAAACCCCAGTTTGGACCAATTCATGGTGGAGGGAGCCTCTAAACAGTCCAGTTTGGACCAATTCATGGTGGAGGGAGCCTCTAAAAACCCCAGTTTGGACCAATTCATGGTGGAGGGAGCCTCTAAACAGCCCAGTTTGGACCAATTCATGGTGGAGGGAGCCTCTAAAAACCCCAGTTTGGACCAATTCATGGTGGAGGGAGCCTCTAAAAACCCCAGTTTGGACCAATTCATGGTGGAGGGAGCCTCTAAACAGCCCAGTTTGGGCAAATTCATGGTGGAGGGAGCCTCTAAAAACCCCAGTTTGGACCAATTCATGGTGGAGGGAGCCTCTAAAAACCCCAGTTTGGACCAATTCATGGTGAAGGGAGCCTCTAAAACCCCCAGTTTGGACCAATTCATGGTGGAGGGAGCCTCTAAACAGCCCAGTTTGGACCAATTCATGGTGGAGGGAGCCTCTAAACAGCCCAGTTTGGGCAAATTCATGGTGGAGGGAGCCTCTAACCAGCCCAGTTTGGACCAATTCATGGTGGAGGGAGCCTCTAAAAACCCCAGTTTGGACCAATTCATGGTGGAGGGAGCCTCTAAACAGCCCAGTTTGGGCAAATTCATGGTGGAGGGAGCCTCTAAACAGCCCAGTTTGGGCAAATTCATGGTGGAGGGAGCCTCTAAAAACCCCCAGTTTGGACCAGTTCATGGTGGAGGGAGCCTCTAAAAACCCCAGTTTGGACCAATTCATGGTGGAGGGAGCCTCTAAACAGCTCAGTTTGGGCAAATTCATGGTGGAGGGAGCCTCTAAACAGCCCAGTTTGGGCAAATTCATGGTGGAGGGAGCCTCTAAAAACCCCAGTTTGGACCAATTCATGGTGGAGGGAGCCTCTAAAAACCCCAGTTTGGACCAATTCATGGTGGAGGGAGCCTCTAAAAACCCCAGTTTGGACCAATTCATGATGGAGGGAGCCTCTAAACAGCCCAGTTTGGGCCAATTCATGGTGGAGGGAGCCTCTAAAAACCCCAGTTTGGACCAATTCATGGTGGAGGGAGCCTCTAAAAGCCCCAGTTTGGACCAATTCATGGTGGAGGGAGCCTCTAAAAACCCCAGTTTGGACCAATTCATGGTGGAGGGAGCCTCTAAAAACCCCAGTTTGGACCAATTCATGGTGGAGGGAGCCTCTAAAAAACCCCAGTTTGGACCAATTCATGGTGGAGGGAGCCTCTAAACAGCCCAGTTTGGACCAATTCATGGTGGAGGGAGCCTCTAAAAACCCCAGTTTGGACCAATTCATGGTGGAGGGAGCCTCTAAAAACCCCAGTTTGGACCAATTCATGGTGGAGGGAGCCTCTAAACAGCCCAGTTTGGGCAAATTCATGGTGGAGGGAGCCTCTAAAAACCCCAGTTTGGACCAATTCATGGTGGAGGGAGCCTCTAAAAACAACCCCAGTTTGGACCAATTCATGGTGGAGGGAGCCTCTAAACAGCCCAGTTTGGACCAATTCATGGTGGAGGGAGCCTCTAAAAACCCCAGTTTGGACCAATTCATGGTGGAGGGAGCCTCTAAACAGCCCAGTTTGGACCAATTCATGGTGGAGGGAGCCTCTAAAAACCCCAGTTTGGACCAATTCATGGTGGAGGGAGCCTCTAAAAACCCCAGTTTGGACCAATTCATGGTGGAGGGAGCCTCTAAACAGCCCAGTTTGGGCAAATTCATGGTGGAGGGAGCCTCTAAAAACCCCAGTTTGGACCAATTCATGGTGGAGGGAGCCTCTAAAAACCCCAGTTTGGACCAATTCATGGTGGAGGGAGCCTCTAAAACCCCCAGTTTGGACCAATTCATGATGGAGGGAGCCTCTAAACAGCCCAGTTTGGGCAAATTCATGGTGGAGAGAGCCTCTAAAAACCCCCAGTTTGGACCAATTCATGGTGGAGGGAGCCTCTAAAAACCCCAGTTTGGACCAATTCATGGTGGAGGGAGCCTCTAAACAGCTCAGTTTGGGCAAATTCATGGTGGAGGGAGCCTCTAAACAGCCCAGTTTGGGCAAATTCATGGTGGAGGGAGCCTCTAAAAACCCCAGTTTGGACCAATTCATGTTGGAGGGAGCCTCTAAAAACCCCAGTTTGGACCAATTCATGGTGGAGGGAGCCTCTAAACAGCCCAGTTTGGACCAATTCATGGTGGAGGGAGCCTCTAAAAACCCCAGTTTGGACCAATTCATGGTGGAGGGAGCCTCTAAACAGCCCAGTTTGGACCAATTCATGGTGGAGGGAGCCTCTAAACAGCCCAGTTTGGGCAAATTCATGGTGGAGGGAGCCTCTAACCAGCCCAGTTTGGACCAATTCATGGTGGAGGGAGCCTCTAAAAACCCCAGTTTGGACCAATTCATGGTGGAGGGAGCCTCTAAACAGCCCAGTTTGGGCAAATTCATGGTGGAGGGAGCCTCTAAACAGCCCAGTTTGGGCAAATTCATGGTGGAGGGAGCCTCTAACCAGCCCAGTTTGGACCAATTCATGGTGGAGGGAGCCTCTAAAAACCCCAGTTTGGACCAATTCATGGTGGAGGGAGCCTCTAAACAGCCCAGTTTGGACCAATTCATGGTGGAGGGAGCCTCTAAAAACCCCAGTTTGGACCAATTCATGGTGGAGGGAGCCTCTAAACAGCCCAGTTTGGACCAATTCATGGTGGAGGGAGCCTCTAAAAACCCCAGTTTGGACCAATTCATGGTGGAGGGAGCCTCTAAACAGCCCAGTTTGGACCAATTCATGGTGGAGGGAGCCTCTAAAAACCCCAGTTTGGACCAATTCATGGTGGAGGGAGCCTCTAAACAGCCCAGTTTGGATCAATTCATGGTGGAGGGAGCCTCTAACCAGCAGAGTTGGTGGAAATCAGGGTGGAGGGAGCCTCTAACCAGCAGAGTTGGGGGAAATCAGGGTGGAGGGAGCCTAGTATTAGCAGAATTGTGCAACGCTTATGGTGGATGAGTATGAGGATGCGGAGGAATTGGAGAGGTTGAGTACAGACATGGAGTTTCATGTTGGGGTGCTTTACACAGGTGGGCACAAAAATGAAGGCTCTATCCAGTGGTGGTTCATTTTTATCAAAGTGAGCCAGTCGGCACTCTCAGCTGACAGACGGGTGCGCTTGTCAGTGATGATGCCACCGGCTGCACTGAACACCCTCTCAGATAGGATGCTGGCGGCAGGACAGGACAGCACCTCCAAGGCATATAGGGCAAGTTCAAGCCACAGGTCCAACTTCGACACCCAATACGTGTAGGGCGCAGAGGGGTCGGAGAGGACAGGGCTGTGGTCGGAAAGGTATTCCCGCAACATGCACCTATACTTCTCACGCCTGGTGACACTAGGACCCTCCGTGGCGGCACTTTGGCGAGGGGGTGCCATCAAGGTGTCCCAGACCTTAGACAGTGTGCCCCTCGTTTGTGTGGACCGGTGAGAACTTGGTTGCCTACTGGAGGAACTGCCCTCCCTGCCGCCAACGTCACATGCTGGAAACATCTCCATCATATTCTGCACCAATTGCCTGTGGCAAGCATTGATGCGATTGGCCCTCCCCTCTACCGGAATAAAAGACGAGATGTTGTTTTTATACCGGGGGTCAAGGATAGCAAAGATCCAGTACTGGTTGTCCTCCATGATTTTGACAATACGCTTGTCGGTTGTAAAGCACCCCAACATGAACTCAGCCATGTCTGCCACAGTGTTAGTTGGCATGACTCCTCTGGACCCACCGGAAAGTTCAATCTCCATTTCCTCCTCATCCTCCATGTCTACCCATCTGCGCTGCAACAATGGGACGATTCAAAGTTGCCCGGAAGCCTCCTGTATCACCATCACATCATCGGACAACTCTTCTTCCTCCTCCTCCTCCATTAAACGCAGTGAAGCGGACAGATGTGTGGACCTACTCTCCAGCTGTGACAGATCGGATGCTATCCCTAACTCCTCTGTGTGATCTGAGTTATCCCTGATGTCAATCAGGGATTCTCTCAGAACACACAAGAGCGGGATTGTAAGGCTCACCATCGCATCCTCAGAGCTCACCCTCCTTGTGGACTCCTCAAAGACCCGTAGGATGTCACAAAGGTCTCTCATCCATGGCCACTCATGGATGTGAAACTGAGGCAGCTGACTTTGTGGCACCCTAGGGTTTTGTAGCTGGTATTCCATCAAAGGTCTCTGCTGCTCAACCACTCTATTCAACATCTGAAACGTTGAGTTCCAGCGTGTGGGGACGTCGCACAAAAGCCGGTGTTGCAGGCGTTGCTGGAGAGATTTTAAGCTAGCAGCGGCTACTGTCGACTTGCGAAAGTGGGCGCACATGCGCCGCACTTTCACCAGTAGCTCTGGAACATTGGGGTAGCTGTTTAGGAAACGTTGCACCACTAGGTTGAAGACGTGGGCCAGGCATGGAACATGTTGGAGTCCGGCAAGCTCCAGAGCTGCTACCAGGTTCCGGCCGTTATCACAAACAACCATGCCTGGGCCCAGGTGTAGCGGCTCAAACCATATTGCCGTCTCATTGTGGAGGGCATCCCTCACCTCGGAGGCAGTGTGCTGTCTGTCCCCCAAGCTGATCAGCTTCAGCACAGCCTGCTGACGTCTACCAACGCCAGTGCTGCAACGTTTCCAACTCGTAGCTGGGGTCAATCTAACAGCGGAGGAGGAGGCGGTGGCGGAGGAGGAGGCGGTGGCGGAGGAGGAGGAGGGGGGTGTTCTTCTCGTGTCCCTGCCAGGAATGTTAGGTGGGGAGACGAGGTACACCGGGCCAGTTTGGGAAGCAGTCCCAGCCTCAACTACATTCACCCAGTGTGCCGTCAGTGAAATGTAGCGTCCCTGTCCGCATGCACTTGTCCACGCGTCGGTGGTCAAGTGGACCTTTGTGCAAAGCGCGGAACTAAGGGCCCGCCTGATGTTGAGTGACACGTGCTGGTGCAAGGCGGGGACGGCACACCGGGAGAAGTAGTGACGGCTAGGGACGGCATAGCGAGGTGCCGCAGTTGCCATCAGGTCCAGGAAGGCGGGAGTTTCAACAAGCCGGAACGCCAACATCTCCTGGGCCAGCAGTTTAGCGATGTTGGCGTTCAAGGCTTGCGCGTGTGGGTGGTTAGCAGTGTATTTCTGCCGCCGCTCCAATGTCTGAGAGATGGTGGGTTGTTGTAAAGAAGCGCCTGATGGTGCCTTTGATGGTGCAGGAGAAGGAGATAAGACAGGAACAGGGGAGGATGAGGGAGAAGTCAACAAAGTGGCGGAGGCAGATGAAGTGGTGTCCTGGCTCGTGCTCTGGAGTGCATCGCCAGCACAGTCAGCAGTGGCAGAGGCAGAGGCAGAGGCAGTGGCAGTGGCGTGAACAGCAGGCGGCCTTTGTCCTGCCGTTGCTGCCTGCCACTGATTCCAGTGCTTGGATTCCAAATGACGGCGCATTGAAGTGGTGGACAGGTTGCTCTTCTCAGAGCCCCTAATCAATTTCAAGAGGCAAATTGTGCAGACAACACTATATCTGTCCTCGGCGCATTCCTTGAAAAAACTCCACACCTTCGAGAAACGTGCCCTCGAGGTGGGAGTTTTTCGGGGCTGGGTACGAACTGGAACATCTTGGGAGATTCCGGGTGTGGCCTGGCTTCGCCTAAGCTGCTGACCTCTGCCTCTGCCTCTAGCTACCCTTTTTGGTGCTGCACCTGCCTCAACATCCACACTACTTTCCCCGCTTGACATCCCCCCTGTCCAGGTCGGGTCAGTGTCCTCATCATCCACCACTTCCTCTTCCAACTCCTGTCTCATCTCCTCCTCCCGCACAATGCGCCGGTCAACTGGATGCCCTGACGGCAACTGCGTCACATCATCGTCGATGAGGGTGGGTTGCTGGTCATCCACCACCAAATCGAACGGAGATGGAGGAGACTCTAGTGTTTGAGCATCTGGACACAGATGCTCCTCTGTTAGGTTCGTGGAATCGTGACGTGGAGAGGCAGGTTGAGGGACAATGAAAGGAGCGGAGAACAGCTCTGGGGAGCAGGGACAGTTGGGGTTATTGTTCTGTGAAGCTTGGGAATTTTGGGAGGAAGGAGGACAAGACTGTTGGGTAATAGGAGGAGAGGAGGCAGAGTCTGACTGGCTGCTGGACAATGTGCTGTAAGCGTTCTCTGACAGCCATTGCAAGACCTGTTCCTGGTTCTCGGGCCTACTAAGGTTTGTACCCTGCAGTTTAGTTAATGTGGCAAGCAACCCTGGCACTGTGGAGTGGTGCAATGCTTGCTGCCCCACAGGAGTAGGCACGGGACGCCCTGCGGCTTCACTGCTACCTTGCTCCCCAGAACCATTCCCCCGACCTCGCCCACGGCCTCGTCCACGTCCCTTTCCGGGAGCCTTGCGCATTTTGAATTCCCAGTTAGAAATTGGCACTATATACCAGTAGCAAAAATTGTGGGTGCACGTAACCCCAATATATTCTTTGAATTACCAGTCAGAAACTGGCACTATATGGCAGTAGCAAGAAATGAGGGTATTTGTAACCCCAATATATTCTTTGAATTCCCAGTCAGACAATGGCACTATATACCAGTAGCAAAAATTGTGGGTGCACGTAACCCCAATATATTCTTTGAATTCCCAGTCAGACAATGGCACTATATACCAGTAGCAAGAAATGAGGGTATTTATAACCCCAATATATTCTTTGAATTACCAGTCAGAAACTGGCACTATATGGCAGTAGCAAGAAATGAGGGTATTTGTAACCCCAATATATTCTTTGAATTCCCAGTCAGACAATGGCACTATATACCAGTAGCAAGAAATGAGGGTATTTGTAACCCCAATATATTCTTTGAATTCCCAGTCAGACAATGGCACTATATACCAGTAGCAAGAAATGAGGGTATTTGTAACCCCAATATATTCTTTGAATTCCCAGTCAGACAATGGCACTATATACCAGTAGCAAAAATTGTGGGTGCACGTAACCCCAATATATTCTTTGAATTACCAGTCAGAAACTGGCACTATATGGCAGTAGCAAGAAATGAGGGTATTTGTAACCCCAATATATTCTTTGAATTCCCAGTCAGACAATGGCACTATATACCAGTAGCAAGAAATGAGGGTATTTGTAACCCCAATATATTCTTTGAATTCCCAGTCAGACAATGGCACTATATACCAGTAGCAAAAATTGTGGGTGCACGTAACCCCAATATATTCTTTGAATTACCAGTCAGAAACTGGCACTATATGGCAGTAGCAAGAAATGAGTGTATTTGTAACCCCAATATATTCTTTGAATTACCAGTCAGAAACTGGCACTATATGGCAGTAGCAAGAAATGAGGGTATTTGTAACCCCAATATATTCTTTGAATTCCCAGTCAGACAATGGCACTATATACCAGTAGCAAGAAATGAGGGTATTTGTAACCCCAATATATTCTTTGAATTCCCAGTCAGACAATGGCACTATATACCAGTAGCAAGAAATGAGGGTATTTGTAACCCCAATATATTCTTTGAATTCCCAGTCAGACAATGGCACTATATACCAGTAGCAAAAATTGTGGGTGCACGTAACCCCAATATATTCTTTGAATTACCAGTCAGAAACTGGCACTATATGGCAGTAGCAAGAAATGAGGGTATTTGTAACCCCAATATATTCTTTGAATTCCCAGTCAGACAATGGCACTATATACCAGTAGCAAGAAATGAGGGTATTTGTAACCCCAATATATTCTTTGAATTCCCAGTCAGACAATGGCACTATATACCAGTAGCAAAAATTGTGGGTGCACGTAACCCCAATATATTCTTTGAATTACCAGTCAGAAACTGGCACTATATGGCAGTAGCAAGAAATGAGTGTATTTGTAACCCCAATATATTCTTTGAATTACCAGTCAGAAACTGGCACTATATGGCAGTAGCAAGAAATGAGGGTATTTGTAACCCCAATATATTCTTTGAATTCCCAGTCAGACAATGGCACTATATACCAGTAGCAAGAAATGAGGGTATTTGTAACCCCAATATATTCTTTGAATTCCCAGTCAGACAATGGCACTATATACCAGTAGCAAGAAATGAGGGTATTTGTAACCCCAATATATTCTTTGAATTCCCAGTCAGACAATGGCACTATATACCAGTAGCAAAAATTGTGGGTGCACGTAACCCCAATATATTCTTTGAATTACCAGTCAGAAACTGGCACTATATGGCAGTAGCAAGAAATGAGGGTATTTGTAACCCCAATATATTCTTTGAATTACCAGTCAGAAACTGGCACTATATGGCAGTAGCAAGAAATGAGGGTATTTGTAACCCCAATATATTCTTTGAATTCCCAGTCAGACAATGGCACTATATACCAGTAGCAAAAATTGTGGGTGCACGTAACCCCAATATATTCTTTGAATTCCCAGTCAGACAATGGCACTATATACCAGTAGCAAGAAATGAGGGTATTTATAACCCCAATATATTCTTTGAATTACCAGTCAGAAACTGGCACTATATGGCAGTAGCAATAAATGAGGGTATTTGTAACCCCAATATATTCTTTGAATTCCCAGTCAGACAATGGCACTATATACCAGTAGCAAGAAATGAGGGTATTTATAACCCCAATATATTCTTTGAATTACCAGTCAGAAACTGGCACTATATGGCAGTAGCAAGAAATGAGGGTATTTGTAACCCCAATATATTCTTTGAATTCCCAGTCAGACAATGGCACTATATACCAGTAGCAAGAGATGAGGGTATTTATAACCCCAATATATTCTTTGAATTACCAGTCAGAAACTGGCACTATATGGCAGTAGCAAGAAATGAGGGTATTTGTAACCCCAATATATTCTTTGAATTCCCAGTCAGACAATGGCACTATATACCAGTAGCAAAAATTGTGGGTGCACGTAACCCCAATATATTCTTTGAATTCCCAGTGAGACAATGGCACTATATACCAGTAGCAAAAATTGTGGGTGCACGTAACCCCAATATATTCTTTGAATTCCCAGTCAGACAATGGCACTATATACCAGTAGCAAAAATAGTGGGTGTATATAGCCCCAATTCTATTGCTAGGGGACTTGCAGGGTATTTCTGAGGTGAAGGTGGGGGGGCACACTGTTGGAACGGGGATTTGGGGTGTATATATGGGGTATACGGGAATACACTGTCAGTGTGTTCCATTCAGGATCCTGGGAAAGCTGGGTTGCGGCGATTGAGCCCATCAGTGCCACGTTACACTGACAAGCTTCTCCCTGGAATTGAAGTTATATGTAAGCCCAATATATTCTTTGAATTCCCAGTGAGACAATGGCACTATATGGCAGTAGCAAAAATAGTGGGTGTATATAGCCCCAATTCTATTGCTAGGGGACTTGCAGGGTATTTCTGAGGTGAAGGTGGGGGGGCGCACCGTTGGAACGGGGATTTGGGGTGTATATATGGGGTATACGGGAATACACTGTCAGTGTGTTCCATTCAGGATCCTGGGAAAGCTGGGTTGCGGCGATTGAGCCCGTCAGTGCCACGTTACACTGACAAGCTTCTCCCTGGAATTGAAGTTATATGTAAGCCCAATATATTCTTTGAATTCCCAGTGAGACAATGGCACTATATGGCAGTAGCAAAAATAGTGGGTGTATATAGCCCCAATTCTATTGCTAGGGGACTTGCAGGGTATTTCTGGGGTGAAGGTGGGGGGGCACACCATTGGAACGGGTATCGGGGGTATATATCGGGTATACGGGAATACACTGTCAGTGTATTCCATTCAGGATCCGCGGAAAGCTGGGTTGCGGCGATTGAGCCCGTCAGTGCCACGTTACACTGACAAGCTTCTCCCTGGAATTTAGCTCTTATAAGAGCTGTTGGTTGTCTTCTCCTTCCTATCCTAGCCTGTCCCTGCCTACCCAGAATCTAACCCCTAGCTAACTGGACGGAAACCTCCGTCCTCGGTGAATTGCAAGCTCAGAATGACGCGAACCTGGGCGGCGCTGTTCTTTTAAATTAGAGGTCACATGTTTTCGGCAGCCAATGGGTTTTGCCTACTTTTTTCAACGTCACCGGTGTCGTAGTTCCTGTCCCACCTACCCTGCGCTGTTATTGGAGCAAAAAAGGCGCCAGGGAAGGTGGGAGGGGAATCGAGTAATGGCGCACTTTACCACGCGGTGTTCGATTCGATTCGAACATGCCGAACAGCCTAATATCCGATCGAACATGAGTTCGATAGAACACTGTTCGCTCATCTCTAGTTACTATGCTTCGCTCTGATTCTTCCACCTATGGTGACCTGAACTTGACCTCACTACTCCTGAGGTAAGTAATTTATTAGGTGGTACATATATTATAAACCAACTGAATACTATAAAACCTGAGGAGACATAAGCACTTATTAATTAAAATACATTAGCTTTATGGTACCATGATGCCATGAAACCCCCAAGCAAGTCTGCTCTGGGGGTTCTTTCACATGGCATCATAAGTACCATTATTATAAAACTTTGCTGAACAATAAACAGTTTTAAATAAACACACAAACAACCATGTCTTTAGTGGAATAATTTTGGCCACGGTGTTTATTTAGGTAACCCAAGTTTAACAATTAAATAAATAATTAATTTCATAAATAAATAATTCAATAAATATTCCGAAAAATTATTAATCAATAAATAATAACTCATTAAATTAATAAATAAATAAATAAATAATAACTAAAATTAACCAATGTCCTATCAGCATAGCTGATAGACTGACCCACAAGCCATGTCATCTTAAGACATGGCCCCCCCAAAACACCGCAGCCAAAAATCTATAATATTTTGAAAGCCAACATTGAAAACATCGTTTCCAATATCTGAAAAATGTACTCCGTCAACTCTAAACATACCTACCTCAAAGCCTTCCAGATCGACATGTCTGTAAGAGAAGCCATTAATACACGGCAAAAATTTATTCATTGCTCTGTTTATCCTTTTTCTAATTTTTTCGCAAAATCTGCTAGCCACACCTGACCATACTAATCTCGGTATGATCTCAGAAAAAGCAATAACAGTATTGGGCAACATGCATTTAATCATAGCCAAATCCCTTCTCATCTCCCAGAGCAATGAAATGGTTTTTACCTTTCCTACATCATTTCCTCCACAATGAATAATTAACAGATCAGGCAAAGGCCAAACATCAATTAATAACTTTACTTCACCAAGTAATCCTTTCCAGGTTAACCCTCGAACTCCTTTCCAAAAAATTGCCAAATTGTCATTGAACTTTAAATTCTCAGTATAACTCCTGTTTCTAGCACGCCTCTGCGCCCAGTGGACAAATGAGTGACCAATAATCCATATGACCAGATTATTGCCTAATCAAGAAAAAATAAACAGTTAATCATCTAGACACAATTCAGGACGAACATATAAATTAAATCTGTTGGAACTCCATCTACCAATTCTTTTAATGATAGAATCGTCAAGACCCAATCTTGCAGCTTCTGTCGCTGCTCCAATCCTAAAAGAATGTGTTGTAAATTTAAAGTCCTGTAAGCCCAAAGTGCATAAAGCCTTTTTTAACACTCCTGAAAATTGATACTTCGTCAGAGGAAACCTATTTTTGTGTATGAAAAAAGAGCCTGCACCATCCGGTCTAACACCTAACCAACAATTAACATTTTGAACCGGACAAACCTTCAAACCATGCATTCTAGATAACCGTAACAACTGCCCTCTAGACAATTGGTCCATCTTTGATCTCCTAACCAAAATATAAACCGAATCATTTTTAACCTGCACATCAGAATATAATAAGGAAGAAACCGCTTTTGCATTAGCAGCTACCAATTCACTAATCCGCATAGCTGCAAAAAATGCAATTACAAACGCTGTTCTAAATAAGCAAGTTTCAAATGCATCCGTACAAATTGATTCAACTATGTCATATAAATCTGCCAACAACTTAAATGTGATAGGTCTCCTGTCATCAGAATGTAACCATTTTCTTCTATAACCTTTTAACAGCTGTTTAACCGGGAAAAAACTCAAAAAAGGTTTTTTACCTCTAAGCTTCAGAAAAAATGAAATACCCGCTACCATTTTAGAAACCGTAGATACCGCTCTCCCATTTTCTAACAAACTACTTACAAAAACTAAAACCGTATCAACCTCAACTTCCCAAAAATCTAACTTGTACATATTGCAAAAACTCATCCATTCGTTCCATGCGGCAGAATAACTTGCCCATGTATTAGGAGAAACTGAATTTTTAATTCCCTTTGTTATTGCTCCCATATCAAGTCCCACAAATGCGGTGGGCACGGAATTCCTTCCAAATCCGCTTGTGGAGCCAACTTCCGGAAGACATCCCACTGACAACGAGAGATGGAGTCAGCTAAATTGTTCTTTTTCCCTTCCACATACCTTGCCTTAATCCAAATATTTAGTTTCAAGCAACAGAGCACTAAATGTCTAAGCAATTTAGCAGTAAAAATGCATTTAGATGACAGTGAATTAATGGCGAACAAAACACCTTTGTTGTCCGTATGTAACAATATTCTCTTATTTTTAAAATACGATCCCCAAATAACAATTGCTACCAACACAGGGAATAATTCAAGAACCACAATTTTCTTCGTAATCTTATTCAAAACCCAGGAATCTGGCCATCTCTCAGCAGACCACTGATTGTTAAAAAAGGCTCCATACCCGACACTCCCTGCTGCGTCAGTAAATAAATTCAAAGCGTCCATATCCATAAACTCATCCTGTACACAACTTCTACCATTAAACTGATCGATAAATTCCAACCACATTCCTAAATCATCTTTTAATGGACGCGACAGCCTAATATGACTTCTAGGAGATTTTAAACCCCTAGTAGCAAAGTATAAACTTTTGCAAAAAACCCTCCCCATGGGCATTATTCTAGTAACAAAGTTCAATAACCCTAGCAACGATTGCATTTCTTTTAATGTGGTCTTACTTTTCGCTAACATCTCAACTAAACCCACTTTGATCTTTAATAATTTATCTTCAGGCAAACGAAACTCTAATTTAACCGAGTCTATAACAATCCCTAAAAATTCTAGCTCATTACAGGGGAAAACAGTTTTATCTAAGGCTAATGGAACATGAAATAATTCACAAATCTCCATAAACTTCAACAATGAATCATTGCACATTGAAGATTCAGCATCACCAATAAATAAAAAGTCATCCAAATAATGAAAAATGCAACAATCAGGTAAACAATCCTCTACAACCCATTGTATGAAACTAGAAAAAGATTCAAAGTAAAAACAAGACAAAGAAAAGCCCATTGGCAACATCCTGTCATAAAAATAACATCCATCAAATTGCATACCAAGCGAATTATAACCCATAGGATGAACTGGAAGCAATCGAAAAGCAGATTTAATATCCGCCTTGGCAAGTAAAGCCCCTGTACCAAAACGTCTTAGACCCGGTACCACATCATCAAAAGAAGTATAACTAACTGAAGCAATGGACTTGTCAACTTCATCATTTAAGGATTTACCAGGTGGGTAAGATAAATGATGGATGAGTCGATATTCACCCTCCTCCTTTTTCGGCACTATGCCTAAAGGAGAAATTCTAAAATTCACAAAGGGAGGCGTAAGAAACGGGCCCGCTATCCTACCTGCCTGGACCTCTTTAAATAGCTTCTCCCTAACAATCCCAGCATGACATTCAACTGACTGCAAATTCTTATAACAATTACAACCAGTGCCTCTAAATTCTGGGACTAAAAACCCTTCAGAAAAACCTCGCCATAGTAACTCAGCCCTCTGTCTGTCTGGGAACCTGTTTAACCATGGCAGCATGTTTATTACTTTCACTGGTGACCAAACTTTTGGACAACAACTCCTTAGTGCTAGGCTGTTGCTGACCTGCTGCTCTTTTAAAGCATCTAGATACCGGGTGTGTTCCAGAACAAAAGGAACATTCATGCCGGTATTTACAATGCTGCAACCACTTACAAGTTGAATCATTAAAAGCGAAACATACTCCCTTTTTAAAAGGAGTCTGATTCGCCTGTGTCTGTCTAACCGCAGTAGAGCGTTGAGGAATCATTAAATTAATCCAGAGACCGACATCTTTAACCCCCCAACGCAAATTTGGATGCACTGCAAGCTTTTGTCTGAACATTTCATCATATGCAAACCTTGCAGTGCCTCCAAAATTCCTATAGGCCTCCAGAACTATATCAACGTGCTGAAAGAGACCTGAACATTTATTAGGAAATTTTTCACCCAGCACTGCAGCATACACACAAAAAGCCTGTAACCAATTGTTAAATGAGCGAGGCACAATACGCTTACGCTCATCCTCTTTGTCCTCTTTCCTGTCACTCCGCAAGATGGGATCCCTTGCAGAAGGCAGCAAAGATAACAAATCAATAAATTCATTTTTCCAAATCTTATCTTTAATAGCATTAGACAAATGGAAACCTAAAGGTGTAATTTCACAAGCTAAGGCCTCCTTGGCACATGTCTCAGCCACTCCACTACCCTTCTCCAACATTGGGAGATTGGCTAAAGGGGGCATAGGAGTGGCCGACACCGATGTGTCAGGACACCATGCTTTGGCTAATGGACTATCCGTTTTAGCCATTTTCATACAATTAGACATTAGTGTGAAAAACTGTGAAACAAAATCATTATTGGGGACGGACGAAACAAGTATGTTCTCACCCGATCCAGAAGAATGGCTCGCTTCCTTCTTGCCTGATGATGACGCTGACGTACTCGCCACCTCATAGGATTGTTGAGATTGATGCTGTAGAAAAGGGGACCCGGAGGCTGGACAGCTCCCTTCAGCTCTAACTTCTGCACTCCTCTCCTCAGGTTTGCTCACCGGACACCCACTGCTGCCGACACGTACCGGAGGATGCTGCCGAATAGCTGCGCCTTGGCCTGCTGATGATCCCACTGAAGATCCATACTCCGCTCCAGCCGAATGCACCGACCTCCGGCCTGACTGGAATCTTTCCTCCGCCCTGCTGCATGATGGGGAAGTCGCGCGCCGGCTGACGCTGCTCTTGCTGCGCTTCCGAGAAGAAGGAGGGGGCGTGTAAGATCTCCGGCTCTTCCTGACACGCTTGCCGACCCGGAGACCCGCCTCCGCTCCTAACTTCCCCTCAGACCCGGACCCGGCATCCAGCAGGAGCTCCTCTTCTTCCGCCGGAACCCCTATTGAAAGGGCGTCAGCTGAGGCTGCCTCTTCCGCCGCCGTCTCCAATGCCACAGCAGGAGTATCGTCCAGGCAGCGCCGCAGCCAATCCTCCCCGCCAGCACTTTCCGCCTTCCAGATGAGACGCTGAAGTAAGTCTTCCATCTTCTAGCTTGCTTGAAGGTCTTTGATGAAATTCACTACAGAACGCTGATTGGCGCTTATTTATAGTCCAATTTCGCGCCACAAAAACTCAAACCGCCAATCAGCTGTTTACACGTCAATACAGATGTTACTGAGCACTACTTGAAATCTTCCCTTTAGAGCCAGCAACCAATCAAATGCTTTCTCCTCTCTACAGCTGTTACTATGCTTCGCTCTGATTCTTCCACCTATGGTGACCTGAACTTGACCTCACTACTCCTGAGGTAAGTAATTTATTAGGTGGTACATATATTATAAACTAACTGAATACTATAAAACCTGAGGAGACATAAGCACTTATTAATTAAAATACATTAGCTTTATGGTACCATGACGCCATGAAACCCCCAAGCAAGTCTGCTCTGGGGGTTCTTTTACAATCCTTACAATGACACTGATGGCTGATGCTCTGTTTTCCCCCATATTTACTCAGTTACCCCCTTTTCTATGCTGGTGCATGTGGTTACAAGTTACTATCTTGGATTATATCTCTAATATTGATATACAGTATACAAACTTGTTTCATCTCTTTATTGGGTAACGTCCTCATTTTCCTTATGTTTGATGCCTATAAAGGTAACTGTTAGTGCAGCAAAAATACTCAATAAAGACATTTAATAAACAATTGATCTATATTCTGATTCATATCATTTATTTCTTGTTACTGATATAGCGACAGCCTATTCTGCAGTGCGGAGATGTCATCACTTACATCAGTCCCTGTTACTGCCTGTGGACACCTCTATGGAATATAGGAATTTATTGAACTACTATTGAAGTCACATAAACCAGTTCCCCCCAGTGGCCCCTCAGATATTAACCTGCCCCCCTCAATGGCCTCTCAGACATTACCCCCAAGAAATAAACATGGGAAATTGTCCATTCACTGTGTTACTAACTCCTGCTGCAAGTGACCATTAAATTTGTGTGCTTTTATATTTAAAGGCATCCCCCCTTTTGCTCACCTCCTGAATCCTTCAACTCCCCTTCTTTTTGAGGTTCATCTCTATGGAGCTGGTGCAGTGGAGTGGATGACAGCAGAAGGTTAATATATATTTTACCTTACGGCATGATGCTTGGTATATGGCAGTATTATTCAAAAAAATAAAAGGAACACACAAATAACAAATCTTAGATCTGAATGAATGAATGAATGAATGAATGAAATATTCTAATCGAATACTTTGTTCTGTACAAAGTTGAATGTGATGACAACAAAATCACACAAAAATCATCAATGGGAATCAAATTGATTAACCAATGTAGGCCTGGATTTGGAGTCACCCCAAAATTAAAGTGGAAAAACACACTACAGGCTGATCTAACTTTGATGTAATGTCCTTCAAACATGTCAATATGAGACTCAGTAGTGAGTGTGGCCTCCATGTGCCTGTATGACCTCCCTACAATGCCTGGTCATGCTCCTGATGAGGTTGTGGATGGTCTCCTGAGGGATCTCCTCCCAGACCTGGACTAAAGCATCTGCCAACTCCTGGACAGTCTGTGGTGCAATGTCCTTTTATTTGAGATCAATAGGCACAACGCTAAAAACACCCACCAACGCATACCTCCCAACCGTCCCGATTTCCGCGGGACAGTCACGATTTGGGTGACATGTCCCGCAGTCCCGGTTGGAGGGAGGTATGTCCCGATTTCAACTCAGATCTGCGTCCAGAGGATACAGGTCAGCTCCTCGCTTCACCGCTGCGCGCCTCTCTCGCTGACACATGCGGCTGAAGGAAGTAGCTAACACAGGTCAGCTCCTCGCTTCGCCGCTGCGTGTCTCTCTCGCTGACACATATGTGGCTGAAGCGAGGAGCTGACACAGGTCAGCTCCTCGCTTCGCCGCTGCGTGTCTCTCTCGCTGACACATATGCGGCTGAAGCGAGGAGCTGACCTGTGAGGGAGCGTCAGCTCCTTCCTTCAGCCGCATGTGTCAGCGAAAGAGGCGCGCAGAGTGCGGCGAGGGAGCGGAGGAGAAGGTAAGTTTAATGTGGAGGTGGAACGTGAATCTGGGGGCAGATGAAGGAGAGGACGGCATGACACTGGGGGCAGAGATGGAGAGGACGGCATGACACTGGGGGCAGATGAAGGAGAGGATGGCATGACACTGGGGGCAGATGAAGGAGAGGACGGCATGACACTGGGGGAAGATGAAGGAGAGGACGGCATGACACTGGGGCAGATGAAGGAGGGGACGGCATGACACTGGGGGCAGAGATGGAGAGGACGGCATGACACTGGGGGCAGAGATGGAGAGGACGGCATGACACTGGGGGCAGAGATGTGGGGGACATGAATCTGGGGGCAGAGATGGGGGACATTAATCTGGGGGCAGACATGGAGGGACATGAATCTGGGGGCAAAGATGGAGGGGACATGAATCTGGGGGCAGAGATGGGGGGGACATGAATCTGAGGGCAGAGATGGGGGGACATGAATCTGGGGGCAGAGATGGGGGACATGAATCTGGGGGCAGAGATGGAGGGGGGACATGAATCTGGGGGCAGAGATGGGGGGACATGAATCTGGGGGCAGAGATGGAGGGGGGACATGAATCTGGGGGGACATGAATCTGGGGGCAGAGATGGAGGGACATGAATCTGGGGGCAGAGATGGAGAGGACATGAAACTGGGGGCAGAGATGTGGGGACATGAATCTGGGGGCAGAGATGGAAGAGGGACATGAAACTGGGGGCAGATGAAGGGTGTATATGAAACTGGGGGAGATATAGAGGGGGGACATATAATTTACGGGTGACTGTAGGAGGATTATACTGTGTGCGGGCACATGAAAAATTAACGAGTGGGCGGAGTCAACATAAAAGTGGGCTGGGCTAAATTTGCCACAGCGCGCTAGTCACGCTGCACATTTTGTCCCTCTTTCGGTTCTTCAAAAGTTGGGAGGTATGCCAACGGCTGACAACTTCGAGGTCTGGCTTGCGCTCCACGGTGGAACGCAGTACGCTGACGCGTGAGCGAAGTGAGGGGGAGGAGGCGGAAGCCTCTCCTCAAGCATGCAGGTCTCTAACACAGCGGGGGACACATAAATGGGACCATCCGAACATGTTTCTCAATCCTATGCCATATTTTAACTTTCAGGAGATTAAGGTAAGATTATTATTATCCCTATTTTTAGCACATGGGTTTGCTGCCCGCTAGTTTATAAACTTTCTTGGTCTTGCTAGCATCTATTTATGCGCTTGTACTTATATTTGTAAATGTACAATGTTTCCCAGTATGAACTATGCCAGAATAAGATCTGCTTATAGTCTATATGGGTCATACCATCCTATACATATGAAAATTACTGTGGCAGTTTGGTACTTTACAAAAAGATCATTATATATATATATATATATATATATATATATATATATATATATATAAAATTATATAATATGTCAATCTCATAAAGTTATGCGATTAATGACAATTTGATATGGGATCACGTATATTTATTATGTAATTGGTTTTATGTATTTTTATTGACACAAATAGTTGTATTATTTCCATTTTTTTATTATTATTGATTTTTTTATTATTATTGTTTTTTTTTTTTTGTCTGTTTACCAGTTTATGAGGTTTTCAGATATTCCAATTATACAACCGAATGAAGATAGATGAATGGAAGTATTAGGCAATCGTATTGTGTCTGCGCACTAACCATGGGGGCAGTCTCCGCTGCCAGACTGTTCTAATTCTGCATGTATCCCTCTTCCTAACACATGGGGAGCTGAGCTAAACATACAAGCCAATGAGCGTTTATGGCTATAGCCATGTTATTGTAGTCACTGGCAGTAGAGGCGATATACCAAATATCTATGTACAGTATAAAGAGAGAGTTCACGTTACAATCCCTGATATTTTGGCCAAATTGCCTACAGACCAGAGGTATCCTGCCATGTGTATCTCTCGTTTAGAAATTCTCAGAAGAAATATAGGCAATTTCAAAGTATTATAACACAAAATTAATCAAAGAGTTTTTCCTTGCTTCATAGACTTCACTTGTGCAAAGCTGCAGTACCGACACTCACCACTAGAGTATGTGTGGCAACCACTATATCACCAAATTCTCTCCACTAAAGGATTCAAAATATACAAATATTGTATAAATCATCGAGTTATATTCACATGTGGCTGAATCTGAGTTGGATTTTGCCTCTAAATCAGCCCCTAATTCCGCCTGAAATCTGCCTCCTATTAATTCAATTTAATTAAAAAAGGGAGATTTTTTTTTTACTCTTCAGCTAGCGGGAAAAAATAAGCATCAACCTCAATCGTCAGGCAGATTCCACCTGATAACTGCTCTTGAAGTAAATAGAAGGTAGAAATATATTGTCTGGCCAATGTGGAATTTGCGAATGACAAGTTGGAATTATATCAAGCAGAAAATTCTGAGTTAAATACCTGAAGCTGAATTTTTTAGCTGGTACAAATTCCACTGTGTGAATATACCCTTAATCCTGCATGACGGATATATCTATCCTGAGCCAGGGTCAGTTAATGCTCTATGATGTCACTGCCATTGTACCTGCATGTTCTTTGATAGGTATGTCACGCGGCGGAAAATTGATTCCGCTTGTGAACATACCGCGAGGGTAGCTGCGACAGAATGCCAATGCAGTGCACCAGCATCCAGTAGCGGCATTCAGCTCCAGATTAGGCCCGAATGACTGGGCCTAATCGGGAGAGAGTCTTGAGCTGCGGCTGAGTCAGTCGCGGAATCCACAGGAAGAAGGTGTATTTTGCTTCTTTTTTCCGCTACTAGCAATCAGAAAAAAGAAGCGAGCTTCTCTCATTGAAGTCAATGGGAGCCATTTTTGGCAGCGGATTTTAAGACGGAATCTGCATCAAAATCCACAGGCAAAAAACTCCCTTAGGAGCCCAGCAGACATATGAAACTTGGTTCCTGCCACAGCTGCTGGGGGCAGATTACTCAGCAGTTTATTCCCGTAGATGCCATTACATCTAAGCCATACTAAATCATATCACTGTACAATGAGTGTGGTGTTATTTCAAAACACATGTGGTGCACAAAGAAATCAGATACAAGAAGTTACAATATAAACTGAGTTTTATTGAGGGATACATCATTTCTCATTCACATTGTAAGTCAATAACAATCAAGGTCCAACCCTTGTTGACTCACATACAACCAAAAATTTATTTTATCAAAGTATTATACAGCACTGTACAGATATTCATTACTCAAATAAGTCTCTCTCCCTATTAGGGCTCACAATCTATCCTTCGAAATATAGTTTTCCCTTGCGGTACAAATACACAGAGTCCACACCGGGTTCTAGGGTCTGGCTAAACACCATTCCTCTAAACCTTCATGTCGTGGCCAAACTGCCACAAGTCCATGTCACGAATCCAGATAAATACAATTTGCTGCTGAGTTTCAACACACATAGTTTATTCTGCAGCACTGTACATTATCATTGAGTCACATCAGATCTTGTCCCCATTAGGGCTCACAATCTAAACAAAATACAGTTTGCCCATTAGATGCTAATGCACAGAGTCGGCACCGGGTTCTAGGGTCTGGGAAATCACCACTCTTTAAAACCTTCATGTCATGGCCAAACTACCACGAGCTAATGTCGAGTCCAAACTGCATCAGCACCTCAGGGGAGCCCATTCTAATGAAGACAATGTCCTCCACCCATTTCCAAAACATTGAGGGGCCACTCAAAGAAAAGGGCAGTCGGACCGAAGCCACAGACGGTTGTCTTCATCCTGTATTTTTATCATCTATTTTATGTAAATCTGAAAATAAATACAATGTTAAGGAATCCTAATACTTTTTAGCAAGGCTTTCTTAAGTTGAAACTCATTAAGGTAAATACAATTTGCTGTTGAGTTTTAACACACATAGTTCAATCTGCAGCACTGTACATTATCATTGAGTAACATCAGATTCTGTCCCCATTAGTGCTCACAATCTAAACAAAATACAGTTAGCCCATTAGATGCTAATGCACAGAGTCGACACCGGGTTCTAGGGTCTGGGAAAACACCATTACTGTAAACCTCTAAACCTTCATGTCATGGCCAAACTGCCACGAGCTAATGTCGAGTCCAAACTGAATCAGCACCTCAGGGGAGCCCATTCTAATGAAGACAATGTCCTCCACCCATTTCCAAAACATTGAGGGGCCACTCAAAGAAAAGGGCAGTCGGACCGAAGCCACAGACGGTTGTCTTCATCCTGTATTTTTATCATCTATTTTATGTAAATCTGAAAATAAATAAAATGTTAAGGAATCCTAATACTTTTTAGCAAGGCTTTCTTAAGTTGAAACTCATTAAGGTAAATACAATTTGCTGTTGAGTTTCAACACACATAGTTTAATCTGCAGCACTGTACATTATCATTGAGTAACATCAGATCCTGTCCCCATTAGGGCTCACAATCTAAACAAAATACAGTTTGCCCATTAGATGCTAATGCACAGAGTCGACACCGGGTTCTAGGGTCTGGGAAAACACCATTACTGTAAACCTCTAAACCTTCATGTCGTGGCCAAACTGCCACGAGCTAATGTCGAGTCCAAACTGAATCAGCACCTCAGGGGAGCCCATTCTAATGAAGACAATGTCCTCCACCCATTTCCAAAACATTGAGGGGCCACTCAAAGAAAAGGGCAGTCGGACTGAAGCCACAGACGGTTGTCTTCATCCTGTATTTTTATCATCTATTTTATGTAAATCTGAAAATAAATAAAATGTTAAGGAATCCTAATACTTTTTAGCAAGGCTTTCTTAAGTTGAAACTCATTAAGGTAAATACAATTTGCTGTTGAGTTTTAACACACATAGTTCAATCTGCAGCACTGTACATTATCATTGAGTAACATCAGATTCTGTCCCCATTAGTGCTCACAATCTAAACAAAATACAGTTAGCCCATTAGATGCTAATGCACAGAGTCGACACCGGGTTCTAGGGTCTGGGAAAACACCATTACTGTAAACCTCTAAACCTTCATGTCATGGCCAAACTGCCACGAGCTAATGTCGAGTCCAAACTGAATCAGCACCTCAGGGGAGCCCATTCTAATGAAGACAATGTCCTCCACCCATTTCCAAAACATTGAGGGGCCACTCAAAGAAAAGGGCAGTCGGACCGAAGCCACAGACGGTTGTCTTCATCCTGTATTTTTATCATCTATTTTATGTAAATCTGAAAATAAATAAAATGTTAAGGAATCCTAATACTTTTTAGCAAGGCTTTCTTAAGTTGAAACTCATTAAGGTAAATACAATTTGCTGTTGAGTTTCAACACACATAGTTTAATCTGCAGCACTGTACATTATCATTGAGTAACATCAGATCCTGTCCCCATTAGGGCTCACAATCTAAACAAAATACAGTTTGCCCATTAGATGCTAATGCACAGAGTCGACACCGGGTTCTAGGGTCTGGGAAAACACCATTACTGTAAACCTCTAAACCTTCATGTCGTGGCCAAACTGCCACGAGCTAATGTCGAGTCCAAACTGAATCAGCACCTCAGGGGAGCCCATTCTAATGAAGACAATGTCCTCCACCCATTTCCAAAACATTGAGGGGCCACTCAAAGAAAAGGGCAGTCGGACTGAAGCCACAGACGGTTGTCTTCATCCTGTATTTTTATCATCTATTTTATGTAAATCTGAAAATAAATAAAATGTTAAGGAATCCTAATACTTTTTAGCAAGGCTTTCTTAAGTTGAAACTCATTACGGTAAATACAATTTGCTATTGAGTTTCAACAAACATAGTTCATTCTGCAACACTGTACAGTTTCCCTTTAAATCCGTGACAACTATTTCAACCAATAATTAAGTTACTTAAAAGTCAAACAAGTCATGTGCACATGTACCAATAATCTACAATATATAATGCCATCCGATAGTGGAGACCTAACACCAGGAGATGTGAGAGTCCTTCCTCTGGTCAGAGCCCAAGTGTCTTGTGGTTATTGTCCACTGCTGAGGATCAGGACTCCGGCTGTAGTGAGGTAGAGTTCTTCTCAGTCTAGGATCAGGTCCATGTTTGCAGGTCTGTAGTGACTGTGGACAGGAGATGAGCAGTCTCTATAGTATGAGCAGCTTTCTTCACATGGATCCTGGTCTCGCTCCTCTCACACTTCACAATCTAGAAATGAATCAAAAAGACAAACCATCACCACAACACAACAAAGTCCCAGTCCTCAGTATTAGCACAGGCGGACTACAATACCCAGCAAACACTTCATTGGTACAACGCAAAGAAACTCTCTGACATAACAGTAAAAGGCCTATCCTGAATGGGAACTTCTCATCTGTCCTACATATAAGTCTGTGTAACGTGTTAGTCTGCTCTTACACGGCCGTAATGTACCGTATATACTCGAGTATAAGCCGAGTTTTTCAGCATAGTTTTTGTGCTGAAAAATCCCCCCTCAGCTTACACTCAAGTCAAGCAAAAAAAAAGATTTATTTATTTGGGGGGGGGGGGGGGAGGGGTCTATGAGCAGCAATAGTAATGTATAGAATCTCCCATAAATTAGTAAAAAAAAAAAAAAGCTTTAAAAAAATATAATAAAAAAAATAATATAAATAAATGTTGTAAATCCCTCCTTTCCTTAGAATACATATAAAAGTAGGAAATGACTGTGAAACACAAACACAGGTCTCCCTGTGTCTGAAAGTGCCCGGTATACTGAATATAGGGGATCTGCAGTGCTCCTGTTCCATCGGGAAGGGGTTAATAGAAGCACTGCAGATCCCCTATATTCAGCCAGGCTGAATTCCAAGTGGGGAGAAGAAAAAACAGTCCTCAAGCTCAGGGAAGGGGCAGACAGACAACCAAAACACCCCCTCCCCTTCCCCAGCACCCAGCAACTACTGCACCCAAAAACTCCAACCATTTTAATTCTTGAAATTTTCCAGCAGCTGCTGCATTTCCCCCACCTGTTACTACAGCAACCAGTACAACACTGTCCCCCATGTTCCATATAACGCCTAAACTGTCCACAAGTCTTGTCTGTGATTTTGAGAAGATACAAAGCTATTGTTATTAACCCCTTGCCTCCCCCTCTTAGCTCCACCCACTGACGCACTGCATGATCTTTTAGCCACTCCCCTTACACATATGTTTATTTCGCCGCCCTGAAGGAACCCTCCAGTGTCAGACCTGACCTTACCTTCATGTTGTCAGGCTTTGGGCCCTATTTCTTGCTGCTTCAGGCCGGGCTCTGTTGCTCTTGTATTTCCCTTTCTCAATACAGGTGTTGGCTAGGAGAGATGGCAGTTGGAACAGAACAAGGGGGCGGGGCTTATGCCTAGAGACAAGACATGTCATAGCTGACCGTAGCAACCAATCAGATCACTGCTTTTAAAACTGTATTGCAATAATGAAAGCTGCAATCTGATTGGCTATAAGGGACAACACCAGTCTGCCAATCTCCAATAGGTTTATACAGTCTGGGTAATGTGCAGGTTACTGAGTTGGCATCTCTGGGGCCCCAAGCAAAGTTATATGTGGGGGTGTCCTTATTCAATATGTCTAGGCCACGCCTCACGTTTACAGGAACTGCACCCTATTACCAGGTCAATAAATCTGGCCAAAATAGTGTCCCTATGCTACACCCCTCTACATTTTATTTAATATTACTACAAGTTGCCCCCAGGTCTGTATTCCCTGCCCCAGAGCACAGGAATATGTTATTTTTGCTGTAGATCCCTGCACCGCTGCCATAAGCAGTCAGGGATTCATGGCCGGCATCAGAACCCAGAAAATCTGCCCTGCTATCTACACTGACAGCATGCTGGCAGCGTGCGGGCGGTGATGGAGAGACAATGCGGATGAAGCCTCCCCCTGGAACAGAGTATACGGTGTATATGTATAGGGGTTTGGGTAATGGGCACAATGGGGGCACATTAGGGGATATTACTTGGCACTAGGGACATATGTGGGGTATTACCGTATATACTCCAGTATAAGGTGACTTTTTCAGCACAGTTTTCAGCTTATACTCGAGTCAGGGTCCAACTCAGGATCGGACTGGCAAGGACCTGCATATATTAAGCCAAGGGGGAGGTCTTTAAGTGCTACTGCTCTGTGATTGGCTTGTCATGTAAGGTCATGTGACTGTGATGTCATCAAAGGTCCTGCAGTTAAGTCAGTAGCTGCTCTTTGCAGGGTTCATTGTGTCTTATAGAAGTTGTCTGTTGTATGGAGGAGAGGAAGCTGCAGTAACGTGACAGTAACACACACAGGGACCTGCTAGTGTTACTCAGTAATACCTAGTAATGTCAGTAACCCCATCATGTCCCTCACATTAACCCCTGTGTGCCCCATATAAAGATTACTAATATGTCAGACACATGGGGGGACTAATTAAAGACCTTAATTATGAAGATACCTAATTATTACCTCCATATGTCCCACATATCAGTAACTCTTATGTGAGGCACACACAGGGGGTTAATGTGAGGGACATGATGGGGTTAACTGCTATTCCTATGATTATTACTATGAGGCCCATGGAGTTACTAAGCTGTAATGCACATGACCAGGAGGGCTCAGGTAATGTCATTTTATTGGGATCTATTTTAATTTTTAAAATTTTCCAGTAGCTGCTGCACTTGTCCCCCGGCTTATACTCGAGTCAATAAGTTTTCCCAGTTTTTGTGGTAAAATTAGGGGCATCGGCTTATATTTTGGTTGGATTATACTTGAGTATATACGGTATATTAGTCTTGTAGCACATAAGGGAGCATTAATAGAGACTGGGGCACAGGGAGGGCACCTCGGGTGTCCAGTACTCAGGTATTGGCCCAAAAGAGGTAACGGAAGGTGAGTATAAATGATTTTTTATTTTTGTCCCCTCCTCTGGGCCTCAGGCTATGATACTCTGGGGTCTGAAGAGACCTGAAACAGGTCCTGGAAAAAATTTTAATAGTGGCCCCATTTTATAGGCAGGCTCACTACAAGTAGGCAGAGCCTCCATGTAAAGCAGTCCTGTGTAAGGGCCCCTTCACACGGAGTATACGCTGGTTGATTCTGAACGTGTAAACGTTCCGAATCAGTGGCGTTTAAAACAGATCCTATTGCTTTCTATGGGAGTCAGCATACGTGCGCTCCCCATAGAAATGAATGGAAAAAAAGCAGCCCATTCATTTCTATGGGGAGCGCACATATGCCGGCTCCCATAGAAAGCAATGGGATCTGTTTTAAACGCCGCTGATTCGGAACGTGTACACGGGGAGGGCGGCATTTTTGCTTACCTAAGCCAATCCGGGACAAGCTGTCCTGGACTGGCTTAGCGACACCGTCACCGAGCGGTGGATTGGGGAGGCCCTGTGGACGCAGCACTGCTCCAGCGGCCGCCCCTCACGCTCAGGCAGAGAGCAGGTCCTCTCTGTGCCTGCTCTCTACCTGCTAACGCCGCTCCGGCACGACCCCTTCGCCCTGCCCCCCTTCGCTCCGCTCTGCCCCCTCCGGGGGGGGGGCGGCTTTCTGTCCTCTGCCTCGGGCGGCGAAAAAGGCAGGTTCACCCCTGTGTTTGACTCATTAGTGTTAGGCTTGAATAGGGAGCAGATGTCTTCCATTTGGTGTCATCGCTGTCACGCTCTCTCATACTGGTCTCTGGAAGTTCAACATGGCACCTCATGGCAAAGAACTCTCTGAGAATCTGAAAAAAGATTTGTTGCTCTACATCAATATGGTCTAGGCTATAAGATGATTGCCGACACCATGAAACTGTGCTGCAAGATGGTGGCCAAGACCTTATAGCAGTTTAACAAGACAGTTTCCACTCTAAAGAGGCCTCGCCATGATTGACCAAAGAAGTTGAGTGCCTATGCTCATCGTTATAGCCAGAGGTGGTCTTTAGAAAATAGATGTATCAGTGTTGCCAGCTTTGCTGCAGAGGTTAAAGGATTGGGGTGGGGGAGTCAGCCATATTCCTCACACTGCCACAAATTGGTCTACATGGCTGTCGTCCCAGAAGGAAGCCTTTTCTAAAGATGATGCACAAGAAAGTCTGCAAACAGTTTGCTGAAGACAAACAAACTAAGGACGTGGATTATTGAAACTATGTCTTGTGGTCTGATGAGACCAAGTGAAACTTGGTTCAAATGCTGTCAATTATGTGCAATCAAGTGAGCAGTACAAAGACAAGTGTGTCTTGCCTACAGTCAAGTATGGTAATGGGAGTGTCATGGTTTGGGGCTGCATGAGTGCTCTGGGGAGCTACAATTCATTGAGGGAAATCATGAATGACAACATGTACTGTGGTCAGGGGATAATTGTACACATCAGGGAGAGTGTGTGCCTACATAGGCAGTACGGAGACTTACAAGTCATTCCTGCTCCGCTAGGGATTCTGGGTAAAAAATATGCAAATCTATTCTCCAGGATGTAATTAGGAGAACAGTGCACTCTGTATGCCGCCCTCTAGAGGGCAGCATCCTTAACATCATGCATGACTCAGTTAAAAAGTCTATTTAATCATGATGCGGATTTAAGTGCCAAATTAGTATTTCTATTCCAAAAGGAACAGATTCCCAGCTATGGACAGCACTGTTTTGGCCTATTGGACCTCGTCAGCATAGCATAGGGATACTGGTTTGGCAGAGTGAGAGACTATAGACCAGGTTCAGGGGATAATCGTACACATCAGGGAGAGTGTGTGCCTACATAGGAAGTATGGAGTCCGTACAAATATTGTATAATTTCAAGCAAAACTCCAAAAATGAACCAGACAAAATTACTGCCACCCTCAACTTAATATTTGATTGTACACCCAAATAACTAAAATAAATCACTTCAACAAGCTTCCTATAACTTTCAACTGCAATTTTGAATCACTTTTCTTTTGCAAACTGTTTCAGGTCTCTCATATTTGAAGGGTGCCTTCTCCCAAAAGAAATTTTAAGATCTCTTCACAGGTGTTCAATGGCATTTAGATCCGGGCTTATTGCTGGCCACTTCAAAACTCTCCAGTGCTTTGTTTTCATTCATTTCTGGGTGCATTTTGAAGTATGTTTAGGGTCATTGTCCTACTGGAAGGCCCATGACTTAGAAGAAGTCCACAGACCACACACGATGTAAAGATTGATTCAACATCTCTCCTTTTTATCTGGTTTCAGGTGTGAGTTTTATATTGCCCACACCTGTTACTTGCTACAGGTGAGCTTGAATGAGCATCACCAGCTTGAAACAAAGTTATTTACCCACAAATTTGAAAAGGTGCCAACAATTTTGTCTTTTCCATTTTTGGAGTTTCTTATAAAATTATGTACACTCTGCCTTTTTTCTGTTTTTTTGTGATGTTCAAGTACACACAAAGAAAATAAACATATGTATAACAAAACTGTAATTGCAAAAATTTTTTAGGAGAAATACTTCATTTTCTGGGAAAATGTCAGGTGTGCCAACACTTGCGGCCATGACTGTATTTGTGTTCATTATTTGTCCTCATAAACACCCAGTACATACTCCCCACTATATATAGTCCCCCTTATAACCTGTGCAAATATATATAACCTGTTCTCTCATATAATTTTTTCCAATTTTATTTCCCCTATCAACCTTCTTCCTTTCATAATAGATCACATCTGCCCATAGGGGCATAGCAAAAGGGTCATAGGACCTGGTGAGAAAGTTCTAATTAGACCTTACCACCTTAAAACTTAATTCATGGCCGCTGTACCTCTGGGATATGGGATAAGACTAGGGAAAATGGAGTTGCATTGTGAGCCAGAGGATGATGAGACTTTGACTTCTAGTTTCAAGAAAAAAATTATACTTGGGACTACACATTGTTGTTGCAACACCTTCATGGTCACAATGCAGCTCAATTCACTTACATTAGTGAAAGAATTGGAGAGTTACACGGTGATCTTTGTTCACGTGAGAGGAACTGCAGCTAAAGTTGCAGTATAGCTCCAGCCTAACTCTCAGCAACATCACTGGGTCTATTAAGTGTCCCATTCCAGCAATATCAGCCACGAGCAGCCATTAAGCCGCCGAAAGCTATTTGTGCTCCTTGTAGCTCCCCAAGGTAACAGTACCCCTTCATAACGCACAAGGGAATACTGTTCCCCTTTTACCCTACACATAGGCAATAGTTACTCCCAACATAATTAATAGTGCCCTCACAGGGCCCACAATTCACATGTAATAGCTCCCAAGATAGGTAATACTGCCCCCTGCATGTGTAATATTGTGTAATATTGCCCTAATTATCAGTGACAGTGACCCCCACAGAGATGTTATTGCTCCTACAGGTAATAGATCTACCCCTCCCCCATATAGGTAATAGCCCTGCCCACACCACATACTGTCATGGCTAGGATTTGAATTCTCGTCCTATATAGTGCTAATAAAGTTGTGGAGCTCCTTGGTTTAAGCGCCCAATCGAAAATCCAATGACTACAACCCCTATATTTATGGCACTGTCTGGTTAGAACTATGAAAATGGAGCAAAAATTATGAAACAGCAGTAGCCAAAAATATAGTATGTCATGGGATTTTCATTGTCTTAAAAGATACCCCCAAAACCTAATAGATAGCGGAAGCCACAAGAATGAGGTAATCACAAAGAAGTAAAACATGGGGGCAATTGTCCCCCAATGATCTCCATTGTTATGGATTTTTTTTTTTACTATTCTGGAGGAGTCATTTCATAATGTCATCTTCTTTTTGCAGGATTCATGTTGGCTGTTCAAGCAAAACATAAATATCCAGGTCAAGACAGTAAGATATATTCTTCATGACACAAAATATCTTCTGGGCTGAGATTTTGTTATTAGGACCCTTGACCCATGGTCACCACGTATGACAGGTTTCTGAATCAAACCCTTGATCATTTCACTGCTTCTTATAAACATCTTGAGGCTCCTCAGGGTAAGTCAGACAGTTAGTCAATGACAATAACATTACTTGTCTGTGTCTTATATTTATGGTGGCTAAGTTACATTGAAGTTTGCGCACTTTGCTTTCTGCTTTTAGAAAAGGTCACTATTGAGTGTCAACCAATTTTATTTGTGGAAATTTAACTTTGTAATATTACATTTGTGATATGATATGTTTAAACAAATATGATGTTTACAATGTTACTGGTACCATGAATTTCCAGATACTGGTCTGGGTTTGTGTCTGAATATGAATTGCTCGAATTTCTTGTTAACAACAAAAACAATGTCTGCTTAGGTAGTCCCAGATGACAACAATGTTTGGCACATGAAATAAAATATGTCCCACTGCAAGACTTTCTTGAAATTATATTGATCTTGACGGCCCAGTATCATAGAAATAGGTCCATGGTCAACAAGCTATATAGAGCCCCTTACTGGTCTTCTCATAGCTTTGGTCAACATAATACCATCATATGGTGCCAAGTTAATACTGCTATATATGGCACACATCATACCACCATATGACCAAATAATATGCATTCAAATTATACTTTCATAAAGGCATATTCCAATAGAAATTCCTAGCAAGTGCTTGTCACACTTGTTGGGCCTCGCAACTCTTCCATTTATCTTCACCAGATTGTTCATGGTAAGGACTAATTAAATGGCACACAACTATCTAGAACGCTACTCCTGGAGAATGGGACCTCCATCCTTCGCATAGGAGTGCTTTCCAGATGAAAGCAGATGAATCCTGTACCAATTAGAGAGGAATACCCCTGTGTAGAAACTATATACTAAAGCAATTCAGTTTCCACAAAAATATGATCACACTGACTAATAATTCTGGGTAGTATTAGCTTACTCCTTGGGTATTCTGATACTGTAAAGTTATCCCCTATCTATTGTCAAATTGATGCGGACTGATAGACATACACCAACAACCAAAGCTGGGCTCACTTTTCTTCTTTTCTTCCCATGTGAAGGAATTGGATAGGGGATAACTTTAAATGGTCAATAACTTATCAGACAACTTAATAGAGCATATGATTCTGGACCAAAATATAATGCAAATGTAATTCAATTTATGTAAAAATGTTGTTTTTTGCCTGAAAAGTCTCATTAAAGTTCCTTTCTAAATTTCCTTGTTAATAGGAAAAATCTGTGTCTAGAGGGGGAGGGATAGAACTCTCTAAGAGTAAGTTCACATGGGGTTTTTTGGACTGGATTTTGAGGCAGAGTCTGCCTCAAGATCTGGCTCCAAAAAACGCCTCCCATTGACTTCAATGGGAGCCATTCACTTCTTTTTTCCGCTAGCGTTTTTTTGCCGCTTACGGAAAAAAGAAGTGAGATGCCCTATCTTGCCACGGATTCCCTGGCGCAATCTGCCACTGCGTCCACGGCACGACACTCCCTCCCGACTAGGCCCATTGATTTGGGAATGCCGTGCCTGGATGCCGCTGCACTGCAACGGCATACAGTCGCGACTAGTCGTTTTTTGGAACCGGGATTCTGAGGCAGTGTCCGCCTCAAAATCTGGTCCAAAAAACCCTGTGTGAACACAGCCTTAACAGGCTGTTTGCATACAGCTTTGCTGCTATTTGCTCCCTGCCCATACACTGCTCAGAGAGAAGTCTGCTGCTTCTCACAGCTAATGGTGAGAATAAGGAAAGTCTTTCTACTTCTGACTAGCTGCTCGTGTTACTGCTTATGGGATATTGACAATAAGCAGCTTTCCATATTGTGCTCGGAAATCTTTTTTTTTCTGTGTCAGATTTCCTTCAGGTTCCTCCGAGTGACCAGGTTTCAGAAAATAATATCTCCTTAAGATTTTAAGACTTACTCTGGCTGCCAATGGTCACTACTTCTAAAAAGCTACTTTTATGATACTTCACAAATAAAAAGAGCAGGCCTTTTGATAGATAGACTAAGTTACTACATGTATGGATTTAGGGGCACAGAGACACAACAACAAATAGAGGCGGAACCTAAAGCTCCTGCACCCCAATGCAAAAATATCTAATGGGGCCCAATTTACCATGTGTTATTTATAATACTGGTTTCTTCTTATGTTGTAGAGAGACATTTGGGCCCCCTGAGGCATCAGGGTCTGGTTACAATTGCTACCTCTGCACCCCCTATAGCTAGACCCCTGACAGCAAGGTATGTTTGGTAGAAAGAACTATGCACAGGATAGGTTGAGCATTCAACAGTTTATTATTGCACATAGTCCAATAACATTCAACAGGACAGATATGGACCATATTAGATTTAGCTCAACACAAAATGCTGATTTTCTTTTATTATAGCACAACCAGTAAAGCATGACTAAGACAAACATGGTGCACATGTATAAGAAATTATGAGGTAAAGAAAACCAGTAAATGTAAGTGGTTTAGCCCATATTATACCATGTCATACTGTTTTGACACATTTACTTAAGCTTTATTCAATGTGTCCTGTGCTCCAGTGCAGACAACTTGTCATCTGACATGTGATGTCAACTAAGCTATAGAATTAGGTAATAAAAATACCTAAAAGGGACTTTCGCAAGCAAAAAAACTCTTTTGGCTGATTCCTACCAAAAAGTATAAGCTATTAAGTGCTGCCCAAGCTTTAATACATGAAAACAAAGAAAAAGGGGAAAAATACAGTTTTGCTCATCTATATTCACATTTCCCTAAAAGGGTATTCTCATCTCAGATACTTATAGCATATCCACAGGTCAGAAGTGTCTGATAGATGGGGGTCTCACCTCTGTGGGCCTCTCTTCCAGGCCTGCTCAACTATTTTCGAAGCTCCTATAGAAGTGAATGCGCAGAGATACGCGAGGCAAGGCCACATCTCCATTTACAGCCAGCACAAGAAAGGGGTGAAACCCTAATTTACAAGATAGGCAAGACCCATAGGTATCAGACATTTATGGCATATCCTGTGAATATACCATAAGCATCCAAAATGGAAATAGCCCTTTAAATCTATTAGAAATGAGCCATGTGGTTGGCAAATCACAAACATTCCATGTCCATAATATTTTTATTTTTTGACAAAAACACAAAGCAAAAAGTGTACAACAATTGGAGAAGGATGTGTAGGGCTTGTTCACACAGGTGCTTTTTTATTTCAGTTTTATGTTACAATAATATTTTTTCCTCCTAGTTGTTTTTATTTTTTGCAGGACGTATATAGCACAGCATGGTATGATATTTGTGCAGTAATAAAAAATATTCCTTTTATTTTATTCATTTCTGATAGCAAAAAAATATTATTATTTTATAATTTCCTGAAAAAAATTAATTTCAGACTTCAATCACTGCAATCCCCAGGCCTTTTTGGTTCAATAAAATCCTAGGAGATCCAGATATCACTTCTTCAATATGGACAGGAAAATGTTGCCCATTATGCCCCCAGAAATGAATCTTGAGCTAAGCATATTGGCAAGGGGCTGAAACATGTACCACAAACATATTTTGATATCTTTAACCTACAAAAAAAATTGGCCTTACCTCCTAACTATAAAGTTTTTCATGGTATTGTGTTGTGAATCAAAACACAAAGAGGTGGTGAAAATCTGTCCAAAAGTGACCATTTCTGGGAAGATTTGGCCAGGACTTAAAACTAATCTGTGAATGGGAATCCCAGTACTGGGAAGTATGCCCATTGCCCATGCCCATTGAGTGTGAGCAAAGCTACAAATGCTGTTCTACCTGCAAAAACATGTATTAAATAAACAGTACAATACCACTCAGTGCACACTTTGTTTTCAAGTTCTACTCCCAGAAGACACTGGGCCTCAGTAACTAAAACTGACCTTGTTGCCCAATGCAACCAATCAACTATCAGCTTGCATTCCTTAAACGCTAGTAAAATGAAACCTGCATTGCGATAGGTTGCTATGGTGCTATGGGCAACAAGGCTATTTTTTTATTTAGACATTTTTGATAAATATGGAATTAAAGGGGTTATCTGGTTTCTAAGATTGATGGCCTATTCTTAGAATAGGCCATCAATATTAGATCTGCCGGAGTCCAACACCCGGAATCCCCACAAATCACTGGTATCGGAGGAGAGCAGATCTGTACGAACTCTAGTGGCAAGTGTAGGTACTGCAGCACTGCTCCATAGATTTCATTGGTGGTGCACATACACTCACCACTACAGCTTGTACTGTGGATCAGCAGTGCAGCTCTCCTGCGCTGCCTCAGTACCATTGGTCTGCAGTGATCTGGTCTTGAACCCCCACAGACCTACTATTGGTGGCCTATCCTAAGGTGTCCATCAATCATAAAAACTGGGCAATCCCTTTAAATAATTTCTTATGTATACTTAGAATTTATATCCATTTTCAAAAACACAAAACTTTATAAACTTTTTCTATACAAAGCACCAGTATTTGTGTATAGAATTCTAGAAGATTCTAGGAAAAAGTAGGAAATTACAATTTGGGGGTGACCAGATTCTGGGGTAATTTTGTAAAAATATATTAAAAATAGACAATTCAAAATGTCAATTATTTTTATGTTCCAGAAAAAGAATACTATAGCAAACAACAAAATGTAGTGAAGCCTAGTAGGTGTTTGTATATAAAATAGCCACCCAGCCACATCATGAGTATATAACCAGTCAGCAGCTAATATGTGGCTCCGTACATACAGCAGTGATTTATATTGTAATAAACCAGTGATTGCAATATGTAAGAAATACAAAATAAATATAATAATGTAAAGTAAATCATAAAACACATACTGGAACATGAGACTTACTAAAGTATATAAAAAACGTAAAATCAGCGTAATATTTGTCTGATTTTCATTGGTATCATAAGTCTGAATAAATAAACATGCTACTGTATACATTGCATCAGTACCAGTCCCTATATAGTAGCCCTTTGATGTAGAAGTATCACAAAATCTTTGATTAAAGTTGACCAAAGACTTTAGATAGATACCGGTTATGTGGCTAAGAACTATCTTGCGCAATTCCTCCATACTCATATGGCTTGACTCTATGGGGAGGATAGAACATGTCTGGCAGCTGATTATCTCTCCGCGAATTAAAGGATTGGCAGTTAAAATCCAACATGCCCAATCCTTATGTCCCTAACCAGGAGGATCCCATACATAACCAGGAGGATCCCATACATAATAAATAGTCAACCAGTCCCATTAAAAATGGCATCTTATGTGTATCACCAGTTTCTGTCTATTTTTTTAAACAACTGTCCAGATTTGCTGCCTAATTAAAGGGATTCTATAATTAAAATGCTATTTTTTCTGGGTACCACGTTGGAATAGCCTTAAGAAAGGCTATTCTTCTCCTACCTTTAGATGTCTTCTCTGCGCCGCCGTTCGGTATAAATCCCATTTTTCGTCGGTATGCAAATGAGTTCTCTTGCAGCATCGGGGGCGGGCCCCAGCGCTCAAACAGCACTGGGGGCATCCCCATTGCTGCAAGAGAACTCTCCAGCAATGCCTCCTTCTTCTTCAGGAGCGGCCTCTCCTCGCGTCTTCAGGCGCTGAATTCAAACTTCTAGGCCTCAGGCCTAGGGCAAAGCCGACTGTGCATGCCTACCAGCCACATGAAAATGGCCACTTACACAGTATTGTAAGTCGCCATTTTCTTGTGGCCGGCAGGTATGTGCAGTCAGCTGCCTGAGGCCTAGAAGTTTGAAGCCAGTGCCGGAAGAAGATGCAAAAAGAGGCCGTTCCTGAAGAAGATGTAGGCAGCGCTGGAGAGTTCTCTTGCAGCATTGGGGATGCCCCTAGTGCTGTTTGAGTGCTGGGGCCTGCCCCCGGTGCTGCGAGAGAGCTCATTTCCATACCAATGAAAACTGGGATTTATACCGAACGGCGTCCCAGAGAAGACATCTAAAGGTAAGCACAAGGACACCATTATAGTCTATGGGGTCTGTGTGCTTTCACTGCACACTGCTTGATAATGCGTTTGCTATTCCATTCGGGGGGATCCCCATGCAGACTTCCCCGAACGGATTACCATCGCAGATGCGAACGAGGCCTTAGATAGTCTTAGTTACAAATTTATCAAAGTAGCTCACATTGGATGGAAAAGTAGGTCTATTTTTAGACATTAAGGCTAAATTATTATATCTCCTATACCAGTTTTCTGATATACAAGACATAAATAGATGCAATTTTTTTGAGCAAGTCCCTTTTTCGTGCAACAAAATTGCAACTTTTTTTCTTTTTTTGCAGTGCCCCATCACTTTCTTAACAGTGGAGTGGAGATGAGCATGGCATTCCAGATCATTATTTACATCAGTGCACCCATGTAAATGAAGCCTGAAATCTACGCCAACTATGAGTTGGCGGAGATTCTAATCCAGACACATGGCCGTGCCATTGAATGCACCTCATATTTGAAGAGGCAAATACTTCTTTATAAATGAGGCACATTTTCTCCAGCACAACAGATATGAAGACGGGTATTCTTCATATATCACCCCCAATATTTTTCTGGTTTTGTTAAATTTTGTGCCTTTTTCACTTCTACTAATCCACCAGATTTTAAAAGTATCAGGCATGTGTAGAAAAATACAACTAGTATTAATAGTTTATTTTTGTCAGCTAATAAATTGAAGTGAATGAACAAGAGACGTCTAAACCAAATCACTACTTAGTGTGACCGCCTTTTGCCTTCAAAACAGTAACAACTCTTCTAGATACACTTGCACTTAGTTTCTAAAGGAACTCAGCAGGGAGGTTGTTCAAGCATCTTGGAGAACTAACCACAGATATTCTGTAGATGTAAGCTTGCTCCAATCCTTCTGTCTCTTCATGTAATCCCAGACAGACTCAATGATGTAGAGATCAAGGCTCTGTGGGGGCCATATCGTCACTTTCAGGACTTTGCCAAAAGACGATCTTACCAAATATTAATTGGATTTAGAATTCTGTTTTGTTCATTCACTTTGCATTTTGTTAATTGACAATAATAAACTATTAAAAATTTTAGTTTTGATAACATTCTTACTATGCTGCATTATTCCCATGTTTGCACAATGCTGTGTATGCATATAATCTATATATTATGTAACTATCTACTATTTCTCAATAATAACAGCAACAGTGGGCATGTAACAGGATGTTTGTAACTCTAATTTCTATACAAAATAATCAACCATTTATGGTTTTCCACTAGTCCTTTAACTAAATTTATTGATATTGTGAGAAGGTGACAGGCAGAGTGCTGGTGTCCCGGTATATCTCCCCCCAGATTCCTGACTTATGTGTGGTCCAGGGTGGAACTTGAATAGGCCTCAGCCCCAAGTGTAGGTCCTGGGCTCATTCCTGAGCCATAAAATGTTGCAGAGCCTGAACTTCAGAGCAGATCCTGGGAGTGAGAGGAGGCGTCTGGGTCTGTCCTGACACTGTGAGTCTGCTGAGACAGTATTGTGCTCTTTTTGTTGATTTGTGTGACTGTTAGTAAGCCCCATGTACAGTTAGTACTCTATTGTTTAGCTAGTACTCAAATGAGCAGGGTCTTGTTTCGCACCTTTTGCTTGAGGTCAAGGTTGTATTTTATTTTGCTTATTTTGTGCCTGATGTGAAGGTTTATTTGTTTTGCTGTTTTTGCCTAAATAAACCTATTTTGCTACAGCTTTGTGTTCTTGTCTCTGACTGACTGGGTCTGCACTACTGCTTCTACCGAGCTACCTTCCCCACGATAGATAGATAGATAGATAGATAGATAGATAGATAGATAGATAGATAGATAGATAGATAGATAGATAGATATAGATAAATAGATAATAAATAGATAGATAGGAGATAGATAGAAATAGATAGATAGATCAGCATCAACTTTCAGTATAAAATTGCTTAAAAATAAACACCACATTCTTTATTTTACACAATTACCTAGTATTATACATAACACTAGAATTTCCTTACAATAATAGGAGACATTTAAAAAAAAAGTACAACAATGGCATTGCCCATACTTTGATCAAATGTTTTGGGCAATATCTGCTGTATATTGAGCTGGCATATATCCCCTAGTATATACCATTGTCGTTATCCTCTGTGATCCTGGCATACAGTATATCAACTCCATGTCTCTCTGAAAGCAGTCAGTACTTTACTATTAAAGGAAAAGTTTACATACTGTATATTTTTTTTAGATTTTTCATAGTTTACTTGAAAAAAAGATATTAGTACTTGTGGCAGCTTTTGTGTCCTCACATCAACATATAGAGTTGTGTGCTTTGTCAAGTTTGGTGCGATCAGTGTTATAAAAATCTCTATTACCATTACATTTACATCCTGACCTGTGTATAAATAAGTAGACTTTGATGTGGATGGAAATTTTATTATCTTACTGTTCATGGTTCAAAGATTTCTCCGTGAATCAGATAAAGCAGTAGTTTAAAGTGTATTAAAGCAAAAGAAGACCCATAGAGGGAGACAATATGGCTACAAAGCAACCTTGAACAAAGTGGGCCTACCTTTTTCAAAGGAACTGCGTTGTTGTGCAAAATTTTCCCAAGTGTCATGGGAGGGGGAAACAAACACCAGGATTTATATTATTTTATATCTATATGATAGAGCTATGCACCATAATGGGGGCTCATTGTGATATTTGCTGGGTATGCTAGTGCCTAAGAGCAACACCTCCCTAATGTCAGCGTCGGCTCAAAGGTCCCTTGACCAAGTTTGTGGACTGCACTATAAATCTGTGCTTGTCATGGTTGCAGAGCAGTAGTTTGAGACTAGTATACGTCAGCAGAGCTTAATATCTATTCTCCTCCAGCTCCATTAGTGAAAGGTCCTCTTGGCCTAACAATACCATGTATTGTAAGGTAGTCCGCCTATTCCCTGCTGTAACTTGAATAAGCAATTTTTTTTTGAGGAAGGAGTACATAGCAAGTTTTTTTTCAAACTTCACATTGGATTTACACACATTCAATGATCATGCCACTCTTCGAGCACTGATCAGCAGCACTTTTCAGGGCTGACACAATGCTCCATTAACCATCATTCACAATTAAGGGAATAGTGGTGCAAACAGATCTTACATCACCAGGCCAGCCACTGCTGCTAGATAGCAGAAGTGGTAGAAAACCTAGGCAATGAGCTGTAAACACTGAGGAGAAATAATCAGCTGTATCTGACAAGCAGTAATATAGATAAAGCAATGTATTGGGTAAAAAAAAATTCTATTAGTCCACTCTACAAGTTTAATCCTTCAGTTGGGAACACCCCACTAAATGTTATGTTTATTACATGTTGGAGATGTTTCAATCAAAACATAACTTTGTTCTGGATAATCACTTTAATAAAGATTTTCAAGGTGATGACCTTTAAAGACATTTACCATAAGTTCCTTGACTTTGGCACTGCATATGATACTTATGCCCAGATAAGGACAATTAAATAGTTAAAAGTTAAAACTAAAGATGGAAATTACAGATCGATATGAGATAGGTAGATAGATAGATAGATAGATATCCAAAGTCAGCGCATATTACATAAGGACAACTAAAAAGTAAAATAAGAATACTATCTATCTATCTATCTATCTATCTATCTATCTATATATATATATATATATATATATATATATATATATATATATATCTTCTATGTCAATATGAAATATAACCGATATAGAAAAAAAATCTAAACAGCAACCCAAATACAGAATAGCACACAAGCTCACTGAACTACATGTATAATCACTCCTAAAACACATGCAACATCCATGTTAGCTGTCTGATCACCTGACTTTAGCCCCTGATAGATAAAAAGAACATTCTAGGGGGATGATAATGCACTTAAAGTCCAAATTTATTGATTTTTTTTTTTTTTATCCCACACGTGTTTACAACATTTACCAATGTGCACCTCAATTAGTATTGTATTGTAGAAACATCTCTAGGACAAACCAGTTACACATGCAAAATCTATCTAGAAAATTCTATCCTTTAAGACATGGGGTTGGATTACGGTGTTACAATGTTATATAGCATTAAAACGTGTAAACATGTCATCTCCTGTCTGCTTCCCCTGACAGGCGATCGCCAATCTGCACCCTGCACACATTAAATAAATACCCAGTTACCTGTCCAGACAGAAAAGCTAAACTTGTGCTTTGGGTTAGGGGTCTCCATGACTCTCGGTGGTCAACGTGTCCATGGAAAGAACTCTACAAACCCAAGTTTCTGTGCTCATATTCACAGATAGTACTTTTTTTTCTTTTTGTTTTTTTTGTTTGTTTTTTGTTTTTTAACTTTTTTGTTTTTCTTTTACGTTTTGTCACTGTGATATACCTCAACTTTAAATCTTTCATTGCAAACAAGACGGCGGAACACCTCAATGCAACAGGGGAAAGAGATATGAATCCATTGCTTGGATAGAAGATTGAAGGATCGTTTATAGTCCCCTGGCTTCTTAATCGCCCATCAAGGCACAAATCAGCTTTTTTTCCTGATGACTTCTCGTCATGTATCAGAAAGATTGATCGGAAAATCCATGAATCCATCATTCCTGCAAGAGAAGAACACAACCACAAGTGACAAGATCTATGTGAAATGCCACCAAAAATCAGTATCTTCAGTCTGAAGGTGGAGATAAGGGATTGCAAACTAAGAAACTGTCCATAGCAATATACAAGAAGAATGGTAGAAGAGGAGGTTTATGTATTCTGCCTTATATTAGGCTCTTTTTATCATACTGTATGGCCATCCAATGCTTACATTCATTGACTGTTGACTCTACAACTACATCTGCTGGAAGTTTGTCTCAAGTCTCAACCACCCTTTGCATACAATATACAAAATATACAAACAAATATAACACTAACAATGACCGACTGGCACAGTGGGATAGAGGGCCCTGCCCGCAAGGGCTTACAATCTACAGTTGAACCTCAATTAAATTAATTTGGGATAAGCTACAATACCAGACACAACCGATATGTAAGATATGCAGCCCTGTTTCCCAAATTAATAGGTATTTATTGTAATCTTATACAGGGCTACATATGACACTATGCATTTTGGTTGCAGTGCCTAGGGTGTCCAGTTGATTGGGGGCAATCCCTGCAGTAGCAGGGAGAAGGTGTTGTGAGAGGGTTCACTTACTTTGGAATCCACTTACTCCTTCTTCTGCAATACTGAATAATGTGTGTGCTGCATTGACTAAAGAGTCAAATACATGTAGCACACTTTACTGTGACCAGAGTCCATTTCTAGTGATACCTGTCCTAAATGGAGTCCCAACCTGGAAACCCGCTACCCTTGATCTTCGCTTCCTTGCAGGATATGGCATACTGTGTTCCCACACCCCAAATTTTTCTCCTGTAACACCTGCTTGCTGACCTCTGTAACTAAATACATCATGCAGATCAGTGGAACATTAGACCACCAATAGAACCATTGGCCATGGAGACTTTGTTTCAGTGGGATGTAGTAGAACTGTTGAGATAAAGTAAATAACCTCCTTAAATAATGAAAGACAAAGCAGAGGTAGTAGTCCTTATTCTGCATGTTATGGTGACATTCTGATTCAGGATCTCAAACTTGGAATAAAGGGGTACTTCGTATAACAACCCTATAACAAGAATAACAACCCTAGAGAGAGAATATGTGATATCTCTACAAAGTGATGGTTTAATGTGAAAATTCTTGGAATACTTAGGAACAGTAAATGAATCATAGCTCAATACTCTGAAAGGTAATACTTACTCTTATTTTTCATGTCAGTAGATGCACAAATAGGATAGACAGACCAATATTCAGTAATATTACCATGCAGATCATGATTGTATCAGGCCTCTGCAATGCAAAAGATGACACTATTAGTAACCAAGACTGGCCACTGTATATATAAGTAACTAAGACTGACCACGATATATCATCCATGACATGACAATTACTCTCTGCTATAAACAGATAGCCCTCATATAATCCTTTAGCTATTTATAATTTGGGGGAACATACATACTGAAGATTTTAGATTGTAGATCAGTACATTTCCATCTTTGGATACCATTTATTTGTCCTGGTCCATTTCAGGTCAACTGATCCATTTCTTAACATAAAGTTCCAGTGGCTAGGGTTCTGTATTTCTTATGTTGAGCTTATGTTCCCTGCTATAATAAAAGTGGATCTGCAGCTTACTATGGCTACAGGTCCAAAAAGCGGCCAGAAAGGCACTAAAATGTTACTTTGCTTCTATGAGTGCTGAAGGAATACACCAGTGTCATAGCATGACTCCAACTGTATTTATGTGTATTTATGAGCAGAGTGCTCGTTTTCCGCTTTGTGATGGTGATTGATAAACTGTAGTATACACGTATACACAAGCGTATGTCAATCACCATCCTAAGTGATTGGAAGGGACACTCTGCTCATAAATACAGCTGCACTTAGAAATGTTAGTAGCACAATCAAAATACTGAACATTCACTTTAAAGGTGTTTTCTAGTAATTTTATATTTATGACTTATCCTTAGCACCGTTCATAAATAAGACATCGGTGTGGGTCTGACTCTAAGCCCACCCACCAGTAAGCTCAACAGCCCAAGGCCACTCTGTACACTGCTCTATGGCTCAAAATGATGGTGCACATAACAGAGCTACAGTACCATTCTGGGCCACTAGCAAACATCTCAAACCTCGTGGCTTTAGACCCCTTTGAATAGAAATGAGAAAGCTGTGAAGAAACAAGCATATGCCATGCACAGTGCATACCTCTTCAATTTCTTCTTCTGGTTTTACAGCTTCAGCTTGGGCTCCCTTTTTCATCAAACTCTTAGGTTCAAACTTAACCAGGGCCTTGGACTCAGTCTTGGTTAGAGCTTTGGGTTCAGGTTTTTGTGCAGCAACTTTGGGTGCAACTTTTGGCTCTGCTTTGGTAGGAGCTGTTTTCTGTACAACCTTTGGTTCAGTCTTCTGAATAGTTTTGGGTTCATATTTCTGGACTATCTTGGTCTCGCTCTTTGCTTCTAAAACTGACACATCCAGCCTGTTGTCATCACTAGGTTTAACTTTGAACGATTTTTGGGAGGGTTCTATAGCAGCCTTCTGTTCTTGGAGTTTTTGAGAAGGTAAATTCTCCTTCTTTTCCTCCTTCAAATCTGGAGTTCTTGACTTAGTTGGTGTTACTGGTGATGGGAATGCTTTTTCCTCATAATCCAGTGGAGGAGTCACTGGGGAGGTCCGCACAGCATAGCTGTGATAACCCTTGTGAAATTCAACATCTGAGTCAGGTGACTTGTTTCCCAACTGCTGAAGTTGCTTGGATGGGCTGTTAGATGTGGAGGCAGCTCGACTTCCACCACGAGTTTGTTCCCCATTCCAGTTCCTTGGAGTCAGTAACCTCTCCTTCTCGGAGCTTGTCCTAAGTCTCTTGGCATCCGGTGGTGTGGCAGCCATTGGTGGTGATGGGGTTCGTACTGGGGAAACATCCTGTGAAGTTGCTTGCTTATCTGGTACCTGAGGACTTTCAGAGGGCGTTGTAGCTGGTGGCTCTTCATTGGCTGCACTGGCTTGTTCTTTCAGTTCCATAGGCTCTGCGTTTTCTATGATTTCCTGCATTAGCTTTCTTTTAATGTACTCTGGGCCTAAAATTGACAAAGCATATTTATTAGACTAAATTTAAAAAAAAAACATCACCACTGTTGCACATAGATTTTTATACTTTTGGAAAGCCAAAGAGTTTCCTGCAACATGAAACTAATTACCACTGCAGGCACCACCAGAAATCAGGTATAAATTACTGTATGTGGGAGCCCAGCAGTAGCTGTTCACATTCCCTGCAGTGCTTCTACTGGTGGTCTTACATAATTCCTATTGAAATCAGTGAGCTGTAATACATGGATGTGTCAGGTCTGCAAATGATACTCTTTGTAGTCATTCTATTATTTTAATAGGTGGGAATCTTTTAAGAGATTGGTCTGTTCTTACTAAGTGTTGCTCATACCTGGTGCTATAGAGGCTACAGATGAAACAGTAGCACTCATGTCAGGAAGCATGAAGGATCAGACAGTCCAAGAATCAAACAGTCTCACCCACAATGCCTTGCTAACAGCCCTCATAACAGGAGCCATGAGGGACTAATAGGTCTATGGTCACTGATTACTCAAAAGAAATATAAAAAGCCCAGGCAGAAAAAGAAGGGATCAAATAGGAAAGACAGGATCTCAAACAGTCAATTAGAGAGAGATAAGAAAGAATACACAGATGATGTAGCATGGGGGTACTGGAAATTAGTGTACATAGACCTCGAGAAGAAGACATTAATTAAAGGGGTTGTCAGGCGCCAAATCAAATTTTCATACAGATGACCTACACAGAGGACAGTAATGACTAAGTGATATGTTGGGGTTCTAGTTACTAGTGGATGGGCAGTGCAGCTGCTACACAAGTAATAGGAGTGGTGCTGCAGTTCACTGATACCACCACTATGCAGTGGAAGAGGCTGATGTGCTATTCCTATTACTAGAATATAGGGTTGAGCCGATCTTGAGATTTCAGGATTGTTTTTAAAATCTGATTTCCGATCATTTTCCATTCGAACCCGATCCAGATCCCAATTCCGATCCTAATGCAAGTCAATGGGATTTTTTTTAATAATCAAAGACCGGATTTTAAAAACGATCCTATTCACTACGCAGCATGGAATCCAAAAATTGAACGCTTTAATTTTTAGACTCCACGCTGTGTAGTGATTAAAAAAAGTATCCTCTGGCTACTTAGTCCCCCCTGGTGTCCACTTACCTGCATAGATCGCTGCTGCTGCCAGTTGTTCTCGCTCCTCTTCTCTCTCATTTACAGGCCTTCAGAGCGCCGTGCACGCCCCCACCACCCAGGCTAGTGTTAGAGATGCTGGGAGAAGGCGGGGCTTGTTATGGCTTAGGAGAGCGTGGGCGGGTACAGGGCGGGGAGATGTGAGCGCATAACTCACGTCTCCCCTCCCAGTACCCGCCCACACTCTCCTAAGCCACAAGTCCCGCCTTCTTCCTAGGTCTGTATGAGAGAGAACCAGACCGAGAAGAACGGGGAGCAACAGCAGCAGCGGATCTGTGCAGGTAAGTGTTAGCTACTAGAGATGTTAGCTAGTTAGCTAGAAAAAGCTAATTTATGAGCGAGTACTATTCGAAACTTCCGTTTCGAATAGCATGCTCTCATTAGAATGAATGGACACAGCCGGCACGCAGGTGCTTAAGCGGCCAGGCGCCGACACAGGCTGTGTGCTGGCTGCATCCATTCATTCCTATGGGAGCGTGCTATTCAAAACAGCAGTTTCGAATAGTACTCGCTCATCTCTATTTCCCACAATGCTTGGCCAGTAGCAAAGCATTGTGGGAAATAACCTCCGACCTCGATCCTGCCTAAAATGATCGGGATCGGAATTCTGATAGCGATCGTGAAATTTACTCGATCGCCGATCGGAATCCGATCTTTACCGATCCCGATCGCTCAACCCTACTAGAATAGTAACGGTGCTGTATGAGTCACCTGTCCACTAGCAGCTTCTGGTACTTGGAGGTTGCTACAAAACATGAATTGCACAGAGTTCAGGTATCAGACCCTGAGAGATCACATAATCATGACCCATCCTGTTTATCCTGTGGATTAATAAATTTATAGAGAGTATATAGGATATGAAACTCAATATCACTCAATCTGTGACTGTATGTATCGAATAGACAAATGTGTCCCCCTTTTAGCTAATTTGCTATTCAGTTCTTGTTAAAAGGGAAGGCCGTCAATAGATAGATTAGATAAGCAAGACATCTTAGACAGTGAGTGGAAGGAGGAGGATCTGGTCTCTTCCTACAGTAAATGCAGAGGGAGGGGTTGATTCACCTCACAGCCACCACACACGTCTGCAAACAGCTCAAACTGAACATTCTGCACAACTCACACACTCTACTTATATACGTGTATCTACTTGTCGCTCCTTGTGTGGTTACAAATAGGATATTATTCACAGACAGTAAGTAGCTTTACTGACTGTGATCTTTTCTTGTGTCGGAGATCTTATATGATGCTTTGTGCCACATGTATTTTCAGTCCAGTGTTCCTGAATCTCCTACATTACGCTAAAGTAGATTTTTCTCAGCTATTTATTTTGTTATTGTACAGTTATTCCTGGTAGATTTCAAATAAAAGAAACAGTATTAGTAGTAATGGATAGGAGAGAGGGGTAGATTCCTTCTTATTGCACTTGACCACAGCCTAAGAGAGAAAAATAAAATGTGCTATAGCCATAATGTGATTATTAGCAGCAGAAAAAAATTATTGGACATCATGTTTGAAAGCTTTTACATTGTAGCAAAAACTGCTCAGCAAGACCCTGCACATATTTAAAAGGAGGATACTTAGCCAACATTTTTTCTGTCGGAAAGGAGTCCCTGGCCTATTTTGTTCTGTGGTGGACAACAGGAACAGGGTGCAAAACATTACATTTGGGAAAATGAATCATACATAGATCTGTAAGGATTTTCACATGCCTCTGGCTGATGGCAAGTTTTTTTTTTATTATTTAAAATATAATACCAAATTTGTTGCAATTTCTCAGGCTTGTAAAAGCTACTGTAACACGTGTGTGTGTGTGTGTGTGTGTGTGTGTGTGTGTAAACACCATGGGCCATTTTACTAACAATGGCTTATTTGTGAATCTGTGAATTGTGAATCTGTGAAAGTATAAAAAATAAATCTGATAACGCATTGTATTTTTAAACAGGCAGTTTGTGACCACTGGTTACAATCTGTTTACCTGTATCCATATCTGTTGCTGTCCCTTTGACATTGCTAAGTATGTATGGGTTTGTGGTAATGAGCTAGAGAGGGGTTAGATAGAGTCCTTGGAGTGTCATACACTCCAAGGCAATCTGAACTTCCAGTTTGTCCAAACTGGCAAAGCTGAACACAAATCGAGCCTTGAAAGGTTTCCCAATCTCTATAAGTGATGTCACTGTTACAGTTTCTGCATTGGAGCCCATGTGTTTTAGGTGAAAGCTCAGATTACTATAATGTACATGTGTGTGTATCTATTAGTCATTCCTTATGGATGATATACCTGGCTGGTAGAAGTCTGGAGAGAGCTCTCTTGCCATGGTTCTTGCAATGCTGGACTCATTGTTTGCTGCTTGGGCTGCTTGTTCAGCTCCTTCTGCTTTGCCTTTGGCATGAGCTGTCCTAAGACGGAAACATATTTTATATAATATCAGCAAAGAAACACTGTATTTATCCCTTATTTTGCATTAGACCATATTATCCGTTACAATTCAGTCACAGTAGACTACATCAATGTATACTAATAGCATGTATCTCAAAACCAACATTTTCCAATAATCCAATACCTGTCATCCTATACATGCCAGATTAATAGACTTTTACTGTGCTGATATTTCTCCGATTCTATACTTATCTGGCTGGTTTTGCTAAATTGCTGTAATTGGATCTTTAAAAAAATTTAGATTACTGTGTCTCACCATGCAACATACCCAGATGGGACGAAGCTCCTGTGACAGATAGATATATAAATATACATCGCCGCTCTTACTAGGAACAACTGCTTATAATAGAGGCCAGAGATAAATTTCTGGGATTTCTAAATGCTCAGTATAATATATAGCACATTCAATTGAAAGGGACAGTACTAAGGATCCAGCCACGAAATAAATCAACACAGCGGCTTGATTTAGAATGATTCAATCAGCCTCAACATTAAAAGGTTATTTATTTTAGCTGCCACCAAAAACGATTATGACCTTAGTTTAATTATTTCTTAGACAGGAGATGAATATTAAAGGGGTTTGCACAATATAAAAAAGATTCTGCAATTTGTTTAAAACACAGTCCATAGGTTGTTCCTGGTATTGCAGGTTAAAGGAAAACAATCAATTGTCTCCATGGACTTTAAGCCTAGGACAGTATTATTACTTTAAGAAACCAAGTGGCATTGCTAGATGTCTATTATGGTGTCATCCTCTACTGGACCCCATGTTCTTCACTTAGTTAGGTCCCTGTTTTTTTGGTGAACCTGGGCCCAGCAATGGTCAGCTAGGTAAGCCCTAATAAGGCCATAATGGTCCGACAGATGAATGCTTTTCATTTTATTGAACTTAAAAGGGCTTTTGATACAGAAAAACTATTTTTCAAAGATCCTGTTCACAAATTAGACAAATCCTATATAGCTGCCTACCTTGAAATAGTATCTCTCACTCTGAAGGACATCACACATTCATACGTAGCTAGAAAAGCCCATTGATTGTAATTAGAATTGTGTATTTCTGACATTTCCCCTGTAGTGGCGCAGCAGGAGAACCAAGGAATTGGTGTTGGGATCTGCTACACTATCATTGTTGGTGTCAACAACAGGACATTCTTGATGTGGTACTGTATTGACACAAATAGTTTGTCCAAGGCAGAGAACTTAAATGTGCATTTTAGAAAAGTGTCTACCAGGCTCATGGGAAATGCCATAGCATGGACCCTCCTGGAACGTAAAATGATGTAGCGTAAACCACTTTTATTCTGATCAACCTCTGAGCCAGCAGCTGCCAGCTCCCTACTGCTACAAATATTGCCTCCACTATATATAGCTAGCATAGTATATATAGCCTGATCCATCTGCTTCAACAGTTCAGGGTCAGGAAAGGCTGTCAGATAGTGAGATTCTATATTGTGACGGTGAGGCTAGTACTATATTACATATAATATATATATATATATATATATATATATATATACACACAGTTGTATGAAAAAGTTTGGACACCCCTATTAATCTTAATCATTTTTAGTTCTAAATATTTTGGTGTTTGCAGCAGCCATTTCAGTTTGATATATCTAATAACTGATGGACACAGTAATATTTCAGGATTGAAATGAGGTTTATTGTACTAACAGAAAATGGGCAATATGCATTAAACCAAAATTTGACCAGTGCAAAAGTATGGGCACCTCAACAGAAAAGTGACATTAATATTTAGTAGATCCTCTTTTTGCAAAGATAACAGCCTCTAGTCGCTTTCTGTAGCTTTTAATCAGTTCCTGGATCCTGGATGAAGGGGTTTTGGACCATTCCTCTTTACAAAACAATTCAAGTTCAGTTAAGTTTGATGGTCGCCGAGCATGGACAGCCCGCTCTCAAATGATCTGAAAACAAAGATTGTTCAACATAGTTGTTCAGGGGAAGGATACAAAAAGTTGTCTCAGAGATTTAACCTGTCAGTTTCCACTATGAGGAACATAGTAAGGAAATGGAAGACCACAGGGACAGTTCTTGTTAAGTGGCAGGCCAAGAAAAATATCAGAAAGGCAGAGAAGAAGAATGGTGAGAACAGTCAAGGACAATCCACAGACCACCTCCAAAGAGCTGCAGCATCATCTTGCTTCAGATGGTGTCACTGTGCACCAGTCAACAGTACAGCACACTTTGCACAAGGAGAAGCTGTATGGGAGAGTGATGAGAAAGAAGCCGTTTCTGCAAGCACACCAGAAACAGAGTCGCCTGTGGTATGCAAAAGCACATTTAGACAAGCCAGCTTCATTTTGGAAGAAGGTCCTGTGGACTGATGAAACAAAGATTGAGTTGTTTGGTCATACAAAAAGGCGTTATGCATGGTGTCCAAAAAAAACAGCATTCCAAGAAAAACACTTGCTACCCACTGTAAAATTTGGTGGAGGTTCCATCATGTTTTGGGGCTGTGTAGCCAATGCTGGCATCGGGAATCTTGTTAAAGTTGAGGGTCCCATGGATTCCACTCAGTATCAGCAGATTCTTGAGAATAATGTTCAAGAATCAGTGACGAAGTTGAAGTTACGCCGGGGATGGATATTTCAGCAAGACAATGATCCAAAACACCACTCCACATCGACTCAGGCATTCATGCAGAGGAACAATTACAATGTTCTGGAATGGCCATCCCAGTCCCCAGACCTGAATATCATTGAACATCTGTGGGATGAATTGAAGCGGGCTGTCCATGCTCGGCGACCATCAAACTTAACTGAACTTGAATTGTTTTGTAGAGGAATGGTCCAAAATCCCTTCATCCAGGATCCAGGAACTGATTAAAAGCTACAGGAAGCGACTAGAGGCAAAAGGAGGATCTACTAAATATTAATGTCACTTTTCTGTTGAGGTGCCCATACTTTTGCACCGGTCAAATTTTGGTTTAATGCATATTGCACATTTTCTGTTAGTACAATAAACCTCATTTCAATCCTGAAATATTACTGTGTCCATCAGTTATTAGATATATCAAACTGAAATGGCTGCTGCAAACACCAAAATATTTAGAACTAAAAATGATTAAGATTAATAGGGGTGCCCAAACTTTTTCATAGGACTGTATATATATATATATATATATATATATATATATACAAATATCAGCCTTGAAGAAGGAGCCGATGCTCATCCACCTCCATCACTGATGACACCATTGAAAACATACATGGACCTGTTTGGTGCTCTAAGAGAAGCCCTACGAAGACAAAGATTCACGTCTGATGAAGAGATGAAGACAGTGGTTCATTTGCAGCTCACAGTTCAGCCAAAAACATTTTTTTAACCACTTCAGTACCGGGCCAATTTCCCTGCTTCAGGACCAGATACATTTTCAGGGTTTTGTGGATATGCACTTTTGAGGGATATAATATTTTTTTTCATTTGGATTCTCTGGGAACATCATAATGGGGATTTCTCCATTCTGCATTTTCCAGGCATTGAACTTGTCACCAAATCGGTCAGGAGAGGTGACTTTGACCGCAAGGTCCTGCAGAGGGAGGCGCGGTGGACCTTCCTCCTTGACACTATGCAGCCAAGGGGATTGAATGAGTTCATCTCATATAGTTGTTTCCTTTGAAAATACTGCCATTCATTGGCATGTCACTATTGTAGTTGATATGTTTTAAGTTTTGTGCTTTTTGGCCAATTTTCCTTTACATTATTCTCCCATTCTTGTGCTAATTTCTCTTGCTAGTTTCTCTTAGTTTACGCTTGGCCAATTTTTGTGTGTGGTACTTACCCTTCTTGTTGATACATCCATGATTACTCTGTCTGGGGTTACTAGGGACATTCTGCGTTGTTAGGCGCGAGGGTACAGCCTTCTCCTTTGGTATGTATTGACACTGTGTTGGCGGTGTTCAGTTGTTTTGCCGCGCCCCCCACACTGATGTGGGCGGCAACATTAGATGGGTGGTAACATGTTACCAGGCACGTTCATCGTGACCTTGTCTTGAGAGGTGGGGCGCGCTGGTCATTTAAAGCAAGCAGTGACAGGCCGCCGGCGCGGCTGCACATTACAGCCGGCCATAGGCGATTATACGCTGCCATTATACTTTGATGCCATGCATTATTGCAGGCATACTTGACTTGCTCGTATTGCCTCTGGTAAACCAGCTTGTCCGGCGAAACGGACCGTCAGGCTGAGCTGTCACTTAAACATTGATGTGTTGACGTATGTATGTGTGGAGTAGTGCTCTTTTAAAGGGGTTGTAACTGTTTGCCCCTATTAGTGTGTGTATGCCTCAGACCAGCTCTGACCGGTGTATGGGTGCTCCCAAGCCAGCTTTTACTGGTTGTGTGCTTGTCTTTATATGGGGGTTGGAGGGTTGCATTATACTACTAAACCAGTTAGTTAGACCAGCTATCCTTTCAGCTTTAGCCCTATGTTAGTCAGTCTATGTCAGCTATACCAGATGGGGCTGCTATAGGGGCTTTGAATATCAGGTGAACACACTGTAGGGAAACACTGCAACACCACTCCATCTTTTAGTATATCCCCCTACACTTTGGTGGTTGTTATTGGTGCCACCACTTTAGGATTTTAAAGAATATCAATAAAGGTTCAAGTTTTAGTGCATTTATTTTTTGGTTTGTTAAGTAGTTCAATGTATGCACCTACCTCTTTATTTTTTTTATTTATTTTGGTATTGAAGTTCAGCTCCATTGAAATGATAGGGGCTGAGCTGTAATATCATGTAGAACCTGTGTACAGGAATGGCACTATACTTAAAAAATAAAAGTTATATTTTTCTAATCCTACCCAATCCCTTTAATATGGTCTTATGTAAACTTTTCTAGTTTAGGGAAACTTTGTGTGTTAAAATTGTTGAGGAAGTCATGCACTTGACCAACCAATTCTATATATAGGTCTCATTCCACGGGGAATAATTGTCATAGAGCCAAGGATGTAGTAGCTCAATGAAGCCAGAGGAGGCTTTTTTTTTCCAGTTATCACATAAAATTTTCTAATTGCTTTCTCTTAAAAATTCCCTTGCTTTGATTTCGCTGTGGGCTTGTTTGCTTTAGAATTTACAGCTGAGAATTTTAATTAATCGGACTCCATGGAAATGATTATATCTTGGCAAGCAGAATAGGCAACAATGAAGTAAGCGACTTTCTAAAACAGGAAACTCCTTAATGAAGAAAACAATATTGCTAGGCGGCCAATTGGACATAAGTTATTCTCTGGAATATATTAGTGAAATTTACAGATTGATAAAAATTTTATAAGCAAAAAATGATTTTTAGCGACGGATAGAATATTCAAGGTGTGCAAAAAGTCACTGGGTTGTGGGACCCATGGGAGGTCTGTAAAAAATCTGAAAAAAAATGACATGTTTGGGAAGAAAACCTCATTTATATTTTAAAAGTCATTAACTCGATAGACTGTTATGAGACAGTTTTTCAACTGACCTTATGTTAACCACTGTGATAAAAGAGATTGCTAAAACTTTAGAAATGTTCTAAATGGAGGACAAGTATACAGGTATAACACTAAATTATATATATATATATATATATATATATATATATATATATATATATATATATATATATATATATACTGGGGAAAACTACTCTGTCCAGATTTCTACTCTCTTTGTTCTGTTAACAGCTGTTGATATTCATGGAGAAGGGAAAGAATATAGTTTTCATATAAGCTATCAGGTGAATGACCAGTTTTACATAAATCCATTTAGTCAATGTAACATGACATCATCCAGATGTTGTACGACCAGCCAAACCCTGACTAAGATAGTAAAGGAAATTGTAATGTTCAGGCTAAGAAAAAGTAATGCTCAGAAGACACATTACAAACATACTTTTAAAATATATGTTTATCCACTGGAATTCCCTTCTAATACCCCTTCTGACAGCTGATTCTATTAATATACTGACTGAAGAGACACATTTCCAAATATCCATAAGCCTTGGCGGTTAGGTTGTTAGACTCTTTCAGCAGATTTGTTCCTGCAACTGCTGAGGAGAGCTCTAGGTAGGGGGCCTGAAGAGCTTCTTAAACAATAGATAGATAGATAGATAGATAGATAGATAGATAGATAGATAGATTTTGTCAACATTACTATGAGACTATGCAACACGTCACTCCTGCAAGTGCCCCAAAGGTGGTGTCTGGCGCTCAAGTGCTCTCTGCTCTCTTCAGTTAAAGTGCTCTACAGCCATTCCCCTCTGCTTAGACTGACGACTATCGCGCTCAACAAGGAGGCTGCTAAATCTATCACTTAGACCAGAGGAAAGGAGTTAACATGCTAAAACGTTTCGCTGCAAACGTTCACGCTAAAAAAGTTCACTTAAAGACTACATGTAGGTTTTTGCTGTCCGCTTGAAAAATCGAACATCTTTGTGAATGGACACTTAAGGACAGACACGGACTGTAAAAGAATGCACCTGATGTCTCATTCAATCAATGCAAAATGTCATGGACACAGCTAGTGTCCGATGCTAATGTCCGTACAAGATTTTGCGTGGACATTAGCGTCGGACACTAGCTGTCGGACACCGACGGTAGTGTGAACACCCCTTTTAAAAAGTACCAATCTAAGGGTAAATTCAGACGGGGTTTTTTGGATCAGAACCTGAGGCAGGTAGACGAGATTGAAAATTGGTGCACTGCACCAGGATCCAGCCACGCACAACGCTCCGGATTAGGCCCAATGAATGAATGGAGGAGGGAGTGTCTTCAGGCCAAATCGCGAGACGAAACAGTCTGAAGAATGAGCAAACTCCTGAGCGGCTCCCATTGATTTCAATGGGAGCCATCTTTTTGGTCAGGATTTTGAGGCGGATACGGCCTCAAAATCCTGACCAAATATCTCCGTGTAAACTTACCCACACGAAGCGAGATGCTCATTCTTTCAGGCAGATTTGCCTTTCGACATCCACCTGCAGACACTCTCTCCCGACTAGGGCCATTCATTTGGGCCTAATCCGGAGCAGAGTGCGCGACTGGATGTCAGTGCACTGCATCGGCATCCAGTCGCATCTACCTGTATTTTGGTCCGGAACCTGAGGCGGCCTCCACCTCAGGTTCCGGACCAAAAAAACCCATGCGAACTTACCCTAAGTGTTTCCCGTTTCCTTTGATCAACATACCTGGGGCTGAGATCTGGCCGTCTAATACAGCCTAAAGTATATTTAATCTGTATGATATATGCAGTAGTCATTGATTCTAGTGGCTTTAACCTCTTACGGTGCAATCCCCTGTTATGACCTTCCATAATAACTGAAGAGTCTGGCAATAAAATATTAGGAGATGTCAGAGATGCATCAGCTAATAATACCCTATGGGGATTCTTTATCTCTGAAGCTGGAATGGAAAGCGCACAAGCACCAGACACTACAATGGGTGATCATTTAGACATTTAGCAGCAATTATGGGCTAAATCCTTGCTAAGCTCTGGGCTGACTGGCCATTTTCCAGGTATTATCATCACGCTGGTTGTTCACAGAAATTCTGGCATTTTGTCAGGTATAGCTGTCACAGATGATGATTCATGTCTCCAGGGGAAGACAAATTTTAGGAGATACAGACTGATGACATGGAGTCATAACTGATTGCTTTTGTATTAATTTGTGCACCAACTTAGGATGTTAATTGATAACTGAGCTACTGTTAGGTGACAGCCGCTCCCTTCTTATTTACTGCCTAATTTCTGAGATAAATGAAGGAGTCCTACAGTCAACAATTAAGAATCTGTCTTCTCAGAGGGCAGCAGAATAAGTGATAAATATCTGCTATCAGCCTACACAAGCATGCGACAGGGAAGTAATAACTGGACTCCAAAAACTAGACTAAAAAATTACATTACTGGGTTCTGAACAGAGCCATTTTAACTATAGGGAAAAGAGACACAGATAGAGTAGAATACAATGGTGAAGCATGGAGTTACCAGTTATTCTGTGCTCCGTTATTCATGCTTTGGTTGCCGGAGCTTCAGACAACACTACAACCAGTGCCTGCTGGGGGCTCCTTGGGGGTAGGTGAGTATAACTTTGATTTTTTTGCATGTAATATGTATTGATGATGACTGAGGGGCAGGGGTATTATGTGGGAGTAACTTAAAGGGACATTAAATTATGTGCGTGGGAAGCCACTTACAAAAAGTTTCAACTGGTCCACTAATATATCAAAATGACTCAAGTTCTGAAAGACATTATTGAATCAACAGAGCCAGGCCACTACATTGTGAGGGCAATAGAGACAGACACAGCACTACTAGGTCACCAGGAATAAGGCACTAAACCACTAGATTATCACCATACATAAGACAGAACAGTTATAGATCACAAAGGAACAAGATAATTAATTACGAGGTCACCAGTGGCAGGACACTACAACAATAGGCCACCAGAGACTCAACACTATAATAGTAGATCACTAGAAACAAGCCACTACAGTATTAGGTCATGAGTGCAGGGGCAGAGCATTAATATGTCACCAGAGCAGGGGCAGAACTTAATCACCAGAACAATACTCTGCTAGGTCTCAAGGCTGTAAATAGTAGAACGCTGGTAAACCAGGTAATTATTGTCTGTCCACTGGGACATCAGAGAATGAACCCTGCCCCATTGGTTCACCATAGATTAGGCACAGTAAACCATGCCCTCTGTTTGTAGCCATCTCAAGCAAGATCATACGTGCACTAGAACAGCTTGGCCATGTTCAAATGTCAGGAGCTTTGCCCGCCAGAAGACCTTCATGAATACTACCCACAGCAATCAATACCAACCAAGGTAGATTTGGAATATTTTAGAGAATATCCTCCAATGATACTAACAAAATGATCCAAGGTTTTTGGAAAGCTTATAGTAGGATTTTCCAAACAGACTAAGGTTTTCTAATGTTTTGTATCTAAGCCTGTCTTTCTCCTATAATCCCCACAGGTGAAGCTATCATGGCGTGCTGCTGTTCTGAAATATACACTTTAATATCTGGTGAATTGCTTTTTCTGTATTGCAAATACTTTAAGTCCATTCAGTTTGGAACTAAATATTTCATTTTTTTTTTATCAAATCATTTAGCTCTTCCTAAGGGAAACCTATAAACAGGACAGGATAACTTTAGGATATCTGGGCAATCCCCTATGAAAACGGAGATAAATGGTCATATATATGGGGCCATAGAAAATAATGGGTCAGTGTGCTAGCTATTAAAAACACAACTAGCACACTGACAAAGCACATGTTTGTGTCTATGGAGTCTTAATGTGCTGCTAAAGACAACCTACTACTACTTTCTTGTATACTTAAATGTATCCATTACAGCATTAGACATAACAAAAAGTTACAATAAAGAATAGGTCTTCCGAACATGAACGCAAGGAACAGTCCGTGGCCTGTGCAGTGGGCAGATTAAGCCAAAGCCATGGACCAGTATACCTTGCTTCACTGAGCATACACTGGGTGCTGCTGGGCTCTGCTCCAAATATATCAATTTACATACAGACAGGATGCTTGGTATTTTTTATTATACCTAAAGAGACTTTTGACAGGGGCATGCTTAGAACATTAAACACTGGTAGTTTCCTAGTAATTTAGTGTACACAAAGAGGGGTGTTCAAAGGGTGTGGGCGCAGATGTGTGTGTGTGTATAGATAGATAGATAGATAGATAGATAGATAGATAGATAGATAGATAGATAGATAGATAGATAGATAGACACACGAAGCAAGCTAGTCTATGTTCGAAATGAACTATTATACAGTAATTTAAAACAATAGTGGCTATATATAGTAAAAGACTGCCCTCTAGTGGTAAACTACTGGCATCGCTGATTTTGGATATTTCTGCCATAAAACACGAAGTATAGCAATGCACTATGTGGAGATAACAGTCACACCCTGGTGCTCGAGTGTGCCCCAAAGCAGCTCTGCTATATATTAGTTTGCATCTACACCAGGTGTAACTCCAGCATGGATCTGTCATAAATGGCCTATTGAAACAGCGCTGCAAGCCTGACTTTTTTGTCCAGTGATTTAATGTGTTATAGTCAGTGGGGTCCCTTGGGCTCTGTTTGTGTCTAACATAGAACAAATCTGTTTTCAGCAGACCAGGAAGACACAAAGGTGCAGATTTCAATGCAGCCTAAAACTGTCTTCTGAGCATGTCTCTACCCCTGGTGACAGTAGAAAGAACAATTCTGGAACAGAAACTGTTACTAACAAATGAAATACTGTGCATGGTAAGCGAAGAGTTAAATTTCTAAGCACTGGTAAGTTGTTATAGATGACATACATACTTTCATTTATTTTCAAGGTTAGATAGTTGAACAAGCCCTGCTTCAGCTCAGCTCCCCTATCCCTTTCAGTAGCTGGTATGCATAACCATGCAAGCACTCCTCTACACAGATACTACATGTGTATTGCATCCTTTCCCTCTGCTGTAAATGACCTTCCCTGTGCTTTTAGCCTTATCCTATGCTGCAAGCTGATGAAGACAACCTTGTTCCAGAAATGCGCTGTTAACTGACCTTGAACTACTGAACATGATCTTCCCTTACACTTCAGGTTGGCAAATCATCCTTCTACACTGTGCTGAGACCTGCTGTAGACCATCTCCATCTACACTGTGCTGAGACCTACTGTAGACCATCTCCATCTACACTGTGCTGAGACCTACTGTAGACCATCTCCCTCCTACACCGTGCTGAGACCTGCTGTAGACCATCTCCCTCCTACACCGTGCTGAGACCTGCTGTAGACCATCTCCATCTACACTGTGCTGAGACCTGCTGTAGACCGTTTCCCTCCTACACTGTGCTGAGACCTGTTGTAGACCATCTCCCTTCTACACTGTGCTGAGACATGCTGAAGACCATCTCCCTCCTACACTGTGCTGAGACCTACTGTAGACCATCTCCCTACTACACTGTGCTGAGACCTGCTGTAGAACATCTCCCTCCTACACTGTGCTGAGACCTGCTGTAGACCATCTCCCTTCTACACTGTGCTGAGAACTACTGTAGACCATCTCCCTCCTACACTGTGCTGAGACCTACTGTAGACCATCTTCCTCCTACACTGTGCTGAGACCAGCTGTAGATCATCTCCCCCCTACACTGTGCTGAGACCTGCTGTAGATCATCTCCCTCCTACACTGTGCTGAGACCTACTGTAGACCATCTCCCTCCTACACTGTGCTGAGACCTGCTGTAGACCATCTCCCTCCTACACTGTGCTGAGACCAGCTGTAGATCATCTCCCTCCTACACTGTGCTGAGACCTGCTGTAGACCATCTCCCTCCTACACTGTGCTGAGACCTACTGTAGACCATCTCCCTCCTACACTGTGCTGAGACCTGCTGTAGATCATCTCCCTCCTACACTGTGCTGAGACCTGCTGTAGACCATCTCCCTTTTACACCATGCTGAGACCTGCTGTAGACCATCTCCCTCCTACACTGTGCTGAGACCTACTGTACACCATCTCCCTCCTACACTGTGCTGAGACCTGCTGTAGACCATCTCCCTCCTACACTGTGCTGAGACCTACTGTACACCATCTCCCTCCTACACTGTGCTGAGACCTGCTGTAGACCATCTCCCTCCTACACCGTGCTGAGACCTGCTGTAGACCATCTCCCTCCTACACTGTGCTGAGACCTACTGTAGACCATCTCCCTCCTACACTGTGCTGAGAACTACTGTAGACCATCTCCCTCCTACACTGTGCTGAGACCTGCTGTAGATCATCTCCCTCCTACACTGTGCTGAGACCTGCTGTAGACCATCTCCCTTTTACACCATGCTGAGACCTGCTGTAGACCATCTCCCTCCTACACTGTGCTGAGACCTACTGTACACCATCTCCCTCCTACACTGTGCTGAGACCTGCTGTAGACCATCTCCCTCCTACACCGTGCTGAGACCTGCTGTAGACCATCTCCCTCCTACACCGTGCTGAGACCTGCTGAAGACCATCTCCCCTCTACACTGTGCTGTGAGCTTCCTGTAAGGTAGCTAAGCAGTGATGATGCACAAAATTATTACCAGTTACATGTTCACACAAGGGCATAGCTATAGATATGGGGTTGGCAACTCCCAGCATATGTGCCAACAGTGGAACTCGAGCCATAACTCCTTGGCACGGCAGCTCATGATCACTCCACACCCGTTGTCATCCGCTGGCACCTGCACACACCGATCTCATCCATAAATGTGTATAATGGCAAAAAAGAGTGTTGTACTGTGTATAGGGGCAATAAGGAGCAATATACAGTGTCCATAGCCTTTAATTTAAACTATAAGGGCTCATTCACATGACGGCGTACATCAGCAGTGTGCTAGTCTTTGTATTAAGAGTCAGCATACACCCTCATACAGCCCCATAGGATTTAATTCTATTCCAAGCAAAAATAGAACATATCATTTCATGGTTGGAGTTCATGGATTCTTCAATAGATTCATGTCTATGTTGATTCCGTGTATTACCCTTGGCCTTGCACTCAGTAAGTTTTTTTCGGACAAGTGCAGGGCTTTGTCATGTGAATGTAGCCTTAAAGAGGTTGGCTAAAATATTATTTTTTAGTTAGGCTGGGTAGAGTACAAAATAAAACAAAAGCATAGTCACCTGTCCCTGGATGCTCCGGTGTCCTCCCAGTGCAGTCTGGTCCTGCTGCTCGGCTGTCTTCTTTTGCAGAAGTCCTCAGCAGTCACATGCGGTGAGGACTTCCACCGGAAGAAAACGGAGCTACAGGACTGTGCTGGGAGGCACCGGAGACAGATGAGGTGTTTTTATTATTTTTTTCACCTTCCCCGACCTGATTAAGAAATTTTAATTTGGCCTGGATAACTCCTTTAAGCTATATTCGTATGACAGTGAATAACAGCATGTGACATTGTTTAATGGACGTCACACAACAGCATTAAATTCAATGCAGGTTAACGGGGGCTATTCACATGACCATTGTTTGGACGGTCCATTGTAACAGACTGTCAAAATAGGGGTCATGTTCTATTTTTGTCCATTTTCCTGTCTCCCTCCATATACTCAAAGTATATCTGCGAAAATCTGTATATCCATAAAAACAGGTGCTCCTCAGCTACAAGATGGCCATGAAAAATGGATATTTTTCATACCTTGCATGTGTGAATATAACCTTAGACTATATGCTAGAAAATTAGCAGTAACTGTTGCGGGGACCACTACCTGTGTATTTTCTAGTTTCATCCAATGACAATTGCCAAGGTTTTTGGCAACAAACTGATAATTTCATAGGAGTGATAAACATAATGATTTAATATTGACTATACCACGAATAATATAACCACTTGATGGCGCTATTATCTCATTAAAACTATAGCAGATTCGGATTATACCAAAGTTTTGTGAAATTTATTTCAGAAGTTATGTTGTGTGTTTGGTTGAAATAGAACATCTCAGTGATGTATATCATCTATGGCCCATACACATACTCAGCTATAGTAGCTTCAGAGGTAGTTGTTACACCCTCAGTCCTGATGCATTAGGGTACAAATATCCCCTCTGCCACACAGGGCCGGCTCCAGGTTTTTATGGGCCCTTGGGCGACAGAGCCTCAGTGGGCCCCCTTGTAAAGGAGGTGGGGGAGTCGAGACACTGTGCGTTGCAGATGAAGCGAGTGACGTCATGCAGGAGTGTGGCGTCACCAACGCCACACCTCCCAATCTTTTAAAGAGTAGAAAGAGGGGCAAAATGTGCAGCGCGCAGAGCGCGCCGCTGCAAATTTAGCTCCACCCACTTTTATGTTGATTCCACCCATTCTCATTCATTATGTGCTCCCACACAGTATAATCCTCCTACAGTCACCTGTAAATTATATGCCCCCCCTCCATCTCTCCCCCAGTTTCATATACACCCTTCCTCTGCCCCCAGTTTCATGTCCCCCCTCCATCTCTGTCCCCAGTTTCATCACGTTCTCCCCCTTCATCTGCCCACAGTTTCATGTCCCCCGTCTCTGCCCCAGTGTCATGCCGTTCCCCCCCTCCCCTTCATTTGCCCCTTCAGTTTCATTGGGCCCCCTCCATCTCTTTCCCCAGTGTCATGCCGTTCTCTCCCCACCCCCTCCATCTGCCCCAGTGTCATGCTGTTCTCCCCCCCTCCATCTGCCCCAGTGTCATGCTGTTCTCCCCCCCTCCATCTGCCCCAGTGTCATGCTGTTCTCCCCCCCTCCATCTGCCCCAGTGTCATGCTGTTCCCCCCTCCCCTTCATTTGGCCCCCAGTTTCTTTGGGCCCCCTCCATCTTTGTCCCCAGTTTCATGCCGTTCTCTCCCCACCCCCTTCATCTTCTCCAGTGTCATGCCGTTCCCCCCCTCCCCTTCATTTGCCCCCCAGTTTCATGGGCCCCCTTCATTATGTTTCATCTCAATATGTAATACAAAACAAACACTTACACTCACCTTCTACAACTCACCTTCCATCGTTCCCCCGACGCTCCTCTCTCTCTCCCTCCAATCACATACGCGATGCAGGAGCTGTGAGATCAGCTCCTGCTTAGCTCCGGCCCGGCTTGCGTGTGTAGGCGTGATGCGATGACGTCATATACACGCAAGCCGGGCCGGAGCTTTAAAGCAGGAGCTGATCTCACAGCTCCTGCATCGCGTATGTATTCCAGCTCACCGGCGGACGGACGCCGATGAGCTGAAATTGTGACAGGCAAGTGCCGGGGGGCCCCCAGAGGCTCTGTGGGCCCCGGCACTTGCCCACCTATGCCGTGCGCTGACGCCGGCCCTGCTGCCACATAACTATACCTCAGCATTCTACATGGTAGATACATTGAATTGGGACACAATAGCCTCATCCAGTGGCGTAACTACCGGGGACACAGCGGAGGCAGCTGCCACAGGGCCTGGGACATTAGGGGGCCCGGCGACAGCCGCTGCATTTTTTTTTTTTTTTTTAATAGACCGTTACTGGCTCGAGTTACTCCAGCCGGTAATGGGCCCTACTTACTTACCGATCCTGGCAGGGGCCGGGATCGGTAAGTGACACCGCGGGCCCTGCAAACATCATTATTATACTCAGGGTTTTTTTCAGACCCCCGAGTATAATGATCGGAGGCCCTGGAGAGGTAAGCGAACAGAACAAACAGTGTTACTTACCTCTCCACGCTCTGCAAAGGCTTCGGGGCATACTTGTGTGACATCAGACGTCACATGACCAGGGCCTGCATCCTTATGCGTATACGCATAGGTAAGTAACAGTGTTTATGTTTGTATCCCCATCTCGGTCTCTAATTATTATACTCTGGGGTCTGAAAAGACCCCAGAGTATAATAATTGTTAATGGGTGTCCAAAATGGAGCATAATATTGGGTGATGGGGCCACTATGGGGCATAATACTGGATGATGGGGCCACTATGGGGCATAATACTGAGTGAAGGGGCCACTATGGGGTATAATGCTGTGTGCAGGGGCAACTATGGGGCATAATAGTGCGCGCAGGAATGCGGGGGGTGGTTGGTCGGGTCTTCGGCGACGGTCAGGGGGGCCCCGCCATTCCTAGTTACGCCACTGGCCTCATCTATGCGCCCACAGACAATCTACATAGGATCCAGATGTTGCCTCTACTAACTGGCATTTTTATGGCACTAGTATGGAAGTGCTAAGGCTAACCTTTTATCAGGCACTGAAGACTGTGGTATTATAGAGATGGAGTAAATAGTATTAATGTGAGGCACTGTACTACCGTAGTTGTAAGGAGACATTGCCATGAGTTCTACTGTGGATGTATCATGACACAAGGCTGGGCGCTATTATGGGAGCCTTATGGCTGTAACTCTTAAAGGGGCTCTATCAGCAAAATTCTGCTAATAGAGCCCCACATATGCATGAACAGCCTTTAAAAAGGCTATTCAGGCACTGTAAATGTTATATTAAATCCCGGTCCGGTTTTTTAAATAAAAGCATTAAAACATATATGCTAATCTTAACGAACATGCACCATGGGCAGGATAAACGATGCGACGTCAGCTTCGGGCACGCCTGCCTCTTCTGTCTTCTTGTAGTAACGCCCTCTGGTTCCGTGTCTTCCAGCTTCTTCTCTTCAAATCCCACTCCTGCGTAGTAGCGCTTCCCTCCGAAGCGCTACTGCGCAGGCTCACTCGCCATTTTACTTAATGGCAGTTAGTTAGTGAGCCTGAACAATAGCGCTCCGGAAGGAAGCGCTAATACGCAGGAGCGGGATTTAAAGAGAAGAAGCCGGAAGAAGACACGGAACCAGAGGGCGTTACTACAAGAAGACAGAAGAGGCAGGCTTGCCCAAAGCTGACGTCACATCGTGCATCCCCGCCCATGGTGCATGTTCGTTAAGATTAGCATATATGTTTTAATGCTTTTATTTAAAAACGGGATCGGGGGTTAATATAACATTTACGGTGCCTGAATAGCCTTTTTAAAGGCTATTCACGCATGTGTGGGGCTCTATTAGCATAATTTTGCTGATAGAGTCCCTTTAATAGTACCTTTGGCTGACACTGTTATGGGGACTGTGGGGCTATCTACAATATAAGAACACAGTGAGTTGCACTGCGAGGGGGCACTAAAGGGCTTTTTGCCTAGTGCTATCAGAGATATTCTGGGCACCTGAAAACTTTGCTGTAGCACGCACAGTGTTTCACGTAGTGCATATGTCCATAAATTCTTTGATCAGTGCCCAGGTCTGGAGAAACCTATGTATAATCTTATTATCCTTCACATGAAGAGCTCATACATGTTAATGTAACAAAGATAAGTGTAGTGACGTTGGTAGTGACCTCCGAGGTGTCCGGAACAAACCTCTAGATATCAATAGACATGGGTTATCCCCTTAAAAGGAAACTAAAGCAAAGTGTGTTCAATAGGAGTCAATGGGAGTCACTCCAGCTCCCATCCAGCTACTGAAAACAGTGGAGTGACTCATGTGCAGACAGCCAGTGATTTAGGAATTAATCTCTCCGAGTCCACACACGCATGACCCCAGGTCCGCACTAGATACAGGCTGTAAATAGCTATTTTACATAATGCTGTAAGAGCACAGGATAACCAAATAAATTATCTATAGTACATAGAACCACTCGTGTTGTTTCCCTCTATCTTGTTCTTTAGAATTCTGTCTGTTTCTGTGCAGAAATGCTTACCTAATCCACAAGGGTTGTCACCCAGCTTTCCTGGATCCCGAATAGCAATATTTAGTCATGCAATGATATTGTGTTAGTGTTGCATAAGGCTATATTCAGACATTTGCATTTTACATAAATATCCATTAATTTCAATGCCTTCACTGTATTCATAAAAAAAAGGTGGAAGCCGGTTCATTTTTTTTTCACTGATGCAGAGGTATTAATGCATCACATCAATGAAAGGCTATGGGTCCATGATAAAAAAAAAAAAAAAGGGTGACATTTACAGATAAATGTTTAAAAATTCATCTGTTTTTCACAGGTGTAAAAATGGATCAACCGTGGACAGCTCACCATCCACTAGGTAGCTGGGCGAGGATCTGTCTGCGATAAGTGCAAACTTTTCACATCCGTAATATGTGGAAGTTAGAATCCATAGGTCGGAATGATCAGCTATTGGGAGCCGCTTTGTATACACAATACAGGGTTGGAAGCAAAAGTAGAAAACTGCATAACTGCAGGGCTCCTTAATTGTAGCTCAGCACCCACTGACTTCAATAGGAGCAAGCTGTAGTCATAGCTATACAAGGGACAGAGCTTTCTGATATAATGCGATATGTGACACGGAACGCTGCGGAAAATTTATCCCCACTCACTTCTAGTTTGACTCTGCCCATTCCCATCGATTTGTCTGTGTGCCCCCACAGAATATAATACTCTTACAGTCACCCTAACATTATATTCCCCCACATTATAATGTTCCCCTCCAATTGCCCTTACACTATAAAGTCCTTCTCCTAGTTCACTCATAGTTTAATGTCACCCTCCAGCTGTCCCATAATTTATTGTCCCCTTCCAGTTGCCCCGAGTATAATGTACCCCTCCAGCTGCCCACAGTTTAATATCTTTGTATAGTTGCCCCAGTTTAATGTCCCCCTCCTGCTGCCCCCAGTTTAATGTCCTTCTCTAGCTGCTACCAGATTAATGATCTGTTCCAGCAACCCCCATGGTGTAATGTCCCCTCCAGATGCTCCCAGTTTAATGTCCCTATCATCCAGCAACCAGCAATTATGATCTTTTTTTTTTTTTAATGTAGATTGTGAGTCCCATATAGGGATCACAATGTACTTTTTTTTTTCTATCAGCATGTCTTTGTATGAGAGGAAATCCACACAAACATGGGGAGAACATACAAACTCCTTGCAGATGTTGTTCCTGGGGTTCGAACCCAGAACTCCAGTACTGCCCCCCCCCCCCAGCAATTATATTCTATGAGGTCCGTGTGGTTTCTCTGCTAACCACTTTTTAATGCATTCAGTATTCCATTCAGGGGTTCCCCAAGTAGACTCCCCAAACGGAATATCGAAAGCAGATGTGAACCAGGCCTAAGTTCAGATGTATGAATTTAGCAATTCCTGAGCCCAATGTAAAAACTGGTAAAAACTGGCCCCCACCTACCTTGTGTCACATAGAATAGTGGAATATTTTATGGGACAGAGGGACTTTTGAGGCCCTCTCAGGGTCCAGGGCCTGGTAGTGACTGCTATCTCTGCTCCTTCTATAGCTACGCCCCTGACCTGACTCTGAGGTTTGTCAATTAGCAAACCTGTATAGGAGACCTGTAGCTTTGCTTCAGCTTTCTGCCACAGGATGGAAAATTCTGGATAGTGAAGAAGAATCTGAGGCAGAAGACTACTCTGAAGACTACTGAGTGCTGATCAAAGTTTAGCTGATCAGTTTAACACAACTAAACAGATGGTCATCAATGTTAAAAAATAAAAAAAAAAACCTGATCCATTTCTATTTGGTTTTTTTAAAGGGAACAAAAGTATGGTACACTAAGTTTTTGTGTCCTTCAAAAAAACGAAACAATTGTTTTTTCTCTTTTTTAACATTGATGTTTATATAAACAGATGGCCATCCATTTGCCTCCATTTTTTGCATCCATTAAACAGATATTTAAAAAAAACATGATCTGAATAGAACCTAAGAGGTGTTCTTGCCAAGACTGATCTTCTTGCAGAAAATGCACATTTCAATGGTCCAGTCTCCCTTGAAATATCAGAGTCCCAAGTGCCCTGGGATTGATGCCACTTATCACTGCTTTAACTTTTGTCTTAGTTCTGCACAGGCCAAGTTACTTAAGTCTCCTTGTGCTCAGCATATGAAATCTACATTTTAGCAGCCGATGAGAATGACTTTCTCCAGAGACCCTGGTGTATGGTATAAGTGACGTCTCAGGCTCGCTGCAGTCAGCACATACTCCCTGACTATATATGGAATTGCACAGCAATGGTTTATCAGAGCTGCGGGAGAGTGTGACAGCTGGGAGCCAAGTTGCTGTTTCTATCCAAAGCCACTGATACATGCAAACTGGGTAGGAAAGTGTCTACAGATTTCTGGAAGTGCCGTCTGAAATTGGGACCTTGGTACTGAAATGAGGAGGCAATAACTGGCCAAGGCAACTATTATCATTTCTGTGAAGCCTTAAAAATGACTGGGATTTCTAAAAGGGTCTGCTTTGCAGAAACAGCACCAACCCTGTCCCCTGGCTATCTCTGATATTGGAGTTCTTGATTTCTGGAAAGAAAGAAGCAACACACTTTCTTGAGAAATTTCATTTCAGTGAAAATTTACGGGGCGCTCTTTATAGGGCATACTTGCTGAAATAGCAATTACAGTTAATTTAGGCATGACTTCCACTATACATGAAAGTTTACATATATAACATTAAATGGATATATCTTGGGATTATATAAAAGGGGATCTCCGATATTAAAGTTATTATTAATATAGAAGTTCCCTAATGTTTTATTAAAAGTTCCCTAAAGGATGCCAAAGTGAGCCCTGATCAGGTCTGATAGACACTAAGCTGCATGTTGGGATGGACACTTTGGTGTATATTACAGTCAAACCTGCTGGTCAGTATGGATACCAAGGCTACTGCCAGGCCACTGACCTATTTTATCCCTATAACACTATTCCTTCCTATGCGTTTTATTTAAAACCATTCAGTGGAGCAAGAAGACAACCATTGAAGGAACAAGGTTGATAACGATTTGGTGTGCTTTTGGTCATACAAATCAGCAGTATGCCCCCTTTTCATGCAGTAGGGTATTCCCCAAAGGTATGTCTGATGGCTCTGCATGTTCCTAAATTCCATAGTCTTGGTTTGGAACATTATGGCACTGGCGATCTTCAGTTTTTACCATCAAATGATTTCTCATGGAGTCCAAAATAATAAAGGAAACCTTGGAACTATATATGGACATTTGTATTATATGGTCATTAAAGGAAATATCTGACAGCAGTGGAATCAAAAGGTAAATTTGTGCAAAATTCAATCACTACGCTTCCCTGTCTTGAGATCTGTAAGCACCAAGCATTATTGTGCACTATTGTGCCACTGTGGCATGAAGAAAGGAATGTACAAAGTAGCATCAAGGGAAGATGGGGCTGGACAAGTTGTCACCCAACTTTCATCATACAATGGATAAAAAGAACATAGTTCATCTAGCCAAGGTGGAAAACTTCCAAGGCTGGCAGTGAAAAGAGTCAGCCACCAGGCATCATGGCCGCAGCCCAGAATTTTAGGACTTATCTTACAGCTTATACATGCTACTAGGGCTATGAGTGTCCCTACTATGAAGGTTACCTAAAGATGTCACCATTCTCCTGTGTAAGGTCTGGTTTAGAAGTGACTATAAATTCTATACGATAACAATTCAGCTGTATTTCCAATAGACTCTTGAATAGTTTAGGTCATTTCAGCTTCAGATTGCTATATAAATATTTCTTTGGTGACATTCTGTGATCTCTTTTCCAGGTTTCGTCAGCCCAGACCCTGAGCCGTGAGTTGGATATTCTCACTTGTCTCATATGCTGCTGTCACTTTCATACCATTGAAAGGACATTGTTTGAATAGATATGAGGTGACCACGTCTATATCTTGTAAATTCCAAAACTGCTTGAGCTTTTCTTGTAAACCCTTCAGCCATCGTCTCAAAGCCTCACCACAGTTACAAGGCGGGGGCTCTCTGCTGAGATTGAGTAACCTGATGAAACTGCTAAAATCTATGATGAGCAATGGAACAAGCCTGCAGTTGCATACATAGTAGTCATGTTTGTAAGCCAGTGCACATGAGAACCTTAGATTTTTATTTGCCAGCTTGAATGTATGTGCCAGCTGTAGGTGTGGTTTATTAGATACTATATTCTCAGAAGCATTCATAGTACTTGGTCACCCTTATACTTCTTGCTTTAAATGCCCTAATGTCCTTACAGAGCCCCAGCATCAGATGCCCTCAGAAATGGAAATCTAAGATGCCATACAGTTTTCAGCCTCAAATACCCTTTAGTACCCTCCCTAGTCGTCCTTGTAGTGCATGTCACAGACACTGAGTGTTCAGACATCCACATAGAACTTGTCTCAGATGCCCCTGGAAGTTCCTGCCTCAGTTGCCCACATAATTTTCTCAGTAGCAGATGCCCTGATATGCAGACATCAGCACCATAACTTATACAGAGTAAAGGATATTGTCACTTCAGCATCAGAAACATTGAATAAACCAGAGGGGAGGTCATGATTGATAAATCGTGGCCACTTTTTTGGACCTTTTCCAATTTCACATAAAATAATGAAAAAAGCAATACTAGGATTTCTTCTGGTGGTAGAATACACTTACAAAAATGGCCCCTGTCTACAATGATGGGTTAACTGATACATTTATCAAATGCTCTGTGTGGGACAGCCATGCATTGAGAGAATCCATCCATAACTGTAGCTCTCTATGGCATGAAATGTCACTGTCGAAAAATAATGCAGTTGAGGGGGAACAACCACTTTAAGTGCCTACTCGGCTGAACATTGCTGCAACCTGAAACTGGAACTGAACAGTTTGTGCCACCTCATCAACTTGCTGAGACCTAGACACACCCTGCACATTCCAAGGTGTCCAAGTGCACCCAGAGGAATATATATATATAACCACACGTAAAGTCACATATTTCAAATACAGTACATGTAATGTGGTCATCAGTGATGACACATTCATCTCAAGGAGGTTTATCATAGTTAATAAAACATTATGTTGTCCATGAGTAGACCTCACATCACATGGAGACTAGGCTGGAATCCAGAAAAAAGGTGGCAACCAATTCTGCACAGACTTACAGAGGACACAAACATGATTGACAACATGTTTGTGGTACCCAGGTCCCCTTTTTAATTAACATAGACCAAGACAATACATAAAATGAGAGAGGACTATATGAAAGCATTTTCACACCTTTTCTGTCCTGTTTATATCTGAGTGCCAGGTACATTGTATGACAGATACCATTGGCCTCCTTCGATCCCACTGACATACAGTGGGGTCCATTGGATTCTACCAAGGTGTCAGATCACCATGACACTTTTTACTGAGCGCTCCAACCAATCAGAAGCATTTGTGGGGCTCACGTTTGGGAGTTCCTTGACCCATAGATTTATTAGAAGCCAGAAATATTTGCATAGTCTACAACAGAATATGACAAAGCCTCTCTACATTCAAAACCTATGTGACAGTAAAAAGGTCCCCATAGTCAGAATGTATGAGAAAATACCAGATGCTTGCTCTTGGTCATACCAGCAACCTTAATTAAAAGGGTCAGCCATAGCAATATGACACTTCGACAGTCTGAAATCCCAAGAAGGTTCAACCTACCCCAAAGCCCTTTTCTGTATTGCTCCTATTACCATGGTGGCTAGTATTTAGCATGGTGACCCAGTGGTTAGTTCTAGGTTCAAATTCTGCCAAGGACACCACATGTGAGGAGTTTGTATGTTCTCTCTGTGTATGCGTGGGTTTCCTCCACACTCCAAAGACATACTGATAGAGAATATGAGCCCCACATGGGACAGTGTTGACAATATCTCTGTAAAGTGCTGCTGAATATGATGGTGGCTACATAAATAAGATAAAGTAGGGGCTGTATTGAGAATACTGCTGTTACCAAAAGCAAGTCTCACGGTTTAGACTAAATTTCTAAGGTAGTTCCTTCCCCTAGCTACCATTACTATTGATTGAGGCCAACCTCTCCTATTCCAGATGTGGATCACACCACTTCAAGCTTGTCTTCTCAGAGTAGGATGAACTTGCTTTTGATGGTTCTTCTATCATCTTCATGGTAAGGGAGAACAGTGGTATAGTGTTTCTTGTTTGCTTATATTGTTGACCCTGTGAAGAAGGACAGCCTTGCTCTAATTCATTTGGGTTTATGGGAAAGGAACCAGCTCTAAATGAGGTTCACCAACTACATAAACCTCTATATGTCCTCAGTTGCACCCATGCCAATGTTGCATACTCACAGTTACACTCCTACTTGTAGTTGCCTACTACTTACACTCTACCCACATTTTATTGTAAGTGCCTTATAAACACGCTACTAGTCTCTTTGGCCACCAAAGACATTTCTACACTAAGAAATGGCTGCTGGCGCTTTACAAATCTCTCTACAAAGTGCAAAAGAGCTCCTTGACAAAAAGCAGGCGGGAGTCAAACTGACACAGGGAGCAGCTATTTTGAGAGCAAATGGATCTGTTTGTGACACTCGATACAGAAGCCTCTGCAGCCAGAAATCATCAATTCATCAAGTGTCAATGTTTAGACCACTGGCAGCGTCCAATCACTGGGCCATATGCTCATGCCAAGAGAAATATTATAAAAGCAGATATGTGCCCGAGCTTATGCCAGTCTAGTAAAACAAGTATTTTTAAATCATTGTACTGCCATCCTGTGTTACATCATACACATGATCATTCATTATAGGACCATTCTATATCTTAGACAGCAAATAATACCTATTGCTACAAAAGTCATAATCTCTATTTAGGAAGACATACTTATGCTTTAGATGCTTCTAATGCACCTAGAAATGTTGTTTGTAATTTTGTATCGGGTTCATTCTCTCTGATTTGAGTTTTTTAAAGGGGACCTTTCATCGCTTGCACCAATGCCAATTCTTTACATCCTTTAATAGGTGCTGCTCCACTGAGTTTGGCACAGTTGGAATTTTTTACTCTATTCCCCACCATTCCCGAGTAAAAAATTTAGTTTAGTTTTGTCAACTATATTCTAATTAGTTTCTCTGCTGTCACATGGGCGGTCCCAATCTGTCTGCTCCAGATAAGAAGCACTCTCCTGAGAATACACAGCGGAATTATCATATTGGGTGCTGAAACTAACAGAACTGATTGCTCAGGAATGGTGGGGTAAGAAAAAAATTCCAACTGTGTCAGAATCAGTGCAGTGGCACCTAATGAAAATTTCAAAGAGTTTGGGTTGGTGAGGTGGTGAGAGGTCCTCTTTATGCTCATAAGGGTGTATAGTGTGCTTTCAGTCAATGACATGGCTCCCTCTACTGCTTCTTTTTCATGTTCTCCCTTATGCTGTTTCATGTACCCAGCATATCAATTGCTTAGACAAGGATATTGCCACTTATCACTTTGGAGCAATGGCAACTCCCTCATTAATCCAAGAAGCTCACTTACATATTGTAAAAAATGGCAATTACAGATGCATTGATTCACAAGGGAAAACACTGTTTGATTCAGGTGACCCTAATCCATATATCGGCTGGGTTCTAGACATAGACTATCTTTAAACCACTGATACAGAAACTACAGCTGCATCCTCAGTCCTCATCCACTTCCATTTCTATTTACACTATATTACACTAGATGGATTTTTGTGAACAATGAGATATATGAACATTTACAAGGAGCCTGAGAGGGATGGCAGGAGAATTACAAGAAGGTAAGAAAGACACGATGTTCCCTATAAGTTTCAAATATTCACATATATTATAACATTAGGTGCACTAGGGAAACTCCACCTTGGATTTATGGTGGCTCTATAGTCAGAAAATTGTCTCCTTGTTGTAAGATGTATTTTTATTTTTTTTTTATTTCTAAGGGCAAATTAACATATTGTTCTAAACTGGAAACCATCAGCAAGCTACTGTTAATGGTTGACTTACAGATTTCAATACTCTTGATCTTTTGTTGTACTCGGACATGTGTCATTGCTAGAGGTGTTTGGCTGCGGCTTTTCTCCTTCTCCCAACAGAATAGGTATGTGTACTTGGATCCTCAGAGCATTCATGTTTGGGAGATAGCTGTCTTATGTGTATGCTTGGTTTAATGAACACCTTCGCCCAAAAAGCACCATTATCCATACAGTCTTTATCTCTGCTATCTGAAGCTTTACACTTCTCACTATGGGTAAAAATGGAGTTGACTAAATTGTGCTAAAACTATGATTAGAGAACAAGCACCAATATTATACATAGGCCATGTCCGATGCAGCTTAGTTCTATTTAAGAAAAAGGTAAAACAAGACCTTCCTTCTATACTTAGATAAAACCCCTCTGATTCTGAGATAAAGCTGCCTTCGGGACTTTTCCCATACTGCTAAATACTGTATAACAAGCAGTGGAAAAATTCTGTATGAAAATAGAACATCCTTTAGTCTAATTTTGGACTTTCTTGGGGACATCCAGTAAAAAAAAAAAAAAAAAAAAAAAAAAAAAATTATATATATATATATATATATATATATATATATATATATATATTATACACTGTTTCTATCCTATTGGTGAAGTTACAAGTCAGGACTCTTATAACACATTAGTGGGTCCCTCAGATTAACTGTCATAAAATTGCCACCCATAAAGTGCCTACCCCTGATACCCCCCTCTCCAAAATGGTAACCACAAATGTAACCATACAATGCTTCAATATGCCACTGACATATATAACCGATTCCCTCCAGAGTGATCACGAAATGATGCCAGAGAAATCCCTTCTAGAGTATCTGTCACAAAGATGTATCCTAGAATGCCTACCACAGACTTGCCCAGAGTGTTTGCCTCTAGGTACCGCTAGAGTTCTGCCCAAGAGTTGCTCTCTAAGGCCTCTGCCAAAAACACACCTCATAAAGAGCTTGACCCTGGGATGCCTACAAAATGCCAGACACAGATGCACACATAAAATGTCTTCAGAAACCCAAAGGATGCCTGTATCTACACCAAAGTGCAAGAAGAGCAACTCCTCTAGTGTCTGTCACAGAAAGGCTACTGGCCTACATTACCTTGTCTGGATTAACCTGATTCCCTGATACCATATTCCACTCTCATTAAAAAGTCTACCATCTTTGAATTCTATGGTTATACATAAAAAAAAAAAAAAAAACATCTAATCCTAAGGTAAAATTTCTTAATGCGGTTGTCCATGCTAACCATTTTGTTAAGGTAGCAATGTTTAGAACTTTTAACTTTCAGGCTTCATTTCTCACCATCCACTACAACATCAAACCTGAGACTACCATCATTTTATAGACAATCATCTTGGCTGTCTCATACATAAATTTGATTTGCAACTATTTAGCATATGATTAGTTATGCAGATTCTTGTCACGTAACTAAATTGTTACTCATTTTCCCCTGTTGGGGGAATAATCTTTTTCTTCTTGTATGCTACTAGGGTTGAAAAGATCGGATCCCGATCGGCGATCGAGTAAATTTTACGATTACGATTGAGTTCCGATCTCGCCTAAAAAAGATCGGGAATGTAATTCCGATCCCGATCACTCAACTTACCTGCACAGAAGTGCTGTCACTGCCACTCCCCGTTCTTCTCACTCCTCTTCTTTCTCCTTCACATGCCTTCAGGGCGCCCTGCGCGCTCCTGCCTCCCTAGATTAATGTTAGAGATGCTGGGAGAAGGCAGGGCTTGTGGCTTAGCAGAGTGTGTGTGGGTACTGGGACGTGATGCACTCACGTCTCTCTACCCATACTCTCCTAAGCCACAACAAGCCCCGCCTACTCCCATCAACTCAAACACTAGCCTAGGGAGGTGGGGCCGCGCACGGCGCTCTGAAGGCATGTCAATGAAAGAGGACCGGACTGAGAAGAACGAGGATCTGTGCAGGTAAGCGGACACCAGGGGGGGCTAAGTAGCCGGGGGATTTTTTTTAATCACTACACAGCGTGGAGTCTGGAAATTGAAACACTTTTTGGACTCCATGCTGTGTAGTGAATAGGATCATTTTTAAAATCTGATCTTCAATAATTAAAAAAAAATCCCATTGACTTGCATTAGTATCAGAATTGGGATCGGGATCAGGTTCAGATGGAAAATTATCGGAAATCAGATTTTAAAAACGATCCTGAAATTTCAAGATCGGCTCAACCCTATATGCTACAAATTTCTCACATTCCCTAACACATTCCTTGTGTTATTAGGTTGATTCCCAAGTGTAAAGATCAGCCATGAAGAAGATTTCCCAAGAAAACAGAAACAGCATCATCCAGCTCATTAACAGTTTGAATAGTACAAAATGAAGTCTGTCCATTCAAGAGGTGGACATCAAGGCAAAATATCAGAGTCAACAAGTCAGTTCATCACAAGGTCTATCAGTTCTGGCGTGACAAATATGGTAGTGGAGGTGGCTTGTATGCATCGTAATAGTGAGATCACAGATGTCTATGCAAGCACTACACAGTCTAGAATGTGGTCTGAAAAAAGGTGAAAAAGCCTCAAGTTCAATATTGTCATAAGTGGACAGTAGAAGATTGGAAATCGGTGATTTTGGGTGTGATGAAGCTAAAGTCAATAGATGGGGCTCTGATGGGTGCAAATGGGCTAATGGATCAAGAAGTTGAAGGAACTGTTAAATTTTGTTAAGAAAGCCTGATGATATGGGGTTATGTTGGATACTTGACCAGGATCCATGGTGGTCTCAATGCTGAGCTATATGTCAGTATCTTACAAGACGAGTTACTTCATACATTCGAGTACTATGGCTATGAAAAGGACAATGACTCAAAGCATACGTCAAGAAAGCAACGATGCTGGATTGGCCCGCACAGTCCCCAGACCTCAATCTAATCGAACATTTGTGGGTAGAGTTGAAGAAAAAGCTGTATTCGAACCCAAGTGACTCTACCAGTATGCACCAACATTGGGAATGTGTAGTAAAGACCTGGTATCAGATTTCAGTTGAGACATGCTTGAATTATATCCAGAGCATGCCCAGAAGGATTCAGGCAGTGTTGAAAGCCAAAAGGTAGAGTACCAAAATAAAAATTTAATTTTTAGGAGCAAAACAGTAATAATACAAGAAACTGCATAACTAATCATATGCTAAATAGTTACAAGTCAAATTTATGTAGGAGATAACCAAGATGATTGTCTATAAAATGGTGGTAGTCTCACATTCATAGCTGTAGTGGATAGTGAGATATGGAGCCTGAAAGTTAAAACTTCTAAATATTGTTACCCTTCTGTTCGTCAGAGGCCAGAGAAAGTGAAAAAAGGAAATAAAAAAATATTCACCTGCCCCAGTGTCTCCCAGCATGGTCAGATCCTTCAGTTCCCCACCACACAACATCTGTGAAGACTAAGGAATTAACTCGGGACATCATAGGGGACTTCCGCTTGAATAAGACACCAGACCAGACCGCGCTGGGGACACCCAACCTCACATACCAGACCTCATAAGAAAAACCTTTATCTTGGACAATCCCTTTATAATTACTATAGGTAAATATAACCTCAGAGTAAAACTGTTCCTCTAAGGTTATAGTTACAGATTGCAGGGTTTCATTATTAAATTAACAAAAATGAATCCATAATGGAAAAGCCAATTAAATCCACCTCCTGAATCAATAGCTTGTAGCATTTCATTTGGGTTGATGTCTGGACTTTGACTGGGCCATTTGCTGGTGTGCAGAGGATCATTGTCCTGTTTGGCTAAGCTGTAGGCTGCAAACTATCATTATTAATGTGCATTGTTATTATCCGTCATAGGACATTAACAGTAGCAAACAGGCGGGGTGCGGATGAATGTGGAGCATTATACTGTGCCGGAGCCACTTATAATGTGGAACATTACTGTGTACTGTTTATGTATGTGTGGGTCTTTGCAGATGTAAACAAAAGCAGAGGATGCCAGGAGCTCACAAAGAACACAGAAATCACTCATTACACTACTTAAGGTATTTAGGTGCACTTATTAACCTATTAATAGTACTAACAGACCTTTCTTGAAAATTCAGAAAATTCAGCTGATAGCTCAGTTTCTATGAGCATTGCATGTTCTGACCTTAGGGTAAATTTGGGAAGATTGCAACTTTGTTGAATGTTTCCCACTTGTGAATGATCTTTCTCATTGTAGAATGATGGGCTTCAAAGATCATTGCTGATGTCTTTCTTCCTTGGCATTGTGTTAACACATGCCTGAATGTTCCAGACCAGCAAACTGCCAAAACTTCTCCTTTTATATGAGATGGTCATACCTGCTGATGATCAATTAATCAAGAACATTTGATTGACACACAACTCCTATGCAAGCAGTAAGGATGTATGTAGTTTTTCACCCACAGTGCTTGTACAATATAGCCTGATTTTTGTTAAATAAATAAATAAATAATGATGCAATAAATTTTGTCATGTGTTGTTTATCTGAGGTCTTATTTGAAGACTTTCTAAAGTCCAGATTTTTTGTATTATGTCCTGATATATAAAGCCATATAATTAAAGAGGGTGTACTTTGTTTGTCTCACAACTCTGTGTATGTATATATATTGTAAAAGCGGGTGCTTGGGGCTGGTTGTCAGGCAAGTAAAATACACGTGAAGCTTGGTCTTCAGGTTCAACGGATGTTCGGTTTATTAGGAGCAAATTCACAAAGTTCAACATAAACAGCTTTCTTCAGCAACAAAGGAAAAGAAAAGGCTTACTTCAGCCACAAGGCAATGCAGTCCATAAACTTAGCAGGCTGGCCCTTCTGGTTCTCCTCAGCTATACTGGGTTTGGGTCCTCAGCTCTCAACAGCAGCAGCAACAATGAAAGACAGAGACACACCCAACTGTGGGACAGGGTTTAAGGCTTACAAAAAAGCAAAAGAAAGTTATGTGACTCACCATACGATACAAGGTGCACGACCTAGTTCTTCCGGACTTTCAGAAGAAAAACCACTTGCAAAGATGAAGGAGGTAAAGTCCGCAACTCTTGTTCGTAAAAAATATCAACTTTTATTCCATCATTTAAAAAGTTTGACAAAAGATGTCATACAAAAGAAGTGAAAAAAGAAAAGGAAAAAACGTGAAATAAAACACATCAAGAGATCATATCTCTGGCTTGGCTGACGCGTTTCGAAACCGCAAAGGTTTCTTAATCATAGCCTGGTATATGCCTTACATGGACTAACACTCACCATTCCCTATAAATACTAAGTTCAACAGGTGTAATTGATAGACTTTCTATCAGGGAAGATGGTAACTTCCTGTTGTGTATACTACAAGTTTGTAAATAAAGATTTGTTAAAAAAAAGAGACTCATTTCTATTTTTACTACTGTTGATACAGTGAAAATATCACTAACAATTAATATATTTACTTATGTCTAAATACAAAGAGATAAGGGTATGTGAAATCAAAGGGAGGGACATATTACCGTAACTGTTAGCCAGATCCCCTTCATAGTTTCTGCTCCGATCACATAACCGGAGCTGACCAATCAAAACCCACTACTTCCGTAGTGGGATGTATTATAGTTTACATAGCTATGTATATCATGAAATCGGGCTAAAAAGATCCATAGCTTTTCATAACCAAACTCACAACATATAAGTCTGTGTATACATTCTCATATTATAAGTTCATCTTCTTTAAACAAACTTTTGACTAAGGGTATGTGAAGTCGTAGAGAGGGACATGTTCCCATAACTATTGCCCAAATCCCATTCATAATTTCTGCTCCGATCACGTGACCGGAGCTAACCAATCATAACCCACTATAACCGCAGTGGGATATGTTGTAATTTACATAGCCATGTATATCGTGGAATAGGGCTAAAAAGATCCATAACTTTTCATAACCAAACTCTCAACAAATAAATCTGTATATACATTCTCATATTATAAGTTCATCTTCATTAAACCAACTTTTGACTGTATGGTATTATTCAATTTTTCAATTTTCCAATCTGCGACTTACGGTCACGTGACTACAAATGAACCAATGAATGTTCCCCAGATCCCACTCATGGTTTCTATTCCGATCACGTGACCGGAGCCAACCAATAATAATCCACTACCTCCGTAACAAAGCGTAGTGTAGTTTGTATAACCATGCATGTCAAAAGAAAAAGAAAACGATCAGCAAATGCCCAATTTGACAGCGCAACCACACAGCAGCAACCATAAATGTAAACAAAGGTAAGTACTTAATAGCCAGATCTAAGTTAACGAAATACTTCAAGTGTCAGTGACACCTCGAAGTAATTCAAAAAAAACTCTTTTTATGATGTCCAGTTTATATTGTTTGAATCCCCAGGTTCTATGTAATGAATCAGTGTAAATGATTGGATGATGGACTACCATTCACAGCCTTAATACTTCGTCGACATCAATAATATAAAGATGTATTCTCCAACCAGAATACAACAGTTACATATTTGAAGGGCGGGTGTCAAAAACTAACCCTAGCCGTCAGTAAATAAGGGATAAATCCGATCTCATATTGAGACCTTGCGGTTGTCTACAGCCAAAGCGCAGGATCCAAAGGGCTTCTTTTTTTTAACAACATTTCTTTAATATTACCTCCCCTTTGGGATATTTGAATGACAGTTAGTACATAGGGGTTCTGTCTCTACATTCAGATTTTGGGGAATAGATGTCATTCAAATATCCCAAAGGGGAGGTAATATTAAAGAAATGTTGTTAAAAAAAAGAAGCCCTTTGGATCCTGCGCTTTGGCTGTAGACAACCGCAAGGTCTCAATATGAGATCGGATTTATCCCTTATTTACTGACGGCTAGGGTTAGTTTTTGACACCCGCCCTTCAAATATGTAACTGTTGTATTCTGGTTGGAGAATACATCTTTATATTATTGATGTCGACGAAGTATTAAGGCTGTGAATGGTAGTCCATCATCCAATCATTTACACTGATTCATTACATAGAACCTGGGGATTCAAACAATATAAACTGGACATCATAAAAAGAGTTTTTTTTGAATTACTTTGAGGTGTCACTGACACTTGAAGTATTTCGTTAACTTAGATCTGGCTATTAAGTACTTACCTTTGTTTACATTTATGGTTGCTGCTGTGTGGTTGCGCTGTCAAATTGGGCATTTGCTGATCGTTTTCTTTTTCTTTTGACATGCATGGTTATACAAACTACACTACGCTTTGTTACGGAGGTAGTGGATTATTATTGGTTGGCTCCGGTCACGTGATCGGAATAGAAACCATGAGTGGGATCTGGGGAACATTCATTGGTTCATTTGTAGTCACGTGACCGTAAGTCGCAGATTGGAAAATTGAAAAATTGAAAAATACCATACAGTCAAAAGTTGGTTTAATGAAGATGAACTTATAATATGAGAATGTATATACAGATTTATTTGTTGAGAGTTTGGTTATGAAAAGTTATGGATCTTTTTAGCCCTATTCCACGATATACATGGCTATGTAAATTACAACATATCCCACTGCGGTTATAGTGGGTTATGATTGGTTAGCTCCGGTCACGTGATCGGAGCAGAAATTATGAATGGGATTTGGGCAATAGTTATGGGAACATGTCCCTCTCTACGACTTCACATACCCTTAGTCAAAAGTTTGTTTAAAGAAGATGAACTTATAATATGAGAATGTATACACAGACTTATATGTTGTGAGTTTGGTTATGAAAAGCTATGGATCTTTTTAGCCCGATTTCATGATATACATAGCTATGTAAACTATAATACATCCCACTACGGAAGTAGTGGGTTTTGATTGGTCAGCTCCGGTTATGTGATCGGAGCAGAAACTATGAAGGGGATCTGGCTAACAGTTACGGTAATATGTCCCTCCCTTTGATTTCACATACCCTTATCTCTTTGTATTTAGACATAAGTAAATATATTAATTGTTAGTGATATTTTCACTGTATCAACAGTAGTAAAAATAGAAATGAGTCTCTTTTTTTTAACAAATCTTTATTTACAAACTTGTAGTATACACAACAGGAAGTTACCATCTTCCCTGATAGAAAGTCTATCAATTACACCTGTTGAACTTAGTATTTATAGGGAATGGTGAGTGTTAGTCCATGTAAGGCATATACCAGGCTATGATTAAGAAACCTTTGCGGTTTCGAAACGCGTCAGCCAAGCCAGAGATATGATCTCTTGATGTGTTTTATTTCACGTTTTTTCCTTTTCTTTTTTCACTTCTTTTGTATGACATCTTTTGTCAAACTTTTTAAATGATGGAATAAAAGTTGATATTTTTTACGAACAAGAGTTGCGGACTTTACCTCCTTCATCTTTGCAAGGGTTTAAGGCTCCCACTGCTGCTATTACCAAACCCTGGGATAGAGCATCGGGCCCGGGTCTACCAACAAACCCCAAAACCTGGACATGGATTCGTCCCTCACCAGGTGGAGAGGAGCCATCTCAGTGGGATATATCTCCCCTCCACAACCATTCCCACTGCCTGCCTACATATCCTCCCCCTCTGCCCAAAGCCGTAGGGTTGGGCACCTTTGGAAAACAAACAATGGGTCCTAGACAAGGCATCCGCATTTGTGTGAGCTCTCCCAGGTCTATGTTCAACTATAAAGTCGAAGTCCTGTAACAATAAAAACCAACGTGTCACTCTCGCATTATTCCCATTATTTTTACTCATCCACTTCAGTGGAGCATGATCGGAGATTAGCCTGAATCTCCTGCCTAAGAGGTAATACCTCAGTGAGTCCAGGGCCCATTTGACTGCTAGGCACTCTTTTTCCACAATGGAATAGTTCCTCTCTGCAGAATTTAATTTCCGGCTTAAATACATTACCGGGTGTTCCTCTCCATTGACCTCTTGCGACAATACGGCTCCTAAGCCGACCTCTGAGGCATCAGTTTGCACTATAAACTCTTTACAAAAAGAAAAAAGAAAAATGTATCAGCTCACCGTATAAAAACTTTATCATATGTAGTCCTCCGGGGAGCACGGCTTGCAGGTGGACACAACACTGCTGGTAATGGTTTCCAAAATATCCAAGATAAAACTTGCCAGCTACTGCCGAAAGGACTTTAATAGAAGACGGATATCCGTAGCTTAAAATTTAACTTTTATTTTCGTCCATAGATTAAAAAAGTTACATGGTAACTTGGAGTCTGGCCTGCTGTATACAAGGCGACGCGTTTCAGAACTATACGTTCCTTCGTCTCGGCTAAACTCTTTAGCAAAGTCTGGTGCTATTAATACTGGTTGTCTACACAGGGCTGTTTTAAGACTCTGAAAAGCCCTCTCTGCCTCGGGTGACCACTGTACCATCACTGACTTTCTTCCCTTAGTGAGGTCAGATAAGGGTGCTGCCATGCTAGCGAAATTGGGTACAAACCGCCGGTAATACCCCACAATTCCTAAAAAAGCTCTCACCTGTTTTTTTGTGAGTGGGCGAGGCCAGCTTTGTATGGCATCTACTTTATTGTTTTGGGGTTTAATCAAGCCCCTCCCTACAACATAGCCCAAATACCTCGCCTGCTCCATGCCTATGGCACATTTTTCTGGGTTGGCTGTAAACCCTGCTTTCTTAAGAGAATCCAAAACAGCCTGAACCTTGTTCAAATGGCTGTTCCAATCCAGACTAAAAATAACTATATCGTCTAGATAGGCTGCCGCATATTCTGTGTGTGGGGCAAGGATGGTATCCATTGCCCTTTGGAAGGTGGCAGGAGCTCCCTTCAGACCAAATGGCATCCTGACATATTGGAAACAACCGTCAGGGGTGGAAAACGCCGTTTTTTCCCTGGCATCTTTAGCCAGTGATATCTGCCAATACCCCTTTGTCAGATCTAGGGTAGTTATGTATCTGGCTGGGCCCAACCTTTCAATGAGCTCATCTACCCGCGGCATAGGGTAAGCATCCATTTTTGAAATGTCATTAAGCTTTCTGAAATCATTACAAAACCGCCAAGTCCCATTAGGTTTAGGAACCAGTACAATGGGACTAGACCAGTCACTCTTGGAAACTTCAATCACACCCAGAGATTACATCCTCTGTACCTCTTCTGAAACAATCTTCCTACGGGCCTCAGGTATTCTATAGGGTTTTACTTTTACATGGGGTTCTGTAATTATCTCATGCTCAATCACAGTTGTACACCCTGGTAAACCAGAAAACATCTCCTGGTTGTGTTGCAGGAATTCTTTTGTTTCTTGTTTTTGTGAGGTTGACAGAGTCTCTGCTATGCCTACTTTATGGTGTCCTGACTCAACATTTGGGGATGGGCAGGTTACCATGGCCAAGGACTCCCTTTCTCTCCAGGGTTTGATCAGGTTTACATGGTAAAGCTGGATGGGTTTTCTTTTCCCTGGTTGGTGCACCTTATAATTTACCTCTCCAACCCTTTTCAGGATTTCAAAAGGGCCCTGCCACTTCGCCAGAAATTTGCTTTCTACAGTGGGCACAAGTATTAGGACCCGGTCCCCAGGACTAAACTCTCTAACTCTTGCAGAGCGATTATATACACACTTTTGCATTTCCTGTGCTTTCTGCAAATGCTCCTTTACTATGGGCATTATCTTGGAGATTCTCTCCTGCATGTTTGCCACATGTTCTATAACACTGCGGTATGGCGTGGCCTCAGATTCCCATGTCTCTTTAGCAAGGTCTAAGAGACCACGGGGATGTCTACCGTATAATAACTCAAACGGGGAGAACCCTGTAGAGGCCTGAGGAACTTCCCTAATGGAAAATAGCAAGTACGGTAACAGGCAATCCCAATCTTTCCCATCTTTTTCGACAGCCTTTTTTAACATTGCTTTTAGGGTTTTATTAAATCTCTCTACCAGACCGTCAGTTTGGGGATGGTACACAGAGGTTCTTAGCTGTCTGATTTTAAAAACCTTACAGAGTTCCTTCATGACCTTAGACATAAAAGGTGTACCCTGGTCTGTCAAGATCTCCTTGGGAATCCCCACCCTAGTGCACATATGAAACAGCTCCTTGGCTATGCACTTGGCTGTGGGTTTCCTTAAAGGGACCGCCTCTGAATACCTGGTGGCATAGTCCAGTATAACCAAAATATATTGATGCCCTCTGCCTGACTTCACCAAGGGCCCTACAATATCCAAAGCAATCCGTTCAAACGGAACCTCAATGACAGGCAAGGGTATCAAGGGACTCCTGAAATGTGCAACAGGAGCATTTATCTGGCAGGTTGGGCAAGACTTGCAATAGTTTTCTATCTCTTTATAGCACCCTGGCCAGTAAAACCTTTGCAAAATTCGTTCCCTGGTCTTGTCAGACGCTAAGTGACCCCCTAATATATGAGAGTGGGCCATATCCAACACCATTTTCCTGTATGGTTTAGGAACCAGTAGCTGTTCTACAGTTTCAGCATTAACCCTTGTCACACGGTATAACAAGTTGTTGTGCATCTCAAAATAAGGATATCGCAGTTCAGCCCCTGGCTCCTGTGGTACCCCATTTAGGACTGTCACATTTTCAAAGGCGGTTTTTAGGGTGGGATCTTGTAGTTGTGCAGTACCAAAGTTAACCCTTGATACTTCAAGGTCTGGGAGTACGGACTCCGTATCTGTGGACTCATCCTCATCCCCTAATAACACCGCCAAAGGAAAATTATCTGTCCCTTGAGCGGTTGCTTCATACCCTGAAGACATCCTGTTATCTGAAACAGACACTTTTACATCAGAAGGTGACAATTTATCCCATAATTCCCAAAATAACGGAAAATCCTGCCCTAATATTGTTTCATAGAGCAAGTTTTTAACCACGCCCACTTTATGGGTGACACTCCCACACACAGTCTCTATGTGTACTTGGGTTACTGGATAGTTCTTTGTGTCCCCATGTATGCACACAACTCCCATGACTTGCCCTGGGTCACACAACACAGGGAACAGTTCATCTCTGACCAGAGTTACCAGACTCCCTGAGTCAAGTAGTGCAATGACTTTGGTGCCATTAATTGTAAGCTGACACCTTTGGGGTCTGTCCAGGTCAGCGGTTATGGCGCTGCATACTGGGTGGGCAAACATGGAGCAGCATCGCGCCATATTACAATCCATAGGTTCTGATTTCTCAGGACAATGTGCCCAGGAGCATGACACCTCCAGCATACTATTGGGCGAGGCTGTGCTTTGGCACTTGCTCCTACCTCTTCCAGCTTCTGGTATGCAGGGAATGGCCTCTGTTCCTCGGCCGACTGATTCCATCTTTTACTGGCCCCGGGGTTCCTCAAGGAAGTTTTTTCCCCCTAGTGGGGTGTACAACAAAGTTTTCAGCAGTAGTATACCTCTCAACCAACTCCACTAGGCTGTCTGCGTTGTCTGGACTTCCCCGGATAACCCAGCGCTGTAATGGAGCAGGGAGAGCCCTTACATAGCGATCCATTGCGACTCTCTCCACCATCTGTTCTGAGGTAAGTGTCTCAGGAAGTAGCCACTTTCGGATCAGGTGGAACAGGTCATACATCTGGGACCGCGGCGGTTTTTCTAGAGAGAAGGACCACTGCTGCACCCGCTGCGCTTGGACTGCCACACTGACTCCTAAACGGGCAAGTATCTCGGCTTTCAACTTGCTGTAGTCCTTAGAGTCTTCTACAGACAAATCAAAATATGCCTTTTGCGGCTCGCCAGTCAGGTAGGGAGCCAGTACCTCCGCCCACTGCTCCTTAGGTAGCTTTTCTCTGTCTGCAGTGCGTTCAAAAATAGTCAGATAGGCCTCCACATTGTCCTCAGCAGTCATTTTTTGTAATGAGGCATGTACCTTTTCCCGAACATCACTCACAGGAGTGGCTACAGGTACATTTGTCTGCGCTGCCACCATTTTTAGGAGAGTTGCCATTTGCTCCATCAGCAAGCGATTGGTCTCCTGCTGTTGCACAGCAGAGCACACCAACTGCTGGACCAGCTCCTCCATAGCTCTGGTATAGTCCTTTGGGCAATGTGGCGGTCTCCACCCAAGACATACACAGCTGAAACTGCCAATTTCAATGGTTTGTTGCGCCAAACAACGACACTTGCCTGCCCGCGTCCTCCACCATATGTAAAAGCGGGTGCTTGGGGCTGGTTGTCAGGCAAGTAAAATACACGTGAAGCTTGGTCTTCAGGTTCAACGGATGTTCGGTTTATTAGGAGCAAATTCACAAAGTTCAACATAAACAGCTTTCTTCAGCAACAAAGGAAAAGAAAAGGCTTACTTCAGCCACAAGGCAATGCAGTCCATAAACTTAGCAGGCTGGCCCTTCTGGTTCTCCTCAGCTATACTGGGTTTGGGTCCTCAGCTCTCAACAGCAGCAGCAACAATGAAAGACAGAGACACACCCAACTGTGGGACAGGGTTTAAGGCTCCCACTGCTGCTATTACCAAACCCTGGGATAGAGCATCGGGCCCGGGTCTACCAACAAACCCCAAAACCTGGACATGGATTCGTCCCTCACCAGGTGGAGAGGAGCCATCTCAGTGGGATATATCTCCCCTCCACAACCATTCCCACTGCCTGCCTACAATATATATATATATATATATATATATATATATATATATATATATACTTATGTGTGCTAGTACTTGCTCTTGCTTTTTCCTGATTGTGCAGTTCTGTTTAGTGAGCATAGCAGACATATACTATTCTATACTCTGCACCCAGTGACCTCTGTCTTCAGAAATCTATATTTGACCAGTGAAGAGCCTGCATATGTCTCAATCAATCAATGCTGTATACTAGGTTAAAGGGAATATAATCTGAATATAATGGTTTTTGATAATTTATCCTATGCAATAAAATATATTCAGTAGCAGTAGTAACCTGTAGCTTATAGTTGTTGCAAAACTACAACTCCCAGCATGCCCCAGATGGTGAGAGTGTAAAGAACTGATTGAATATGAGTCACGTGTGCACAGACATATCCGGGTGAAATCAAGGACTGTCTTTTCAGAATAACGGCGAGGTGAATTTGTAAAACTCAAAATGCAGCCTCCTTTTTACAAAATGTATCTAAGTTGAGTTGCTATGGGTTGTCACTGACCCAGTTATAATTGCAATAATGCCTATGTTATCTTATTGTATCGACATTTACCTTGCATGACTGTGGAACACCAGTGTTAAGTTTACTGCATTGCTAATTTCTCTATAATGTTGGTAAATGCCATTATTGAAGTGTCAGGTAATGTATATACAGTCATTGCCATAAGTGCTGGCACCCCTGAACGTTTTGTAGAGAATAAAATATTTCTCCCAGAAAATTAGTGTAATTACACATGTTTTGTTATATACATGTTTATTTCCTTTGTGTGTATTAAAAAAATCTAAAAAAAAGGCAAATTGACAATGACCCCAAAGCATATTTCAAACAGGACCCAGAAATGGATGGAAACAAAGCACTGAAGAGTTCTGACGTGGCCAGCAATGAATCCGGATGTAAATCCCATTGAACACCTGTGGAGAGATCTTAAAATTGCTGTTGGGAGAAGAGAAGGCGCCCTTCAAGAGGTGTAAGAAGCTTGTTGATGGGTATAGGAAGCGATTGATTTCAATCAAATATTAATTTGAGGATACTAGTAATTTTTTCCAGCCCATTTTTGGAGTTTTGCATGACATTATATCATTTTTGGCTTTTTTTTTCTCTGTTGTTTGAGTTGTTCCAATTTACACAAAGGAAATAAACATGTGTGTAACAAAACGTGTAATTGCAATTATTTTCTGGCAGAAATATTTCATTTTCTGAAAAAATTTTAGGGGTGCCAACACTTACGGTCATTACTGTAGATATATGTATACAGTGAGCTGTGACACCACACATATATTTCATTGAATCATTCAACCATTTTAATCTTGTAACTGTTTACTAGATATTGGTGTGCACAACAGATGTAATGTGAAACGCAATATATAGTATGGAAAACGCACTGTGTATGGATTTTTTTGTATGGCACAAGCTGCAATGCTGAGCACTTCACAAAGTGGACGTAAAGTGTTATGTCTTACAAAGATCACAACTAAAGGACTGACTTCATAACTTACTGTATACTGTACTTACAGTGTAATAAGGTTCATTTTGTCTGATGGATTTTTGCCAGATTTAACCTTAACTGGACAGGACATTTTCTTCTTCCATAGGAGGAGAAGAGAATGTATTGTGGAGTGATTTTGTTAGATGTAACAATGTAAGAATAGTCTCAATTTCTCAGTCAGACGATGGCCATTTTTTTTCCTGCTCACTTTTTGGAAAAAGTGTGTGTGATAGAGACTGTGATGGGAAGTTTTGGACAGACCTCAAAGCTATGACTGGGACCAATGAGCCTTCAGCGTTGCCCAACATCCTTTAGGAATCTGCACCCCAAAGCTTTTGCAATTGCAGGTATATTTGTGTTTTGTGTAAGAGAAAAAGTGTACATTTTTATAGGAGACTGGCTAAAACCAGACAAACACTGAATAACCCCCAGGGTGAACCATCACCAAGCCCCAGCTTCAGTCTTGCAGATAACAATATTGTACCTCTACCCTATGGAAGATTGTTGTTTATTGTTCATCAGAATTACTCCACGTCCACCATGAGCTTTTGCATAGTTCATCCTTGTCTCTGGAGTCCTAAATCCTGCACTAACATCAAGGGCACTCCAACCTCCATCAGGTTCAGGGAAGCTTACTATAGGGAGTGCCCTAGGGAATACTACCACCACTATCTATACTGCAGGCCTTGCATCGTTCCCCCTCATTGCACCATCCCCAGTAGAGTACTGGAGGACTTACTGCAGCTATTGTGAGACCAACAGTGACTAACAGCTACTACAAACCTCCCAGCCCTCCTCTACTAGATTGTAAGAGTCATTTCTGTGACATTAGATAGCAGTATGGGAGAGGAACATTTGGCAATTGGTGTACTGCTTCGGGGATATGTTAGCTTTGAGCAGGGGCAGCACACTAAAGCACCCACAATTGTTGTGGACTTGGGAAGCAACACGTCAAGGAGAACTGAACACTCAGCTTGTTACAATATAAACCCTTGATGTAAGTAGCACATCTGTACATACAGTCCTATGAAAAAGTTTGGCCACCCCTATTAATCTTAATCATTTTTTGTTCTAAATATTTTGGTGTTTATAACAGCCATTTCAGTTTGATATATCTAATAACTGATGGACACAGTAATATTTCAGGATTGAAATGAGGTTTATTGTACTAACAGAAAATGTGCAATATGCATTAAACCAAAATTTGACCGGTGCAAAAGTATGGGCACCCTTATCATTTTATTGATTTGAATTCCCCTAACTACTTTTTACTGACTTACTGAAGCACAAAATTGGTTTTGTAACCTCAGTGAGCTTTGAACTTCATAGCCAGATGTATCCAATCATAACAAAAGGTATTTAAGGTGGCCAATTGCAAGTTGATCTCCTATTTGAATCTCCTCTGAAGAGTGGCATCATGGGCTACTCAAAACAACTCTCAAATGATCTGAAAACAAAGATTGTTCAACATAGTTGTTCAGGGGAAGGATACAAAAAGTTGTCTCAGAGATTTAACCTGTCAGTTTCCACTGTGAGGAACATAGTAAGGAAATGGAAGACCACAGGGACAGTTCTTGTTAAGCCCAGAAGTGGCAGGCCAAGAAAAATATCAGAAAGGCAGAGAAGAAGAATGGTGAGAACAGTCAAGGACAATCCACAGACCACCTCCAAAGAGCTGCAGCATCATCTTGCTGCAGATGGTGTCACTGTGCATCGGTCAACTATACAGCGCACTTTGCACAAATAGAAGCTGTATGGGAGAGTGATGAGAAAGAAGCCGTTTCTGCACGTACGCCACAAATAGAGTTGCCTGAGGTATGAAAAAGCACATTTGGACAAGGCAGCTTCATTTTGGAAACAAAAATTGAGTTGTTTGGTTATAAAAAAAGGCATTATGCATGGCGTCCAAAAAGAAACAGCATTCCAAGAAAAACACTTGCTACCCACTGTAAAATTTGGTGGAGGTTCCATCATGCTTTGGGGCTGTGTGGCCAATGCCGGCATCGGGAATCTTGTTAAAGTTGAGAGTCGCATGGATTCCACTCAGTATCAGCAGATTCTTGAGAATAATGTTCAAGAATCAGTGACGAAGTTGAAGTTACGCCGGGATGGATATTTCAGCAATACAATGATCCAAAACACCGCTCCAAATCCTCAGGCATTCATGCAGAGGAACAATTACAATGTTCTGGAATGGCCATCCCAGTCCCCAGACCTGAATATCATTGAACATCTGTGGGATGATTTGAAGCGGGCTGTCCATGCTCGGCGACCATCTAACTTAACTGAACTTGAATTGTTTGTCCAAAATACCTTTATCCAGGATCCAGGAACTTATTAAAAGCTACAGGAAGTGACTAGAGGCTGTTATCTTTGCAAAAGGAGGATCTACTAAATATTAATGTCACTTTTCTGTTGAGGTGCCCATACTTTTGCACCGGTCAAATTTTGGTTTAATGCATATTGCACATTTTCTGTTAGTACAATAAACCTCATTTCAATCCTGAAATATTACTGTGTCCATCAGTTATTAGATATATCAAACTGAAATGGCTGTTATAAACACCAAAATATTTAGAACTAAAAATGATTAAGATTAATAGGGGTGCCCAAACTTTTTCATAGGACTGTATATACCACACTGCAAGAGTTATGACAATGTCAGGAGTGAGCTGAGTGTAGGATTGTGAGTACCATTACTGCAGTGACCACAAAGGAGACTCCAGAAGAAATACTGCAATGCTGCCTGTTCTTACTACTGCCACTGAGATGGTAACTTCAGGATAGGTATTATGTTATTCTACACTGGGATTGTGGTCTACATACCATAGTGAGATATCTTGCCATTTGATACCCTTTATATTGTGCCCTCTCATATGTGGCTATTGCCATATATGACAGTGTCTGTAACCAAAAGCCAGTTGCCTCCTTGTGAGTAAAACCTGTTACAGTTACCACCTGTGTATGCTAGCTTCATTCCTTCATCTTTTCATGGAGAATCCAGTTATACTAAAAAGATTCTAGTAAGGTCTAAACCCTTACACATGAGTACAGCCACAACATCCGTCTTTTCACAAATGCGTAGCACTGTCTTTTTAATAGTACAGTTGTCAATGGTCACAATTCACAATGACAATGGTGGCCCTCTGCAAGAAATGTATCTCTTTCAGACTATATTTCCTTCATACAGGGGCAATGGTGAGAAGAAGGTTCAGCAGAGCATCCATAAGACCTGGTCTACCTTAGAGCTACTAATTTTTCGGCAACCAGTCGTTCCTGACCAGTTACGAGAAACACTTGCCTCAGCTCTTTATCGATTTAGCTTTGGCCACAGCTAGAACACGGAACCTTTAATTAAACCAATTACAGAGCTTAAAATATAAGTTTGATATATTGAAGGTATGGCTCGGGCCTAGCGCACCTAACAAGAGCCTGCTGGAGGTTGCAGTTTTGCAACAGTTGGAAATCTACAGCATAGAAGCTGCTGGTGTAGGAGATGATCATTCCCCAGGAATATGGGCTCTGGAAGAGCATAATGGAATGGTGGAAGGTAAACAATGGTCTGAATAACCACAATAAAGCAGAGACATACACCTATTGTATAAGCATGATGAATCCAAGTGGGAGAATAATACAGTTAGAGTCTATTTTACAAGGCGCAAACGTGATCTGTTCTTTTTCAGCCGGTGGAACACTCTGTTTTGTTCTTTCTGTGGAACAAGTGTTGCCGCCAAATAATCCCACTAAGGAAACTTCTGACAGAGAAAGTCTTAGAAGTTAAAATAAATAACTTTTCTTGTGCCCGACCTGATACATCATCAGATGTCCTTAGCAGCCCCGCAATCATAAGACATTTGCTGAAAAGTTCTACAGAACACAGGTATGAATGTCCTCTATTACATGGGCGCTGTTTTTTGACAGGTTTATGGAAGTCTTCACTATCCACATCTATCAGCATCTTCATACCAAGTGTGCACTTGACCAGCAGCCACATTCTACACATAGATTTCCTGATCTCCAATTACTTTGATTTTCAAGAGGGTCTTGAGGGTCCACCTGTTTTGTTTTTAGATTTTCCAGACTGAGGGCTCATTCTCCGGGCCAGATAAGAAGGGGTACTATGTCTCAGGACTGGGCCAATTTTCTTGGTTCATTTTTTTGTTTGGGTTATTGAAATAATTGTAGCTTCTTTTTTTGGTGATACATAGAGCTTTATTATGTTATTTTTATTTTTACATATTTTTTCTTCATTTTTTTATCTGGGACAATGTACGGTAAATAAAAAAGGATGGGAAAAGTGTCTGTTTATCACGTTTCACTTTTTTTAATAGTACATATAGTATTCCCTATCTGTTATGGTAATTTTTATGTAACTGACACATAGTGTTGTGTTGCCAGGAGAGGGGCTACAATTTGTCTTTTTATTTGTTTTTACATTGTGCCCCCCATAAGGTCATAATAAACATCTGGGGGACATATTAACATTGCTTTTTGGGGTGCAATTTTCCCCTGTAACTGGAATTTATATATTTAATCCCAGTTGCAAGAGGAATGCAGACCCGACCTGCAGAGCTGATCTGGGTCCTCTAGATCCCATTGGCTTCTAAGGTTCCTAGCCCATGGCAGATGTTGTGACCACCGGGCCATAGGAGAGCTGCATCATGGCAGCTCCCATAGCTGTGTACACAGCGATCGGAAAGGCAGGGATGGTAATAAACCAGTCCTTCCTTCCCTTAGGAGGTCTGACTGTTGTAACAGCTGACTCTCCATTTCTTCATCTTCACAATTGCGTAAAACTGCAAGTACGTAGGGGTACATACTTGCGGAGATGAAAGTGAATCGCCAAATGTATATGTTCAACGGGTGTTCTGGAACCAGTTAAGGAGACTGCCTTTGCTAGCCAACTTTCAGTGTACAGATACATACAGACCATAACTGTTCTGCTAAGGATTCTGCGAAAAGAATATCCAAATACGTTCTCCTTAGTAGCTCTCCCAGAGGAGTAACTTAAAGCACCTGAGCCCCATTGAAAAAATATGACAGAGTCTCCCAACCTACAATTTATAAGACTTCAGTGTTCTGATGCTACTGATACCCCTGCATACCCATTACCTATAACCTCCCTGAAAATAAAAGAATCTGTTATTTTTAATATAACAGATCCAACCATGTTGTGCTCAATGGTCAGCCACATACAAAAGAGAATAGATACACAATATGTTGAATAACACAGTATGCCATGGAGTTTGACAGAAGAACTAGCTGCCTTCATATGAAATTGAAGGCATATGAGGTACGGTATAGCATGAAAAACTGGTAAGGGTGCCATATTATAGCTCCATACAACATGGAGGTTGCACAGAATGATTACTCAGTTACTTATCTTTAACATTTTGCTTACAGTTTCATGTTATAATAGACTGGCGTCCAAGGGACCAGCATGAATCCAACCTATTGGATTTTCTTCATTGTAGGGGGTTAATAATCTATTATTCCATGCACCCTTCCTTAATTTTTTTCTTATTCGAACATCAACAGGATTTCACTACTATCGAGTATTAAACAATTTCCTTTTATAAAATGACCTATAAACTCTGATAGATGTTGCCATGTTGGATTCCAGCCAATAGCCCCAATAAACAAATGTGGCTTATTTTGCGGCAATTTGTATATTTCACCTCTACTAGCCTCTAACTCAATGGGTGCAAATCTGATTTTGGTGACCTCCAATATATTTTCTGGTTCCTAAATACACATGTTCATGGTGGCCCTGTGGTTAAGTTTAGATTTAAAAAAAATTTGGACTGAGCAATGCAAAACCTGCTTGAAATTTGTATGTTCATCCTATGTTTGCATGGTTTTCCATTGGGTACTCTGGTTTTCTCCCACATTCCAAAATCATTTGGGTATTTAACATTATATGAATTGGCCTTAGTATGTGCCTGTATTGGGAGAGGCTGAGCCCAGGCACTGTTACCATAGTAGATCCCAAAGATCCAACAGAAGACAACCCCACTTGAAGATGACCTTGGAATCAAATTATTGATACTAGGCCGAGGCAGTACTCCAGCAGGTAGCAGCCCCTATTTACTAACCGATCCCCACTCTTGCCCACTGCTGCCTTCACTTCCCCTTCAGCCCTTCAGGAGGCGCAGTGCAGCCCATATCACATCTCTGATGCTGAATAGCATCAGCATGTCTCTGACAGCAACATGATATTGAAGGCACAAGGCCCCCTGGAGAACTGAAGAGGAAGTGGAGGTGTCCGTGGGCTTAAGCAGGGATCAGTAAATAGGGCCACAGCAAGAGTATTTGTTGGGCAAAGCTCATGAGATTCAAACACGTCTGAAACAAAACTGCTGTTATTAAACTCTGGGGCCTCTTCAGACCCCAAAATCTAAACATCAAAGGCCCTGTCTATGCATAATGACCCTGGTGTGACTCACATGACTGTTGAGGTCCAATTACAGGCCACAGTGGTCTGTGACGTCATTGAAGATACCTGAAGACTGGCGCCAGAGGCCAGGAGAGATAAGTAAAAATGTTTTTTCATGTTTTATCACCTCCCCTGGGTTTCAAATCATTATATTCTGGTGTCTGAAGAGACTCCAGAGTATAAAAATGGTTTGTGGGTGATAAACCTGAAATTTTTGCAATATTTGCAACGAACACCACTGGGGACATTATACTGTGTAAAGGCCACTATGGGACATTATAGCTTGTGAAAGGGCCACTGTGGAACATTATACTGTGTCACAGGGCTACTATGGGTCATTAAACTATATTTAGGCCAGTGTGGGACATTATACGGTGTGAAGGGGCCACTATGGGACATTATACTATGCTAAGAGGTCAATATGTGCCATTATATTGTATAGCGGAGCCACTGTGGGTCATAATACTGTGTGAAGGGGCCAGTATGGCACAATATATTGTATGGAGGCCACTATGGGATGTTATACTGTGCTAAGGGGTCACTATGGGGCATTATATTGTATAGAGGGGTCACTATGGGGCATTATATTGTATAGAGGGACCACTGTGGGATATTATACTGTGTGGAATGGCCATTGTGGAACATTATAATTGGTGAAGGGGCCACAGTGTGACAATATACTGTGAGTACATAGGGAGTTATACTGTGTGGGAGACAGCTAAGGGAGTGTTTAACCTCGTGAGAACCAGGAAAAGGGGTGCTATGCCATGTGGGGGTGGGGTGGACCCAAGTCAAAAGTTTGAGATGGAGCCCCAGTCTTTGCTAGTTGCACCCCTGCTCCTACTAGTGTATATTTATATGCTTTGATTCTCAATCTATTACAACTTACTTGATAAAATATACTGTGTGTGCACTAACAGCAGCAAAGGTTATAATACAATTAAAAGTGGACATGCACAGATTCTTTATAGAAGGAGAGTTGTCAAGACACTGACAAAACATGATCATATTACTGTTTGGAAATGGTGGGGTTGTGACAACCACATGTGAGCAGGGTGGGGGACTATGGCAACCACGTATGAGCATGGTGAACCTCAAGCATGATGGATCTTAAAAATTGTTGACCTAGATGATGATGTATCTCAAGAATTATCAAAATCATTGTGTAGTCACACTTTAAATAGCTGGTGTTTGTTTCTTCTATGATAACTTACCTGGATGCAGCAATCTCAGATTTCTGTCGTGCTATGGCAGCTGCTCTTTGGGCTCCTTCTATACTTCTGTCTACTTTCTGTCTGATCTTTGCACTCTTTAGGGGAATCACTCTCTTCTTCATTCCTTTAATGAAAACATTGTTCCTATATTTTCCTTCTTCCTTTGTGCCATCTGGAAAGGTGGTACAACCATAGCCATGTCTTAGGTTGTCCAACCATTCACCCTCATACTTCAGCCCACTGGAACGCTCACTTATTCCAAAGCCAGATCTTTTGTCTTTCTTCCATTCACCCATGTAGACCTCAGTGGTAGTGGCATCAATGTCAGCCTCGACTGGTGGAAATTCTTCTGGTTCAGTTCCATCACCAAAACTAACTGTAGAAGTTGCATCACTAGCTCCAGAGCTCATACCGCTAACACTCTTCAAGAAGCTCAGTTTGCTCCTTTGGGATGAAAGTGATGTTTTAGAATCAGATTTCCTTAGCTTGCCTAATAGTGAACCTCTTCTGAAAAGACCTTTTTTTTGCTCCTTGAGAGCTTCAGCATCTGCATAGAGGGAAAGAGCAAAGCCACCTCTTGTAATAGTTGGAGATACTATATGATCTGGAGAGGCTGAAATGGCATCGTGTTGGGCCAGTGTTCCATTGCTGTGTTCACTGCGAAGGGAGGTCAGGGAGGTGCGCAAAGGATTTCGAACAACTGCAGCCATTCCATATGGGACACTTTGACGTACACCATAGCCCTCTCTGATTCCATTTGCAAACTGACCCTGGTAGGTTCCTGAAGACAAAGAGATAAAACCAAAAGAAGAACTTAACCTTTTTATCCTTTGATTCATATGATGGATAATCATTACGTCACATACCTATTCCATTATATTCAGTTGTCAAGATGCAATAGGTTAGCTGTCACATCTTAAAATAATATAAGAACACAGACACAGCTACTTTTGACCGAACATGTTATGCATTAAAGATCTTAGATTTTTATGTAACTTTTCATAATATTTAAAGGGGTTTATCATGATCGATTAATTGATGGCCTGTATGATTATAGTCCTACAACCACCACAGTGCTGCTCTCATCCATATGGCTCAGCACCATTTCCTTGAATAAGGCTGAATCAGACATTGCCAAAAGAACATGACTCCCATCCACCTGGTACTTAGACTCTCCCAAAGCTCATGTATATATGAGATGTCAATGCGTACTGGAAGTCCCCTTTAATGGTCTGTAATACTTGTGTGTTTCAATATGTATGTGTAATACCTAGTTCTGATAGCAGCACCAGCAGTGTTTGTAAAGAATGGTAGTTGTGGAGGCAGAAATAGTATTAGGATCAATAGTAGAAGTAAAGAGTGATAGCACTTGTAGTATTAGAAGTAGTGCATGTGGTGGTAGAAGTAATTTTAGTAGTGGTGGAGACAGTAGTAGTTGTAGTATAGTGTTAAGAAAGGTAGCAGTAGTATGGAAGTAATAGAAGTAGTATACACAGAAATTTCTGATGGCAACAATGTAACAATAATAGTTAATATTACAATTAATAATACTCACTCTCTTGTATCACCAGTGACACTAAAACACGTTTCTACACAATGAGCCATTCACAGCGCGTATCTGGACAGCATTTTTTGGACTTTATGAAATGGTTGCACTGACCATTATTGAAGTCCTGCCAATAAGTGTAAGCCTGGAGAACAGTCTCGCCTTCATGCTGCCCTCTGTATTATTCAAGCTGCCTTTCTTCAAAAATAACGCACCACTTATTCCTCAGTTTCTGAAGCTGGCCACAATTGTATAGAGAATTTTTCTAATATACACAAGGACCATTGTCCCAAATTTAGCTTAGGTCAGAAGTCCATCAGACATCAACATACTTTACTGGGGCTATCATTCCCAAGTAGCAGATGACCGTATTCATTGAATGATGCACTCCATACACTTAATATTACACATTATAAATATAAGGTGTCAGAACCAGGCTCAGTACTCCAGACATATCATATTCCCACGCCCCAACTGTAACACATTGCAGTAAAAATGATATCCTACAGGCCACCCAATATACCAATATATAATGCTGAACCAGCGTGTTTCTGGTCAACTGATCCCTTGAATAGTCTGAGCAGAGATCTGATATTTCTGTTGACTGATTGTAAAGCTTAGGGGAAAATATGTCCTATTTATAAGAAGAAGCGGGGAAATTCATTTTATTATAACTTATATTCATGTAATCGCCTGTATCTATCAGTATATGCCTAGCAGGTTTTCAATACATAGCTGTATAGTTGTCATGCAACTTCTATTTCAATTTATGCTGGGAGATGTAGTCTCAAAACAGCTCAATAACCAAAAGTTGAAGAGCAGTTCCTAAAAGGATAACAAATATAGATATGGCACAGCAGGGAGCACAATAATGAAAATTAATATGGCCTGCACGGTACAGTATGGTTATAGTAGATGCTAAGGTTACAGATGCACCAATGCCCTGGTGCTTCAGGTGGCTCACTGTCCCCAATCCCAACACCCCCCTCTCCCCCCCACACACACACACACAAGAGAGTATAACATATAATAATTTGTGGAAGGACTGTAATGTAATAGATTTTGCATTATAACCTATAGCCTCGAGTTACACAACTCTGGTTGATAGTTTGTGTCTGTGTTAGGGCCCCTGTGAGCATTTAATTCTATGTGGGGGGCCACTGTGAAGCATGTAATACTTTTTGGGGGCCCTGTGAGAATTTAATTCTGTGTGGGGACCACTGTGGAGCACGTAATACTGTTTGGGGGCCACTGTGGAGCATTTAATTCTGTGTGGGGGCCACTGTGGAGCACGTAATATTGTTTGGGGGCCACTGTGGAGCACATAATACTGTTGGGGGCCTCTATGGAGCAAGTAATACTATCAGGGGGCCACTATGGAGCCACTATGTAATAATGTCCCAGTATTGTTTACATGCCGGGTGCTGCACTGCTCACTCACTGTATTCTTGATAACTGCAGTTGTGGGTACTAAAGCTGTACCCCTTTCAAGTATCTGAGATATCGCTTCAGTACCCGTAACTGTGACTATCAAGAATTCACTATAGGAAGGGGGTAGGAAGCCCTGAAAAAAAGTTTACATCCAGGCCCACAAGACTTTAGTTACACCACTGGTCTATGTCCTGAGAAAGTTGTAAAACTCAATACCTGTTTGAAAGGAGCTCATAGCAAGTCACTAGTGCCATATTATTTGGCAACTGTATGTGTTGAAATGTGATCAGACAGGCCACTGGTATTATAACATTTGGTGACAGTAGTCTACAGTTACAAACTGCAACACACTACCACTAGTAATTGTCAATGCTAGTCTACAGAATGTGGCTGATGTGTCCTGCATGAAGAAGGAAGTACCATGAATGAGGTCTAGATCCCCACTAATCACTGGCAGAGGTAACAATGTGCTACTTACACTTCAGTCAGTGTCACGTACATGGCGAAGGCCAATATTGCATTACCACCCCACTGATTTCAGTGTGTGCACATTCAACTCCACTTGCAGATGCCTGCTCTTAAAATAACAAATGTTTAATGGGTGTGAGGAGCAAAGATGTCTCACCAACCACAACTGATGGCGAGACACCTGCCTACATTTGATCCTGTAGAACTAGTCTGCTATCACAATGACAATGAGGGAGAATCACTAATAATGCATTTCATTTGAGCAACTTAGGTCATGCCCAGTTTTTAATAAACCCCACTCCTTTGCTGCAAATCTATTCCCCTTTTACTACAAGTCATAGATGTCTAATTTCTATAAAAAAAATAAAAAAAAATCTAAACTGCTTGATCAATGTGGTGCAAGGAATTTTGGACAGAGTTTTGGCACAAATGATTACAGACTTCTAGCACATTTTGCTTAGTACATCTCACCCATTGTCTTCATATATGGCATATAATATATGAATATCAAAATACCTAGTGTCATTGTATGTTTTGGGACCAGCTCATGTTGGCCAGCTGCTTTTAACAGGACCATTTACACCTAGTTTATTTTGCTTTCTAAATACTGAGGGTCTCTCATGGCTAACTAAAATCTACAAAAAGGTATGCCCATGAAGTACCAACCGTTTTCTACCCAGCTAGTTGAGAGTACCAGTACACTAGCAATCAACACTATCTCAGGATGGTCATACATGTCTTCTGTTTGCAGAGCTCCCCTCAGAAGGCTATCAATCTGATAAGAACACTAAGTACTCTTGGTCCCAGCAACCTATTTTTGACATGCTCAGGCTCACAGGTCCAACAATGGATATTGAGACAGAAGACTAAGTCATAGTAAATAAAGTAAAAGTAAATAATCCGTGGAACTATCCTGGGCTGAGAATCTTTTAGAATATGGTGTAGAGCACCAGTTCCCTGAGAGCCGCAGACTGGATTTTGTAACATCTGGAGAGCCACAGATTGGAGAGGGCACCTAGAGGCAGTCATTGCAACCAGGCCTATACGCTTGGAAATTTCTGTTCATAGCTATTGATAGGTGGTACAGTACAGACACTTAATACAGCACAACTTGGTCAAACACAAAACAGGAGATTCAAGTTTTACCCCAAAAATGTCATAGAAAGTATAAATTATAAACAGTTTTAAAAGTGGATAATAGAAAGTATATGGAGAGCATGAATTTATACATACCATATAACATGTATGATATCCGAAGGGAACATATTTAATCTAACTGGCCACGTTGGAGGTCCTGGGTCATTTAGTGCCATCCAATCACATAGACTTTGCCATGACTACTTGTTGGCATATTAAGATAAATGTACATTTCAAAGTCAATGAATAGGTTGGATTTTTATTTTGTCATGCATTTTGTCCATTGTCGCTCCCCATTCATGTAATGCAACATGCATAATTTTATGGTAAAAGGGGTCAAGGTGGTAGCTACAGGACGATCCCTTTAAGATCATTTCTCATTCTTACTTCCCAAGCAGAAGTAGGTAAAGAGCAATTGTCCAACTTCTGCAACCTTAAGAAAGAGAAGGTTAAATCTATTGGGCTGTAGGCTGGTGAATGATTGTCTAAATGTTCAGTGGTCAATAAAGAGCAATATTTCTAACCATCAGTACATCTACCTGTAGAAGAGAGTTGAATCTCACTTTAGGCATTGGACTTCATACAACTCACAGATTTCAATGGGATCTGGTACATATGGAGGTTTGCTGAACCCCGCAGCCATGGTTTGCTGTTACAGAATGCATATAATAAACAGGTTGAATTTTACCTATTTATTTGCATTATTTTCCCTGACATAAGTGATGCCAGAAGTGTCTTGCATCTACTTTTTCTATCTTCCTCCATAGGATTAACACGGGCAATCAGCTAACATAAACATGCAGTAATAGATAGATATTCTGGATTAAATACCAATTTAAAAGATTTGCTAATGGTTTGAGGGATGGGTCACTTTACCCCACTAAAAGACCTAGACTCGTTGACCTAACTGTACACTTACTTACTCTACACATGACCTGACATCATACACTGCTCAACTTGTGCTTAGTCACTTACTATACATTTGGCCATATATGACACCAAATTGGATAGTGGGGATATTTAAATTATCTGTTGCCCTGGATTACAAACTGGAATCTATAGTTCACCGTCTACATCATTCCTAGGTTATTCATTTTTAATACAAAAATTCACTGTAACTCTCTTCTTACCTCCATCTGCATATGTTTCAGTACCATATCCATCTTGTAGTCCACTTTGCCATGTTCCTTCATATTTGGCTCCACTGGTCATACTCTGACGGACTCCATATCTTCCTTTAAATCCATGAGTCCATTCACCCTTGTACACCCAATGTCCTTTGGTTTCAATGCCTAAACCATGTCTTTTTCCTTGCGACCAATATCCTTCATAGGTATTACCACTGGGCCAGGTGTAGATCCCTACTACCTCAAATCCATAATTCCAAGAACCGGAGTATTCTCCCTGACCTTTTGGACCTGTACAGATTCCATGACCATGGGCTTTCCCACCTTCCCACCCACCACAGTAAGCTCCTCCATCATCAAAGTCAAACCGACCTCCACTCATTGTAGCTTTTGTTTCCAAAAAGGAAGACTTAAAAAAATTTTTTATAAAAAAATATGAATTATATTAAAGTAAACCTAAATAATTTAGAACCATGGGCGACATAAGATTAAAAATCCTCATAAACTGAGCACAGGATTCAGAGAGGTGTTAATAAGCCTTATAATAAAGCTTGTATGGAATAGTTGCTGGGAATCTTGTGCTAGTTCTCACGGTGTAGAGATGAGAAATTTGATTGGATATCTTCAGCCTGAGTTGTATCAAAGTTTGGAAAGGGTTAAATTGCCCAGCAGTCCGTCCATATCCGTGCATTATTTGCCTCTTATTGATCATGATATCATCCTGGTGTTCTTGGATATGAACCCCCCTCCCCTTTCGCAATAAGGCTCCCTCTTTCTGCCCAGGCAGGAGCAGGAAAGAGTCCCAGGCTCACAGTGTGTGAGGGCTGCAGATGAGTGAATGCTAGAACAGACCTAACAAGGCTATTGCATCCCAGCTGTTCCAAAAATAAACCCCAATCGCAGCTCTGCTCAATGGCTACTTCTCAGAGCAGTGTAGAACTAGTGAAGAAGAGGGGCGGCCTGCTAAGAAAAGGAGGGGGACTTAAAATAGATCTGCTGGCTGATTGGGAATTTTTCATGCCGTGTGTATATGTGACACTTGAGATACGCTGAAGAAGGCTTACTGGATCATAGTCTTAAGAGTGAATGACAAACAAATAAATAAATACAAACATACAATTTTACTAGAGAAAAACCTAAAAGGACAAAATGATGATGATAATAATAATATCACACAAGATAATAAAATAATTGCATGCCAAGTAATAAAACAACATAAAAATATATCAAGTATCATAAAACCATTACTTAAAAATAAACATGTTACAAAGTTTAAAAGACTATTATAAAATATTAAAATATTAATAAAGCAAGATACAAAAATTGCTATAAATAATATACTATAAAAATGTATTATTATTATTATTATTATTACACAAGAAGTTAAGAAAAAAATAAATGCTATGTAGTAAAAAATTACTAAAGCAAAATGCAACTGATTGAGGGGTGTCACACTTTTAGTAGCCCACCTATGGGATGTTTACAATTGGGGGAGGGGACTGTAATCTTAAGGTATGTTTTGGCATAAAAATGGACATGTGCAAAATATGTAAACATTTATCGCCAATTTTTATACCACTTCTGGCATAAAAGTTTTAATAAATTCTCCAATAGGTTCGCTTTTTAGTGCAAACCTTTGGTAGCCCCAAGCCAGCAATCCTTTTACCTTTGTGTGTGACTGAATGGATGAACTGAAGATAGGCTGCCATAGATCTAACTCCTCCTATCATTAACAATGGGAAGCAGGAAGATTTCTGTCAGGTAGGACAGACAATAGGCAGCAACTTTAAGACATTTATAGATATAAAATAATACTGCTACATGCTCCGGAAGATTTTGTGAAGAACTATATGGCTTAGCCTCCTCCTCCATAGATATACTGTAAGCATAGGAACTCTTCTGTGAACAGAATGACTGACTATCCACCGCTGTCTTTGAGAATCCATTTTGCAAATTTTGGACTCCGGACAAACAATTTCCCCCTCTCAGATCACTTCTCCTTCAACAAGATGTAAATTAAGCTGTGGTTTGATCACATCACCATGTTATGGAATTTTATATTATATCATAATATACTCCAGAATAGCTGCAACTTAAATGAGTTATGCAGTCTCATATATATCAGTTTTCCATAATATTTGTCCCAGACGTTGTCCCAAAAAAAAACTGGGACTGCGAGTTGTTTTGTTTTTTTAATTGAATGCTACCTGTTTGACTATGCTAATGTATATAAAACAAAAAACTTGCAAGTCTTCAGTAGGTGATACCTTTTTTAATGGCTAACTCATAATGATGACAGATTATAACGTTTCAAAGCCTCCTGGCTTCTTCTTCAGATATATCTAAAAACACTTTCTAAAGGCTGCATATTTATGTACAACTGGACACATAGGGATAGGATTTCAGGAGGGAGGGGATATATAGTTAACAGTTAATATATTACTGATCCTCTATACTTCACAGGCCCACCTCATGTTCCATCTGAGGACATCATGTTCTGATATTATTCAGTGTCTGCAGGCTGGAGCCACAAAGGGGCCGACCTAAGGAGGACTGGTTATTTGTGATCAGTGAGTATAACAGTGGATAATTGACTTTCTGGGGGGACATTATACTGTGTGAAGACCATTAAGGGGGAAATATAATCTGTGGGAGCATTACACTCTGTGGGGGTATTAAGTCAACTTTACACTCTGTGGGGGCACTAAAGGGGCATTAGACTATGTGAGGACTAAGTGAGCTTTATACTAGATGCCACTAAGGCCATTGTACTGTGTATGGAGACCACTAAGGGGGCACTGCATAGGGTAGCCCTGTTTAAAATATGTAGAGGTGCAGCATAGAAGGCCTGGCATTTTACCAAGCAAAGTAGGTGTCATTACCTGTAAATAGGGGGATGAGTCCTAAAAATCTTCAGTGCGTATGTGTGCCAGGGAACCTGTCCATGAAAATTGAATATCTTAGGAAACCCTGTTCACTACCCCCTGAAAATTATGTCCTCCATCCCAAGAAATAGCTTTCAAATGTTGGCAACTGTACAACTGAGAAAACCCACTTCTACTGAGAGAATTGTGAGTCAAAATCCTCATAAAAAAACTGACCCTAAGTGACTCAGAGCTGGATCCTGGGTCTCGGTCATCGATTTATACTGTCTTCAAACATTTTCTATCAGGTTTCCCCACAGACCACAGCTAATCTCTGGGGATTGTGTGATTTTCAAGAGACCTTTCTAGCTGGAGAACCCCCTTTAAAAATTTCGTGCAGGAGCGGAGCATTCACACAGCGACTACTTATTTCTAGAAGATTCTTTTTATTTATGAAACATGATTCCTGAAATAGAAGACCAGAGATTCAGTGCCCCAATGGTCCGTGTATTTTACTACAGAATGCGCTTTACGAAATAAACTTTTTACAGCCTTCTCTATTTAGAAGCAGATTATGGCACAACTGGGATGTAAAGTGATAGAAGCTGCGACAACTGATTGAACCATGTCCATGTTAACCCCTTAAGGACGTGACTTTGATACTTTTTTTGTTTTTTCACTGTCGCTTTATAAAAGCCATAACTTTTTCATTTTAGCGTTGACATAGCCATATGAGGGCTCGTTTTTTTGCACCATGAGTTGTCATTTTACATTGCACCATTTTGGAAAACATTTACCTAATTGATCAAATGTTATTAACGCTTTTTTATGGGGATGGCAAAAAGAATCAGTTTCATCACCTTTTTGTATGTTCTAAATTTTGCATGGTGCACTGGTATTATAAATGACATGCCACCATTATTTTGCTGGTCACAAGTTCAACCAGGGGATGAGCAAGGGGATAGTAGAATTGCTTACGCTAGGTTCACACTAGCGTTCGGGTCTCCGTTCTCAGCTTTCCGTCTTCTGCCGGTAGAAGAAGGAAAGCTGTCAGGTCGGTCCGGCCATGAGTGGCGGTGAGCGTTTTATGCTCTCCTCCGCGAAACCGGTTTTTTAAAACCGGACACAGAGTACTGCATGTCTGACTCTATGTCTGATTTTAAAAAAACGGTTTCGCAGCGGAGAGCATAAAACGCTCACCGCCGCTCATGGCCGGACATCTTTCAAGAGTCCTGCAGGTTTCCGTCTCCTGCCTCTGTTTTGTGCAGGAAACGGAAACCTGCAGAACGGAGACCGGGCACAGATGTGAACGAGCCCTTACTTGCTACAAACAGTGTGTTAAAGCGGCAACATATTCTGAGATCCATGACTTGAGCACCATTTTAGATTGTATGTGACTTTTTGGTATTTTTTTTTATAATGTGAGGCAATGTGAGCAAAAAAGACAACAGTTGTGCAGTGGATTATTAAAGGGGCTCTATCGTTGGCAAAAGTCATTTTTAGCTAATCACATACTTGCACAGCCTTTAGAAGGACTATGTACCTTTTGTATGTAAATCGCCTCAGTAGTGTTTGAATAAGTCCGTATTTATTCATATGCTAATTAGACTCCTCTGTGCACAGGAAGTTGTCAGCCAGCTCTCCTCTCCCTGCTGTGTGTGAGAGTAGGATGGGGTCAGCAACAGCAGGCTGTGCTGTATACACAGCAAACAGTGCATGATGAGACTTCTGGGGGGCACGGAGAGCCTAATTGGCATATGAATAAAAACGGGCTCATTCAAAAACTACTGAGGCAATTTACATACTAAAGGTAGGTGTGGAATAGCATTTCTAAAGGCTATGGAAGTATGTGCTTAGCTAAAAATGACTTTTTCCAATGACACAGCCCCTTTAAGTAATATGCTATTTTTATAGTATGGGTTGTTACAGATGCATCAATGTATTTATCTAATTTACGTTTGTACTTAGTCTCATACTGGAATCTGAACACTAGGTGGCATGACTGCTGCTGTAGTACATTGCAATACTTTTGCATTGCAATGTATTGTACTTTACCAAAGTGAAACTGCCACAGAGTCTTATAGATTTACTTATGAAGATGACTTGGGTACCTTCAGTAGTCTTTCATCACCATGACAATGCAGAGAGCATGATGTCAGTTGAACCAGCGCCATCTTCATGACATACTATTACATCAGTTCGTGGTAATACGCATCCACCCCAATGTAATAGTTCATCAGGGGGCAGAAAAAAGCACATTCAGTCACTGTCTTAATGGTGTAAACATTTCGAAATTGAAGGAGTTATAAGAGTGTATTTTCTAAAAACAGCACCGCTCTTTCTTACAGTGTAATAATGGTATTGCAATTCAGACCCATTTATGTTAATCTCTTGAGGAAAAAATAGTGGCATGTTTTATCTATGCATGGAGGTATTCTCCTTTAAAAGAAGGGTTGCAATAAGAAGTTCCCAAGCTACATATAGAAAAATGTTCAGAGGTCCTTGGGATTCCACCCACGTATTCCAACTTTTAAGAAGGTAGACAAGTAAGAATACATTTTTAATTCACCACTATGGTGAGGAGTAGCGTGCAGTACAGTGGTCGCTTTATTTGGCAGAGCATACAACAGCAGCCAACCTATAAGCGTTGCTTATAGAGGAGAATATTAATATTTCCATATATATAACAACATCGTACAGCAGCACATGGAGGGTCTTTGACTTTGTAACTGTATGCCATCTGGGCACTGTTGTTGTCGTGGGCACAAGACTTTAGTTGTTACTTTAAATAATGTTGTGTGTAGATTACATAGTAATTATTATACACAAATTACTGAATCATCTGATTGTAAATCAACAGTAGTTTACATACCCAAGTCTCAAGTTAATCAAAGTTAAAGGGGCTCTATCAGCAAAATCATGCTGATAGAGCCCCACATATGCGTGAATAGCCTTTAAAAAGGCTATTCAGGCACCGTAAATGTTATATTAAACTACCCCCAACCCCCCCCCCCCCCCCATTTTAAAATAAAACCCTAAAAAAGAATGTTATCTACTTACGGATCGTGCACGCTGGGCGGGCATTCAGGGTGTGTTCTTCATCCCCGCCTCTTCTTCCTCCGACGTCCTCGGGTCCCGTCCTCCTCCGGCGCTCGCGAGCGGACGCTGATATTAAAAAAAATGACCTGGGCGCTTGCGCAGTAGCATGCGGCTGCTACTATGGCTACTGCGCATGCACCCAGGCCATTTTTTTAATATCAGTGTCCGCTCGTGAACGCCGGAGGAGGGCGGGACCCGAGGACGTCGGAGGAAGAAGAGGCGGGGATGAAGAAGACGTCGAACCCTGAATGCCCGCCCAGCGTGCACGATCCGTAAGTAGATAATATTCTTTTTTAGGGTTTTATTTTAAAACGGGGGGGGGTAGTTTAATATAACATTTACGGTGCCTGAATAGCCTTTTTAAAGGCTATTCACGCATATGTGGGGCTCTATCAGCATGATTTTGCTGATAGAGCCCCTTTAAAGGGGTTATTCCTGACCCAAATGGAATTTTCATACTGATGACCTATCCACGGGTGGTACGTGAAAGTCCAACATACAAAACTGACAAGACATTCAGGTAATATTGATGACAGCAGCACCTTCCACTTTATAGCAGTCGTTCAGTGGAATTTCAACGCAATGCTCTTCCGTTACTTGTTATCAGCTCTATATACTGCTGGGAAGCTTTCCCGATCTGTGCCCCGGGTAAAAAGCTATCAGTCCCGGTACCGTAGCTTCTCACAGTCAGAAGGGCGTTTCTGACACTCTGTCAGGAACATCCTTCTCCACAGCAGCGCTTTCACGCTGTACAGTGTGAGCGGGGAGGAACGCCCCCTCCCCTCCTGATAATACTCATCTATGGACGAGCAATGTGAGCAGAGGGAGGAGGCGTCCTCCCCACTCACACTGTACAGCGCTATAGGCGCTGCTGTGGAGAAGGACGTACCTGACTGACTGTCAGGAACGCCCTTCTGACTGTAAAGAGCTATGGTACCGGGACCGATAGCGCTTTACCCAGGGCACAGATCGGGAAAGCCGAAAGTACGCTGAATTCAGCGCACTGTCAGCTTCCCAGCAGTATATAGAACTACCTGTGCCCAAATCGGTGAAAGGTCCTCTTTAAACATTAAAGAACATCTTCATAGATTCATAGGTTCATGTATTATCACTGCCGTCATTCAAGTCCATTGTTTGGATTAAAGCATTGGACTGAAAATCCACCAGAATGACTGATGCAGACAAAGCACATCCCGCTTGCATCCGTCTCCATGTTAAAAACAAGATATTTCTTTATTGTTTAAAATCAAATTATTTTGATGTGGCAAAAACTGCTTGTTTTACAGTCACTGCAAAGTGACTGTAAATCCCATCCACACATTGCAGAAAAATTTGTGTAGCAGAAGTGTTTGGGTTTTGGAAATCGCAGCATGTCAATAATACTTACGTAAATGCTGTGGTTTCCCTATAGGTATAATGGAAGCAGAAAGTCCACAGACGAAAACTCTGCGAATTTTCCGATTAACGCATTACGGGGAAAAAAACCACAATGCATTTCTGCCACATTTTTTACCTGGTCCCAGTTTTGAGCGTTAAAAAGCCTATTTTACTCTGGAGAATCTGTCCTATATTGCATAGATAACTCATTTATGTGCATGGGTACAGTATAATGCTTTATTGTCCCTGCTCCAGTATTGCTGGGATATAAACACTTACTGTCAGGTTTACCCACATATAAGAACCGATTTCTGGGGATCCCAGTATGAAGACACTTTATGATCAGCTTATTTTTAAGGGACCCTAATAACGTGGAGAACTCCTTTAGGCTAAGGCTATACGTAGTGAATCACACGTAAAAAAAACAAACAAAAAAACGCTGTAGAAAAACAATGCAAAAACACTTGTATGTTTCACTGCATTTTCCATTTTTCCCAGGTAAAATGAACATACTGCGCTTTTCATAAATGCGTGAGTTTTTTTATAATGCTGCATTTTCCGCAGCAATTTTTTTTCTACATGGCGACGATGACATTAAATAAAATCAAAATAAAATAAAAATGCTGCAGAAAAAGTTTTCACAAAAAAATCCTTTTGACAAACTGGGCATGTTCATTTTATCTGTGAAAATGCAGCAGATAAACAAAGGAAGGGCATGCATTTTGGATCTGCATTTTCTGCTGTTATTTCAATTACATTTTGCTTTGTGGCCTTTATGGTCCTTTGCTTTTGGAGATGTGTCAGAGACTCACCATAGACTAGTCAGTTCTGTAGAGGCGAGAGCCCTCTGCATTGTTCCAAATCTATAAATTCCATGTGCAATGACGTAACTCTTTGTAACTTTGTAGTCGCCCCTCATGAGACATCATCTTGCCGGCCTAGGAGACAGGTGGTTTGCCATTAACCCCTCTGTGGCTAAGCAAAAATAGCAAGCGGCCTTCTCAGTCAGCAGAGGAAGTAAAAATAATTTAGTGGATGTCGTAGGAGTCGATGGTTGAAGCACCTGTTCATCTCAGCATTCCTGGGGCATTATCTGCTCAGCTCTGCTTGGTGAACCCTATCTGGCCGTGAAACCCAAGCTGGCACAATCACCTCAATGGGCACTGACGTCTAAGGAGACCACTGAGGTTACCAATCTCAGGATCTAATTTGGTGACAGGATTAGTCTGAAACCTTCCAACCCATCTTGTGATATAAAATTAGACAGTAACAAAGTGTCAAGATTATTATTGGTTCCTCCATGAGCAAAAGTAAAGATTCAAGATTGGGAGGCAGAACAGAGGGGACTTGCTGTACTTCCTGTCTCCACAACCTCAAATGTTTGATAACAGGGAGCAATGGAATACGTTCCACAGCAGGGGGTTCCCAATCTCATACTATACTTTCAAAACTCCCACTAAGTACAGTATAAGAAAACATGGCCGCTTTCTTCCAGACATAAGGACACACCTGCACATAGAATGGGTCCGCTTTGGTAGTTTAGCACCATTTCAGTAAATAAGGTTAAGCTACACACAAACTGTGGACAGGTAAGGCCTTTAACACCACATGATATACTATTATGTATTGAGAACTGCACGGATCGTGTGAATTCATGTAATAGTATGTCATGGTGGTAGCAGGGGACACATAAGCTGTGCCTATGGTATCTCCAGCAAGAGCCAGCAGTAATAAATGCCATTGGACCCAAACTGTCCACCAAAAAAGTGCATTGTATGTCATGTATTTCTAAATCTCATGTAGCCTTAACAACTAATTTGGCAGTTTTTGACACAAAAAACATTTTTTTTTTTCCTAAACAAACTAAGGTAGATTTATTAAAACTGACATTTCGTACGCCAATCTTAATAAAGGGCCCGACAAGTGCAATGTAACCCTAATTTATCAAGAAGCCTCCATATAAATCAGGCGCACGCCCTTGTGCCAGAGAGGAAACGTACACCAGTCATATACATAATTCATGCCAGACACCTGGAATACGATAAAAGGGGCGAGAAAGGCGCAGAAGGGGGGGATGTGATGCATCTTTGGTGCAAGAGAAGGCTTTGAGCCACTTTATCACACATCAATGCCAGTAAACTAGTGAACGGGTGTTATCCAAAGGAATATTCTTAATACATTATATGCAATATAAAATAATACAAGCTGCAAAAACACCTAGTCTTCTCTATGTGCTACTTTTTCACAACCAGACTCTTAACCAAGTGCATGCCTGGATGTGGGAACACGGTGAATAGAAAGCTTGAACGAAGTCTAGCACATCATAGGTCCAGTGAAAGCAGAGTTTGAATGAATGAATGAATGATTATAATATGAGCACTGAAAAAACTGCAGCATGTTTAAGGGATTAATATCAACGGGGAGCAGTGGCCCACACAATGATCATCTAAGAGCACATTTACATGACCAAGTTTCAGCCAAATGGTGGTGGTGGTGGTGTGTGTGTGTGTGTGTGGGGGGGTTTGTTGTGGCTCCATTTCCGATTACATGTGAATGGAGGACAGTACAACATAGGTCCTACGTTAGATACCGTATATACCCGAGTATAAGACGACCCGAATATAAGCCGAGGCCCCTAATTTTACCACAAAAAACTGGGAAAACTTATTGACTCGAGTATAAGCCGAGGGGGGGGGGGGGGGGGGGAATGCAGCAGCTACTGGGAAATTTCAAAAATTAAAATGGTTTTTGGGTGCAGTAGTTGCTGGGTGCTGGGGAAGAGGAGAGGGTGTTTTGGTTGTCTGTCTGCCCCTTCCCTGAGCTTGAGGACTGTCCCCCCCCCCCCACTTGGAATTCAGCCTGGCTGAATATAGGGTATCTGCAGTGCTCCTATTAACCCCTTCCCGACGGAACGGGAGCACTGCAGATACCCTATATTCAGTAGTTTGGCACTTTCAGACACAGGGATACCTAATGTGTTTGTGTTTCACAGTTATTTCCTACTTTTATATGTATTCTAGGGAAAGGAGGGGTTTAGAACTTTTATTTATTTTTTTAAAGCTTCTTTTTCACTATTTTGAGAGATTCTATACATTATTATTGTTGCTTGACTTGAGTATAAGCCGAGGGTGGCTTTTTCAGCACAAAAGCTGTGCTGAAAAATTTCGGCTTATACTTGAGTATATACGGTAACTATACTGCTAGGAATCTCTCTCTTGGCATAAGGTGCGAGTCGGTAAATCCGGCCAATACCGAAACTGTCATGGCAGAAACATGGTCATGTGAATGCGCGCTGGAGCCACACATTGGATCCACTGCAGAATATCCAAGCACTGAATTTCCCCATGGTGGGACTATTAAAGGATTACATTATTCTTATCTAACCAAGTGGTTTGTGGGAAGGGGGGGGGGGGGAGGTTTTCCTGCCTTTCTTAGATGCCATTATCACTCCTGCAGAAACTCACAATATCTGAGAATCTGATAAAAGTTAGGCTCTGCTAATGTTAAATGAAAGAATTATGTGCAGAACGTATATACAACATGTACAGATACTGCACAGCATGTGCTAGTTGATAGGGACAAAAATGCCTTATAACTTATTATGGAACAGAATAAGACTTGAATATAAATTAAGATAAATTTAAAAAAAAAATTGTCGCGTTTAACCCTTTAGTGTTCGGCTGATTACACGCATTCCTATGCCCGCGAGGTATTCGATTGAATACTACTCGCTCATCTCTAGTTCACACGGAGCTTTTTGTACAGAAATCTGAGGCGGAAGAAACGGCTCCCGGAAAAAACTCCTGAGCGGGTTCCATTGAGTTCAATGTGAGACGTCTTTTTGGTCAGGATTTTGAAGGCGGATACTGCCTCAAAATCCTGACCAAAAATCTCCATGTGAACTTCCCCATAAATGAAAGAAGTTTGGGGTGATCAGAACTCTTCCTACACCTGGCCGTCCAGCCAAACTGAGTAATCATGGGAGAAGAGCCTTGGTGAGAGAGGTAAAGAAGAACCCAAAGATCACTGTGGCTGAGCTCCAGAGATGCACTGCAGGCCTCCACCAGTCGGGGCTTTACGGCAGAGTGGCCTGAAGGAAGCCTCTCTTCAGTGGAAGACATATGAAAGCCCGCATAAAGTTTGCCAAAAAACACATGAAGGACTCCCAGACTATAAAAAATAAGATTCTCTGGTCTGATGAGACGAAGATTGAACTTTTTGGAGTTAATTCTAAGCGGTATGTGTGGAGAAAACCAGGCACTGCTCATCACCTGCCCAATACAATCCCAACAGTGAAACATGGCGGTGGCAGCATCATGCTATGGGGTGTTTTTCAGCTGCATGGACAGGACTAGTTGCAATGGAAGGAAAGATGAATGCGGCCAAATACAGAGATATCCTGAAAGAAAACCTCTTCCAGAGTGCTCTGGACCTCAGACTGGGCCGAAAGTTCACCTTCCAACAAGACAATGACAGAAGCACACAGCTAAAAGGAGCGGCTTCGGAATAACTCTGTGACCATTTTTGACTCGCCCAGCCAGAGCCCTCACTTCACCCCAATTGAGCATCTCTGGAGAGACCTGAAAATGGCTGCCCATCAACATTCACCATCCAACCTGACAGAACTGGAGAGGATCTGCAAAGGAAGAATGGCAGAGGATCCCCAAATCCAGATGTGAAAAACTTGTTGCATCATTCCCAAGAAGAGTCATGGCTGTACTAGCTCGAAAGGGTGCAAATACTCAATGCTGAGCAAAGGGTCTGAATACTTATGACCATGTCATATTTCAGTTCTTTTTTAATAAATGTGCAATAATATCTATCTTTTTTTGTTTATGAAACAGGGGTCTGAATAATTTCCATATCCACTATATGTAATGGGATGGAGAGCGCTCCCCTCTTCTGGCTAACTGCTCAGGTGCCACATTAAATAATGACTCCAATGAATGTCCGTATAACAGAAAGGTACATCACGGTGCACTAATGGGTTAAACTAGTTGTATGTTTTTTGTTTTAAATGTGGGAAGAAATGGTAAAGAATGAAGAAAACTCACACATACATGGTGACAACATACAAACTTCATGAATATGTTGCAAGAGTAGCATAGTTCTTGTATATGGGATGAAGTTGAATAAATAAGGATACCCTAATAAAACTAAAGGAGGGGGCACATACTTTTCATCATCCACACGTTACTCATTCATACAAATGGAAGAGACAAATTACACCAACATCATTTCAATGAATGTTTATTAGCCAACATTAATCTACTGAGCCTTAGCTTCAAGCTCCAGAACATTTCATTACATTGGCTGGAACAATCACTGCAACGGGGGCAACGCTCTAGCTTAATAGAAGCCGTTCTCACTTCACAATCCAGAGTCTACTTCCTCTATTGTTAAACACACAAAATGTTCACCTAACGTGACCAACATTCATGTAACACTGCAATGAACATAAGGATTTCCCATGGTAATGAATCCTTCCAGTTCAACCCCACCCTCCCAATTCTGTAGGAAGAATTTTTTGATCATTGCTGGACAACCCCCCTCCCCCACCCTTATAATTCAGCAGTATATGTAAACAGCCGCATCCATGCAACTACATGATAAGCTAGTGACATACTGAATGTGGCCACTGACTCAGGGCTACGGCTACCAATGACGCACACGGTGACACTTCAATCCAGCGAACAGCCATATCATCATTTAAGTGGCACAATTGCTGGTAATTTTATTGGGGCCTTAGAAGTCATCAAAATATGTGCATAACGCAAAGATGAGATTTATTGTACACATAGTTGGGACAAGTGGAGATTAGGTGGTCAGAAAGATTTCTCATGGACAACCTACATGCGATTACATTTAACCCATGCCTCAAGGTCTGACGTCAGGTGTACATCATCTCGGCCATGTGCGACATCTTCTTTGGAATATACAGGTAGTATTCCATGTATCCGGCGAGGTCTTCTATGGTTACATCATCCACTGATGCTCTAGCCTGTTCCGAGCAGGAGCGGGGAGATCCGGAGGAACCATTGCCCGCAGTTTGAGTTCGGTTTTGTAAAGACTGAGGGTAGTCCTCCTTCACCGTCTTCTCACATTCTGTAAGCATGTCCCGCAAACCAGAAAACGAATACACTTCCATGTTTTGCCAGTTGTCGCACTGACAATCACTACCATTGCAAGTACATTTCGCAGCCGTGCTGAGCTTAGATACTGAGTGAAAATCTGAAGGAAGGCTGGTCTTTGCATTTCCACTGGGCTCCAGAGGAATAGAAGAATCCGTCTTGCCCATTTGGGATGTAGTCTCTGATGTGGATAACCGTGAAGTGTCAAGGCCAAATCTCTTGTAGCCATTGATGGTAGTGCCGGACGGGTCACTGACAGCTGGACGGCTGCCAGAGGCCCCTCCTTCCACGGCATCACAAAGGCTCTTGTGCTTTAGTTGGGAGCTGCACGTGGTCTTTGTGCTGCAGTGTGTAAACTTTGGGGGGTGAAGAACGGGGGATTTAGAACGTCGTCTTCGTGGTGTTCTTCCAGCTCCTCTTGTGGTTTTTCTTGAGGATCTGCAAACAAAGATTATAAATAAATAGATGTACACAGACACTTGAACACCCGCCTCGTATATCACTTAAAATGTATTGTATTCTAGGCAAACATTGGGCACAATAATAAAACAGTACACTGTAAGCTAATAGACTGGATCATTTTTTTTCTTGAGTTCTTCCCCACTACACAGTACCAACAGATCATCTATAATAAAATAATTATTGCATTGGAGAACTGTAACAGGGTGTAGATCGCAAGAGCAGCCTCTCTGTCCACAGTGTACCAATGGACACCTGTTCACCAGTCTGGAAACGTAATGATTCAAACCTGGCAAACACAAAACTGCAGAAAAATTCCACAGTTTTTATAACAACAATAGCATTTGTGGCCATGAAACAGTTAAAAAGATTTCCCAGTTCGCGAACTGACCTCATTCTACTCCATCACCTCAGGATTATACCAATATGCAGCTATTCATACTATGTATCAGCACTGCCAACAAATTACACGTTTGTTTTGGCCAAACACTGTGTAGATTTGTGTTCTTATCACAGTCACACTAGTCGGCAAAGCTGGATTATAGTAAAACACTGACGAAACTCAAAGGGCATCTACAGCCATTCCTTTCCTAAGATACTATGCGTTTATATATGGACCATACAGCATGTATTTAACAAAGTACATAAAACAGCAATAAAATCAATATGCTGTGAAGCAGAGTACAAATTTCTGACAGAGACTGTGTTTGCACACAGGCAAGATTACCGCAACAGCTAAAGGCCCCACATTGCGGAAAAGCAGCTTTATTTGTTGCAGACTTGGATGTGTTTTTTTGAGTTAAAGCAAGGAATGGATTGTGCAGAAGATAGAAGTGTAAGTACTTACTACCGTATAGATTTCTCATTATCTTTGTAGTCATTATTGGCTTTGGCTCAAAAAAACTGAAGCAAAATCTGAAACAAAATGTTTTCCCATCTCAGGAGTTCAGCTGCACACCCCAATCCCTCCCCCTTTCCATCTCCTCTCCCCTCCACTTATTGTGAGCTGCACAGTTAACTCTGGATTTACAGACAACATTAACAGTTTTATTGATCAAGAAACTATACTAGCTCTTTTCAGGGCTCAGCAAGTGAAAGCAATATGCAGAGAAAGAACAGAGCATGAGTCATCAGCCCGCAAAACGGTGCTAATAAAAGCTACAAGTAACCCGGCCAAAATATATATAAATAAATATATATATATTAATAAATATATATAAAATAATAAACTTATAAAAAAAAATATTATACAGTGCTGTGTAAAGGTTTTATGTAGGCATGGAAAAATGCTGCAAAGTAAAAATGCTTCAAAATAGAAGAGTGTAAATCACATCAATATTTGGTGTGCCACCCTTTGCCTTCAAATCATTTTCTTCTAGGAAAACTTGTACACAGTTTTTGAAGGAACTCAGCAGGGAGGTTGTTCCAAACATTTTGCAGAACTAACTACAGATCTTTAGGCTTGCTCATATCCTGTCTCTCAAGATTGACAAATGATGTTTAGATCAGGGCTCTGTGGGAGCCATATCATCACTTCCAGAACTCCTACTCCAAGGGGTGGTTGTACCAAATATTGACGCGATTTAGATTTGTCTTTTGCACATTCACTTCATTTTGCTAATTGCCAAAAATAAACTATTAACACTTTTATTTTTGAAAGTGTTACTTTTTGCGCCTGCCTAAAAATCCTGTCCAGTACTATACATATTACATGCATAGGTAACTCAGCTATCTTTTTACACCAGGTGTCAATTTATATGTAGTTTAAATAGGCATTTACAACTAACAAATTTATTGCATATCCACAGATTTGCCAGAAAAAATGTGATAGATGCAGCTCCCACCTCTGGAAACCACATCTCTAACTAGAACGGGGGACCTGACCTCCATTTCACAGACATTAAAAAGGTTTAGTGACCTTCTCTGGATATGCTACAAATGGGTGGGATGGCAACACCCCTTTAACCAAGTGATAAAAATCATCTACACTGCCATTTCTTCTATGGGGAAAAAAAAAAAAAAAACAAGAAACAAAGCAACAGATTCACTATACAGCATGATGAGCTAGGTACACAGAATTATGCTTAATACACACTCACAAAACACCAAGGGACTGTTGTGGAAAGGTCAGCCGTTAAAGAGCAACTTTCATTTTTATTTTTTTTATACAAATGTGCGAAGATTTTTGTAATATATTACAAACCTAACTAACTTCCTTTTAATAGAAAAAAGGCTATAAAGTTCCCACAAGCAAAGCTCTAAGCATTGCCAGAGATGGTCTGTTTCTGTACAACTGTACCCAATGCAGTAGCTGTAGCATTTGCCAAAGGTGGAATTGTCACTTCAATAAGCTGTACCTCCAGTTTTATACAACATATAAACAGGAGATATACAGGCAGTAGTCACCTATTACTCAGCTTAATGAAGCCTTACCCATGCCAGCTTTCCTTTAGAGAACCTAACACTTTAGGTTTCGCATCTTCAAGGGTCGCTCTTCCACACGATCTTGAACTAGAGCTGTCAGCTCCACACAATGATGCTGTGCATCTGCAACACAAAAAAAAAAACAAGTTAAAATCTCTACTACAGCTAATTTCATCAAGTACGGTGTGAAATATCCTTTTTAGATTTCCCCTTTGTTATGTTAAAAATTGCCCATTTCCCTATAAATATCATGCAGAGTAGCTGAGAGGAGTCACCCTGGCCTGCTGTCAGAGGAGAGGAGTCACGCTGAGACACAGGAGGGGGTGATCACTTCAGATGCAGATATGTTTGATTCTTTACCTACCTAGGATCATTGTCCTTGTGTTTTAAATCTGTGAATTTTAATGAGTCTTTTTGCTAATTATTATTAGTAGTAGTATCATCATTTTTACATAGCATCATTAATTCCATGGTGCTTTACTTTTGAGGGTTTACAAACGGTACTCAAAATATACAGATATAATACTAACAATGACCGACTGACACAGTGGGGTAGAGGGACCACCCTTGTAATAAATGTAGGTACCTTTGTCCCGTGATCATTCTAAATTTGCATCTTTTTTCACTGCAGTTTTTTCTGAATATAGTGGTAAAAAGAAAACTCCAAAGCACATGTGAACCACAAAACAATGGGATACACAGAAAAAAATGCTTGTTCCATATTCCATACTGTCCATTGATGTTAAGAAGTGACCTACCCCTAACTACTCTCAGTATGGCTTCCAATGGCCGCAGCCCCAACTCCACTTCTGTCTCTGGACATAAATCAGCAAAGTAGTGTATATCAGGAATTCATTTTAAGACAACCTACAGCTCTATCCAGGCAAAGCTCCTCTGTGCTTGTCAGCCACATCTTTAGATCAGGCAGAGTTTAGTTTTAAGATACAATACAGAACACAGATTGTGTGAGGCATCCAGGGTAAAACTGACTAAACCCTGTCCGTCGCAGAGGCGATAGCTGGAAAGCGGTAACTTACCCCTCAGCGTCGACCCGCAGCTTTTTAAATGCACTCTGGAGGTTTTCCTCCTCACCATCTTTGGCTTCCGACTCCATCACTGACTCTCGCAGGCAGATGTGAAAGCAAGAACCGCAGCCGAGATCTGCAACACAACAGCAGGGAGGTCAGTGAAACAAAGAAATCTCTATTTCCTACATAATCTGTTATAAAATGGAATGATAATAACAAAGCCGCGATACACAGAAATATGATGTAGCCGCTGCATGGAATGAAGATGTCTCTGTGTTCTGGCCTAGGACAGATGCTGGAGGTCTCACGAGGTGAATCCTTCTAGTTTAAACCAGTAGCAGACAAGCACTTTCTTACTGCCTGACTATTACCCAGTACAGTGACACAAAGCAATCTCCATACACAGCTAAAGGGGTTTTCTAGGAATTTATTAGGAGCTATCTGTAACAGCAGATCACTGTGCGTCTAATAGCTAGGGTCAACATGATCAGCTGCCTGTTGGCCTATTATACAGTGTATGGAGTAGGAGCACTATGCTGTACACTGAGTAGGGGCTATGCTAAGTAGCTCATTCCAGTCCGTCCTCTGATCCCATTTGTGTAAACGAGCAATAGTACTACAGCTTTATCAAAATGCAATTGAGCTCGTTGGAGCAATGAACGTATTGCCATTGTTCCCAAGTTGAGGTGAATTTGTATTTTATCCTGGACAATCCCTTTAAGTGGCAATGCCCTCATTTCTCTAAAGAGATGATTTGCAAAGCGGCAAAAACAGGGATACCTCAGCAACAGAGGCATTGACACACAAGGTGCTGTTTAATTCAGGTGGCCCTAACCTGTGCATGGGGCATGGTTGATATGCTAGGTTCTGATGGCAGACTTCCTTTAAAGCTGACCAGGCTTCAGAAACCACTGGGGGCTATTATTAGAGAAGCTGCAGTAAATAAAACTTGCTAGGCAATGAACAACTCACAACGTATTAAAACCATACATGCTGTAATGCTCCCCTTACTGATCCCCGACCACTTCTATTCTGACACCTATCAGTTCCTCAATGATCTCTACAGGTCTCAAAACACAAGAAATACGAGGCTATTTAGGAAATTGTTCCCTCCTTTAATAGCCAAACATGTAATGCACAGATCTGTCTGAAAGGTCAGAGTCAGGTCTGTGGAGACATTAAGCAAAACCAACTCCTACTCCGACTCTTTCATACATAGCTGACCGCCCGACAGCAGAGCCGCCTGCGCATGCCCATAAGGGGGCGTTCACACTACCGTTGGTGTCCGATTGCAGTGTCCGTTGCTACTGTCCGTTCAAGATTTTAGCAAAGGACACTAGCTAGTATCTGTTGCTAAAATCTTGTACGGACAATAACCATGGACAATGCTGAGCGGACACCAACGTTAGTGTGAACACCGCTTATGCTATAATATAATACAGTAATATCTAAAAATCCTGGATTATTTGGTAAATATAGACCCCACACTTTTAGACCACAGGCTGAACAGATCTGAATTCAAGATTTTTGAATTGACACTGTAATTAGTTATATTTTAAAATATGATCCCATTACGATCCCAACTTGAATTTTGGTACAGATGTGGCTTGGAGTATAGCAGGCACATATGCATTTTTGGAAATTTTTAGATTGAACGTTTTTTTGGAAATGCATTTTAAAATTTTGTGTTTGCGTTCACATGGGTAAAATATTAACAAAGATACTCTTGTGACATATCTGCTGAAAGCCTGGACAGTTCTGAGTAGAACGGTGTTTATTTTGTTTCTCTATGGTTTTTCTAGTCTGAGTTATGAGGAGAAATGTAAAGGCAGGCAACACAGAAATTCGCACTTTTTCTGAACTTTGAAAATCAATTAAAAATAAAAAAAAAAATTTCTAGAATTTTTTCTTCTTCACATTTTGAATTCTCTGACACACTATTACCAAATAACAAAATCTCAAAAGAATTAAAAATTTAGAGGTAAAAATCATTGATTCACTTGACATGGAATGACCCTTCTATATAACGGTAAGTAAGAGAAATAAATTAAAAATAATAATTTTATGTTGGAGCCAGAGTCAGTAACAATTTTTTTGTCCCAACTCCACACCCCTGGTCAAAGTGATAGACACTCAGGCAGCTGCTCAGTCCTCTGACCAACAGAGAACAAGCTAAGGCCCGATTCACATCTGGGTTCGGGCCATTCCTTTCCCCTCTTCGCATGAAATATGTGGAGAGAAAAGTCCTGTAAGCGGCGCTTTTCTCACCGCATTTTTCATGTGGAAACCACACGGACCTCATTATAGTCTATAACCGCTTTTTTATGCGGATAGGTTTCCGTTTGGGAGCGTCCCCGAGCGGACTTCCAGAATGGAAACCCAAACTCAGATGCCAACCGGGCCTGAACAGTCTAGACATTTTATCTGGACAGAGATTTCTGCAGCTTGAATTTTTTATTTTTTTTTTAAATCACAGAGGACTGTTCAGACTGGATATAACTGTAGTTGTGACAAGTACTAAGCCTGTACAGCTTTCAGGATCTAGATGTTAACACAAATGGTCCATGCTCTGACATCTGAAAACAGTGAAATAACGCATGATAGAAGTTCCAGAGCTTTCCATCCCAGTCATAGCATCAGGACACACACGGTCACATATACAGACTCTAAGGCTGGTCTTACGCAACTGAGGTCCGCAATTTATAGAGCAGATCCATAACGGCCATAAATTACGGCACTGCATGGACTCGCCCATAGAACTCTATGGGTGAGTGCCGCAGTTCACGGGCATCTGCGGAGTCTGTGTTGCTTATCGGCAACTAGCGGACCGTAAAATTGTTACAGCCATGTAAGACCAGCCTAACTACTATGGAGCATTCGCATTTTTATACATAGCAGGAAGCTTAGTGAGTCACTGTATACACATACAACTTTCATTAGGTAATCCCAATCACTGTTATGTAACTAGAAATACTACAGAGTCATTCACCACATACCAAGCAACTTCTTATTCGTGTTTTAAGATGGTATTAGGCAAATTAACTCTCCTCCAGAAGGTAGAATATTTGTAGAGTCAACCATAGGTAGCCACCATGTCAGTGTCAAAGTCTTATTGTACCATGAAGGTATTCACTGATCGCAGTAGACGTAACCTCTAGAGCAGCGATCGCACGGGTCTGCTGCCACTTCACCCATCTTTATATCCAAGCTCAGCACTTCAAGGAGGTATTCTCCTATTCTGTGGGTCAGTACAATTATGGGGTTGATAATATACACAGGCTTTTGTTAAGGTGGTAAAACATAACAAAAATTCTAAATTTTCTAACTAATAATATATTTCACTCAGTCCTGATTTCCCATAAGGTTATTTATATTTCCATGTATGGAGCTATGTAAGAAGTCTTTTTTTTTCTTTTGCAGGGCAAGTTGTACTTTTCTTTTATACCATTTTGGGGATTGTCTGACGCTTTGATCACTTTTTATTCAATTTGTTGGAGAGCAAAACAGAGTTTTACTTTTAGAACCCCTGGGCGGCTCAATCCCACCCACTTCCCTAGTACTGTAATTCACCAAACTCGAAACACATGGTCCTGCAGCAGTATCATCATAGACAACGTTAGCATACCTCTACAATATACTATCAATGTCCACGCAGTGGGGGCTGACTGCTATGCCACTAGGGGGCCAAACACTACAGCAAGTTGCCGGCAGCACTAGCAAGGTGTCATGCCACTTATTTCCCTGACAGATATGAATGGCTCATCCTAGGTGGCCATATTGACAGCCAAGATAGTCAAGCTATCAAGTGATGGGGTTCATTCCGAAGTAATGTGGTCGGTAGGGGTGACAGCCTTTGGTACCACCAGTCAGACACAGTATATTACTACTATACTGGTCATATATCACCACACTATACACACTACAACTTCTCATTAAAAGAACAGTGGTCTATTAGTGGCACTGGGCAGATATGCCTGGTATCCCTGTGCCAAGGATGAGAATATAGCTCATCTTCTGGTAAGGTCTACACTCTTATTTGCACTGAATGCAGATTTCTAGATACTGTACAATTACCCAAGTCATTAGACTTGGCATGAGGATGGTATTTGTCCATAGGAATCAGAAGACAAGTTGGAGATCTCATACTCAAACATTAGGGAAACCTACATCAGCATCTTTAGTAGGGGATTTGTTACCCCAAACGCTTGACTGACTGGGATCTACATTAATGAACCAGATGTCAAAAATCTATTCTCAGCTTAAACCCCAAGACTTTTTTTTGATACATACCGTATTTTTCGGACTATAAGACGCACTAAGGTTTTAGAGGAGGAAAATAGGGAAAAAAAAAATTAAGGAAAAAAAATTGGTGAAATATTTAATAACCTAATAATATAATATTTCACCAATGTAAATAGAACCGGGGGCTTTCGGACACAGGGATACCAAATGTGTATGTGTTTCACAGTAATGTTTTTGTTTTATATGTATTGTAGGGATATGGGGGTGATTTGAACATATCTATCTAATCTATCCTATCTATCTATCATTCTATCTGTCTGTCTGTCTGTCTGTCTATCTATCTATTCTATCTAATCTCATCCATGGATGGAAAGAGACACCCTGCAGTGAAGCTATGTAAGAAGAGAAAAAGGGGCGGGCCAGACGGGTGAAGGAGGTGTGGTTTTCTAAGCAAACTTGAAAACACGCCTCTTTCACCCGTCTGGCTCGTCCCTCCTTCACTGCCTCTTAGATCTTGCTTCTGCAATGAAGCCACACAGGCAGGGAAGTAGGGGCGGGCCAGACGGGTGAAGGAGGCGTGGTTTCAAGCTTGCCGAGGAAAACCACGCCTCCTCCTCCCGTTTGGCCCGCCCTTCCTTCCCTGTCTGTGTGGTTTCATTGCCGGAGCCAGATCTGAGAGGCAGTGAAGGAGGGACAAGCCAGACGGGAGAAGGAGGCGTGGTTTTCTCGGCAAGCTTGAAACCACGCTTCCTTCACCTGTCTGGCCCGCCCCTACTTCCCTGCCTCTCATATCTCGCTCCTGCAAACACGCGACACAGACAGGGAAGGAGGGGCAGAGCAGGCAGGCACCGTGCTGCTCTTCTTTTCATTCGCACAGACGGGACACAGACGCTGCACACGCTGCATTCGGACTATAAGACGCACACACATTTTCCTCCCATATTGGGAGGAAAAAAAGTGCGTCTTATAGTCCGAAAAATACGGTAATTGTGCATGATACTTTTTAAAAACTCTTGCAGGGCCATCTTCAACACCATTTAAAGAGTCTGTCACCATGGTATGGCTGTCAAACCGGTCCAAGTTACCACAAAATCTTGACAAAAGGAAACGCTTTTCTTCTGAAATAATTTAGCATTAACCACAGTATTAGGCCTGATTCACATCTGCGTTTAGTATTCCATTCGGGGAATCTGCTTGGGGACCCCTTGAATGGAATACCGAACGCATTAAAAAGTGGTTAGCTAGGAAAGCACACGGACCTCACAGACTATAATAGGGTCCTTGTGTTTTCCACGTGCTGTCCGCATGAGTGATGGAAAGAGGAAAGTATTTCTTGAAGTCTTTATCTCTCCACATGTTCCGTATGGACACTGCGCAGAAAACACACGGACCCCATTATAGTCTGGGGTCCGTGTGCTTTCATCAGCTCAGTGCTTATCAATGCGTTCGGTATTGCGTTCAGAGGTTGCTCAAACGGACTCCCCGAACGAATACTGAACGCAGATGGTGAACCAGGCTTTAAACAGAGTGGTCCATCCGCAAGGCTAGTATTTCACGGTGACTACTGGTCGCAACCTTAGCATCTTCCTTCAGGGAAAAAAATGTCTGATTGACAATCCAAGAATCAAGGCTTTGTGTTACCACTGTTTTAGTGGTTCCCCAACTGACCCAAACAACAGAGATACAATGTTATGAGATTGATAGAAGCTATGCATACAAGACTGTTGACATGATCAGGACAGGTTTTCATATGCTGAATAAAAATGTTTAGATTCAATGACAACAAGCAGGGGTTTGTGAGATGAAGGAGTCTGGTGCCTAGTAAGGGCTTATTCACATGTTGCAACAATACCTTGACAGGTGAATAAGGCCATATTTAAGCAATAAGAAGGTCTGAAGTTCAGTTCCAGGTTACATAATCTTTGTTCAAAGGTGATTAACACTGCACTGTCACGTACAGCCCCAGACATACAGTAGGTCACGAAACTAGATGTAGAAGGAAAATCTGAGACATCTTGTACAATTAAGGCACTTAAAGAGGACCTTTCATCAGATCGGGCACATGCAGTTCTATATACTGCTGGGAAGCTGACAGTACGCTGAATTCAGCGCACCGTCGGCTTTCCCGATCTGTGCCCGGTGTAAAGCGCTATCGGTCCCGGGACCGTAGCGCTTTACAGTCAGAAGGGCGTTTCTGACAGTTAGCCAGGGACGCCCTTCTGCCCAGCAGTGCCTATCGCGCTGTACAGTGTGAGTGGGGAGGAACGCCCCCTCCCTATGCTCACACAGCTTGTCCATAGACGAGTATTATCAGGAGGGGAGGCAGCGTTCCTGGGACCGATAGCGCTTTACACCAGGCACAGATCGGGAAAGCCGATAGTGTGCTGAATTCAGCGCACTGTCAGCTTTCCAGCCGTATGTAGAACTGCATGTGCCCGATCTGATGAAAGGTCCTCTTTAATGAATGTAAAGGAACATGGAGCACTCGCCATAGCAACAAATTTGGTCTCAGCTTGCATTCTGAAGGGCTTTAGATAAATGAGCACTGGTCTCTGATTGGCTACTACGGGTGACTACTTCTTTTTCTTTCAACATTGTGACCATTGTGGACCCTGAGGCCCAATACAAGTCCTCAGCAGTCCCTGAAGTCAGTCAGAAGACCCAAAGACAGCAACACAGACCACAGGAGAGGTGAGTAACACTGTTTTTCACGTTTATTCATCCATAACTGGCAACTTGCTCCTTTGATCACTAATGTGCTGTGCAACATGGCGGTAGCAGTTAAATATGTTTGGGGGAGGAGACTGACTCCCTTTAACTGAAACACATAAAAGAGGCAAAAATGTAAACTTATGTGTGGGTATACAATCATGTCCAACAGTACAAAACTACCACACAATTGATTAATAAAACATAATAAATTTTATTAATACCTACTAAAACAGTAGAATCACATGACATATATGAGAGACAATTACATAATACAATTCTATTGCTATAAGCAAGTGGGGGTAGACAAAACTACATAGTACCAACTAGCCAGTAATAGGTAGAAAACAGATGGCCAATAACAGTTACATGAAGTAGGAATGGTCCTGGATAAGAACAACAATATATAATAACTAGCTGGTACCCGCGACTTCGTCTGCGGTGATTGTAGGAGTGGGTATATACAGGCGCGGGTAAGGTTTTCGTACTGTGTATAAGGTATGGGATATGAAATGTAACTTTGTATCTTGTTGTTGCTGTAATTCAGAGAATACGTGAGACTTTTGTGTTGAAGTTACTTTGTATTTGAGCTGCTGTATATACGGTGTTGTGAGAAACTGTACATAGTGACTTTGGGACAGAAGTATTTGAAGTTAACCCTTTCCCGCCGATGGCATTTTTTGATTTTCGTTTTTGACTCCCCTCCTGTTAAACCCCATAACTTTTTTATTTCTCCGCTCCCAGAGCCATATGAGGTCTTAATTTTTGCGGGACAAATTTTTCTTCATGATGCCACCAGTAATTATTCTGTATAACGTACTGGGAAGCAGGGAAAAAATTCAGAATGGGGTGGATTTCAAGAAAAAATGCATTTCTGCGACTTTCTTACGGGCTTTGGTTTTACGGCGTTCACTGTGCTACCAAAATGACATGTCCCCTGTATTCTGTGTTTCGTTACGATTCCGGGGATACCAAATTTATATGGTTTTAGTTACATTTTGACCCCTTAAAAACAAATCCAAAACTGTTAAAAAATTTTTTTTTGAAAAGTTGCCATATTCCGACAGCCGTAACTTTTTTATACGTCCGTGTACGGGGATGCATAGGGCGTCTTTTTTTGCGGGGCCGGGTGTACTTTGTAGTTCTACCATCTTCAGGAAATGTTATTGCTTTGATCACTTTTTATTCAAATTTTTATCAGAATCAAAACAGTGAAAAAACGGCGGTTTGGCACTTTTGACCATTTTTCCCGCTACAGCGTTTACCGAACAGGAAAAATATTTGTATAGCTTTGTAGAGCGGGCGATTTAGGACGCGCGGATACCTAACATGTATGTGTTTCACAGTTTTTAACTACTTTTATATGTGTTCTAGGGAAAGGGGGGTGATTTGAATTTTTAATCCTTTTTTTTTTTTGTTTTTAATATTTTTTTTACTTTTTTAAACTTTTTTTTTTGCATTTATTAGACCGCCTAGGGGTATTGACATGGGTGGGCGGTGTCGCAGATTGTCAGAGCGGTGGGGGTTGGCAAACATGGCTGCTCCGGAGCGTTAAAGAGAACCTCAGGGAGTATCAGTAAGGTGAGGGGCAAAGTGGTAAAGTCTATATATATGAGATTGTGTGGGGTTAGGGGCGAGGCTGTAGAGGGCAATATGAATTTTGTGGCTTGCTATGGTCCAAAGTGTGTGAGATTGCAGAGATGGTGGTGTGAGTTTGGGGTTTGTGGGGGTCCTGGGAAAAACGTATGTGCGCTATTGTGACGAAAAGTAGCCTATTGCGCAATGGGGTGTATTAACTATGTTTGTGGAAAATTTCAGCCAAATCGGTCGAGCGGGTTTTGCGTGATTGACTAACAAACATCCGAACACACAAACCCACAAACATCCAAACTCACAAACTTTCACATTTATAATATTAATAGGATATATGGTGCAAGATGTACCTAACCATAAACAGCAGTGTGACAAAGCAGTGTGACGCGTCGGGCGTTTCCTTTCTTGTTGGTAGGTAAGATGGCAACACTGTATTGTTATACCACCTAGGAGAGATACTGGGTTCCTGGCTTTGTCACACTGCTGTTTATGGTTAGGTGCATCCTGCACCATACATTATTATATATTGTTGTTCTTATCCAGGACCATTCCTACTTCATGTAACTGTTATTGGCCATCTGTTTTCTACCTACTACTGGCTAGTTGGTACTATGTAGTTTTGTCTACCCCCACTTGCTTATAGCAATAGAATTGTATTATGTAATTGTCTCTCATATATGTCATGTCATCCCTTTAACTGAAGATTCAGGCAAGGTTCGCACCAGGCTCTCCATTACTCGGATCCATTACTCCGCTGTGGGATCCGAACGATGGAGAGGCCATTTGCTAAACCAGTAGTTACCCTAGACTATAATAGGGCCTACTGAGTGTCCGCAATTTTTATACCGAAACTGGTGTAGAGAAAAGTCCTCTGTGCAGGACTTTCCTTTTCCACTACTTTTTGGTAGAATTTACGAAGACTGCGATGAAGATGTGAACCTAACCTCACACTGCAACTGGCACACAGCATCTAATAAATGTGAGACAGGCACTGTATTCCTGGATAAGAAGGGAAAGCTGCCCTTCAGGAGACGGAAAAGGCCGAGTATGAATCCTTTCAGCAGACAAACCACTTGTTATTTGACTCTCCACAGACATATAATGAGTAGCCAAGTGTTTGTCTGCCTATAAAAATAACAATAGCCCCCTAACCCCCATAGCTGTAAACAGGAGGAAGTGCATAGAAGACGTAGTCCAAGGGAGGTACTAACCCAGTGCAGCAAGCACAGAAAATGAAAACATGTACAACCTGCTCTCTGCTTTATATCTTCATATATCCATGCCCAGTCTCTGAATAGGCAGGGGTACCAGAGACTGGTCATGGACACTGCCTAAACAGAGTAGATAATTGATAGCATATGCCACCAGTTCTAAACAGATCTTGGGTCTTAAAGGGATCCTATCATACAAACACTTTTTTTTCCTGAGCAACACCTCAGAATAGCCTTTAGAAAGGCTATTTTTTATGTAGATTGTGAGCCCCACATAGAGCTCACAATGTACATTTTTTCCTATCAGTATGTCTTTGGAATATGGGATGGAAATCCATGCAAACACGAGGAGAGCATACAAACTCCTTGCAGATGTTTTTTTTTTGCCCTTGGCGGAACTTGAACACCAGGACTCCAGCGCTGCAAGGCTGCAGTGCTAACCACCCCCCTTAAGAAAGGCTATTCTTCTCCTACCTTTCGTTATCTTCTCCGCACCGCTGTTCCGTAGAAATCCTGTTTTTTGTCAGTATTGGGGCGTCCCCAATGCTGCGAGAACTCTCTCCAGCGCCGCCTCCATCTTCGTCAGCAATGTCCTCTTCATCCGGTGCAGGTTTCAGACTTCTAGGCCTCAGGCAGAGAAGACTGCGCATGCCCACAGGCCATGAGAAAATGGCCGCTTACAATACTGTGTAAGCGGCTATTTTCTTGTGGCCTAGAAGTCTGAAATCTGCACTGGAAGAAGACGACGTTGCTGACGAAGATGTAGACGGTGCTGGAGAGAGTTCTCTCGCAGAATTAGGGACACCCCCAGTGCTGTTTGAGCGCTGGGGCCTGCCCCCAGTGCTGTGAGAGAATTCATTTGCATACCGACAAAAAAAACAGGATTTCACCGGTGAACGGCAGCGTGGAGAAGACAACGAAAGGGAGGAGAAGAATAGCCTTTCTTAAGGCTATTCCAAAGTGTTACTCAGAAAAAAAAAAGTGTTTGAAACATAAGATCCCTTTAATGTATGAGAACTACAGTGGATTACAAATGGAGGTGTTGCCCAAAAAAACTCCAAACAATCTGACCACTATTTTAGTTAAAGCAGTGATCAGGATGTTATGGGCAACACCTCCAGGTCTCACAGGTAGGAAACACTCTCCTAGTTGCCTAGTGTCTCCCAGCATACTTGCTAGGTTACATGCACAGATACAGTGGGCACTCTGTCTCATACTGTAAAGGAAGCCACTAGCCCTGAGCCTTTCCAGTGGTCAACCTTGGCCACCACTCACCTGACTTTAATGTTACATGACTAGACATGACGTGTGGAGCATTAGACTACTGCAGCTATACTAGAGGAGTGAGGTGCACATGAGCATGAGAGAGCTCACCCACTGACACCTCCGCTGCTGCTAGGCTCCTTACAGTGTCTATAAGGTTACAGGTATAGCTCCCATAGGTGCTCGTCCTGTGCTTGTGTCTATAGGAAATATTACTGAGAGCTCCTAAAGAAACAACTGGCGGATCTATACTGAAGGGCCAGCAGCAGACACAGTCACCCGACTGGACACCTCTCTACTCTCCTTAGGCACACCCACATTAACCACGACCTCGGGCCCTTATACATGCCCACTCTCCCCGCGCTTTTAGCAGTCTTACCATGAAGACCCGTTCGCTGTCTCTGGTCACCTTCTCTGAGACTTCCGTGAGGCGAACACTAAGCAGCGACCTCTTCGAAGACTCCTTGTTTGCTCAGAACACCCGACGGTGACTCTGCAACCCTGATACAGATGACGTCATCGGCCTGCAGCTATAGAGACGTGAGAAAACATAGGCTAGAGCGTCGAGCGACAGAGGCAACGTCGTATCAGATCATGTGACTGGCTTGCGTGTCAGGCCTCGCTCTTAGATGGAACGCATGGCCTAGGCGCCATGTTGCTGTTTATATTATAATGTAGTTACTCAGGAACTGTTCTCATGCTTTGCCTTGATGCGATTTAAATAATTTTTTTGCTGATATTAAAAGCCAATTAAATAAGAAATCAATTTCGTATTTTTATTTCTTTACTATATTCGTTTTCATTCCTGCTATTACAGGTTGAATCTACCACATATTGTTGTGGGTTTGTCATCCATTATCCATGCAGAGCAGTCTTCTGCCTAAGCTTCATCCCCAGATTGTGGCCCTGTGGAATATGCAGTGGTGGTCAGCTTTCCGCCATGAGTTTGTACACTGCCCTCAGGCACAATGGGGATATTCAGTTTGAGTCTTGTGCCATGGGCAAAATCGAGAATGACACTTCTTTTTTCAGCATGTTGAGAAAAAAGAAGCTTCTGTCACTGCCTCACTTTGGAAACAATGGGAGGGAGATTCTGGACAGAATTTTTAACAAAATTTGCTTTGGAATCTCCCACAAAATGACTTCCAAACTCTTCTGACCAGCCCTTAGCTTCGACGGCTCCCTGTGCTGAATTCTCCGTTGCTGCATTTCCCCAGGTGTGGTAGGACAAATGGGAGATGCAATGAAAGTCAGCACTACATAGATATGGGGGAAAATGGTAGGGCATTTCAATGGGGAGTGCTCGTATGCCGGCTCCCATTGAAATGAATGGGATCTGCTTTATACGCGCTGATTCTGAACGTGTTTTAACGTTCAGAATCAGTCAGCGTATCCAAAGTGTGAATGCACCCTAGTAAAGGGTTTTCCAGCTCCAAATGAATTTTCTTATCTATCAGTGTATGAAACAGCAGCCCTAACAAATTCTCCACATTTTACTACGAGACAAAAGTAGAGCTATACGATTTCATCCAAATTTTCATTTTTTGTTTTCACTTGCAATATAGTATGGGTGCTGGACATGCTGCCTCTTAATCCCCCACCAATTCCTACACACATATACATTCGTTGACAAAAAAAATAATACACCCAGGAGGAGTTGTTGAAATGGAATGAAACTTTATGTGTGTGAATGTAATGATGATATATGTAAATGGTTACAATATTAGAGTGAAAATATAGGTTTATTGGAGAAAACTGTGCAAATGGAAGGAAGTTCTAGTTCATACCTCCCAACCATCCCAGATTTAGCAGGACAGTCCCAGATTGTGTCCCGGTCTGCATGTCCCAAATTCAACTCATCTGCATCCGCAGAGACAACTATACTGCAACCTGAAAAATAAATTTAACCTATTATTTATATTGCATGGCTTAAATTTCCCCAGAAAAACTAACACAGTCACATGGCCCTTTTAAAACCATGAACGTCTATGGGTCTATTCACATGTGTGTTTTTTTGAAAGATAATTTTTCATGGCCATCAATAGACCTAGTATAATGTAAATAGAATTATAGACGTTCATGTGTTTCAAGTGGCCGACTTTAGGTCAGACTAAGGCCTTAACCTTTTTTTAATGCCTTTCTCATCCACCAAAAATACAAATGATCAATAAATTATGTGTATCCAAACATGCTAAAATTACAAGTCAACTCAGAAAAACAAGCCCCCATAAAAAAAGAGTTTGTTAAAAAAAAAAAAACATGCTCAGACTTAAAAGGGGTTTTACCATCTCCCTCTCTTACACGTTTGCGTGCTCTCTGTTCTTCTCACTTCCTGTATTCTTCAACAAGCTTGTGGGTGGGCTGTGACTGTTTGATGGACAGGACACTATGAAGTACCCCAGAAGATACAGATATTGCCATCACCATGAGAGATAATTTTGTTATGATTACTAGAAATCTATTACAATGCAGACCAAATATGCACAGTATCTGTATATTACATTACACAGGTTTGGAAAGAAAATTAACTTATATGCTGCTAGGAAAGTCAATGGACTTGCAATAAACTAAATGTTAATAGAGATGAGTGAATAGTATTCGATCGAATACCTCCCCTGCATAGTTATTGGTGTAAAAAAAGAGCCAGGGAAGGTGGGAGGGGCATCAAATTTTTACTGCGGTTAGCACGTGGTATGCGACTGATTACACCAATAACTATGTAGGGGAGGCATTCGATCAAATACTACTCGCTCATCTCTAAATGTTATCTTTGTGTTTACATAGAGTGATAATGAAAGTCTCTATCAGCAAACTGCAATTACCTGACCTGATTGCCAGGACCTAAAAGCTTTGAGAGAAAGCATAATCCAAAAACTCATCCCCCCTCCAGAGAGCAATGTCTCTCATTATCCATTCTATAACACTAGGTAAGGAGAGATACAGAACTAGATGCCTTGACAACATTGTGTAAACAATGCGGGCAGGGGTGTAACTTCTGTGATAGCTGTTGTAGTGGCTGCCACAGGGCCTGGGACATTAGGGGGCCCAGTGGCAGCAGTTACCGCCACCATCTTTTTTCTGCTGCAGGAGCCGAGATTGGTAAGTAAGGCCGTGGGCCTGCAAACCCCACAAACATTATCATTATATTCGGAATCTTTTCAGACCCCCCAAGTATAATGATCGAAGGGCTATGAGAAGTAAAGGAACATAAAAAACACTGCTACTTACCTCTCCTGGCTCCGGCAGGCTTTCGGCCTACTTGGTGACGTCACATGGGTCAGGGCCTGCAGTCCTTATGCATCGTGGCTTTAACATAAAAAGCTTCCCGGCTGCTCTGTCTCAGGTTTCTGCTCCCCGAGTGTTCAGAGAGCTGCAGGTGCGAAGTGAGTAACGTCATCACATCGCGTCTACAGCCCCGAGGTCAACTCATCAGCGTCCGGAAAGGATGCCGATGAGTTGAATCCAGGATATACCTACCGGCAACCGGGACTGGGTGACAGGACCCACAATCCAAGATTGCCTTGCTGAAACCGGGACGGTTGGGAGATAGAGCATGGTGTGGCACATAAATAGGGGCATGGCATGCAAAAAGAAAGTGCCCTAAAATAGTTGTTCTCATTCATTGTTATTGAGGTAAAACGTTCCATTGTGATTTTGAGTTAGCTTCTAAACACTTCCCATTCACTTAAATGGGGGTGCTCGTAGAGAAAAAAGCAGCCCATTCATTTAAATGGGGAGCGCTCATATGCTGGCTCCCATTGAAATGAATGGGATCTGCTTTATACGCACTGATTCTGAACGTGTTATAACGTTCAGAATCAGTCAGCATATCCGAAGTGTGAATGCACCCTTACAGAGTTATTCACTAGTAAAGTCACACATGCCAGACTTCTTAATTAAGGGTATTATAAATTAATTTAATAAGGGCAAAACAGGCTTGGTCCCTAAGGGTATGTTCACATGGAGTTTTTTGCAGGCGGATTTTGCTAGCTGGATGTTTTCTGAATTTCTGTGCACAACCCTATGTAAAATACACTGCTGCAGTTTTGTATGGAGTGGTCCTTTAAATGATTTTTCCACAGAGTACAAATAGGCTTGTTACACTTCATACATAATCTACATGTTAATACTTAGGGTCCAACTTCCAGTTACACAAGGTGTCATGCCAAGATGACTCTAATGGCATGTCACGTTTCTATAACAGGAAGATGATCGCCAGTCACCTCATTACCTGCTGCTCAGTCACAACTGCTGTTACTTAATGGAAAGTCAGTCTCTCGTGTTCAGCTTGCCTCAGCAGTGTGTGTGCCAGCTGGGTAACACAGGCTGTGGGTACTAAGGTTCCTTCAAGGCGACACGTCATGGAAACGTTCCTATCAGATATTTATGGCTTTGTGAACAGGACCACACTAAGGCTCTGAAAACTCTTTTCGGACTATATGTTGAAGCCATAAATGTTACAGTTATACAGAGGAATATTTCAACCAACGGCCACATTGCAAATATAAAAACTACACAGCAAAATATACATTGTGGAGGTTGGCCATTGTATAGTCAACCTTATGTTGCTGTGCTTCCTTGTATAGTAAACATAAAGCGGCTAGTATGGTTACCTTCACTAAGACTTTTTTTTTTTTTTTTTACTTATGACCCAGCTTTCCTAGTTCTTGTGTGGCAAATCTGCTTCACACTACCGCCGCTTTAGGACGGAAACTCGAGAAAACTGGACAGGGGAAGGCTTGACGGAGGTCAGCTTTTAAAGGTGACCGCCGGTGTCTGTATGCGGCCTCTCCCTGCCTGGAAACCCCCTTTTTTTTATTGCATGGTCACAAAGTCCTGCATGTATGCAATAATGCAAAGAGCTGGAGTTGATGGATTGTGAGAAGTCCTCTTCAAAGTAGAATACTCTTTGACCCAATACTACCATATTATTTGTGGGGTGTAATGGGGAAGAAAATACAACAAATCAAACATTGTTTTTGTAATTAGTTTTTACGATTCCCTGTGTGGTAAAAATAACATGTTATCTTTATTCTGTGAGTCAGCATAACTACTGTAATACCAAATTTATATTGTTTTGTTTTAACCCTTAGGAGACACAGACATTTTTTTTTTTTTTTTACTCCTTACATTCCAAAAGACATAACTTCCTCATTTTTCTGTCTATGTAATCCAATGAGGGCTTGATGTTTGCGTGACCAGTTGTACTTCAAAATGGTCCCATTTATTATTTTGTAATATGTACCAGGAAGAGAGAAAAAAAAAATTCAGAATGACGTGGAATTGCTGTTTTCTTATGGGTTTTGTATTTACGGCTTCCACTCTGCAGTAAAAATACTATGTTTGCTTTATTCTGCAGGTCATTATGATCACAGTAATGCCAAATTTACATATTTTTTTCATGTTTTAATAACTTTACAAAACTTCTAAATTTTGAAGAAAAAGAAATTCTTTGCATCACCATATTCTGACCCCTGTAATTTTCATTTCATTGTACGGAGCTGTGCTGGGTGCCTTTTTAGCTGGACAATATGTCGTTTTTATTGATACCGCGATGGGGAATGTATGTTGTTTTGATCATTTTCTATTTCATATTTTTAGGGAGATAATTTGGTGAAAAAACGTCAAATCAGCCATTTTGATTCTTTTTCCTGCTACGCTGTTTACCATATGGGACAGATGTTTATATATTTTAATAGTTTGGGCGTTTTCTGACTTGGGGATACCTAATGTGTTAATGTTTACTTTTATTCATTTGTATTTATATGTAAACTAGGGAAAGCGGGTGATTTAAACTTTTAGGTTTTTTAAAAAAAATTATATTTGAAAAAAAAAAAATTTCGCCCCTCTGGGGGGCTTGAACATGTGATCTTTAGATCACCTGTGCCATAGACTTGAATACTACTGTATTGCAGTCTATGGCAGATTTCCTATGTAACTATTGAAGCCTGCTGCAGACAGGCTTCAGTAGTTACAATGCTATGGCAGCGCTGAAAGCCTTCAGAAGGCCATGGTAACAGGACGCCTCCCGCAATTATGCTGCGAGGGGGCTGTCCCATTACTGAGAAGAAAAGAGAAAGCGAACGTATCCACTCAGATGCCGTGGTCGTATTTGTTGTCATCAGGATGGAACTGTATGTCCTGGTGCGCCTAAGGGTTAATACGTAAAAAAAGCTCTTTTAAAACATTTGCTTTTGTTGCCATACCAATATCTTTGTCATGTTCATTTACCAAATGGAGCTATACGAGGACTTATTCTTTGCGGAACAAGCAGTAGTTTTTATTGATCCTGAGCCTGTTCCATACACTTTTTTCAGTGTTATGATATACATGTATGTCAAATGTCAGAAAGATGTTGAAGTGGTTGTCTAATCAAACACACTTCTTAAATATGGAAGTTGTCCCACAAGACCCTTGGCAACCAGCTGATTTTGGATATTATCGCTGACAGCCACTACAAAAGAAATGCGGTAATACAGTCAGTCAGTTGTGTGGCCATTCATTGTTAGGCCGGGTTCACGCGGGGTTTTTTGGGTTGGATTTTGACACAGAATCCATGTCAGAATCCGGCTCAAAAAACTATCTATAACAGTTTGTTCCTGCTCGCGGAAAAAGAAGCAACCTGCCCTTTCTTCAGGTGGATTCCAAGGCTTATTCAGCCGCAGACGTCCGACTCGCGACACCACCCTCCCGACTAGGCCCATTCATTTCATCCTAATCCAGAGCGGAATGCCGCGACTGGATGCCAGTGCACTGCATCGGCATCCAGTTGCTGCTAGTTGTTTTTTGGTCAAGAATCTGAGGCGGCCTCCATGTCAAATTCCTGACCAAAAAACCCTATCTGAACCTAGCCTTAGTGGTTGTAGTGATGTGGTTAATAGATGGATATGGGAGCAGGGTACTCCCCACTCTGTGATATCTAAATTCACTGACAAAGCACATTGAAAAGGTTTGTCCTCTTCCCCTTTAATGGGAATCTATCAACAGTGAATTGATTATAGACCTAATCACAAAGCCTTGTAGAGGTGATTCTAAAGTTTCCAAATATACATCTGGTATTCAGATTTTTTTATTTTCATGTAAATCGATATTTTAGTCATAAGAAATAACAAAGTACTTTGCATAGGAATCTACAGCCGAGACAAAAGCTCAGACAATTTAAGACCCCCCCCCCACCCCACCCCCAAAGCAGTTTTCCATCATTTGCATATGAAAAAAAGACTGATTTACATAAAGATGCAAAGATGAATAACAGAGGCCTATATGGAAACTGTAGAATCATCTCTACAAGGCACAGGGATTAGGTTTATAGCCAATTTACTGTTGACAGACTCCCTTTATGCAAGTTTATTCTGCCTGAAGTTCTACCTAGGCTTGCACTGCCTCCTTTGGAGGAAATCTGCTCAGTGAAGTGTTGCCAGAATTATTTGTCTTGTAAGTTTAGCTTCATCCATCTTGCACCTGTCACATTTTTGAGACTCTGTTCCGATTTTCCAGGCAGCCGATCAATTTGGCAAAGATTCCTTGGTAGAGGCCAGTGCCCCGTTACAGCACATTCATTTTTCCATTAAGGATTAACAGCAGGAATAGACCTAGCAGACTTGAGGGGTTGAAGCAGCTACCCATCTGCTGCTAATACATAGCCCTCCTCATGAACCTGCATGATATATGATCTTATACTGCACACAGGACTGCAAGAAGCACTGACCTCTACAAATGAAAAGCTTAAAATAGAAATGTAGGAGCCACTGAGAAATACAGCAAAAAGCAAAGATAAATACTGTGATAGTAATGGGAACAAACTTGTAAGGATAATTACCATTACATCATTACAGTGTGCAGGCCAGTTTCAGGGTTTGGTTGTTGTTCTTTTATTAATAGCACCGCTCTTGCCCAAAGGCTGTGTCTGGTACTGCAGTCCAATCCTAATCTAGTAAATAGTGAAAACAGACACAGCCTAAGGACAAGAGTTGTATAGTTTAGAAGAAGATGTAACCGTAAGAGATATGTAAGAGGTAACTAATGATCTGACTGATGAAATACAATTGTTAGAAGCTACATATCCCAGATTACAATTTACGTTTAATTAATTTATACAAAAAAATGTAGTCAATGTACATTATTTACATATATTATATCCAGGGCCATTAAAACACATTGGTGGGCCCACTGCAAAAGTTTTGAAAATGGCCCCCCATCACCACCCCTTAGAAATGCCTGACTTGTACAAATGTTAATGCCCCGTCAGTGGCCCTCATACAATATAATGCCCCCCAGACTATCAAATGCGCTTGATGAGGCATCAAACATCAACAGGTCCCCCACTGTGGCCCATTAAACATTAACCTGTTCCACCACGATGGCCCCTCAGACATTATATGATAATGTCCTCCTCCACTGTAATCCCACAGTACAACATCCCCTATCCAAGATGCCCCTACAGTATAATGTCCCTGCCAAATCCATAGCCAAAATGTGCCCTGCATTTCCCCAATAGTGGCTGAAACAAAGAATCAAGTACTAGTTGTCACTTCAAATGAAGGCAAAGAGGACTGAAGGAGTGAAAAGCAGATGCAACTTCTGTCTATGTTTGCACAGTGCACAAAGTATAGATTCTGCTTGAAGGTAGACTTTTACCAGGCTGACATGGCCACTGAGACCAATCAATAGCCTCAGCAATTGCTGGTAAGGAATCAGTGGCATGTGAGTGACATCACTGGTCCTTATCAAGTGACAATGAATTAGTCTTAGCAGACATGTAAGCCTCTCCATTTCTACCGTGTTGACTTCCAGCATGGGAGAAAAAGGAGGACTCTAACAGGACCATGGAGACAATAGACATGGTTTTTTGGTTTTACACCCAATCCAGCCACTCCTGAGTCTCCTGAACAATCTTGAATTTTTTATGGCCTAGACAAGCCATCAATACCTGATCAGCTATTTGGGAGTGCTGTTGGGCCCAGTACTGTACAGTGTACAGAGCCAGAAGCAGGGGCCTGTGTGCAATGTATAGTGGCCATGCAACGTTATTGCGGCTCTGCTCCCTTTCACTAAAATTGGAGTAGAACTACAGTAACCTGGCCACTGTGCAATGTACAGAGCTGTCAGAATCTGTGTGTTAGAACCTGTGTTTCATCATCATGTGAAGATGCTGTTCCAAGGATCTCCACTGGTGGCCGCTATTCAAATGTCATTACTACTCCCACCACTGGAGGCTGCTGTTCCCTGACTCTTGCCCACAGTTAATATGGCGAGTATTGCTTCATGACCATGGCCATCTTGTTTCCTGTTGGCGGCCATCTTGTTTCCTGTTTGGCCCTATATATAGCCAGAGCATATTATAAACAATGCTTGAGTATTGTGTTTGTTCCCAGTCCTCTAGCTCTGAGGTATTCTTGCTCAGTATACCTTGGCTTCTCCTGCTTACCCGCTCCGTGTACTGACTCCTGGCTTCTCCTGCTTACCCGCTCCGTGTATCGACTCCTGGCTTCATCTGACTACCCGCCCCGTGTACCGACTCCTGGCTTCACCCGACTACCCGCTCTGTGTACCGACTCCTGGCTTCATCTGACTACCCGCTCCGTGTACCGACTCCTGGCTTCACCCGACTACCCGCTCTGTGCACCAACCTCTGGCTATCCATCGACCAAGTCTCCTACTCCGCTGTGTCTGCCGTCCTTCCTGGCTATTGGATTCCAGCTGTATCACCAGTATCGTAACAGGATACTCAAGCCTTAATAATGGAATCCGCCGGGATTAAGAGTCTGGAGGACCGTGTGAACCAGATGCACGGTACACTGTCCAAGCTTCATAGTGAGGTGCGTGACTTCAAGACTAAACATACGGCCTTGGAAAATCAGACTACACACCACATTCAAGTTTATGGACAAGCCATCCAAAACTTGCAGGAATTGGTACGTGATCTAACTGACCGCGTGGTCAAACTGGAGTCCCAAGAGCGTGGTGGAACAGCATCTGCCCTTCCCACTCTGCCACTTCCACCCTTTAGGTTTGGTGGGGACCGAGATAAATTTCGAGGATTCCTCAATCAGTGCCAACTCTTTTTTGAAGCTCATCCCATGCATTACCCCACAGACCGATCCAAGGTTTTGTGCGTCATCATGCTCCTGACACATAAGGCATTAGCCTGGGCTAGCCCTTTCATCGAGACAAACGATGTTCGGCTGAATAATTTAAAAGACTTCCTGGCAGCTATGAGTGAAGTGTTTGACGACCCCAACCGAGTGGCTACAGCAGAGGCGACTTTACTAGCACTACGCCAGGGCAAACGCTCAGTAGCTGAATATGCCTTGGAATTCAGGAGGTGGGTAATTGACACTAAATGGAATGATGCTGCTAAGCTTACAATCTTCAGAAATGGACTTTCTGGGACAATAAAGGATGAGTTGGCACGTGCTGAAGCCCCCACTGAGGTGGATAAATTCGTACAACACTGTATCCGGATTGACACTAGATTGGCTGAACGTAAACAGGAGAGATGGGGCTCCTTGTGGTTCCGTAATAATAACAGCTATACTTCTGTTTCAGCTCCAGCTACCAGAGACTCCCAGGAGAAAGGGTACCAGGAATCCGGAGTAGAGCTGATGCAAGTAGACAGCATGCAGAGACGTGAAAATGCTGAAAGAAGAGAACGTAGGCTTCGAGAGAATCAATGTTTCTATTGTGGAAAGAATGATCACTTCCTCATTAATTGTCCCCACCGGGGGCGCAAGACTGTTGCCGCTATGGTCGAACCAGAATTTTCAGATGAGGAATCTGTGTGCTCTGAACATGTTTCACCTGTGGTTGCAGTTACCCGCTCCATCGCACCTGGTATAGGAAAGGAGAACAAGGACTCCCACTGTGTTATGTCTGTAAAATTCCTAGCCAACTCCCAGTGGATATCCACACAAGCTATGGTCGATTCTGGAGCTAACGGTAACTTTATGGACATTGACTTTGCCAGAAGACATGGGGTGAAACTGCAAAAAAGGCGGTCTCCTATCGTTATGGAAACTGTGGATGGGTCTCCACTGAACTCAGGACCAGTTGATCATGAGACCGAACCCCTGGAGATGGTCATGGAGCTTAATCACCATGAGGTCCTATCTTTCCTTCTAATTTCATCTCCACACTTCCCTATTATTTTGGGATTGCCATGGCTGCGTACACAGAACCCTATAATTGATTGGGAGACTAAGAAAATATCCTTCCCATCTGAGTCTTTACAACAGGAGTGTTTTTCGGAACAACCCCAGAGCAAGCCAGAGGAGAATCCTCAATCAACTACAGGATTGCCATCCATATATGCAGAATTCGCTGATGTCTGCGATAAGAAGAATGCTGACAAACTCCCGCCACACCGCGATTATGACTGTCCGGTGGAGTTGTTACCAGGTGCGGCTATACCTTTTGGAACCATCTATCCTTTAGCCAAACCAGAACTGAAGTCTCTCAAGGAATACATTGATGAGAATTTGGCAAAGGGATTTATTCGTCCATCTTCATCACCAGCAGGCGCACCCATATTTTTTGTTAAAAAGAAGGATGGTTCCCTTAGACCATGCATCGACTACAGGGAGCTGAATAAAATTACCATTAAGAACCGTTATCCCCTCCCATTGATTCCTGAGTTGCTGGAGAGAGTCCATCAGGCAAAAATATTCACAAAGCTAGACCTCCGAGGAGCCTATAATCTTATTCGTATTAGACCAGGGGATGAATGGAAGACAGCGTTTAGATCACGATATGGGCATTTTGAATACATGGTCATGCCCTTTGGTCTTTGTAATGCACCGGCAACCTTCCAACACTTTGTCAATGACCTTTTCAGAGATTTACTAGACTTATTTGTTGTCATCTACCTTGATGATATTCTAATTTTTTCCAACACGTTAGAAGAACATCAAAATCACGTGAAGACCGTGCTGAAACGTTTGAGGGACAACCAACTCTGCATCAAGCTAGAGAAGTGCGAATTCCATCAAAGGGAAATACAGTTTCTGGGTTATGTAATCTCTCCTTCAGGATTATGCATGGACACTAGTAAAGTTCAAGCAATCATGGACTGGCCCATTCCCAAAAATGTGAAGGAGGTGCAACGGTTTGTGGGATTCGCCAATTTTTATAGACGTTTTATCAAACATTTTTCGGAGATAATTGCACCAATTACCCGATTAACAAAGAAGGGAGCAGCCTTCGTCTGGTCCACACAGGCACAAGAAGCTTTCTCTCAGCTAAAGACAAAATTTACAACAGCTCCCATACTGATACATCCTGATCCGGAACGTGCATTCATTGTCGAAGTGGATGCCTCGGATTGTGCAATTGGAGCCATTTTGTCACAAAGAGTTGGGGAAAAAGACATGCTACACCCTTGTGCCTACTTCTCAAGACGCCTGACCTCATCAGAAAAGAATTATGATGTAGGAAACAAGGAGCTCCTAGCGATCGTAGCCGCTTTCAAAGAATGGAGACATCATTTACAGGGCGCAACACAGCAAATAGTGGTCTTAACTGACCATCGCAATTTAGAATTTGTCAGATCTGCCAAATGTCTGTGTCCTCGTCAAGCCCGATGGAGCTTGTTCCTGAATCAGTTTAATTTCTTAATTTCCTACAGGCCTGGTTCTCGGAATGGTAAGGCCGACGCCTTATCTAGAATGTTTTCCACTGAATCCTCTCCTGCAGAGCCACCAAAGACTATCCTCCCTGAATCAAGATTCTTTGGGGTGATCCATAACACAGACCTGCTGGGGAAGATAAGAGAAGCCTATACAAGTGACCCAGTCTTGGCACATCCCCCCAATGATTTATCATTAGTCTTCAAGAACAAGGTGTGGATCCATGAGGACCGTCTCTATGTTCCTGAAGCAGTACGACTAGAAGTCTTAAAACTAATTCACGACTCCAAGATAGGGGGTCATAAGGGAGTGCAGAAGACACAAGAATTCCTATCCCGCTTCTTTTGGTGGCCTGATCATCTCAAGGATGTGAAGAAATATGTGACATCTTGCAGTACCTGTGCAATGAATAAGATTCCACGCTTTTCACCTATGGGGTTGTTGCAGCCCTTACCAATTCCATCTCGCCCCTGGGGATCAATTTCTATGGACTTTATCGTTGATCTGCCAGTTTCGAAGGGGAAGAATACCATTCTGGTGGTGGTGGATCGTCTCACTAAGGCTGCACATTTTGTCCCTTGTTCTGGATTACCTTCAGCTGAGGAGACAGCTGATCTTGTGATTCACAATATTTTTCGGCTTCATGGAGTGCCTGATGAGGTTGTCTCAGATCGTGGAGTACAATTTACCTCAAGATTCTGGCGAAGTTTTTGTACGGCATTAAATATCGATATTAATCTATCATCTGCCTTCCACCCTCAGTCTAATGGACAAACAGAGCGCACCAATCAGACCTTGGAACAATACCTACGATGTTATACATGTCATCTGCAGGACGATTGGTTCGATTTACTTCCTGTGGCAGAATTCTCGTACAACAACTCACAGCATGCATCAACGAAACAAACTCCATTTTTTGCAAATCTAGGTTACCACCCCAATATTCTTCCTAACTTTCCGATAGAAACCTTCATTCCTGCAGTCACCGATAGAATCCAAGCATTACAGCAAAATCTCAAGATGTTAAAAGAGACTCTGAAACTTGCTCAAGAGAAGTATAAGAAGACAGCTGATAGATTACGCAGACCTTCTCCGACCTTCCAGATAGGGGATGAAGTTTGGCTGTCTACTAAAAACTTAAAGCTCAATGTACCATCAGTAAAACTGGGACAGAAGTTTATCGGTCCTTTTAAGATAACAACACAAGTAGGCTCTGTGGCTTTCCGTCTCCAACTCCCCAGGACAATGAAGATACATCCAGTATTTCATGTTTCACTATTGAAACCAGTTGTTCCTAACCCTTTTCCAGGTCGTCTGTTGCCTCCTCCGGGTCCCATTAAAGTTGCTGGAGAAGAACACTACGTGGTTGAGAGAATCCTGGATTCTAGGATCTTCAGAAACCGTCTGCAATATTTAATACAGTGGCAGGGATACGGTCCTTCAGAAAATTCATGGGAGCCCATCAGCAACATCAATGCTCCTCGTTTGATTAGAGAATTCCACCAAAGATATCCAGACAAGCCAGGTCAAACAGCGTCCAGAGGCCGCTGTTAAAGGAGGGAGTAATGTCAGAATCTGTGTGTTAGAACCTGTGTTTCATCATCATGTGAAGATGCTGTTCCAAGGATCTCCACTGGTGGCCGCTATTCAAATGTCATTACTACTCCCACCACTGGAGGCTGCTGTTCCCTGACTCTTGCCCACAGTTAATATGGCGAGTATTGCTTCATGACCATGGCCATCTTGTTTCCTGTTGGCGGCCATCTTGTTTCCTGTTTGGCCCTATATATAGCCAGAGCATATTATAAACAATGCTTGAGTATTGTGTTTGTTCCCAGTCCTCTAGCTCTGAGGTATTCTTGCTCAGTATACCTTGGCTTCTCCTGCTTACCCGCTCCGTGTACTGACTCCTGGCTTCTCCTGCTTACCCGCTCCGTGTATCGACTCCTGGCTTCATCTGACTACCCGCCCCGTGTACCGACTCCTGGCTTCACCCGACTACCCGCTCTGTGTACCGACTCCTGGCTTCATCTGACTACCCGCTCCGTGTACCGACTCCTGGCTTCACCCGACTACCCGCTCTGTGCACCAACCTCTGGCTATCCATCGACCAAGTCTCCTACTCCGCTGTGTCTGCCGTCCTTCCTGGCTATTGGATTCCAGCTGTATCACCAGTATCGTAACAAGAGCCCTTAGTTTCCAGGTCTGTACTCTGTATAGTACCAGATTCAGAAGCAGTCCTTAACAGCTGATTGTGGTCTCAAAGCTTTTTCCCTCGAAAATCCTCGTCTCATGTGACGTTCTGGTTTCTTTCCTTAGGCCGCTGATTTGCCTCAGTGGCCAAAGGAAAGGCACTGGGACGTCACTCACATACGTCACCTGTGACATCCTTGGTCCTTTCCTTAGTCCACTGATTGGCCTCAACTGTCATGTGCAGCACTGACTGTCGCTGGAACAAACCCCAGGGTGCCATGGGACTGGACAGCAGCCTGGAACACTTTATCATCATCAAGACTGGCGTCAGCACCTGGCATACCCGGGCAAGTGCCGTAGCCCCATTCTTATGCAGGGGCCCACTCGGCTGACGGGTGCTGACTGTTACATAATCATTTCCTCTTTGACTACACTCACCGGCCACTTTATTAGGTACACCTGTCCAACTGCTCGTTAACACTTAATTTCTAATCAGCCAATCACATGGCGGCAACTCAGTGCATTTAGGCATGTAGACATGGTCAAGACAATCTCCTGCAGTTCAAACCGAGCATCAGTATGGGGAAGAAAGGTGATTTGAGTGCCTTTGAACGTGGCATGGTTGTTGGTGCCAGAAGGGCTGGTCTGAGTATTTCAGAAACTGCTGATCTACTGGGATTTTCACGCACAACCATCTGTAGGGTTTACAGAGAATGGTCCGAAAAAGAAAAAACATCCAGTGAGCGGCAGTTCTGTGGGCGGAAATGCGTTGTTGATGCCAGAGGTCAGAGGAGAATGGCCAGACTGGTTCGAGCTGATAGAAAGGCAAAAGTGACTCAAATAGCCACCCGTTACAACCAAAGTAGCCAGAAGAGCATCTCTGAACGCACAGTACGTCCAACTTTGAGGCAGATGGGCTACAGCAGCAGAAGACCACACCGGGTGCCACTCCTTTCAGCTAAGAACAGGAAACTGAGGCTACAATTTGCACAAGCTCATCGAAATTGGACAATTGAAGATTGGAAAAACGTTGCCTGGTCTGATGAGTCTCGATTTCTGCTGCGACATTCGGATGGTAGGGTCAGAATTTGGCGTCAACAACATGAAAGCATGGATCCATCCTGCCTTGTATCAACGGTTCAGGCTGGTGGTGGTGGTGTCATGGTGTGGGGAATATTTTCTTGGCACTCTTTGGGCCCCTTGGTACCAATTGAGCATCGTTGCAACGCCAAAGCCTACCTGAGTATTGTTGCTGACCATGTCCATCCCTTTATGACCACAATGTACCCAACATCTGATGGCTACTTTCAGCAGGATAATGCAATGCCATGTCATAAAGCTGGAATCATCTCAGACTGGTTTCTTGAACATGACAATGAGTTCACTGTACTCCAATGGCCTCCACAGTCACCAGATCTCAATCCAATAGAGCATCTTTGGGATGTGGTGGAACGGGAGATTTGCATCATGGATGTGCAGCCGACAAATCTGCGGCAACTGTGTGATGCCATCATGTCAATATGGACCAAAATCTCTGAGGAATGCTTCCAGCACCTTGTGGTATCTATGCCACGAAGAATTGAGGCAGTTCTGAAGGCAAAAGAGGGTCCAACCCGTTACTAGTATGGTGTACCTAATAAAGTGGCCGGTGAGTGTATATGCAGACAGCTTTAATGGCAAGATAAGGGATGTATTTCTCCAGTCTCTGGTTCTTGTTCTTCTATGGCCCCCACCACTGGCCCGCTCTCCCACGTATCTTGCTCTGCCCTCTAAGAAGAATCTGTGAGAAGACTATCATGATGAGGAGAAACAACATCCAAAAAGAAATAATGTGGCTGAAAAACATATATAAAAAAATATATATATTCTTTATTGGCACAAAATTGCAATAATAATAAAGATAATAATGAAAGGTACAATACAAAGTGAACTATACAGTAGAGGGTCACAACAAACATGACCCAACCACTGACACCACACCCCCAGAGAGTCACTACATAAGATATATACCATACAATGTATATAGCTCAATACAATACATGCTTAAAATATATAAATACAATTACAAGTAACCAAAGGTCTACCAAGTATTAGAAGAGTACGGGGTGGGGGTGTTCCTCACTGCTCATCATCATGACTGGGTGGTAAGGAACGCCCCCTCTGACAGTATAGAGCTACACACAGTACTGTCAGGAGGGGCGTTCTCAGCTAGACTGTCAAGAATGCCCTTCTGACAGTGAGGAGCTATCGGTATTTGCACCAATATCTCTTCCCCTGGGGCACATAACTGTAAAGCCGACAGCGCGCTGAATTCCGTGCACTGTTGGCTTACTAGTGGTATATAAAACCACGTGTGCCTGAGGACATGAAAGCTCCTCTTTAAAGGTGGGTTCACATTGCTGTTATTTAATATCTATTGCTCTTTTCCATTATAGGATGAAAGCAATGAACATTAACAACTGATGCAGTCAGAGCCCCTCCATCTGGTGTCGTCTACATTCACCCTCTTATAAAAAACATAAGAAAAGCTTTCTTCTGCCAGGATTTTTACTTTTCTGCCAGATGCATGAAGGGCTTTTTCTTCTGTTACAAAAGTAACGAAACATGACAGAAGAAAGGACAGACGGATGCACAAAAGGAAGAAAGGACAGAAGGATGGACAGAAGAAAGGACAGAAGAAAGGACAGAAGAAATCTTCCCTCATGGTTTTAACATGAGGGTGAATGCTGAGAGAGATTACTGAAGGAGTGGGCTGTAGAAAAATAGAGAAGTCAGGATTGGTGGTTTGACCTATCGATTCAACAGTCTTGGGCTGTGAATAAAAACACCAACACAAGTTCAGGTGTCCAGAGTAGCAAGAAGCCATGAGGAGCTTACAGACTGTTCAGGGTGTATATTGATATAGTGGTAGCCACATGTGACCACCAATAATGGCACAAAGCATGACTATAGTATAATTCTGCCATCACTAGCTGCAGAATTTAAGCAGAATGCGGTTGCCACTATGTGAGCAATGCACCCTTAGGGGATGTTCATATTGAGTTTCTTGCAGGTGGATTTTGAGGCAGAATCCGACTCAAAAATGCCTCACACCATTTCCATTCATTTCATTAAGAGTCAATAGCAGATTTTTTCCTCTGGTTTATAAGCTAGAGGGAAAAAACCATCATAATCTGTCTTCAGGCAGAGAGAGTGTGGGATACACTGTGGGCATATAATACTGTGTGGGGGCCACTGTGATCATATAATACTGAGTAAGAGCCATTGTGGAGCAAATAATGCTATGTGGGGCCATTGTGCAGTATATTGCTGTGTGGGGCCCACTATGGAGCAGATAATACTGTGTGGTGGCCACTGTGGAGCGTATAATTCTATGTTGGGGCCACTATGGAACACATAATATTGTGTGGGGGCCACTGTGGAGTGGCACTATTAACAGTATCAGGTCCTGTTCACATAGTAGAATATGGCACTGATTTTGTAGCAGATTTTGCCCCTCAATCAGCAGCAGATTCCTCCCTCATTCTGACTCCTATTGAAACTAATAGGAGCAGGAAGCTGGGGGAAAAAAAAAAAAAAAACAGCGCCCTGCTGGATCTTGCCACAGATTCTGCAGCTAATTCGGAGACCGCGTCTTGAGACTCCCCACTGGTTAGACGCATTCATTAAAGAGGACCTTTCACCACCTGGGGCAAATGCAGTGTAATACAGCTTTCACGTTCTGTGTCCCCAGTGAAGAGCTATCAGTCCCAGTACCGTAGCTCTTCACTGTTAGAAGGGCATTAGCGTCAATAGACACTTGCTGTGAGGAAGGGCGTTCCTGACTGACTGTCAGAAACGCCCTTCTGACAGTGAAGAGCTACAGTACCAGCTCCGATAGCGCTTCAATGGGTGCACAGAACGGGAAAGCTGTCGGCTTTCTAGCGGTATATAAAACCACATGTACCCCACCTCAACTTTTTCTTTACTTTCCGATGTCTGAACATGTTCTATCTGCTTGAATGGAATGGACTGTATTACACTCCACTCAGTATCCTCTAGCAAAAAAAAACACGCAATTTTGATTGTTTGTTTTTTTTTGCTGCAGTCTGCATGAGTTACTCCAAAAGGGGGTCCACTGGGGTTCTGTCGCCAAAGGGCCCACACAAACCTGGAATCGGCCCCGATTATCACCTCATATATCTATACATGTTATGCTCTATTCACACAGTCATCTACATTCCATTGATAGATACCGTATTTTTCGGACTATAAGACGCACTGGACTATAAGACGCACCTAGGTTTTAGAGGAGGAAAATAGGGAAAAAAAATTTTGAAGCAAAAACTGGTAAAATATTTAATATATGGGAGTTGTAGTTTTGCAACAGCTGCAAGGCCACATTGACAGGTGACCCTGCAGCTGTACGGGGACGCATAGAGTGGTTTTTTTTTGCGGGGCCAGAAGTACTTTTTAGTTATACCATTTTGGGGAATGTCTATTGCTTAGATCACCTTTTATTGAAAAAAAAACGGTGGTTTATGACATATGATCTTCTACTTTTGTATATATATTCTAGGGATAGGAGGTGATTTAGAACTTTTATTTATTTCATATTTTTAAAGCTTTTTTTTTTTTTTTACTATTTTATTCCCCCCCTGGGGCTTGAGCCTGCGGTCGCTTGATTGCAAGTCCCATAGACGGCAATACAACTGTATTGCCGTCTATGGGCCATTCTGTCTATTAGTATTACGGCTGGTCATAGAGACCAGCCGCAATACTAATACAGCAGTGACAGGCCGGGGAGCCTCATTAGGCTCCCGGCTGTCACCCGAACAGGTCGGCTCCTGCGATATCGCCGCGCAGGAGCCGGCCTGCATCTTTACAGGTACGGGGGAGGCACAGGTTCGGGGGAGAAGGGGCCGCTGATACTGACCCGGCATCCGCTGTACTAGAGAGGCGGATGCCGGTGAGGGATAGACGCCGGGGCCTGAGACATCGCTGCCCTGCCCTGCATGAAGCCAGCTCTCGCTGCTGGCTTCATGTAGGGCAGAGGAGCGCAGCGATGTCTCAGGCCCCGGCACCTGTAATGGCGTCTATCACTTGCCGGCTTCCGCCTCTCTATTACAGCGGATGCCAGGCGCCACATTCGGCCTATAAGACACACCCTTCTTTTCCCACCAAATTTGGGGGAAAAAAAGTGCGTCTTATAGTCCGAAAAATACGGTATGTCGAAGTGTAGAAATGGTGCAAGTTTATTAGTACTGTGGGGATGTTATCTCAGAAGCAGTGGTGCAGACCCAATCAGTCAAGACAGGGACACAAATTATGCAGTAAACTGGTTTATTTAGAAAAACAGGAAAATAAATAAACCTTGACTCGAGGCAATAAATGAGCAAAACAAAATACAGCCTTAACTTCAGGCAAAAACAAAATAAAAAACCTGCTCGTCTGAGCAACTAACTAAACAGAACTGATAACCGAACTATACATTTAGCTTACTTCCAGCCACACGAACAAAACAAAAACAGCACAATATTGTTTCATTGGACTCAATGCAAGAGCTGCAGTCTTTTCTAGCCCAGTAATGGACCACCTTATCTACAACTGGACTGAGGCCTACTCCAGATCTGCCCTGGTCTACACCTGATCTGCTGATATATCTGGACTCCAGCACAGTGCCCGACACCTTCTCACAGTACAGATAGTGTACATCATTTGCTCCAATTTTTTCTGTCTTTCTAAGCACTGTTTTGTGATATTGAGCACAATATAGCTGGTGTGTATATATAGGTGGTATTTCAGTAGTTTATGAAGACTCTATGGTGGCATCATCTGAAATCGTGCAGGCTCACGCATTGAGGGCCAGCTTTGCCCAAATTCCTGCATTGCCTGTGATCAGAGATGACACTGATCATGGGCATTTAACAACAAAGATGCCATGGTTAAATGCGACCATGACATCTGAGTGGTTACTCTTACTTTCTGTTTGATGATCAGTTAAACGGTGACTCTCCAGCTGCGTGATCAAAAGAGCTGCTCTGTTACATTTGCAAACTGGCGTCTTCTCAGTACCTGCTATAAGAAAGTATGTATTGAAGACTTCCTGTCAATAGGAACATAGGGAATTGTCTATAGCCTGCAACAGCGTTGTATTGCAGGCTATAGCATAAGTAATCTAAAGCCTGCAGGTTCGAGCCCTCCAAAGGAGAGCTAAAACTAAAAAAAAAAAAAAAAAAAAAAGTAAAAATATAAATGTTCAAATCACCCCCTTCCTTAGATCGCATATAAATAAACAAAAATAAACATATACACATTAAGAAAACCAATATGGCTGAATTACTGCTTTTTTGCTGCTTCACCTTGCAATAAAAAAATAGAATAAAAAGTTATCAAAACAGCATGCACTATCCAAAATGGCATCAATGAAAACTGTATATTGGTTCGCAAAAAGAAACCTTACATAGTTTCACACACTGAAAATTAAAAAAAAAAAAAAATGATGACTCAAGGAATTTATTTTTTCTTTACAATTTATAACTTTTGGAAAGGTATTAAAACATGAACAAAAAATATATAAATACAGAATCGCCTTGATTGTACCAGCGCAGTAAATAAAACTAGAATTTCATTCATTGCATGGTGGACACCATAAAAATTGTTTTTCTCTAGTTCCACAATATTCTGAGGTTTATTTCTGGCTTCCCAGTACATTGTACAGAATATTAAGTGGCACCATTATGAAGTACAATTTGTCCTTAAAGGGGCTCCATCACTGGGAAAAGTCATTTTTAACTAAACACATGCTTGCATAGGCTTTAGAAAGTCTATTCCACACTTACCTTTTGTATGTAGATTGTCTCAGTGGTCTCTGAATAAGTCCGTTTTTATTAATATGCTAATGAGCTTTCAGCCAGTACAGGAAGTTCCCAGCAGCCTCCTCTCTCCTATCATCTCCTATGTGTGTGAGGCAAACAGGAAGCTGAGTCATCATCAGCAGCAGCAGCCTGTGCATAGGAAACAACAGGAGAAGAGTGCACGATGTATCGTGCAACAGTCTAATTAGCATATGAATAAAAACGGACGTATTCAGAAACCACTGAGGCAATCTACATACTAAAGGTAGGTGTGAAATAGACTTTCTAAAGGCTATGCAAGGATGTGATTAATTAAAAATGACTTTTCCCAGTGATAGAGCCCCTTTAAAAGAATAGTCCCCAATTGACTGTGAAAATAAAAATAAATAATGGAGGATTATGTAGATAATCTGTTTTCCCATAGTTCAAACAGCAGCATAACGGATGGGGTATTCCTGCGCCTGCGTGCAGTTTAGGACAGGTGGAATTTTTAATTAGTCAATCAATCCTCCCCTATAAGAGGACCCCCCCCCTCATGTTATTTGTAAAGTACTGGTTTCCGAAAATAATATTCAGAAAAAGAAAAAGGGAGGGAGCCTTGTGCTGCTGTTTGGGCTATGGGAAAGCAAATTATCTACATAATCCTCCATTCCCCATACGTCAAACAGCAGCACAACGGATAGGGAGATAGCATGAAACCCCCTTAGGGCGGGGCTTCCTGGCATACAAATGACAACACTAAGCACCCAAAGGCAACCGCCTCTGAATTGCGCCAATCTAGCCTGTAATGCCTAACAACTGCTCTGGTGGAATGAGCACGAACAAACTCAAGAGGAGATAACCCCTGAGAGTGAAAGGAAAGAAAAATGGCTTCTTTGATCCATCTGGATAGAGTTACCTTGGATGCTTTAGTACCCTTGTACCTACCAGAAAAATTAGCAAGTTTTCAGATTTCCTGAAAAATTTAGTTTGTTCCAGGTAGAACCTCAAACATCTCACCAGATCTAAGGTGTGCAGTTTCTCTTCCTCCTGTGATGAAGGAGAAGGGTAGAAGGTAGGTAGGGAGATAACATGGTTAATGTTTTGCCCCGAAGAAACTTTAGGTACGAAGCCTGGTAGATATCTTAACTGAACTCTGTCAGGAAACAAAATAATAGATAAGGTTCAGAGGCCACCAACACTTTTCGCTGAAGTCACACCTAAGAGGAAAGACACCTTATATGACAAACTTCAATTTTGCTTCACTTAGTGGCTCAAACGGAGCCCCACACAATCCATGTAACACTGTCCCCACACAATCCATGTAACACTGTAGCCAGATCCCATTGCAGGTCTGGGGCTTGAATGGAAGGTCGGAGACTAGCGGCCCCTTTTAGGAATTGGCTAATTAAAGGATCCTGAGAATCATATTCCACATTCTAAACTCCAGTATAGACTATGGAAGAGCTGGTACTTTGTTTCTCAGTACATCACTGCTGGTAGATCTTACCGATCCTTAGGTAACTCCTGTTAGTGGAGTCTGCTCTTGAGCAGGCCAGCCTCGTCCAGACAGCCTGGGATAATCCTCTATGTCCATATAGGGTACGGTCAACCTCCAGGCTGTCAGGTTAAATCTCTTCAGGCTCTGGAATAGCCAGTTGTTTTGGGTTACCAGGTTGTGAAGAAGTGGAAGCCTCCAGTATGTCTCTTGACTCATCTGTATGCGGTGGGTAAACCATGCCCTTTTTGGCCAGAGTGGTATGATCGCAATGACAGATACCTGGTCCTGTTTGATTTTTGATACCATAGGAAGTGGAGGGAAGATTTAGGCCAGCCTGAACCTCCAGGTAATGGCAGGGCATCTACTGCCAAGGGGTTGTCCTCCTGGTAGAGGGAGTATAACCTCTACATCTTGGCATTGTATTGGGTGGCCATCAGATCCACTTCGGGGAGACCCCACAGCCAAGTTATTTGGAGAAACATGTCCTGGTTGAGAGATTACTCACCTGATACTGTCAGGCCTCTGCTGAGCTGATCCACCAGCATGTTCAAATGTCCCTTTATATGGACTGCCTTGTGATGGGTCAAAGTCACTTCTGCCCAGGCAAAATCAGATTCGTCATCTTGAGAAGGGATGGTGATCATGTGCCTCCCTACTTGTTCAGATAAAGAACAGAGGTGATACTGTCTGTCCGGATTTTCACCGCTTTGACGCGGAGTAGATAGGCGAAATGTAGTAGCCCGATGAATCGCGCTGAGCTTGCGCCAGTTGATGACTGACCTCTCCTGTTGATTCCAGGTTCCTTTCACTAGGGTCTCCCCCAGATGCACTCCCCATCCATGGAGGGAGGCATCTGTAGTCAACAGGGTCCAGACTGGCTGGACCGTGGACATCCTGTCTTTGAGCTGAGACCACCATTGGAGTGATCCACGGGTACTGATGGTTAACTGGATAGGCTTCTCTAGCCCCAGAGGGCTGCGACTCCATACTTTGAGGATCTCCCTCTGCAATGGTCGCATATGCTACAATGCCCATGGGACTGCCTTTATGGCAGCAGACATTAGTCCTAGAACCTTTATTGCGGTTCTTATAGAGACCTTCCGAGTCACCGCCAGATGATGAACCGCTCGACAAATCTTCTTCTGACTGGGAGGAAGAGATATCTCCATCTTACGAGAATCCAATATGAATTCCAGAAATTGGACTCGGGTTGAAGGGACGACCACAGATTTCTGCCAGCTTACTATCCATCCTAATTCTTCTAGGAAGGCGACAGTGGTCCTTAAGTGGGCAGCGAGAACCTCGACTGACTGGGCCTTTATCAGCCAATCGTCTAGGTACAGTACAATGAAGATACCTTGGAGCCGTAGAGCTGCAATGACCGGCGCCACAACCTTTGTGAAGGTGTGGGGGGCCGAGGATGCTCTGAACGGAAGAGCTGTGAATTGCAGATGACACAGGGTACCATTCAACATCATCGCTATCCTCAGGAATTTTCTGTGAGGTGGAAAAAACTGGGATGTGGAGATAAGCATCCCTTACATCCAGAGTGACAAAACTGTCGCCAGCCTGCAGGAAGGAAAGTACAGACTTGATAGTTCCCATCCGGAAACAGACCTTGAGGATGTAGCGATTGAAAAAACTTAAGTCGATCATCATTCTCCAGCCCCCTGATGCCTTTGGTACCAGGAACACTGGAGAGTAAATGCCGGACTGTTGCTCCAACCAGAGGCACTGGCTCTAAAGCTCCTTTGTCCAGATATTACTGGACGGCCTTCTCTAGATGATCCTGCTTGAGGCCGGAGAGGACACAAGTCCTTACAAAGGTATCGGGCAGAAGGGAAACAAAGTTATTTTGTAGCCCAATTGAACGAGCTCAAGGGGATCCTGGATGGAGCAGGCCTATGCTACAGAAGATAGGGCATCAGAAGGATGATTCTTTCTCATCAGTCTCACGGGTGAAGCGGCGACTGGAGTCTCTACCCTAGCCTCCTGAGCGCCTCTGAAAAGATTACATATGGATGTATTATCGGCTCTCCAGGGCTTCAACCAATGGGGACGCCTAACCGCCGTGGACAACGCCATGGCCTTTGAGGCAAATCTTACCTGGTACAGAGATGTTACAGCCAAAAAAATTAGCTGCCCGGGAAATAGAGGATAAAAAAGACAACAAATCATCCCGGGAAATCCCAGAATCAATATCTTTTCTCCAGAATCGCCAAGTTGGACCGAAGAAAATGGGCCACCTATTGGCGGCAATGCCCACAGAGGCTTGGGCGGAGGCAGCCGTATACAGATGATGTAATGCGCCCTTTGTACACCTGTCCATGGAGTCTTGAAAATTTAACTCATCCTCCGCGGGTACCACAGTGCGCTTTGATAACTTGGCGACGGCCATATCCACTCTGGGGGGTGGCCCACGAACCAAGTTGAAGCTCATTACAGGAAATTGGTCCTGACTCTGATCTGAGAAAGGACTTCTCAGGGCCACTCCACTCAGCCTTCATAGATCTTTCTAAGGCGGGGTCTACATGAAAAGACCTGGGCCCTCTTTGAGTAGGTATAGAACCTCCCGGTTCATCATTGCGGTCCGAAGCATGGACTAGCTTGAGGAGTTTGGACATCTTATCCAGGGAGAAATTAGGTCTCCCTATGTCCTAGATTCTTCATCCGAAGAATTCTCATCCAGCACCTGAACTCCTCCTCCAGAGGCAAAGGGCGGGAAAACGGTTCTAACTGCGGTCTTTTGGCAAGTTGAGAAACGGATTCTTTAATTTCTTGCACCATATAGTCCTTTACCCAGGACAACATCTCGAACTCATGATTCCTCAGCGGTCTTACACGCCAAGAGTCCGTGTCAGAGGTGGACTTCCTACTGGGATTTTCCCCCAAATAGAAGCATAATCAGACATCTCCAGTAAAAGGCAAGATAATATACTGCTACCATAGGTGGCAGCAGGCAGTAGCTGACAATCAAGTAACAGGCAGGTAGCCACCGCACGTGGCAGGTAGCTAAAGTCAGGTAGACACCATGCGTGGCAGCCAACACTGGTAGAGTGCAAACAGACTTGAACTCTCGACCGGGAGCATTTAGAAATAAAAATCTGCTTCCCACAGACTGAACCACAAAAAAACTTGCCTTTTTAATGAAACTTGCTCACTATCAAGAATAGACTTGGCGCACATTCAGCTTACCTCACCTGGATATATGCAAGCCTTAAACTCACTGCATTAATAGGCTGTTGTTCACATTAGCTGCGATTTAAGGCAGCGGAGAAACCCAGCCCGTCAGCCGAGTGAGAGCACAGAGTCTGCAACAGCAGACTGGAAGATAGGCACCATTAAATATAACTTAGAGAATACACCATCCAGTGAGCAACAAACAAATATGCACTTATCAAACAGTGATAATACACAGGTATATGTGAACCGCTATACTTAGGTCCACAGCATATGGTCTCCAATTAGGAACTGAATGCACCTTAAAAAACTGCAAGACATAAAAAGTTTGGTTGGATCTTACCATAATGGCGGTGAAATGACATCCACGGCTGAGCAGCACAGGTGAGTGTGCACGGGCGCTGACAAACAACAGGCAGTTGACAGAGTGCACATAGCAATAGAAAATAGTGCTTTAGTTTCTGCACTGGACACAGGAAAAGTTGGAGAGGACTCAGCTTAGGGCTTGGGTCACACATCAGTATGCCATCCGTCCGTTTGAATTCAGTTTGAGACTAAAAACGGACTGATGCACATACTGATTGCATACTGACACCTTTTTATGCTGATAGCAGAGTAGAGATAAGGGCATTTATTATATGTCCTCATCTCTACTCTTTTTACAATTGCTACTTTCAATCCCCTTATCTGTCCTCTAGGGGATGGAGAACGTTTGCTATCAGCTTAAAATGGTGTCAGTATACAATCAGTATGTGCTTCAATCATTTTAAAGTCTCATACTGAATTCAGACGGATGGCATACTGATGTGTGAACCAAGCAGGGCCGGCGTCAGTGCACGGCGTAGTCGGGCAAGTGCCGGGGCCCTCAGAGCCTCTGGGGGCCCCCCGGCACTTGCCCGCCCCAGCACTTGTCTGTCCTGATTTCAGCTCATCGGCGTCCTACGGACGCCGATGAGCTGAATACATAGTCGATTAAAGCAGGAGCTGTGACAGCTCAGTTTCTGCTTTAACGCTGCGGCCCGGCTTCGGCGTGTGTAGGCGCGATGTGATAACGTCACATCGCGCCTATAACTATGTGAATGGCGTGAGAGGAGCGGCGGGGGAGCGATGGACGGTGAGTGTAAGTGTTTGTTTGGTTTTTATGTTAAACATTAAGGTGGAACATAATGAAGAGGGCCCATGAAGGGGAGGGGGGAACGGCATGACACTGGGGCAGATGAAGGGGGGGGGCATGACACTGGGGCAGATGAGGGGGGGGAGAACGGCATGACACTAGGGTAGATGAGGGGGGGAGAACGGCATGACACTCGGGCAGATGAAGGGAGGGGAGAATGGCATGACACTGGGGCAGATGGGGGGGAAACGGCATGACACTGGAGCAGATGAAGGGAGGGGAGAATGGCATGACACTGGAGCAGATGAAGGGAGAGGAGAACGGCATGACACTGGGGCAGATGAAGGGGGGGAGAATGGCATGACACTGGAGCAGATGAAGGGAGGGGAGAACAGCATGACACTGGGGCAGATGAAGGGGGGGGAGAATGGCATGACACTGGGGCAGATGAAGGGAGGGGAGAACGGCATGACACTGGGTCAGATGAAGGGGGGGAGAACGGCATGACACTGGGGCAGATGAAGGGGGGGAGAATGGCATGACACTGGGGCAGATGAAGGGAGGGGAGAATGGCATGACACTGGGGCAGATGAAGGGGGGAGAATGGCATGACACTGGGGCAGATGAAGGGAGGGGAGAATGGCATGACACTGGGGCAGATGAAGGGGGGAGAATGGCATGACACTGGGGCAGATGAAGGGAGGGGAGAATGGCATGACACTGGGGCAGATGAAGGGAGGGGAGAATGGCATGACACTGGGGCAGATGAAGGGAGGGGAGAATGGCATGACACTGGGGCAGATGAAGGGAGGGGAGAATGGCATGACACTGGGGCAGATGAAGGGAGGGGAGAATGGCATGACACTGGGGCAGATGAAGGGAGGGGAGAATGGCATGACACTGGGGCAGATGAAGGGGGGAACGGCATGACACTGGGGCAGATGAGGGAGGGGGAGAATGGCATGACACTGGGGCAGATGAGGGGGGGAGAACGGCATGACACTGGGGCAGATGAAGGGGGGGAACGGCATGACACTGGGGCAGATGAAGGGGGGGAACGGCATGACACTGGGGCAGAGACAGGGGGACATGAAACTGTGGGCAGATGAAGGGGGGAGAACGGCATGAAACTGGGAACAGAGATGGAGGGGGGACATATAATTTATGGGTGACTGTAAGAGGATTATACTGTGTGGGAGCACACGAAAAATGAATGAGAATGGGCGGAGTCAACATAAAAGTGGGCAGAGCTAAATTTGCTGCAGCGCGCAGAGCATGCCACACATTTTATCCCTCTTTCTATTCTTCAAAAGTTGGGAGGTATGGTGTTGGTGAAACCACACTCCTGCGTGATGTCACTCACTTCATCTGTGACGTGCAGTGTCCCATCTCCCCCGCCTCCTCCACAAGGGGGCCCACTGAGGCTCTGTCACCCAAGGGCCCATAAAAACCTGGAGCCGGCCCTGGAGCCAAGCCTAACTTACTTCTGGTAGTGAACAAACTGCAATACAGCTGAAAAAATATCAGTAACAGGAAAGACAAAAGACTGGAATATAAACCCAGATCTTTCAGAAGGAAAGAAAAAGGAGAATAAGAAGGCTCTAAGACACCTTCCTCCAAACCATACAGGAGGCTAAAAAAGCCTCCTCCACCTGTCCCACACACAAGACGGAAAAAAAAAACCAGGGGGTGGGGGGTTGGAGGTTCTCTGGACCTCTTATAGGGGAGGATTGATTGACTAATTAAAAATTCCACCTGTTCTATACTGCACGCAGGGGCAGGGATACCTCATCTGTTGTGCTGCTGTTTGACGTATGGGGAAATAAAAAGTTATCCCTTTTGATAGGTGCGGAGTAAAAGATGAAAACACAAAATGAGAGAATTGCTGTGTCTTCAAGGAGTTAATTGATAACTAATCTATATAGATTTCATACTGCATTTTGAAGAAACAACCGTAATCCACTAGATGGCGCAATCTGACTGAAGACAAAAGCCTCTCATCAGGCTGCATGGTTAGTAAAAAGGGAGAATTTAACATTTTTAAGGATTTTTCAGATCTGAATTAGATTTTTTTTTTACCTAGATTTTACACATCTTCATTTGCTAGGACAGGTCAGTAGCAGATGATTTACCTACTAGAAGTTTGGGGAACATATACTAGTATAAGTAGTTTCCTACTAGCATTTTTCTTGCTCTCAGTTCAGTGCAGTTTTTCTGAGTGGGTAGCTGGGCTGTACCTGCCATGAATGGTGCCAATAAGCCCACAGAAATGGCTGGTTGTTACACAGCACAGTTCACATCTGCGTTTGGGATTCCATTTGGGGAGTCCGCTTGGGGACCACCCGAATAGAAACCTATATGCATTAAAAAGCAGTTACATAACAGGAAACCACACGGACCCCATAAACTATAATGAGGTCTGTGGGGGTTTCCGCACCAAACATGTGGATAGAAAAGTGCTGCATGCAATGTTTTTCTCTCTGCATGTTTCGTGCGGAAACCATACAGACCCCATTATAGTGTAAGGGGTCTGCGGGTTTCTCAGGTAACCGCTTTTTAATGCGTATAGGTTTCCATTTGGGGGTCCCCAAGCAGACTCCCCGAACGCAGATGTGAATTGGGCCATACAACTAATCTGTCAAACAAAATTCAGCCGCAGCGACATTTTGCCGACAGAATAGAGTATAACCAAAGTCTACTCCAGTGTTTTCCAACCTTTTCAGAGACAGGACAATCCTGGAAATACAAAATTCCTTGGGGCACCCCTACTGTACTAAATAATTTTTACCAAAAGACAAAAAATATCCTAAGGATGCAGATAATGTTGCATGAAGGCTTGCGGTCATCTTCCCAACCAGAGTATCACAACCACCCGGTGAGCATCTCTTGTCTAACCATTCTGTCGCCAAACTGTGTGTCAAATTTTTCTAAACATGAGTCTAGATGGAGTACCCCTTTAGTTACACCAAAATATATGTACTGTATACTGATTTGGCGGCTGTCTATGTGGAACTAAGTAAAGTTACATAGACTTTTGCTTTCTATCAGTGACTGGGAAAAAATTTGTTTATAGCAAAAGGTTGAAAACCTGTTCACCCTTAATACTTTTTACAGCTGAGGGTTTGCTACAGTTACGTTCAGTCTAGATGGATATTTGTGAGCAATATAAAGGAGTGTTCACACTTGCGCCCATTGTCCACTCTGTGCCATTCCGCCTGGTTTCCATCCTCAGTCCCGAGAAACTGAACCGGGGACGGCCTCTCAGGGATCAGCTTTACATCCCATTCATTTGAATGGGCTTTTAAAGGTGACCCCTGGTGCCCGCCTGCGGCCTCTCCGTGCAGAAACCTTTTTTTTTTCGGCCGGACACAAAGTCGGACATGCAGGACTTTGTGTCCAGCCAAAAAAATGGTTTCCCCACGGAGAGGCCGCAGGCGGACAATGGCGGTCACCTTTAAAAACCCATTCAAATGAATTGGTTTTAAAGCTGACCGCCGGGAAGCCATCCACTCTCCAGTTTCTTAGGGCTGAGGACAGAAACCCGACAGAATGGCACAGGGCGGACAATGGGCGCAAGTGTGAACGCCCCCTAACCTGGACTCCTTAAGGGCTAGTTCACACGGGGGTTCCGCGTGTGCACAATTCGTTGCAGCTTTCTGCTCTGGATTAGGCCCAAATGAATGGGCCTAGTCCGGAGGGTGCTGTCGCGAGGCGGACGCCGCGGCTAAATCAGCCACGGAATCCGCCTGAAGAAAGGGCAACTCAATTCTTTTTTCCGCTAGTGGGAACAAACCGCTAGCGGAAAAAAGAACGCTAGCGGTATACATAGACCTCTATTGTGGGGGGGCGGATCTTGAGGTGGATTCTGCATCAAAATACGCCCCCTCTTGCCCCGTGTGAACTAGCCCTAAGGATCCATTTTACTTGCTGATACAATCAGGCAGTGGAAAGACTACTAAGACTGCCAAAACACAATTCATTGTAGGAAAGCCTCAGCTGTGAGAAATATTAGAAGCTACACTGGTTTGGAACAGCACAAACCGTAACATAATTTCATGTGTTAGGGTACAGTAACCCATCCTGCAATACTGTGTCGCTTTGCCCCTCCCCCCCCTTCAATGACATTGTAATAATCTGCCTCATCATTGATACGTAATCTCATGGTTATAGATTACACCAATCCAATCCTCATATATTTCCAAGTCAATATTTCTATTAATTATAAAGATTCAAGTTGGATTTTGTGCTGGGTCACATGACACCCGAGCATCTTGATCATATATTAATACACTTAAACATTACACAAGGCATGCAGGAGTGACCTTGAGGGATTCTTAGGGACTAGTAATGAGGTCAATGATGATTTCTGCTGATGCACATAGACATCAATAAGGCTTAAATTGAGGGAGATTCCTGGTGTTTCTAGCAGTCTAGGATGTTTGTATTCTAGACAGGGTGATGATAATAAAGAGCTATAGGAGGCCCTCTGCTACTGGTGGTGGCCACACAACCATGTGATGATGCTATTGCTGGAGCAGCAGCTCAGGAGCAGCCTCCTTTCTTCTGTTTCAGGCTGTCATGGCTACTGCCAGCAATCTGACTCCCACAAATTGCAGCTGGTGGCCTATTTCTGCAATAGAGAATGATGCAGGCAAAACCAGTGAAGGGGAAGAAGATGCTGAAGCCTCAAACCCCAGCTCTAAAGCCAAGGACAAGCTGGTTTTATACCACTGGACACAGTCATTCAGCTCCCAGAAGGTGAGGAGAGGGCACGATGCATTGTATGAGCCTCCATTACTATCAGCAGCATCACTTACATTGCAGGCTGTAATCCTAGGCATGGGAGATGTGGGTGTAAAATGCTGCATATGCAGTGGATTTATTTATGCATTGCTAGGAAAGAAGATTGCTGTGTTCTCTATTATTCTGGGGGCCCATTGTGCAAGCACTGTCACTGAAAAAGCAACAAGGATGCAATAAGTAAAAGCTCACATAGAGAGAAAATCTCCATAAAAATCTGTTCTATCTATCTATCTATCTATCTATCTATCTATCTATCTATCTATCTATCTATCTGTTATCTATCTATCTATCTATCTGCTATCTATCTATCATTCTATCTGCTATCTATGTATCTATCTATCATCTATCTATCTATCTATCATTCTATCATCAAATATCTATTTATTAATCTCAGGTGCTTCTCTATCTATCTATCTATCTATCTATCATTCTATCTATCTATCTATCTATCTATCTGCTATCTATCTATCTATCTATCAATTTTGGATCACATCTTTCTATCTCGTATCAATCTATTTATGTATCTATCTGCTTGTCATCAAATATCTATTTATCTTGCAATTATCTATCCCATATCTATCTATTTTATGTTATGTCTGTCTATCTGCCATGAAATATCTATTTATTTAGCGATCATCTGTATATTGTCTATCTGTCTCTCATTAAATATCTATCATTAAATAGCTATTTATCCACCTCATATCTATCTATCTATCTATCTATCTATCTATCTATCTGTTATAAAATATCTATTTCTCATGCAATCGTCTATCTTTTATCTATAAATCTTCAACTATCTATCATCAAATATCTATATATTTGTCTGGCAATTATCTTTCTATCGATCTACTTAATATTTATCTATCTATAATCTATCTTTCTGTCATTAAATGCCTTTCTATCTTTTATTTATCTAATATCCATCTATTTGTATTGGTTTTATTTAACTTGTCTGTAATTTTTTTTATAATGTATAAATAAATTATAAATATAATATATAAATATTTATTGTAAATAAATATTTATAATAAAATATCAGAATAATATATTATGTACATATTCATCGTATATTTTATATATTTATTATTATTTGGTGTATTTATTGACATTTTATATTTATTTTTTATTTGATTTTTGTTATATACGAGTTCATTTTCATTCATGTAGTTTTTTTTACTTATTTAGTGTTATTCGTAAATGTCCTATCCACATTGGTTGACTTTTTTACTGTGCATATGAGAAATAAATTTAAAAAAAAAAAAAAAAGTTATAGCAGGAAATTCTCAGAGATGAAAATAGATGAGTGACCTTTTTGACCTCATACATTGTATTGACTACACATGTCACAGTAGACAGTATTTATTGCTTATTGCGGGTTATGATATATACTATAGGTGTCTTTGATGGCATATCTGGTCCTGTCAACCACACATTTAGCTTACATTAAAGCCTGAGGCCTTAGTATTGCACATGCACGCTACCAGTTGACCTGTAAACATTGCACAATGGGGTTATTTAGCAGGATGGCGCTTCAAGCAGCCAGTGGAAAACCAAACACACAAATGCACGTTGCAAGCTCAGTATAATATGATTGGGGCATATGCAGGGGAAATACCTGCTTGTGACTCCCTCTCCAAAATAAAGAGGTGCTAGCAAAAACAGAATCAGTCTACCCACATGTATGATGGTTTTGGCTATTCCTCCGAATGGTGGCATATAATACTACATTTCTCCTGCAGTGGATAATGCAATCACTGCTACAATGGCACTAAACTATACTATAGGTGACATTGTTAGAGGGGCATTATGGCTCATTTTATTATATGGACCACTGTAACTAATACTGTCACGAGATATAGCGCCTTTAAAGGGACTTTCTGGTCTTCCAGACCTTCTCCATACTAATGACCTATCCACAGAATAGGTTATCAGTATCTGATCCAACATGTGGACCCAACATGTGGCCCAGAAAGCTACGACGAAGGATGGGGCTGAAAGTATCTGGGTCTGATTCAAGTAATAGGACCAGAGTTAGAGGCTCTTCCACTCTACAGTGATGGCATCAGGGAACTACAGCTCTTCGCCTCTTATATAGGAGCACGGCTGCTTCCGGCCCGTCCTTTACTTTATTTTTGGCTCTCAATAGCAGCCAGATCTGCTGATCATTGCAGTTCAGTCAGATATCAATCATATACAGTCCTATGAAAAAGTTTGAGCACCCCTATTAATCTTAATCATTTTTAGTTCTAAATATTTTGGTGTTTGCAGCAGCCATTTCAGTTTGATATATCTAATAACTGATGGACACAGTAATATTTCAGGATTGAAATGAGGTTTATTGTACTAACAGAAAATGTGCAACATGCATTAAACCTAAATTTGCCCAATGCAAAAGTATGGGCACCTCAACAGAAAAGTGACATAAATATTTAGTAGATCCTCCTTTTGCAAAGATAACAGCCTCTAGTCGCTTCCTGTAGCTTTTAATCAGTTCCTGGATCCTGGATGAAGGTATTTTGGACCATTCCTCTTTACAAAACAATTCAAGTTCAGTTAAGTTTGATGGTCGCCGAGCATGGACAGACCGCTCTCAAATGATCTGAAAACAAAGATTGTTCAACATAGTTGTTCAGGGGAAGGATACAAAAAGTTGTCTCAGAGATTTAACCTGTCAGTTTCCACTGTGAGGAACATAGTAAGGAAATGGAAGACCACAGGGACAGTTCTTGTTAAGCCCAGAAGTGGCAGGGCAAGAAAAATATCAGAAAGGCAGAGAAGAAGAATGGTGAGAACAGTCAAGGACAATCCACAGACCACCTCCAAAGAGCTGCAGCATCATCTTGCTGCAGATGGTGTCACTGTGCATCGGTCAACAATACAGCGCACTTTGCACAAGGAGAAGCTGTATGGGAGAGTGATGAGAAAGAAGCCGTTTCTGCAAGTATGCCACAAACAGAGTCACCTAAGGTATGCAAAAGCATATTTGGACAAGCCAGCTTCATTTTGGAAGAAGATCCTGTGGACTGATGAAATAAAGACTGAGTTGTTTGGTCATACAAAAAGGCGTTATGCATGGTGTCCAAAAAAAACAGCATTCCAAGAAAAACACTTGCTACCCACTGTAAAATTTGGTGGAGGTTCCATCATGCTTTGGGGCTGTGTGGCCAATGCTGGCACCGGGAATCTTGTTAAAGTTGAGGGTCGCATGGATTCCACTCAGTATCGGCAGATTCTTGAGAATAATGTTCAAGAATCAGTGACGAAGTTGAAGTTACACCGGGGATGGATATTTCAGCAAGACAATGATCCAAAACACCGCTCCAAATCGACTCAGGCATTCATGCAGAGGAACAATTACAATGTTCTGGAATGGCCATCCCAGTCCCCAGACCTGAATATCATTGAACATCTGTGGGATGATTTGAAGCTGTCCATGCTCGGCGACCATCAAATTTAACTGAACTTGAATTGTTTTGTAAAGAGGAATGGTCCAAAATACCTTCATCCAGGATCCAGGAACTGATTAAAAGCTACAGGAAGCGACTAGAGGCTGTTATCTTTGCAAAAGGAGGATCTACTAAATATTAATGTCACTTTTCTGTTGAGGTGCCCATACTTTTGCACCGCTCAAATTTTGGTTTAATGCATATTGCACATTTTCTGTTAGTACAATAAACCTCATTTCAATCCTGAAATATTACTGTGTCCATCAGTTATTAGATATATCAAACTGAAATGGCTGTTGCAAATACCAAAATATTTAGAACTAAAAATGATTAAGATTAATAGGGGTGCCCAAACTTTTTCATAGGACTGTATGTATCCTGTGGATGAATAATAGCTGGGGGCAGTAAACCCTTTTATGCATGGTAGTGCACTTGCTGTATGATCAGTGTTGAATTATTTTGGCATTTGGCATACTATGTATATAATTTTACCTGACATTCACGGTTATGGAAGCTTTATGGCCACCACTGTTGTAAAGTAAGCTGGGGGACAGATAGCTGTGGGTCTACTATGGGAACTGTGGTTGTTCTGTGGGTCTATTATGGGTACTGTAGGTATTCTGTGGGTCTACTATGGGTACTGTAGGTGTTCTGTGGGTCTACTATGGGTACTGTAGGTGTTCTGTGGGTCTACTATGGGTACCGTAGGTGTTCTGTGGGTCTACTATGGGTACTGTAGGTGTTCTGTGGGTCTACTATGGGTACTGTAGGTGTTCTGTGGGTCTACTATGGGTACTGTAGGTGTTAAGTGACCACTATAGCTGTTATTGGCATCAAATTTCTGAACACAATGTAGTTGTTATTGTTATTGTATGAGGGCACTGTGGTCTTCATGGTTATGGGTGCCCTATGTGCTTGGAGCTTATGTATGCAAACCTTGTATGACACTCTCATAGTATTGTCTTGTCTATTATATCAGATATGAAACTGATAGAGATTTCCAGCTACGTCTGATTGCTAATTTAATTGACAGATGAAAGCTCTCTTAAATACCGCCTTGTTGAGCATCGTAATTTGTACGCAGCTCTCGTCTTTCATGCTGATTGTTTAATCCCCATTGAATATTTCCTAAAAGCTGAATGTTTTAGAAAATTCCTTTTAATTTCTGGAAAAATCAATAAAGTAGCTTCATTTCATGACATTAATAGTAGACCTTCCCCCACAAGGCTTTCATCCATCAATATGACTTTCATTTTCTCAGGCGCAGACGCTTATTGTATAGTGCCTCGATACAAAAATGATGTGTGCACCTCCTCATGTACTGCGTCCATATAATATACAACTGCCACTCACATCATGGCTAAATGACACCTGTGCATCATTTACAAGGTCAGCACATGGTACAGGTTTGTCACATACATATAGTACACATCCTGCACATGTGACACTCATATGATGGCCAGGTGGCACAGTTACACCAGTCACATAGTGGAAATATACCAGCAGCACCCCGTTCACATTCTAAACACATGATGCATGCGCTCCACTTACATGCTAGTCACATTTGCCACCTACACATACTGTAACACTCATATGCATATACAACACCTGCCACACATGTGTTACTCACATATAATACACATCCACAACTTAAAAGCCAGATATATTGCATGCTTCCTTTACACCTGGGACACATGCCCCTCACATGCCCCTCACATGCACTTAGGCAACCAACATGGTAGTCACATGCCACACAAGGACCAGCACCACTTTATCCATAGGACAACCAATGTGTCTGCACTGGGCCCTATAGTATGGGTATAACTAGCAAAGACTGGGCCCCATTACAAACTTTTGACCTGGGCCACGTAATAGTGTCCCCTTTCCAAGCCCCCACACAGGATACCTCTGAATTTACACATACTATAATGTCTCAAAGTGGCCTCCAGACAGTATATCACATAGCGTCCCGTTAACACAGTGTAATGTCCCATAGCAACCCTTCCAAACGGTATAATGTCCCATAGTGGCCCCTGCACACAGTATAATGTTACATAGTGGCTTCTCCACACAGTATAATGTTCCATATCGGCCCCTCCACACAGTATTATGTCCAATAGTGGCCCTTCCACCCAGTATTGTCCCAGTATTATGGGGAGCACCACCCACAAACTATTATTATACAATGGGGTCTTTTCATAACCCAGAGAATAATGGTCGGAGACCATGGGGAGGTGACAATCATAAAGACGAGTGGTACTCACCTCTCCTGGGCTACACTCTGACTCCCTGCTGCTTTTAGCTCTCTACAATGATGTGACAAAAATAGATTACATCAGCCCAGGAGAGGTGAGTACCGCTGGTTTTTATGTTCGCTCAACTTCCCTGGGCCTCTGATCGTTATCCTATGGGTTCTAAAGAGACCCAAGATTATAATAATGGCATTATTTGTTGGGATTCACCCAAAAAATAGCTTAGATGCAGGCCTGTGGCTTTACTTACTGATCCCCGCTCCTGCTCACAGCCACCTCCGCTTCTTCTGCCCTCGAGAGGCAGCCTATTTAAAAAAAAAAAAAAAAAAAAGCAGCAAGGGCCTATCGGGCCTCCTAAGGTCACAAGCCTCATAGCAGAAGATACGGCCACTATGGCAGTACTGTATGGGAGGCTTTCTCAGTCACCCTGGATTGGACTGGACAGTCCCGCATCAAGTAGCGGTTTCAAAAACACCTACATGCTAAGTACACAGATAAAATTGAGTATAATTGTGACTATAATTGTGAGCGTGGAGCTATCAGTTCTGTGCTCCACCATCAAGGCATCAGTTGATAATGTCTGCAACAGGGAGGCAAAATGAGGGCTGAGCGGGAGACTTCATTACATCCAAAGCCTACAGGCAAGTCCATGGAAAAATGATTAGTTGAATATTTAAGTATGTAATATATTATTTAAATGTTGACTGCAGGGGCAGGAGGCATTATGGGGGGCTACTTAAGGCGACACTAGATTGTGTGGGCTCCTTGAAGGAACATTAAATTATTCTGGGTGGGGTCCACTTATGAAACCTTTGTACGTGGACCACTAATATGTTAAAATGTCGCTGCCACATGCAGTATACCTGCTTATGTATATATTTTTCTTGTGAGTTTTGATGATTTGCTTCTGATATATATGCCTATAGTATATAGAAGAGTAATGACTTCCTTTATCACTATCATAAATACATGATACAACTCTATGGCTGGTTCAAGTTGGTCTGAATCTCCTCCTGTTACATGTCGCTACAATTAATAGGGTGAATTAGCAAGTTGCAGGTAACAGTCAGAAAGTTGTGGGAAGTAGAGCAGATGAATATTGACTTTCATACAACCGAGAGTAATTAAATTATTAATTACATTACAATGAATTCATAATAAATTACACACAAGCCCTTTTGTGAGAAAAGCATAATATGGAGTCAGAGACTGTACTAGAGAAACACTACAATTCATTATGTTAGGAATAATCAGGCAAATCTTATGGAACTGCCTCTTAAATAGAAAGTATCAGAAGAAATGGCCTATGTCTGAAATCAAGTTTTTATATTAAACATATTTTTACATCTATGCAAGTATGCATCCCCTATACATAGGGTAGAGGATAACTTGTAGATCTTTTGGATCCGGCTGCTAAGATCCCCAGTGATCAAGAGAATGGGGGACATTCTGAGCGTTGGTCAGACAGTACATGCAATGCTAAATTGATTTTACAGGGAATGCCAGAGAAACCCAAAGTACAGTGGTTGGCTATCTCCGACCCTCCCATTGAAATGAAAGGAGCATATTGTGTATGCTTCCTGATAACTACTTCATTCAGAATGGGGTGAAATTCTCCTGATCACTTGGGGTCCCCACTGACATTTTTAGATGGGGAAAAGCCTTTTAATACTGTTTGGTGACTTTATATTAATTTAGCATGTCACTATGTACTATAGTAAAAGAAAAATATACAGTTTTTATTCAGGTCACTGAGCTTCATAATAGGTTGGCACTTCATGCTCTGTAGAGATCGCACTTCTGCAGTCATCTCATTATTATCATAGACAGGATAATAATGAAAGGTAATAACATCTATGTACAAATAACACTGGGTCACATTGTTCAAAATAAGTGATAATCACTGATTATAAATCTCACCCAACACAAAGTCTCTACTCAAGTCAAAGAGAACAATACAAGTTCATTGAAGTCAATGAACATATGCCAAATCCAGGTTTTGTATGGTCTTTGTAGCTGCTATAAAACATACACTATATTGACACCGGTATCAGCATGTTACACCTTACACATTACACCTAATTTTATGACATCCCATTCTAAAGCCATAGGCATTAATATGGAGTTGGTCTCCTCTTAGCAGTGAACTTAGCTTCCACTTGATATACTGAAGTATTAAGATTTTCTTTCACTGGAACTAATGATCCTAGACCAGTGATCTGGTTTATAGGACCGTGCAATATTATTATGACCTGTAATAATACCATACAGTTAGGGCCAGAAATATTTGGACAGTGACACAAGTTTTGTTATTTTAGCTGTTTACTAAAACATGTTCAGAAATACAATTATATATATAATATGGGCTGAAAGTGCACACTCCCAGCTGCAATATGAGAGTTTCCACATCCAAATCGGAGAAAGGGTTTAGGAATCATAGCTCTGTAATGCATAGCCTCCTCTTTTTCAAGGGACCAAAAGTAATTGGACAATGGACTCTAAGGGCTGCAATTAACTCTGAAGGCGTCTCCCTCGTAAACCTGTAATCAATGAAGTAGTTAAAAGGTCTGGGGTTGATTCCAGGTGTGTGGTTTTGCATTTGGAAGCTGTTGCTGTGACCAGACAACATGCGGTCAAAGGAACTCTCAATTGAGGTGAAGCAGAACATCCTGAGGCTGAAAAAAAAGAAAAAATCCATCAGAGAGATAGCAGACATGCTTGGAGTAGCAAAATCAACAGTCGGGTACATTCTAAGAAAAAAGGAATTGACTGGTGAGCTTGGGAACTCAAAAAGGCCTGGGCGTCCACGGATGACAACAGTGGTGGATGATCGCCGCATACTTTCTTTGGTCAAGAAGAACCCATTCACAACATCAACTGAAGTCCAGAACACTCTCAGTGAAGTAGGTGTATCTGTCTCTAAGTCAACAGTAAAGAGAAGACTCCATGAAAGTAAATACAAAGGGTTCACATCTAGATGCAAACCATTCATCAATTCCAAAAATAGACAGGCCAGAGTTAAATTTGCTGAAAAACACCTCAAGAAGCCAGCTCAGTTCTGGAAAAGTATTCTATGGACAGATGAGACAAAGCTCAACCTGTACCAGAATGATGGGAAGAAAAAAGTTTGGAGAAGAAAGGGAACGGCACATGATCCAAGGCACACCACATCCTCTGTAAAACATGGTGGAGGCAACGTGATGGCATGGGCATGCATGGCTCTCAATGGCACTGGGTCACTTGTGTTTATTGATGACATAACAGCAGACAAGAGTAGCCGGATGAATTCTGAAGTGTACCGGGATATACTTTCAGCCCAGATTCAGCCAAATGCTGCCAAGTTGATCGGACAGCGCTTCATAGTACAGATGGACAATGACCCCAAACATACAGCCAAAGCTACCCAGGAGTTCATGAGTGCAAAAAAGTGGAACATTCTGCAATGGCCAAGTCAATCACCAGATCTTAACCCAATTGAGCATGCATTTCACTTGCACAAATCCAGACTTAAGGCGGAAAGACCCACAAACAAGCAAGACCTGAAGGCTGCGGCTGTAAAGGCCTGGCAAAGCATTAAGAAGGAGGAAACCCAGCGTTTGGTGATGTCCATGGGTTCCAGACTTAAGGCAGTGATTGCCTCTAAAGGATTCGCAACAAAATATTGAAAAAAAAAATATTTTGTTTGGGTTATGTTTATTTGTCCAATTACTTTTGAGCTCCTAAAATGTGGAGTGTTTGTAAAGAAATGTGTACAATTCCTACATTTTCTATCAGATATTTTTGTTCAACCCTTCAAATTAAACGTTACAATCTGCACTTGAATTCTGTTGTAGAGGTTTCATTTCAAAACCAATGTGGTGGCATGCAGAGCCCAACTCGCGAAAATTGTGTCACTGTCCAAATATTTCTGGCCCTAACTGTATGTCTGCCATAAAAAAGATACTGTGTGATATAAATAGTAAAGGGTCCACACTTAGTCCAAGCTGCTTCACAGTGGCCCCTGCACTGTACAATCTGCTCCACAGTGACCATGTGGCGCATTTCCACTTATGACTCCTTGCTCCTGTTATATTCTATTGTAGCACACCTGAGAGTTTGTTGCAGTGTATCAGTCCAGCCTGTGCTCTGAGTTCCTCTGGTTTGCTAAAAGTTAACCTCAGTTGCTCTTTGATTGACAACTTGCCTTCCTATCACTTCTGGTGCAGATTCGGGGTTTCCCATATACTGTCATATTAGTCCTCTCATGGATGCTTGTTATTACTCTATTAGAGTGAACTAGTGTTATACTGTTTCTCTGATTATATATTTCTGACCTTCTGTTTTCCCTTTGACTATTCTTCTGGCTTTAATTTTGTTCTTCTCTGCCTAATTGGTTCTTACCCCTGGCTCTCCTTATTAGCCGTTCCTGTTTGTTTTTCTTGTCTGCATTTTATGTATTCACTTGTATTATAGGAAGGAAGGGACTGCCGTCCAGTTGTCCTCTACTGCTTAGGGTAGTTGAGGCAAATAGGTAGGGACTGGGGGTGGGTCAAGCATCAAGTTCCAGCAGCAGCTTACGTGGGAATTGCTTAATGGGCAATTCTCTAGCAGAATTATTCTAAAATATAGGTGCTTAATATTTCCCAGGAGAATATAGTATAGTCGATCTCTTCTCCCAGTGGTTTACTTTCAAGTGGCTGGCATCCTTGCTCAAATACTTAGCTGTCTTTAACCCTTTTGAGGCCTTCTTGCTTCAACCTTCTTTACCAGCACATCTGCTCTATGATATCCATAATACGCATCAGCCTTCATTGCTTTCTAGCCAGCTGCAGCCTGGGAGTTGGAGTTGGGAAGAGTGGCAAAAATCATTTTTTCTCAAACACAAGCTTCCATTTACTTACTCTGGTCAAGAAAAATTACAAAAAAGGTGGTAACGGGTCCTGACTATCTTACATAGGAACTTGCTTTGTGTTGTATATCTGCTAGCGTTGTGTTAGGGCTTTGGGAACATTGCTCCAGATCTGGTGGAATTATCCTACCATACTTATCTCTTGGTCTTTATAATTGGTTGTGAAGCCCAACACTACTGGCATCCCTAGAAGTGGGCCATCTGTCCTTTATTCATGGCCCCCCTGAGAATCAAAAAATGTTACTACTTCTTAACCACAACTAAATCCATTATCCTTTAGCATTAGAGGTCCACAGCAACCTGTTTGCTGCACGAATGAGTGGTAAAAATGAACCATTAATAAAGGTGGGAAACCTCCTGGGAGTCAATTCAAATATCTCAGATACATTTATGGGACATTGACTTTGGTGGTCTTGTTTAAAGACAGCCTTGACCTTCTATAGCGAGATATGAGCTCAACTGGAGGGACTACTGAGGTCCTTCCCTTTCTTCTGTTTTTTTCTTTTCTGTTTTTAGACTACGCTGATATTGAGATGTTGCCAATGTGGCTGTTCTTTAGCAGGTTATTTCTTCTGTTTTATACTGATGTAAATAACAGTAATAATGTTTGATAAAAAAAAAACCAAAAAAAACCATGCATACATGGCCAAGCTGAGTACAGTCATGGCCAAAAGTTTTGAGAATGATACAAATATTAATTTTTACAAAGTCTACTGCTTCAGTTTTCCTAATGGCAATTTGCATATACTCCAGAATGTTATAAAGAGTGATCAGCTTAACAGCAATTACTTGCAAAGTCAATATTTGCCTAGAAAATGAACTTTATCCCCCAAAACACATTTCAACATAATTGCAGCCCTGCCTTAAAAGGACCAGCTAAAATCGTTTCAGTGATTGCTCCATTAACACAGGTGTGGGTGTTGATGAGGACAGGGCTGGAGATAATCTGTCCTGATTAAGTAAGAATGACACCACTGGACACTTTAAAAGGAGGCTGGTGCTTGGCATCATTGTTTCTCTTCTGTTAACCATGGTTATCTCTAAAGAAACACGTGCAGTCATCATTGCACTGCAAAAAAATGGCCTAACAGGGAGGAGTATCGCAGCTAGAAAGATTGCACCTCAGTGAACAATCTATTGCATCATCAAGAACTTCAAGGAGAGAGGTTCAATTGTTGGCAAAAAGGCTCCAGGGCACCCAAAAAAGACCAGCAAGCACCAGGACTGTCTCTTAAAAGTGTTTCAGCTGCGGGATCGGGCTACCAGTAGTGCAGAGCTTGCTCAGGAATGGCAGCAGGCAGGTGTGAGTGCATCTGCACGCACTGTGAGGCGGAGACTCTTGGAGCAAGGCCTGGTCTCAAGGAGGGCAGCAAAGAAGCCACTTCTCTCCAGAAAAAAACATCAGGGACAGACTGATATTCTGCACAGGTACAGGGAGTGGACTGCTGAGGACTGGGGTAAAGTCATTTTCTCTGATGAATCCCCTTTTCGATTGTTTGGGACATCTGGAAAACAGCTTATTTGGAGAAGACGAGGTGAGCGCTACCACCATTCTTGTCTCATGCCAACTGTAAAGCATCCTGAAACCATTCATGTGTGGGGTTGCTTCTCAGCCAAGGGAATCGGCTCTCTCACAGTCTTGCCTAAAAACACAGCCATGAATAAAGAATGGTACCATAATGTCCTACAAGATCAACTTCTCCCAACCGTCCAAGAGCAGTTTGGCGATCAACAATGCCTTTTCCAGCATGATGGAGCACCTTGCCATAAAGCAAACGTGATAACTAAATGGCTCAGGGAACAAAACATAGAGATTTTGGGTCCATGGCCTGGAAAATCCCCAGATCTTAATCCCATTGAGAACTTGTGGTCAATCATCAAGAAATGGATGGACAAACAAAAACCTACAAATTCTGACAAATTGCAAGCATTGATTGTGCAAGAATGGACTGCTATCAGTCAGGATTTGGTCCAGAAGTTGATTGAGAGCATGCCAGGGAGAATTGCAGAGGTCCTGAAGAAGAAGGGTCAACACTGCAAATATTGACTTGCTGCATTAACTCATTCTAACTGTCAATATAAGCTTTTGTTACTCATAATATGATTGCAATTATATTTCTGTATGTGATAAAAACATCAGACAAACACACATAAAAACCAGAGGGCAGCAGATCATGTGAAAATATAATGTTTGTGTCATTCTCAAAACTTTTGGCCATGACTGTATACATGAATATAGAGTTGTTGTAAGAGATAGCTTTAGGGAAAACAAGCAGTCGGCTGACTTCTATCTAATCCGGCCTAATTGATAAATGTGTTTCACTGAGCAAAGATAGGCAGCTTTCACAGTAGCAGAGAATGTAGACTGCTGCATCAGGGCAGATTGAGGCCAAGGCTATGGGAAAGGACTGGTAATGTTCCTGCACAGTGTTGGCCTATGACCCACCAGTAAAACTCATTCTGGGGGCCCTCCATACAGCTAAATGCAAATACTACTTGACACTTGTTCACTAATTCCTAAAATGTTGCCAAGATAAATTTAGTTTCCAGTAGCAGCTTGCTCCCTAGCCCTTGCCTCTGATGTTTCTGTCAGGGTATCCATCAGTAGCTTGTTGTCTGTCTCTTGCCTTGAACTAGTGACCTCTTATTACTGTTGGTGACTGTGATTGAGTGTGATTTAGAAGATGGGGCCCAGGGAGGAAGGATACTGAGGCTGTAGATGCCAACTCAGCCACCCAGTGTGTCTGCAGTGTATAAAAATAAACTAGGTAGTTTCTTAAATAATCTACCCAGTATATTATACTGACACATGACACTTAGCCTGGTTGAAATGCTGAACACTGAATATCTGTATGAAGTATAATGAGTGTACTTTGCCGTGCCAGGGAGAATTGGGGGCCCACCTCACTCCGAGTCCCACCAGGGAATTCACCTGTTTACCTGTGGGCCAGTTTGAGCCTGTTTCTGCTTCTGTCCAAAGGCAGATAATAATGGGCAGTAGTATTCCAAAAAGCAAACAAAGTAAATCCCACTAATGGCTCGTTCACATCTGCGTTCACTGTCCTTATTGCAGGTTTCCGTTTCCTGCATAAAACAGATGCAGGAGGCGGAAGCCTGCAGGAGACTTTCTCACCCATTCATTTGAATGGGTGAGAAAGCTGTCCGGCCGTGCGCGGCAGTGAGCGTTTTGCGCTCTCCGCCGCGAAACCGGGTTTTATAATCCGGACACAGAGTCGGACATGCACTACTCTGTGTCCGGATAAAAAAATCCGGTTTCGCGGCGGAGAGCCTAAAACGCTCACCGCCGCTCATGGCCGGACCCGGTCTATGGTTTCCGTCTTCTGCCATGCAGAAGACGGAAACCATAGAACGGAGACATGAACGCAGGTGTGAACCCAGCGTAACCTGGCACCTATGGGTCCAGAAATCCTGATAAACTTAAAACAATTATCTGTTAAGGTGCCCACACACACCAGACAAATATCAGCCAAACCTGTCAATTTGGCAGAATCATCGATTTGCCAGGATGGGCCAAGCATCTAAAGTATATGGTGGTGTTATGACTACACCCAGACTGCAGATATTTGGGATGGGGGGGAGAAGAGTCTGGCATTTTGGATTTAAACATTGCCAAATCTTTTGTTTGTAAGAGAGATGTCTGGAAACAGTTTCCTCTTCTTTCCCTACAGAGAACTTATACATACTCAGCTCAGCACATATGAAAGCTTTGATGTAGATTATACCTGTTGGCCAATGTTGATGCCATCATACTGGTGTTAACATTAGTATATCTAACAGTATTGGCACTGGAACAGGGTTATCTGGCTCTTGAATTTAATGTAGACCATTGCTTGTATCAGTAGCGTAACTAGGAATGGCGGGGCTCCGTGGCGAACTTTTGACATGGGGCCCCCCTCCCCAAACCGACACCGAAGACCTCGACCGACTCCCTCCTCCGCACTCTATTATGTCCTTAGTAAGCCCTGCACACAGTATTATGTCCATTAGTGGCCCCTGAACACAGTATTATGTCCCTTAGTGGCCCCTGCACACAGTATTAACCCCAATAGTGTCCCCTGCACACACAGTATTAACCCCTATAGTGTCCAATGCACACAGTATTATCCCAATAGTGTCCCCTGCACACAGTATTATACCCCAATAGTGGCCCCTGCACACACAGTATTAACCCCAATAGTGGCCCCTGCACACAGTATTAACCCCAATAGTGTCCTCTGTACACAGTATTAACCCCTATAGTGTCCAATGCACACAGTATTATCCCAATAGTGTCCCCTGCACACAGTATTAACCCCCATAGTGGCCCCTGCACACAGTATTATGTCCCATAGTGGCCCCTGCACACAGTATTATACCCCAATAGTGGCCCCTGCACACACAGTATTAACCCCAATATTGGCCCCTACACACAGTATTAACCCCAATAGTGTCCCCTGCACACACAGTATTAACCCCTATAGTGTCCAATGCACACACAGTATTAACCCCTATAGTGTCCAATGCACACAGTATTAACCCCAATAGTGTCCCCTGCACACAGTATTAATCCCCATAGTGGCCCCTGCACACAGTATTATGTCCCATAGTGGCCCCTGCACACAGTATTATACCCCAATAGTGGCCCCTGCACACACAGTATTAACCCCAATATTGGCCCCTACACACAGTATTAACCCCAATAGTGTCCCCTGCACACAGTATTAACCCCTATAGTGTCCCCTGCACACACAGTATTAACCCCTATAGTGTCCAATGCACACAGTATTATCCCCCATAGTGTCCCCTGCACACAGTATTGCATCCCACTGTGGACACCTATAAGCATTTATTATACTCTGGGGTCTGAAAAGACCCCAGAGTATAATAATCGGAGACCAGGGGCATTAAAAACATTAAAAGAACAGAAACAGTTGCTTACCTGTTCCTGTCGGCCGCCGCTCTTGTCCTGTTTTAATGATGTCGGACGTCACATGACCCAGGAAGGAGGCCTGGCAGGATCGTGGAGAGGTAAGTAACAGTGTTTTTTATGTTTCTTACCTCTCCCGGGCCTCCGATCATTATACTCGGGGGTCTGCAAAGACCCCCGAATATAATGATAGTGTTTGTGGGGCCCGCGGTGTCACTTGCCGATCCCGGCCCAGCCAGGATCGGCAAGTGAATAGGGCCCGTAACGGCCTATTGAAAGAAAAAAAAAAAAAACCGCAGCGGTAGCGGCTGTCACCGGGCCCCCTAATGGCCCGGGCCCTGTGGCAGCTGCCTCCGCTGCCTCTGCGATAGTTACGCCACTGGCTTGTATCTATTTATATGTATGTATGTGCAATGTCCAGTAATTCACAGTTTCTAATAGTCCGTTAGTTTGGGGGTTTTTTACCTGTTTTGGAAAAAATGTATTACTATTAGTATATATGCATAATCTACAAGTTGTTTTACAGCAGGGGTCGGCAACCTTTAGCACCGTAACTGTTGTGAAGCTAGAATTGGCAGCATGCTCCCTTCACTTCTATAGGAGTTCCAGCCGGGATTCGTGGCTTCACAAAAGCTAGATTGCCTACCCTTGTTGTGCAGAGTACTGCCAGACCCAAAAAATTACCCAGGCAGGTCAGCCTCATGTATGATTGCCAATTTGTCTGCTGTAAGTAATAAACCGTAAATCCAATAATGGCCACACTTAAGAGCATTAGGTTAAATGGAAAAGAAATCAGAACAGGAAATGTACATCAGCCACTTTGGAGTGTACAACCTCTCCGACATTGATGGCATATACCTAGAATGAAAGTAGTTTCCTTGTCAGAATTTTTCAATGTGCAGCGCCACTCTCATCCAGGAGTTGTTCTGATATTGCAGCTTTGCCTCATTTAAGTGCAGTATAAGCCAAAGGAGAGTGTAGAGCTTAAGGATAAAGGCCCATGCTGCAGAAACGCATCTTTTTTGTTGCAGATTTTGTTGCGTTTTTTTGAAGCCAGAGCCAGGAGTGGATTAAGCAGAAGGAAGAAGTATATGAAGGCTACACATTGAAATCAATGGGAGGCTTTTAAACCCATTGATTTCAATGTGTAGCGCGCGTAAAACCGGCACACATTGAAGTCTGGGGTTGTGTTTTACAGAGGTCACTTTGACACGTCTTTACGTGTCTGAATGAGCGGAGCGTAAACTCCGGGTGAAGGCTCCCTAATACTGTATTAGCAGTACTATAAGGTGGTGGAAGCCACTTTCTGCCACATTTGTAGCCTTAAGTGTGGCACTTCCAAGAAGTTCCTACCCGAGATAGGAACTGTTAGCCATTAGCTCCATGCTGCAGTATTCACACCCACTGCTGCTGCTGACTTCATAGACTCAATTAGGAGTGATGTCACTACATTGCACCTTCTGCTCCAAGTCACTAAGGGTCCATTCCCAGGGAGGAAAATGGTGAGGAATTTGGTGTGGAATTTCAGCGCTGAAAAAAAAGCTTCCCATTGACTTCACTGGGTTCCTTTTTCTAATAATTATAAATACCTTGCTCTTTTCTCTAAGGGAGCATTCACACGGGGCAAAATGTTGCTGCTTATGGCGCCGAATTTACTGCGCTTAAAAAAAAGCGTCCCATTGATTTCAATGGGTGCCACTCGCTTTTTTCTACGCGCAGCAAAACTTACCACACGGTAAATTCCGCACAAAGAAAAAAGTGAGTGGCACCCATTGAAATCAATGGGACACTTTTTTTTTACACGCGGTAAACTCGGCACCATAAACAGCGCCATTTTGCCCCATGTGAATGCCCCCTTAGGGTCCATTAACACAGATGAAAATGGTGAGGAATTTGGTGTGGAATTTCAGCGCCTAAAAAAAAAGCCTCCCATTGGCTTTTTTTTCAAAGCTGAAATTCCTCACAAAATTCCTCACTATTTTCTTCTGTGTGAATGGTAAGCAAGGTAATTATAATTATTACCATTATTACTATTATATTCTATTGTGGATTGTTGCATTTTACTGTGGAGGCCATATGGGGGACTGTGTGTGGGGGGTCTCAATGAGGATCATTAGACTGTATGGGAGATACAAGGGGGGCTATTAGTTTATGTGGGGTCACAAACAAATTGTATACTGTGTTGAGGCCACAAGAGGGACCAAGAGGAGGATATTATATTGAGGTGGGACCACAAAGGGGACATTATAATCTTTGGGACAACAGTAGGGACATTATATTGTGTGGGGCCACAAGCGGGCATGATACTGTATGGGAGCACTAAAGGGGCAATATACTGTGTTGGGAGACAAATTGACTGGGTAGGATGTGGTGGTGTCTGTTTCTGTCCTCTGAAAGTTGGAAGATACACAATGCTGCCTGAAAAGAGTGTTAGCTGTGTTCTCTGAAACTACTGGGAAGTTTATGTATATCTTAGTAAGATACTGTGAAGACCTACTGTAAGCAACAACTACCTCAAGTAAACCGTGACCTCTAAGCGTTGGTGCACTAGTGGCCAAACATTCTGGAAGCACAAGTATGGCGGGTGTAAATATAATATGCTATTGCAGAGGAGCTGAAATTAATACATTTGTTAACTGTAAATGTGTCTTTAGTCAGCTTTATGCCACAGAACGGACAATAGATAGGATGGGATTTAATCCCAGTTTGCAAGCTTTATGTTAAATGACACACTCAGCTCTGCTGCACCTGTCCAGTACATTAATGATTCAGCTATTGCCGTGCATTAAAGCATACAGAACATTTACTAATATGCTCAGTCATGGTTATTTCTGAAGCCACAGCAAATACTGAGTCATAATGCATTATCAGTAAAGAGCTCAAATTATCCACCTGAAAAACCTTCCTGCACAGATGTCACCAAATCACCTTGATATAAGCAGTAAAGTGCTATAGAGGCTTCCATATACAAATAATGTCTGTGCAGAGGGGACGGTACAAAACATGGTCATTATACACTCAACTGTCTCTTAGAAAAAGTGTAAGTATTGCTTCACTATACGTTCACAAGGAGCAGTAATATAGTTATTTATTCTTATACAGATGGGCAGTATTATAATAGTTATATTCTTGTACATAAGGGTAGTATTATAGAAGCTATATTCTTCTACATAGGGTATTATTACAGTTGTTATATTCTTGTACATGGGAGGCAATATTATAGTAGTTGCATTCTTGTACATAGGGGCAGTATTATAGTAGATATGTTCTGGTACATAGAGCAGTATTATAGTAGTTATATTCTTGTACATAGGGGCAGTATTATAGTAGATATGTTCTGGTACATAGAGCAGTATTATAGTAGTTATATTCTTGTACATGGGGGCAGTATTATAGTAGTTGCATTCTTGTACATGGGGGCAGTATTATAGTAGTTATATTCTTGTACATAGGGGAAGAATTATATGGGTCGCAGTTATAATATTGTTTTGTCAGTTTTTTTCACATCAGTTTAACCCAAAGTGTTTCTTTAACATATAAATTTTTACTGTATTGTTGCTATGAAATTGTACAGATGAGACATAGATTTGGGCATGTTACACAGAAAACCAGATTATTTTATGAAGTTCTGAACTGTCAGATGCATTACCATGTACCAGCACTATAGCATAATAGGTTTTTCTCTATGGTAATGATATGAAGATTATGCAGAAATAGTAGGTAGAACCATATGGAATTGGTATCAAAACATATCCAGTCAGGCAACATACTGCTATGTCTCCAACAAGTTAAAGGGGTTTTCTGGTTTAGAAAACTATTAGAGTATAGACAGAGGTCCACGATTCAGGACACTTATCAATCAGCCAGGGTAGAGATAGGTAAAAGGGGCATCTTTCACTCTGGAGGACCCAATATGATTGGTAATCTTGATTTTGAAGGGCACAGGGCTTTATTTCCTTTGTGGCAGTGCTTCAGAGGAATGGTGCTTATAGGGAATAACTAAGAGGCTAAGCAGCAGGAGTCTTTGGATCAGCTTGTCAAAAGTTTCTTCTTACAAAAAGTTGTCCAAAGAACACAATGCCTTTTGTTTGGTATTAGGAAGACATTTCAGTGTTTTGTCTTATAGGAAGGGATAAAGTCAATGGGCATATGTAGGTACATGCCACATCATGATCATGTGATTGTCACTTTCTGCAAGAGAAATCACTGCCCTGAGTAAAGGTAAAAGAGATACTGTACTAGAAGATCCCTGTCCACATTGTCCTAGTGGATACATGTCTACTGTATGTAAAAATAACTTCTTCTTCTCTTGCAGATACGCTTGGTGATTGCAGAGAAAGGTTTGCCATGTGATGAGCGAGATGTCAGCCTGCCTTTGGCAGAACAGAAAGAGCCATGGTTCATGAGACTCAATCTTGGAGAGGAAGTGCCAGTAGTAATTCATGGAGATAATATCATAAGTGACTATAGTCAGATCATAGACTACATCGAGAACAATTTTGTAGGAGGTAAAGTCTTTTTCTTTCAAAAACTCTTACAAGATCATTTAGTCTGGACCATGACCACGATGATCAGTGCCATCATCACATCCATACCATAGAAAAATAAAATGTCCTCTTCTTGGTGCTGATTTATATAACCACATCCCTCCCCGCCTGGGACTGAAGGTTTTGATGTGTTCCTCTACCTACCATATTAGTATATTAGTCGGACAGTCAGTCATTCAACCATGTCCATCAATTGTGCCCTAGGTGGCCACCTACCACTCATCCCAGTCCTGGTTATATATTACTTTATACAGTTTTGTGAACAATGAAAATTAAAGTACACCTGTCTACTAAAAGCTCTAGCACCAAGGTGCATATAGGGTATAACAATGTAATGTAGATATCAATCAGTTGTCATGCACTCAACCTTCAGGACCTCCTGGCTTGCAGTCACTTTATACATGTCCTAAGTGCCTTCACTGGTGTTAACAAGACTGATTCCAAGGTTGTTGGAACCTGGTCAAGTTTTCCCTAGAAAGAAGCAAGACCTATCCATGTTATAATAGGAATTGTAAACTGATTGCAGACTGCTCACATATTCTTGGGATGAGGCAGGCAGCAAATCTAAACCACTTGAACTGTCCGCTGTTACTTGTATCTAAAAAGTGAGATTTCTGTGGCTATAAATCCCCTGCACCTTTTCTATCTGACTGGTCGCATCTATAATATATGGTAAACACCATTATTTAGTGCGATGAACTAGTGTGGGTAGAGACAGCCATTCTTTTATGTGCATTGCCCGACTCTCTGATCACAGTTTAATTTCCGTCTTAAAATGCCATCTGGGAGCAGCCAGCTGTTAACACTGGTAAAGGCCTAAATTATTGCTGCTTGTCGCTTTCACTGAGCCTTGTGACTTGTAAATGAACATGAGGCGTGCAAACTGAAGGTTAGAGATAAAGCAGGAGGAAAAGGTACTGTAATATATTAGACTTGATTGAAACTGGAATATGGCTATATGTTACTGCGCCGCTTGTGATACTGCACTGCACAATGTAATGTATTCTCTTAAAGGGATTATAGTAAGAAAAAGAGCAGGAAAATTTCCTGGGTAGCAGTAACTTTATATGTGATTTGAGCACTGTATGTGCTGGTCACATCCAAAAAGCATGGGGCATGGCCAGCACATTTAGTGCCCATGTAACAGGAGAGAGGGCATGGTTATATGCAAATGAAGGGGGGGGGGGGAAGCATCCATAAGGGGTTTGACCAATCCATAGGGGGTGTAGCTTTGCCTGACAAATGTTGGCAAGTATGCTCTAGTAACATTGGAAGCAACCACTGATACAATGGTGAGATACTATTATTATTATTGTTTATTTATATAGCACCATTAATTCCATGGTGTTTTACATTTGGGGGTTTACATACAATACACAAAATATACAGCTCGATATAATATTAACAATGACGGATTGGCACAGTGGGGTAGAGGGCCCTGCCCACGAGGGCTTAATATCTAGGGGATCTTTGAGATACTAGCCAATGCCCTAATGCCTATAAGTAAGCTAGCAGCCACTGAATGTAATGTAAGTGCCAATTAACATTCTAGAAGTAGCATGTGCTGTTACTGAATCCTGCTATCCCAGACTGCTATGTGGTTGTTTTTTTCTTGGCACCTTCAGCTAGTTCACTAGCTCAGCCTTAATTTGAAGACGTCTGTCCAAGTGAAGGAATCACTTTAAGAGCACCTGTTAGATCTTAAGTTTGCTATGTTTAAAGCTTATAGTATAACTGATATTGTATTTGCATTCCAGAACTTATTCCACAGTTAATACCAGAAGCTGGAAGCCTCCTCCACTCCAGAGTTCTTCAATATAGAGAAATCCTAGAGAGTCTGCCAATGGATGCCTACACTCATGGATGTATTCTTCACCCAGAGCTCACAATAGATTCTATGATCCCAAAGTACGCCACCGCTGAGATTCGCCGTAAGTGGCCATGTTAGCCATGTTTAGAAGTCAGTTATGACAGGTATTAGTAAGCAGGGAGAGATATAATTTGTAAGGCGCCCTATAGTAATAGCTTTTACTGCTGCTACATTGTCCTATGTTTAAGTGGTTGTTCAATTTCAGACATTGAGAGACAAATGTTATTGTTTTTATAATGAAAAGTTGTATAATTTTCCAATATAATTTTTGTATCTCATGGTTTTCTAAATCTCTGCTTGCTTATATTCGTTCTGTTTATTTCCAGTGGATAAAAAACAGTCCATTGTCATGTGATATATGACCATGGTTATGTGTTATACAGTCTATAGTCATGTGTTATATAGTCTATGGTCATGTTATATACGGTCCATTGTCATGTGATATATAGAGATGAGCGAGTAGTACAGTACTCGATCGAGTAGGTGTTCGATCGAATACTACGGTATTTGAAATACTCGAACTCGATCGAACACTACTAGCTGTTCGAAGTTTAAGGTTCGATGCAGAACCAGCATTGATTGGCAGAATGCTATACATTCTGCCAATCAACGCTGGTTCTTCTCTTACCTTTCCGAAATCTTCTCCGCGCTGCGTCCCCGCGTCTTCTTCTGGGTGGAATTCACTCTGCCTAGGTATCCGGCCTAGGCAGAGCCAACTTGCACATGCGCGAGCATGCATGCGCATACACAGTCGGCTCTGCTCAGGCGTCGGGCCTGGGCAGAGCCGACTGCGCATGCGCATGCATGCCCGCGCATGCGCAGTCGGCTCTGCCTAGGCCGGATACCTAGGCAGAGTGAATTCCACCCGGAAGAAGATGCGGGGACCCTGCGCTGGGAGAAAACTTCAAGCAGAATCCAGCCCGACTGTCACTCGTGGACTTGGTAAGTATGATTTTATCGAATTTTGCCTACCCCTGAAACGAGCATTTCCCCCCATAGACTATAATGGGGTTCGAAATCCGTTCAAACAGTCGAACAGTGTGCGGCTGTTCGAATCGGATTTCGAACCTCGGACATTTTAGTGTTCGCTCACCTCTAGTGATATACAGTCTATGGTTAAGTGTTGTACAGTCTATGGTCATGTGATATACAGTCCATGGTCATGTGGTGAGCACACAGGTGCACAGTTCATTACCAGGCAGATGTCTGATTACTGTGCAGTGACTGTAAGGAAGTGTGCACCTGTGTGTCTATCACATGACCATGGACTGTATATCACATGACCATGGACTGTATATCACATGACCATGGACTGTCCTTCACGTGACCATGGACACTTTAAAGACATACTAATAATATCTGTAAAGCTGAGAAATATGATGGACTATATAAGTAAGCAAAATAAGTAAATAATAAATAATGGACTATTTTTTATCCACTGTAAGTAACTAGAATGAATGACAGCAAACAGACATTTAGAAAACCATGAAAAATTGATACAGAAATTATACTGGAAAACTGTAGAACTTTTCATTATACAGACAATAACATTTGTCTGAAAGTGGACAACGCCTTAATTTATAATTGGACGGCTGATCCAAAACACTATATATGAGATTTAGAGGACTTTACTGTCCTGCAGCCTAGGAAGATGAGAATATCCCATGTAAGCGGAAAAGTGTTTTTATGTCGTAGACTCTTATTTTTGTTTTCCATTCAATTACTAAATCCTTTTCTTTAACTCCTTAGGGCACCTTGCCAATGCCACCACCGAACTCTTGAAACTTGACCACGAAGAGCCTCAACTAACAGAGCCATACCTTTCCAAACATAAAAAGCTCATGGTAAGTTATAACATCATACAATATTTCTTATCTACAGTACATCAGTATATGTGCAGAGTTAATAGTTAGGTCATGGTGGTCACTAGTTTAGGACTCCTTTATTAGAGCTTTATTGCTCTGCCCTGATCCTCCTTGTTTACATGATTTCAGTTCACACCATTTCATTCTATCCCCTGTAGCATCTCTTCAGATCCCTTATATCTGACTCGGTCATACCTAGTATCATCAATGTACGATAAGATTGCATAAGACAATTGGCAAGATAAATGGAAGACATTACTTATTGCACATTAACAAAAAAAAAATCCAAAAACTTGGTTTTAGCCCATGCATTACTGAGATTCTATGCTATACTACAATATTAGTTGTCCATATTCAACATGCTCACACACATACATGGTTGGGTAAAATATTGTATTTTATTGTGGGGGTTCTGCATGTTCCAACTGGAGGGCATATACCCTTGCCAGAGGTCTACAGTCTTTTGTATCTTAGGAGCCACTGTCGTATATAAAAGGTTGTATTGGGCAAAAATGGATGTCTAAAGAAAACAATTATATTAGATAGAACTGACATATTTGTCCCCTGCTACCCTTCCTCTTAAAAATGCATGCTTCACTCAGCAAACAAAGGATTAGGCTTGGTGAAATTGAACAAGCTCAATACTTATTTTCCTTGACATCTGCCATTGGGACAGAGGAAGGACACCCCATTCATATTAAAAGGTTGGCTTTTCCTTCCAAAATCCACAGATTTTCCAGTGTTCTCCTAATATAATGCATGAGTACTTGAACCATTATGTTTACTGGCAGTGATGTTGGTTTGACGCTTATACTGGGGCCAGTCCAGACATCTATAGCCAATGGTTAGTAATAAATAATAGACAAATGACCATTTAGGTTAGCCAGCACTCAATGGCTGCTACATTGAACACATGTTAGCTTTAATACAATTCAATTGTTATAGTCAATTGTTATAGTCCACTATATGTCTAATACTGGTATCTCTCTTCATTTTTAAGGCAAAAATCCTGGAACATGACAATGTGAACAACCTGAAGAAAATCCTAATAGAGCTAGCCATGGTCTTAGACCAGGTTGAGGCCGAGCTAGAGAAGAGGAAAATTGAGTATGAAGGTAAAATTTTGTATTTAATTCATAGGTAAATCTGTAGGGGAAAGTTTATCCATATAGAGGTCACCATTGTGTATTCATAAATAAGTTTGGTGTATGGTGATGTAACACTACCATGGGTGGACACACCATTGGTGCAGCCTGTGCAGGTGCACAGGGGCCTACCAGGTCAGGGGCCCCTATCAACTTAATAGTGGCTTTTACTGACTATTAGATTGCAGGTAGATCCTAAGTTGATGAACCTCATGGCTAACTATTTGTGGTGGATTGTTAGAAAGACATAAGGGGGTGCTCTGGCTGAGATTTTGAAAAACAAAGGGTCCATCCAACACTACCGACCACCTATGGCACCTGGACCCCAATTATAATTTTGTAACAGGGTCCCCACCTACCACGTACCAGTTATTATATTCTGGCTTTTTACATGGCAGAGGACCTTTGGGCCCCCTCAAGCACAAGTATTTAAGTGTAACTGCTACCCTTGCAACCCCTAGAACAACACCCTAGGTTTCATCAACAAAACCAGGGGCAGCCAAGTTCAGAATGACATTCAGTGGAAAGGAACAACTCAGCCCCTGTCTGCTTCTGTATAAAATAGCAATTCTGTGTTATTATTCCTAATGACATTAGGTTGTGTTCATACAATTTAAAACTGAGCACGGATTGCACGGAATTGTACATGGACAAAGGAAATGGTATCACAAAATCGTTTTATTCATACATTTTCTGGAAAAATAACTGAAGGACAGAACAATGAGATAAATTAAAGTGGAGGTATCATACTGTAAGACAACAATGGCCCGTACATTCCAGTTGAAGTAAATGTACCTCTGGATATATTGAGGTATCATGCTGAATTTTGACATCTGTTGCAAACAACATATTCGAGTAAAGTTTCCTTTGGTTGCTACAAGTGAATGCTCTCAGCTAAATCAATTTATCGACCGGCACAAAGACCATTTTAATTAGCAAGGCCAACTCAAAGAAAAAAACGAAAAAAAATCAATAATTGCCTCAGTTTCCTGTTCAGTTTTACAAAGTGAATGCTCGGTCACCAGAATATGAGAGAAAACCAGCACAATACACTAAAAATACAATCAACACTACCAGAATGTTACATAAGGGTCAAAATCGCACACATATACAAAGTACATTACCAATGGCCAGATCAACTACAAGGGTTGAATGTGGGTTTGGTCACAGTCCTTCATCATCTCCATGAGCAAAAAGTGAATACCCTGTGCCTTTTCTTTCATTGCTTGACCCCATTGGACTTTGAGTTTCATTTTACATCTGCTCCCCTCCTTTCCCATTTCACTCATGTGTATATTGAGGAAACCTCTTGAACAGTGGGGCCAGTAGGCTTGCGGAGATTGAGCCCACGACAGCATACATACAAAGCTGTCTGCCTACCAGATGATCCATCAACTCTATTAGCGTCAATGTTTTTTTTTCTCTACTTCTTTAGTTTTTTCTCTTAGCAGTATCTTTCTTTCCCTGTATAATGTATTGGTATGTAGAGAAATATCTCTGTATGTCAGTACATTGTATGCAGAAATATATATTTATATAGAGATATTTCTCTACATACAAATACATTATACAGGAAAAGAAATTAGAAATACTATTGAGAAAGATAAGGGAAGAGAGAAGAGGAAAAAAACTTCAATTAAAGCTAATAGAGCTTGTGACTCAGCCAGTAGGAAGACAGCTTATAGAATACTTTATATACATCATGTCCAGAATTCAATTTCTGCCTTATACATAATGAAAGAAATAAGTGAAACACATATTTAAATTGATGGACAGATCTGCTCAGTATCCTTATGAAAGCTTTTGTAATTTTTTTTTTTAATAATATATATGTACTAGCCTCTGCCCGTGACTTTATCTGTGTGTTGTTGGCATCGATGATCCACCTATATTCGGCAAATTGCTTCCATTGATGGTTTGCCTGCTCCAGCTTTTCGGCAGCTCAAGTCATCCTGATGCTTATCTTGTTCCTCACTCCCTGCCTGTGATTGTTCCTGCATCTCAGCAGCTCGCTGTGACGCCATATAATGAGTGTGTTGTTGGCGTTAATGATCCGCCAGCTCGAGCGTCTCAGCAGCTGTTAAGCTGGCCTGCCGCTGAACTCATTCCTCGCGCTGTGCCTGTGATTGTTCTGGCATCTCAGCAGCTTGCTGGGATGCCACATTATGAGCACGTTGTTGTCGTCGATGATTCCCCAGAGCTCCGCTTGAGAAGAACACTGTTTACTTTTGGCTACCTTCATAGCTCTTTCTGTTTTATAATTTTGTGATAAATTAGATTTTCTTTTTTCCGGAATGTTTAAAATTAGGAAACTGCCAATTTGGATTAAAGGTGTTTTCCCATCCAGTGTGTCAGCACTGCCTGGAGCAGATCAGATAATAGCAAATGCATGTACACAGAGGACTCAGGGTTAGCTGTATGTTTACATAGAGAGATAACAGACCTGGCTTCATCAGCCTGCTGCCAAGAGCAATGTAATATAGTATGTGAACATAAATTCATAACAGTCATGAAGCCATGTCATATACTGGGATAAAAAGTAGCCTATGTGTTAATCGAGGTTACAATCTATCTATGTGTCAAATTTCATCCAAATCTCTTCAGCCAGTCATTTTTGCGTGATCGAGGAACAAACATCCAAACATAAATTCACATTTATAATATTAGTATGATAGGACAGGAAGTAGGAGGATAGGATAGGATTAGTAGGAAGGATTAGTAGGATAGGATATATGGTGTATATATATTTAAAAATACAGTATATATCTTCCACTGTACTGATCAACGTTTCTGAATACACTGTCTGTATTCCATACACAGTTTATAGCTCAGCCCTTTGAAGTCTACAGACGGGGAGGGGGTGAGAACAAGTACAGACAGTGACCTGAAAGAGAACGCCTGACTAAAGCTTCTAGTGAGGCTCTTATATTATTTCTTAAAGCTTTAAATGACTGTTTTATCTCCTTACAGAGCTGCATAACATTTCACCTGACAATCCAGCTCTGTGTGGCAATAAAACTTGAAGCTTTAACTTAGATTTCTGGGTAACAGAAGAAAGTATAATATTAACTTGGATTAAAGAGAAATTATACTAGATTGTAATCCAGGAGTCAGAAGGTAGAAATATCCCAAGCTCCATTTTTATTCCTGATTTGCGTTTACCTTCCCCCACGTTAATACTTAGAAATAAAATGAATAATTGATGTGACCTTTTCTGAGTCTCTTTTGGTTCCATTCTGCCAGCTCTACAGCATATTTCAGTGTTATTAACATAGAAGCCCCCCCCCCCTTCGTCTACACCGAACTACATTAACATATTTTACAGTTTCAAGCTTAAATGTTGAGTAAATTGTTTGCTTTACTTATCTATTCTTACCTAACTAAAAAAAATTACTTCAAGAACAAGTTATGGAAAATTTTCTTAAATTTTTTTGTCCATTCCCCCCAAATAACATAATATGTTAAAAGGGCCTATATACCCCTACTAAAAGAGCTTCCAATGCGGTGTTAGCCATTAGGGTTTCTGGGTTTTTTTGCTGCATATAGTATCGCTATGGGGTAAGCAGGGCCAATATCTACCATGAGGCAAGATGAGCTTCTTGCCTCAGACAGCAGATTGAAGCTTATTTTAGGTGGCAGCATTGGCAAGTCCTCTGCTGTTTCTGGAGCCAGATGCCTGATTATTTTTACACGAGTAAAAACACATTAAAAAAAATGTGACAAAAAACGTGTTGCCTTTTTACGTGTTTTTTCTTGTGTAAAAATAATCTCATTGAAGTCAATGGGAGTCTTATTTTCAGCATGTATTCTTTACAAGAGTTATTGTGGCCAAAACAGTGCCACAAAACTCCGTGTGAATGCACCCTAAATGATACTGGGGCTGGGAGATGATATGTAAGAGGAGGGGTAAGTAATAGTGGGGCTCGGAGATAACATCTAGGGGAGAAGGGCGAGTAATATTGGGATAAGAAGATTTGTGAGAAGAGTAAATAATACTGGAGTAGGGAGAATACCCTGCCACAGGCAGTATATACTAGAAATGCAGCAATATGACAGTATAGTATGCTGCTTTGAAGACATATTGCAGTATAATGCATGAATGATCAAACATTTTCATGGAGGTGGGCACTTTTATTTCTGCCTCAGGCTGAAGAAAAGCTAGATTTGGCCCTGTGGTAAGGACTGCTATTCCATACAGTGGGGTAAAGTTTTTGGAACATATACATGGGCACTTATACAGGACATATTATTTACTTATTATTCGATTTATGTGGCCAGTTATCATATGTGGTGGGAGCTTTAAACAAATGTAATGTGAAAGCAGCTAAATGCTTCTGTGATATAAATCTATGTACTGTACCATACATTGTATCCTTCATTGTGGCTCCCTCTTCTGGAACCTTTATCACATTACATCTAATATCACATTTGCACCTCTCAAATTTTGACCTTGCCAGTCATATCTGTTACTGTGTTCTTTTTTTATCACACATGCTCTTCTTGCTGTATTATTAATGTGCGTTCCCATTTGTAGTTTCTGACATGCTGCACATATTGCAGGCTATACAGAATATGTATGCATGCAACCTTTTTAGCAAAACTAAATATGCCATTTAAAGGGAACCTGCCAGGGCAGTTTGGGACACTAAAACCATTTACAGGCCCTTATGGACTAGTTGGATTTGTGTCCCAAATTGCCCTGTTATAGCGCAGTCAGTGACCCAGCGCATTTCTTCTGAGTATACCTTGGGGACAGTGCACATGTGCCAGAACTCGGTGTACATGTCCGGTTTCACTGAAGCACAGTGCAGGTGCCAGGAGCACCAGAGATGAGTCCAATGAGACTCATGAAAATCATCTATAGATATGTATAAAGATTGTTTTTTTTTTGTTTGTTTTTTTTTTAATATGGCCGCAAATTACATTTAGAATCTGTGGGTGGTTTAGTATCATACATTGCCCTGACAGATCCACTTTAAAGGGGTATTAGAACCATAAATACCTAGAGATGGTAGAATGGAGGTCCTCTGACCCCAGTTTACAGATTTAAGTCATGTGCTTTTACCACTGAGATCTATGGAGACACGATTTTTCCATTGAAATCCCTAGGAGTTATTGGAAGAACCAAGCAACGCTCTGCCTCCTTTGCCACCTTCCTTCACAGTTTGGCATATTACAGAAGTTCTGATGGCTACATGACACTAGTAGCCTTTTTTCTACTTTTGGGTAAAACACATCTGGATCCACACAAAAGCATAAAGAATTATCATAAAAAAGATATATTCTCTATCACGTTAAAGGTATATTCTCATCTTGTATGCGGATGTTGGATGGAACGTGCTGTGCTGCCATAGAACTAATGTGTGATATGATGTTCCAAAATGGTAATGGAGAACCTTAAAAATTCAGAATTTGGCTTTAGATGTTACTGAAGAAGAAAAAAACATGTATCTTGTAGACAATAATACTTCTGTTTCTTACTTAGGCCGGAAATGTGAGCTGTGGCTTTGTGGGAACACGTTCACTTTAGCTGACATACTTCTTGGAGCCACGTTACATCGACTCAAGTTCCTAGGACTTTCCAAAAAACACTGGGAAGATGGGAGCAGACCAAACTTACAGTCCTATTTTGAGAGAATACAGAAGCGCTATGCATTCCGGAGAGTACTCGGAGACATCCACACCACTCTCCTCTCAGCTGTTTTACCCAATGCGTTCCGCCTTGTCAAACGGAAACCACCATCTTTCTTCGGAGCATCTTTCCTTATGGGGTCACTAGGGGGGATGGGATATTTTGCCTATTGGTATTTAAAGAAGAAATACATCTAAATACTAGCGTGTCTTAGTTTGATGTCTGTGTGCTATGTGTTATATTTCAGCCGAGTACAAGAAACCTGAACAATCGTCGCCATGAAATATCCTTAACGCTAATGTAAAACATTCCATGATAGACAACACGTAGACCTTATAACGCAACACAACTACTATATTTACAAATGACTTTTTGTAGAGAACAAAAACTCTAGACTGTTGCAGTATTTATTGATAAAGGATGCAATAAAATATTGCGTACTTTCCTGGCGGCCATAGACATAACAGGTGCCCCCCCTCCCCATTAGGTTGTCCAATCTGAGAATGTTTTTAAAGAGATTGACCAGGATTAGGCAAAATTTGTTGTCATAGATTATTTCAGAAATGGTACTATACCTGTCCACAGGTTGTGTCTGATATTTCAGCTCAACCCCATTGAAGTGAATGTGATGGAGCTGCAATACCATACACAACCTTTGGGCAGGTGTAGTGCAGTTTGTGGTGGAAAGCAACCATACTTTAATAATCTTGGATAACTAACATACCAGTCAGACTGAGACATGTCAGAAGATATTATTCATGGGGATTCCTAAGTGGAGAACTTAAGGGCTGTGGTGTTCACTTTAAGCCTCCTCAATATCACAGATAAGTCCACTGCCATCTCTCAAGATCCGACACCCAAGCAGGATGAACAGTGACAAGACACATTCAGCTACACTGGATAATGTATATTAGGGGGAATTCACACAGAGTAATCTGGCGTGCGCTCTGGCACGTATACGGCGTGTCAGCAGTTTGCGCACTCAAAAAGATCCCATTGATTTCAATGGGAGTTACGAGCGTATACGCCGCGTAATTTTGCGGCCGCAAAATTACGGGCACAAAATTACGCAGCGTATACGCTCGTAACTCCCATTGAAATCAATGGGATCTTTTTGAGCGGGCAAACTGCTGACACGCGTATAAGTGCCAGTTGCGCTCCACTTTAGTACGTGTGAATTCCCCCTTACAGCTGTGAGTCAGAGGTTGAGGAGTGAACAGGGCCATTGTGACCATCAAGGGTCCACATCAGCCCAAGACAGAGCTGAGATCTCAGCTCATTGCCCTCATCCCCAACCAATAATGTCTTCTGACAATTGTCAAAGACACATCAGAAGATTAGTAATAAGACGTGGCAACCAAGCTGTCTGACACATGATTAGTTTTGTCATGTTAGTTTATCCCACAACCATTTTGTCTTGGTAGGATGAGTAGAATCATCATGTCTCTGGTCTGCTTGACTTAATTTATGTACTCTGTTTGGAGGTTCAGCCATCTTATGCTCCAGGCCAGTTTTCCTAGTAATACAGTAACCTAATAAAACTGCCCTATAGAACAAGCAGCTCTGTAGCCCTTAGCAATCAACCATCTTTCTTAGTCTACTAGGTGACGTCAACTCTATAAGGGGCACCCATGACATTGTCAATGGTCGACACAGTGAGCCTCATTTATCATAACTGTCTAGCCAAAAAAACGGCCTTCTTGACCCTACCAACCAATCAGAGCTCAGCTTTCATTTCTTAAACTGCCAGTTTTGATGAATGAGTCCCATGTACAGGCTGACCCTACAAAATGGCAGCCTCCAGTTTGTGTGCGTGTGATAGGTTCACTCTAAATGAAATATTGGTCAGAAAGCGACCAAATAAATATACTTATGACCAAAACGTATTAAAAAGAAGCCATTATCTTTGTAAACACTCCATTTCTTCCTTCTTCTTTTAAGCTGATGAGCACAGAATAAAAGTCCCTCATGTACAAATCGCTGGAGATAGAGGAATGAAATCGTTTTGCTGTATTTCTTATGTTTTTGTTAGGATTTTCTCTGAAATCTTCAGCATCTGCTGTTTTGAGAATGTACTAGGGTTTCGCCTTCTTCCGTCTGATGCCTTTGCATCCTTTGTGTTTATTCATTGTCATAGTCTATGCATTGACTATTTTTTACTACAACGAGAACATATAAGCCCATCTCAACATGGGAAGGTCCATTGTCTCCACGTGTATGGCCATCATCATCACCATTAGTTACAGGGTTCAAACTTTCTTGTGCCTTTTGTATGTCAGAAATAGCAACTTACAGTCTATGACAAGAAAGTGCTAAGGAACTTCAATAAACTTCTGGTGGGAAAACGGTAGAATTTTTATTTCAAAATATTCTTCATTTCTTTCATTACTGGGATCATTGCTCTATTTGCATCATATGAAACATGATCTTCAACCTGCGGCTTTCAGCTATTGCAAAACTGCAACTCCCAGTATAACCTTACATATTGGGAATAGTAGTTCTGAAACCGCTGGAGAGCAGCAAGGTAGATATTACTGCTATAAAGTGTATCATGACATGTAGACAAACCAGGCCAGGTTGACTTACCAGAGAATCCTCGAGGGCCCAGGCTCTGACACAATATTGTGGCCGAAATGTCTTGCAGAATACAACCTCACTTAGAGGTCACTTTGATCTCTGCTTCATGTTAAACCTTATGCACAGGACCAATGATGTTCTAGTAGTTTTCCCCTCTACAGGCTCTCTCTCTAATTCTCATTTGTCTAACCAGTATTGATGTGAATGCAGTAGCTGAGACAGTGAAACTCTATTCTTCTTTTGCCCTTGTCTCTGCTGTTCTGTCACTGGGTCCCTCCTCATCCTCTCTCCCTTCATAGTCATCTATGAAGAACTATAATTTGACACGTCTGTGATTTGCAGTCCACCTTGAGATACCAAGATGGATTTAGCAGAGATTCTAAAGTTTACTGTCAGTTTAGCAGAAAAGGAGAGGAGGAAATGAACTAGACAGATACATTACACAGTTTCTTATATTTTCTTGTACCACTGGTTTATGTGAAATATGTTAAAGCATGACCATTTAAGAGACTGAAAAATTCCATATAATATTGATGAGAATGTGCTACACTTGTATCCAGTCTGTGATCCAATAACATCAACAGCACAAATCTCAATCCTTCTCTGGGTTTTGCTAAAATATTCTCAACATTGAAATTGCAGTAACAAGAGGGGCTTGAAATTATGGAACGCACAAAATCGATAGAAATCTTAATATGCAAATGATAAAAACTGGAAACAAAATATTAAAAACATGTCAATTTATTCAGTATTGAGTATGAGCAGCACGCACAGAAATACATGCACTTACATGCAATCAATGATGTTATTAGTGGTGGAGGATTGTTGTGCCACGCTGAATGCAATTGGGTATACAAATCATCAAGATTGGCTTCGGGCAGCTCCCTATTCAATTGCCGACCAATGACGTTCCAAATGTGCTTGATGGGAGAAAATTCAAAGACGCTGCAGGCCATGGTAATATGTTTAATCCGTGCAGGCGGCTCACAGTAGCACAAGCAACATGCGGCCTGATGTTGCCCTGTCGAAAAACAGCTCCTGGGACACTCTGGAGAACGGGCATACAACTGACTCTGACAACCAAATCAAAGAACCTGAAATGAAGACTAGAAGGGTCAGCCTACTATAGATCACACCATAATCCTGGACGTCGAACTGGTGCAATATTTCCTTGTGAAGACCTCTTCCTGGCATTGCCTACTGACCTACATGGCAATTGCCAATTTCTTTGTGTCCAAGACATAAACAGAACTCGTCTCTAGATAGACCTCTATTTTGAGCCTCCACTGTCGATTTGCTGTGCACCATGATAGTTTGACAGCGGTGACGAGGTCAATGAAACAAGTGTAGCTGGATGTCTGGATTGTAGCCCAATGTCATGCAAATGCCTCAAGATGGGTTGTGTACAGGGGCGTAACTACCAGGGTAGCAGTGATAGCGGCATCCACAGGGTCCGAGACATTTCTTAATAGGCCGTTACCTGTTGGAGTAACAGGCCCGATTTACTTACCGATCCTGGCTCCTGCTCACAGCCGCCGTCGCTTCTCCTTCTGCGGCGGCGGCTGTGAGCAGGAACTGGCATCGGTAAGTGAGGCCGCGAGCCCCACAAACACTATTATTATACTCGGTGGCGAGGATCTTTTTAGACCCCCAGGGGAAGTGAGGGAACATAAAAAACACTTATCTCTCCTGGCTCCAGGCAGGCTTCAGGCCTACCTGTGTCACATGGGCCGGGGGCTTGCATCATTATGCGTCACGACAGAAGCTTGGCTCACGTGATGTCCCGTACATCACTGAAGATGTCTGGCATCAGCAGAGAGTGCACCGGAGCCAGGGAGAGGTAAGTAACATTGTTTTTTTATGTTTGTTTCCTCTCCTGGATCTCCGATTCACTGGTCAACACAAGAAAATCATCAGCAAAGGTAATATGTCTGTTTTATGGAGTTTGATGTGCTGATTCAAAAAAAAAAATGCTTTGTTTTGCTCTATCACATAAAGTTTCTGAGATACAAGCATTTTTGTTATTACGTTATTTCTGCATTTTCCCCTGAAAAATCGTATCAACGACAGTCTAATGTCAAGCACTTTTAATTTCTGCTTATATCTGGCTTCTATTTTGCATGTGAAATTATTTTGGTTCAATAAAAACCGTTTTGTAAGGTCAAGCATTTTTTTCTGATATGTAGATTACTGTATTCTTAATGTCGCCAGTATATTTTCTATACCTTATAATAATGATGCTGCTCTGTGGAAACTATACGTGCTACAGAAAAACTATATACATTTTTTAAATCAGGACAAAAAGCTGATTCAGAAAAGTATAAAGTTACCTGTGATGATTACAAAAAATATTTTGTTGCAGACCTGTGATACTCATGCATGGGCACAATGGGGCATAATACCACACAGTATAATACGCTCCCCAGAGGCCACCCCTGTATAATGCTCCACAGTGGCCTCACACGGTATAACATGCTTCCCAGAGCTCCAATAGTATAATTCTCCACAAGTGCTCCACACAGTATAAAATTCTCTCAAAAACTAAACAGTATAATATGCTCTGGAAGCCTAAAGCCACTTCATTTGATCCTCCAATTAATTTTGGTGCTATTATAGTACCCCAAAGTAAGTGAAAGCCCAGGGTAGGCAAGGGTCAAGTGACCGCTGAGGTCAAACAGCAAATGGCATACGATGTCACTTCCTGTGACATCATGGGTCCTCTTCCTGAAGCCTGCTGAAGCCGTTGATTGGCCTCAGTAGTCACGTGACCACTGAGGCCAATCAGCAGAACTCTGGAAGAGACCCAGGAGAAGCAGTTGAACCAGGACATGCGAGTATAATTTTTTTTACTTTTTTTCAATGCCCCCAGCCATTTTAAAAGTTAAAAGTGTTGTCCATTTTTACCGGGACAACCCCTTTAACCACTTCCGGACTGCCCATTGGGTATATACATCCGGATAGTGGCTTCCTTTTTCTGCAAGGACACTGAAAATGTACTACGACGACAAAAGAACTATAGTGTCAAAGGTGTAGCTTCACATTAAATGAACACAAAGAATTTATATGAAGAATTTATTTGTTCCACGCTTTGGATAAACAAGGTATAGTGTATGCATATATCCGGAACTCAGCAACCAATGAACCCATAAATAAAAGAAGCCACATTATATAAGCAGTACAGAGTATGGAGTAATCCCAGGCTACAGGGGTTAATACTGTAGGTCACTGACATACACTTGGCATTAACTGCACTTAATATTACAAAGCAAACACTACATAGTCAACAGACCAGGCCCCATATACACAACCATTCAGTTTTGAATCCATTTTTGCCTAACTGCGATGCATAAGCTTTTCACTGATTTGTTTTTTCTCGTGCCAATAAATAAGTGAAAAACAGGTTGTACATCTCAGTGTTGTCCCATTTTTTTTACTGATATCAATTGACTTCAATGGCCAACTCAAGTCAGTGAAAATGGACTTGAATAGGAGAAGCACACAAAAAGAACAATGACCAACAATAGACACACAAAAGGCACTTAGATGACAAAAACAGTCATGTGCATGGACCCTGAACCGTACCTTCACTGACAGGCGTTTTATGCGCTTGTCTACACCAATTAAATCCCCACTTGTGGGTAATTTCTGGCTGGGTTCACTGGTCATTTTTTTTGCTGAAAACTGTGCACGGTTTTTAATTGCAGTAATTTGTAGCTCATATTACTATGTGTCCCACCTGTACGCTGGTGAAACAACCATTGCACTGAAAACCTCTGTTGTACTGGCTGTTAGCATACAGGCGAGATACATAGTAAGGGCCCGTTCCCACGATGTAACGCTGTGCTCATTCTGACATGTAAACACAAGTCAGAGTGAGCGCTTCAAAACAGATCCCATTGATTTCAATGAGTGCCGTCTTACGTGTGCTACACATTGAAATCAATGGGTTAAAAAGCCTCCCATTGATTTCAATGCGTAGCGTGCGTAAGATGGCACCCATTGAAGTCAATCGGATTCTGTTTTGAAGCACTCAATCTGACACGTGTATACGTGTCAGAATGAGCGCACCATTACAATATGGGAACGGGCCCTAATGTGCTACAATTTACTGCAACTAAAAACCGTGCATAAAAAATAAATCAGTTGCGTAAACCCAGCCGAGAGTTCCCACTTCAGCACGTTTGCAAAAGCCATGCAGACATGTGCACAGCTAGGAGGTATGCCCACACTCTATGTGTGTTATCTGTACCTAAAAATTAAAGTGACCCTGACAATCACTGCTCCCAATATCAAAACTGTGTTGTCAAAAGGAGTGCTGAATGGTTGCTTTTCCCATGTAACCAATCAGGTTATAGCTCTCATTTTTCACAGGCCAGTTGGAAATAAAAGCAGCAATCTGACTGGGTGCTATGGACGACTTTCATTAATGTGTTCCCAAAAAAATACTGTGGACAAAACTAGCAGCAAAATTGTGAGGCCACGATTTCCCCATGTAGCATAGGCCTATGTTAAATATTACAGTTTAGCTTATTAAGTCACTAGAGGCACTTTGTCTACTGAACTGGACGAAGAAAACCACGGCAATGTCAGTCTGTACAAAGTAATAGCTACCATAAAAGTCATTGTTATATACTGTATTAAAGTGGTCATCCAGTGTCAGAGAAAAGTGGTCACAGATAGGGGATGTGATAATAAACACATGGTACTTACATCCAGAATACCCCCACCCCACCCTCACTGCTGAGGCCACTGATGGGCTGCAGCAGTCCTGTGCCCTCTATATGATATAACTGCTGCAGCCCTGCCAACAAACAACAGCAGCAAGCATTGCAGACTGAGCGCCAGGGTTTCCAGGGGTAAGTACCTACTTTTTCCCTGAAACCGGATAAACTTTTTAATAGCTTAACAATACATAAGCCTAGAGCATTGCAAAGGTTGAAAACTGAGCCTCAACCCACAACAATAATTGACATGCAGAGGCTTCAAAACCTTTGGCATGTTGCAGTGAAAGCACCGAACCAACAGGAGAAAACATAGTTTGATTCAGGTGACCATAACCTATCTATCTGCGGGGCTGGGTTCTGGTGACAAACTTTCATTAAAGAAAATACAGAAGGGATTGGGCATGACAAAATGAGGTCACACGTTGCGGAAAAGCTGCGCTTTTTGTTGCAGATTTCACTGTGTTTTTTGAGAGCCAAAGCCAAAAGTGGCTTTAAAAAATGGAAAGTATAAAAGAAAAACTTACACTTCTTCCTTTTGCTAAATCCACTTCTGCTTTGGTCTCAAAAAAAAAAAAATCAAACTTTAGTACCTGTATTTCTGCCACAATTCCTGGCTTGACAGATCAAGGGCTAGTTCCCACAGAGGAACAGTTTTTTTGCAGTGTAGCTTTTTGGCACGGCTAGCTGCAACAAGGAGTGTATCTAGCACCGCAAACGCCACTGCTTACTCGGCCACGGAATCCGCAGCTAGATAGGGTATGTCGCTTTTTTTTCCACTAGCTAGCTGGTGGAGAAAAAGAGCGAGCGGCTCCCATTGAAGTGAATGGGAGCCTTTTTTGCAGGCAGATTTTGAGGCGGATTCCATGTGAACATACCCCAATAGTGCTATAAATTTGTGGCATTAGACTCAGTGTCAGGACAGGATTTGTGGCTGCAATATGGATGCTAAAATGCATTACAACAGTCTGAACGCCATAGTTACTTTATTTGGGTCGTAGCATTCTAGACAGAGAAAAGGTCTCCATTTTCCAATTTAAATTTACTAAAATAGTGTTTGAATTAAAAAAAAAAAAAAAAAAAGGCACACAGAATACAGAGCTTGTAGCACCTGATAGTCAAGCACCTTATGGAATTAGGGAATATAGACATCATAGTGGTCAATGTAAATGCTTGCTCTCATTCTGCAGGACTTTATACTGCCACGTATTTACACGGTCACACTTTTAAGAGGATGTGTCATCATCTACAAAATGCTAAATCCCATACATCATTTCATTTTTGCTGTGTCCACCTGTTCTGCCTATATGGCCTCTGGAAGACTATGTGTAAATTAGCTTGGATTTTCCAAGTGGGAGGGAACCTTTTATGGTCAGTTACCGCCCACTTGGAGAATCCCCAGCCCAAGGACTAGAGTAGCGCTGTTTCTAGACTCTCCTCTAATTCGAGACAAGTCATTTTAGCTTATAAGTGCTAAATTATTCACATAAATCTAATGATCTAGTTACTGAGCAGAATTTATGCAATGTATTCCTATTCATAATAAGAGATTCTGGGAACTATAGATTTAACGTGGTCTCTTTTTGGTTGGATGATTGGACCCACCAGATAAACAAACCCACATCAGTCTATTAGGGCCAAAACCAACATTTCTGGAAGTCATTTCTAAGTTTTCCTATATATAATGGGCTCCATTATTGGCGTTTGGTACTCTCTGGCTACGGATAGGCTATTAAGTCATTAAAATCAGCATGACATTTCTCTATGTTCCCATGATCAGAATAAGGAGGTATATGGAAGTGGCTCTATAAATTTAAGGGTTTCTCCAATGTTAGCAACCTATCCCCTGTCTACATAGTAATGGGGCCCCACCAATTACAAGAATAAGGGCAGGGAGTTGTTCCACGTTCTGAATGGAGTAGTAGTTGGACCTTTACCAATCTTCATTCAACTTATTCCCTATCTCACTATTTTAAATGACAAACGATCAGACTTTCTGATTAAAATAATTAATTCATATAAGTATATAAATACACACACAAATACATCATAAAAAAGCGTTCTAACTATCTAGTGTTACTACATTATAGTACAATGATCACTTCTTCTCTATTCTGCTGTTAAGGTATATTCACATGTCGCTTTTGTGGTGTTTTTTATTTTAGCTGTCACTTATGCGATGTAAAGCAAAGAAAAACAGTAGTTAAAGATAACAGCAGTAAAAAAAAAATAAAGCCACAAAATTGGTACTTGTGAATATACCTAACAGACATATACATGAGGGAAGTGAATGCATCTTTGGGCTGAGGCTCCACGTTGTGGAAACGCAGATTTTTTTTTTTTCAAAATTTTGCTTCGGTTTTTTTGAAACAAAGCCAAGAATATCTACAAAAGGAATGGGAAATATATAGTAAGTACTTATACCTGTACCTTCTGTTCAGTCCATTCCTGGCTTTGGCTGGGGAAAAAAAATAAATAAAATAAAAATAAGAAAAATTGCAGCAAAATCTAGCTACGTTTCTGCAAAGTGGAGCCTCAGCCTTAAAAAGTAATCTGATGAATCTAAAAAAGTGTGAAAAATAAAATTGAGATTGGCTGCTGTAGTCACGTGACATGGTCGCATGGGCATGGTGCGGAACATAAAGGGTGGGTATGTAATATAACAATTTCAATTACATTGAATTAAATTATATTTAATGTCTGAGAAAAATCCCCCCCTCCTCTCAGATACCAAGTACAAATACTGTAACTTTATAGTCCAACACTACTTGCACTGCACAAATATCTGCAGGGGGGGGGGGGTGATCTAGTATTAAGAGAATTATATAAATATATAATTAATTCCTTGCACAACAGTAAAACCATTGTGTGTGGCGACATTCTGTCTCTGCCCCTCCTTGGCTGTGCTGTAAGGGTATAAGAGAGACCGATATCAGATGAAGAATACAAGATTATAACACTGCTGGAGGCCTAAGTGCCTTGTAGTCCATTGTGCATGTCAGCTAAAAACGGATATAAAACCTTCCAGTCTGTCCACTGTAAACTGTGTGATCAAAATGGCAGCTAAAGAGTATTTTCTCACTAGTCATCCTTATCTGGTATTTGAGCGACACCTTATCCACCATAAAATCTCCCACCCAGCTTTCCTAGAGACTTGCATAGCGCCTGCTTCTCAGAGTGTCTAGGAAAGATGGGTGATGGTGATAGGAATACTGCTGTCAATCCTGAGTCACCCCAACTTTTTTTAAATTATTTTAAAGGGGAAAACCTCCTTGTTCCAACTGGCACACATAACTATAGCTGGCATTATTTACTGTAACCTCGCTTCCCCTCTTTGGTAGTAGATCTTAGAGGAAGTCCAGGGGAATATGGTGTCAGGTACCACTGTTTGTAAGTAACGTACCACCCCAGAATTCCACTGCTAGTTCCAAGAAGTTTTTGTGAAAAATCGTGAAAGTAAATGGCAGTACAAAAAAACATGAAAATCCACACAAGAACCAAAAAAGCTAGCGACAAAGTCAGGATATTAATAAGATGTCTCTGCCAGGACTTCTCAAAACGGACAAAGTGAGCAGCAACGACTTCTTCTAGAATCATCAGGGTGCAGTATGGCAATAAAAACGAGTGGCCAGATATGTCAAATCCATCCCAGAAGCCTCCGTTAGTGATACACAAGCGTTTATCTGTATACTCCGGTCTGATCTCCAACACCACTGATGAGTTGTAACATGTGCCCGTGGCGTTCTCAATCGCCATGAAGAACTTTGTGCAGGTAAACCAGATCATGGTCCCTACAAGTAGGGCGCCCAGCCTGCGGAAAACTGCACTCAGGCTCCTAGTAGCTACATAGCTGGTCAAGGCGATGAAAGGTAAAAGACAAAGAAATGTCCATCCCCAGGAGACCTTAACAAAGTACCTACAATAAAAAAATAAAGTAGAAAAATGGAGCAGTGTTAAGAAATTGTATCAGTCATAGAAGAAATCAAAATGGCAGAGTTATAGGGGGCCAACTGTGACCAGTAATGTAATGGGGGCACTGAGGAGCTAATTGTGACTTACAATATTATAGTGAGCGCTACTATAGGAGAGCTTAGTGTGGCTATCAACATTATGGGGGGGCCTCCGACTGTGTATAGCAACATTATAGAAGGTACTGACAGGCTAACATCATTATGTAACCACTAACTATGGATGGCAAACTTATGGGGCACCGACTATTGCTCCCAATATTATGCACTGAATAAGACTGGCAATGTTATGGGGACATCGACTGCAGTCAATGGTATGAGAGCCACTGATTGTGGTAGGCAATACTATGGAGTCTAGCACCAACTGCGGCCATCAATATCATGGGAGCGCTAAGACTGTCCGTCAACATGATAGAAGGGTTCATCACTACAATTTTATGGGCGCACTGGCTAGGGAGTTATGGTTTACAGCATTATAGTGAGTGATAACTGTGGCTAGGTTGCACTTGCTATTTGACAAAGCTGAACTAACAAGATGTACATTGCCCTGTGTACCATTTTCAGAAAATGGATAGTAGGTTCAGCTCCAGTCTTGCCCATCACTTGTTGAACCTGCTACAGACAATAGGAGGAGCCCTACACATTACACAAGACAAGACTTTGACCAGCGGGATCCCACTCCAGGTCACTCACACATTCAGGACGTTCTTCTTGTTGTTGAGGTAAGAGTCTGGCAGTGGCCACTGCTCCTTCACTAGTGAGCCGACAAGAGAGAGAACCACTAGACCCCACGCAGCGTGTCTACGGAACGTCTCATTAAAAAAATTTCTCCGGATCCTTGAAGCCAAAACTTCTACAAACTCCATGCTGGGACCAGGATGGTGTCTGTCACAAAACACGTTGATATAAACGACCACAACACTCCAAAAATTGTTGCAATAAAAAGAATTTTTTTTTTAATCAAGTAAGTGAACAATAACAAGTGGCCAACGGTTCCCCCAACCTGGATCTTCTTTACGGCCTGTTAGACATGCAAAATAAATAAATTAAAAAAAATATTATATAATCACTTTTATAAACCTACGTATCAGAAACAGCTATATAGCACATAGATACAAATATACAGAAACACGATGCGACATGCATGTAATGATATACAGTCCGTAGCACATGTGAATGGAGAATAATAATAAATCCCCTGATCAAAAAAGGAACTTAAAGGGGTATTCCCACCTCACATACTCATCAGTCTTTACTGCTGTAAAATCTTCTTTCTTCCTGGTTTCTTGCATCATTTGGTGGGCGGGGTTTCACATGCAACCTGCCGTTTAGCTCCGCCCACCCATATTGGACTATGAAGTACAGGCAGCAGCAACTCCATTCTGTGTTACATACAGAGACTGCCTGTCTCTGCCATAATGAACACAACTGAATTAGCTAGCCTGATAACTGGGAGAACAGAAGAAATGAAAGCAGCTCCTCTCCCGTATCTGATAGCAGGGAGCTAGGTCACATGGTGTAGACACAGGAATAGCTAGATACACAGGCTCGCTCCCTGCACTTAGCCCCTCCTCCCTCCCCCCTGAGAGCAGCAGATACATCACTTGACTCATGAGCAGCTAAGTCAGGGCTGTGGCCACAAAGAATTGAATAAAGTAAGATAGAGGACAAACAAAGCAGTTCTGCTGAAGCAGTGTATTTAGGAAAAGTCTTAAATCCACATTAACAAGCAGTATAGATAGGATCCTTGTGATGGGGCAACCCCTTTAAAAGAAAATCCAAGTAAGGCTGGGGCCCCACGGACCGGAAACACCACGATTTGCCTGCAGCGGAAACGCTGTGGTAAAAATTGCGGCGTTGTACAGTGCAGTTCATGCGAATCCCATCCCCACTCTGCGGAAAAGATCGCAACGTGGACACGCTGCGATTTGCAAAGCCCTTTGCGGCTTTGCAAATCGCAGCATGTCAATTATATCTATGTTAACGCCGGCGGCTTTCCCGTAGATATAATGTTAAGAGAAAGTCCACAGAGGAAAACTCTGTGAACTTTCTCTTAAAAGCGCTGTGGAAAGAACCGCAATGCGTTCACGCAGCAGTTCTTCCCACAGCGCTTTGGTGCTGTGGATATGGCCCGTGGGGTCTTAGCCTAAAATCGGAAAGTCACATGGGGAACAATTTCCACAATGAAGTAACTTCACAAATACCAGCAGTCTTAGGCAGGTATATATATATATATATATATATATATATATATATATATATAGGGGTATGCTCTTAGCCCTCTGATGCAAAACATAATGTTCCTTTCCCTTTAAGAAAAAAAAAAAAAAGCCTCTAAAAGTCTAAAGTTTTTCAAGTTATGACTGCAAAAGAGCAATTGCTTAACCCCCTTCCTGACATTTGGCATACATCAGAATGTCTGGCTGGATACATGGAGAAGGCTCACGAGAGCAGAGGAGCGACTATAACACAATTCCTAACAGCAGCTTTTGGCATTGGAACTTGCACTGACGCAGATAGTTTAACACTTGAGATGCCACAGTCGGTTTTGTGCTATGGACTCTGAGCAGTTATATTGGGTGTAACAGAGCGATGATTGATGCACAGTACGGTGGTGTGTTGTACTAGGGATCAAATAACCACACGTTCAAGTCCCATGGTGATCTAAAAAGTGACATTTGTTTTTATTCCAAAAATTTATATAATTTATCCAACATGAAATAAACATAGAGAAAAGCCTTGCATGCAGGACTCGTCTCTCTGCCGATTTAATAAGGAAAATATAGTCTATAGGTAACCACTTTTAAACCATATGGAGTTTCAGTTTTTTGGGTTCCCAAGTCAACTCAAGAAGACAACAGAGCATTATTTTATAAATAATTTTATTGCCCAGACAACCTTTGTGTGTGTGTATGAATACATATGGTATATGCACACATCACACTTATATATATACACACATACACTAGCCTATCCTATATACAGGCTAGAGGACTCTTCTAGCAGGGGGCTCTGAGTACACGACAGGACTAGAGCATTGTCAGCCCGGCACGGCTGTATCACATTACATGACGCTCCATTAGTTGCAATGACAGGAGAGCAGGTTATAGAGGTCAGCAGGGGAGGACGTGTCCACACTGAGACATCTGTATAAATAACAGCTAGAGGTAAGTGCACAGCTTCCTAATACAAGTCACACGAGAAGCCTCTTACACCGCCATAGACAATGGCAAGACGTTTACACATAGTTGAAAGTCAAAGCTCACTATACCTGCGATCTGACATGTGCAGAGAGAGGGCTGGCTTACATAGACGCCAGCCGGTGTCCACAAATCTGCTGTGTCAGATGACTGCGCATGTCAGGAAGTTGTCAGAAGGGCCAACACATAGAGGTCAATGATGGTGCCATATTGGAGAAGACCAAGGGAGACACCATATTGGGTAGGGCTGGTTGCTGTTTTGTTTTTGTTTTTTTTAAACATATCTCTAGTTATACACAACTTTTCATAAATGAACAGCACAGGTTAATATATGAAAATGATCTTATTATAGAAATGTGTTTTCTCTTCCACTTTGCAGGCAGAGATACTTTCTACATGTTAGTGTATGAAGAGTGGAGGGGATAGAAAAGACACAAATAATTGCTGCTGCTATATGACTGAAGATAAGGAATGATGGAGTTTGCCAAATATAACCCCAAGACAGTGGGAATGTTGCTGCAGTGTTATAGGAAGGCCAGAGACAGAAATGATGATTTCAGTATTAGGTCAGTTAGCACACCCATACCTCCCAACATTTGAAGAACTGAAAGAGAGACAAAGTGTGCGGAGCGCTTAGGGCGCCGTGGCAAATTTAGCTACTTTGCTCCTTTTTTTTTTTTTTTTTTTTTTTTTAGCAAATTTTAATCTACTATGAGGGGGCACCAATAGGCCAAGAAAACATGTGGAAGCCACTAATGGGGCATTATACTTTGTGGGTGGGGGCAGTAATGCTCCAATAGTGCACGCCCCCACACACACATAGTCTAATGCCATGTTAGTGCCCACACACACACAGTAGAATGCCACTTTATCGCCCACACACAATCTATAATGCCACATTAGGGGACCCCATACAGTATAATGTCAAGTTAGTGCCCTACACAATATAATGCTATGTTTGTGCCCTCCGCACAGTATAATGTTAGTGCTACCCACACAGTATAATTACATGTTAGTGCCACCACACAGTATAATGCCCCATTAGTGCTACTCACACAATATGACGCTTCTTAGTGCTGCCACATAGTGTAATGTCCCATTATTTCCACCCACACAGTATATTGCTTCTTAGTGGCCCCACACAGTATACTGCCCTATTATTCTGTGTGGAGGCCAATAATAGGCTTTTGTTTATCTCGCATACTGATTTGTGATAGTGCCCATTCTGCCCTAGGTGCTGCGGCCTCAACCTCATCTAGTAGTGAACCTTGCAATTGCTGTCTCCACTGCTGTACCAGAGCAGGGAGTTGCCTGCTGTTTGGACCTCTGCCTCCTGGGACTTTCATTTTGATAACGGGCAGGAGGTGAATATTCCTCCCAGCTGCTGTTAATGTAAATTATGTATGCAGGAAAGTAATGGGAAATTATACTGTTCACAATAATGGGGCATTACACTATGCGTGGGGAATTGCTCTTTAATGCCCCAACAAACACTATAATGCTCCTTAATGCCCCCTTACAGTATAATGCCATTTTACTTTAGTTTTTCCCATAGTGGTACCATTTATTATTCTGTACATTGTACAGAATAATAAATGGTACCACTATGAAGAACAGTTTGTCCCGCAAACATTAAACTCTCATATGGCTTTGTAAACAGAAAAATAAAAAGTTATGGCTTGGGAGGCAAAGGTGTCAAAAACGAAAAATGACATACAAGATGTTTTCTTGCAGAAAATGGCAAATAGTGCAGATTTTAAATTCTGCTGCATAACAATTCTTTGTTTGGATTTGCAATGTGGATCCAACCATTTTCAATGAGATTGCGTGTTGTTTTAGTGTGGATTTAATATGGAAAATGAGCTGCAAACTCTATTACGTGCGCATGTACCCTAATAATGGCCAATGCATAATCGGTGGAGGTGCCATTTCACTTTCTACATCTGGCAGCAGAAAGCTCTGATTCCCAGACAAAGGCAGAAAATGAAATCTTTATAGGCTATGAACTGCTGTAGATATGCACCAGAAATTAGCACAATTTTCTCTTAATTTAATTAGAAAATACATTTGTTCTAATCTATATTTTCTTTGAAATTTTTCTATTTTTAAGAAGTGCGGAGTAGAGATGGGTAAACTGATTCGTCACGAATCGACCTTGACTCGAATATTCCAAACTATTCAGTTTTTGATGTGTAAACTCAGGAGGGCCAGGGCTGGTATCACGGGTAATATATCAGATGTGGCCGGATTTCAGGGGGTCCCTGGGTCCCAAATGTGCACAAAATCTCCTTTTTGATGTCCCCGACTACCCACCCCCACGTGATATCTGACAATGACAACAGACAACCAGGTCTCGGGGGTAGTCGTTGCTCTTTTACTAGCAGGACAAAGTAATACAAATGTACATATGGAGTAATTCTTCACATACAATACAGCGATCTTTGTAGGTAGTGTCCAATTAAGCAGGTGATAGAGCTTGGAGCAGGAATGCTTTGGATAGTTTAATTAATAGTTGCTTGGGTAGTTAAACTTGTATATACTTGTAAAGATGGCCTGTATCCAGGGGGTTAGTCCTCAACAAACTGGGTACACGTATGTAGGAGAGCAACTAGAAGTGCCAGCAGCGGGAGACCCTCGAATTCTGCCAGACTAGCTAAGGGCTTCTTAAATATAGATTTGTCCCAAAGACTTACTTATATAGAGAGATACGTGTAGAAGTCCCAGATGTGTGGATAAAACAGGTCCGTAAACTTTAGTGCTTGTAGGCTTGGAGTTTCAGAGGAAAACGCTCTCTGAGGAGAATCTTGAGTACAGAGGAAAAACCATCTCTGTTTGGAGTGCTCTGAGACTTGACTGCCATTTTCAGCTTCCCATGTGTTCGATGGCTCCACACAAAAAGACCCCGACAAAAGGTCCCCAACCCCCCTAGAGGGGGCTGTAACTCCTCCTCCTCCAGGCCAGTCAAGGGAGCTTGATTGGTCCTGAAGGTCACCTGATCATAATGGACACACCTTCACATTGGCAACTCAAATTACAATGGCAAGTATAGGCAGGTGTAGTTCACAAAAACATCCACAAGATGGCGCATTAATAGACCCCCTGTGTGCTGGCTCTGGTAATATATAGAAGGAATGAAGGGGGAGGAAACTCTTTACCTTATATGCAAATGTCCATACCATCTCGGTCTGCAAGGACTATTAAAGGGAATGGGACGAGCAGTACCGGGACATTACAGATGAAGTCGAGCAAATGCTGATTCGTGTTGAACAAAAACGACCCCAGCCATGTGTTAATCAGAAAATACTATGAGACTTCTTCTTGTGATGTTTCAGCTTCACATGACAGCTGAAGGCCTCTGACCCAAAAAACAATGGTAGGTAGACTCTTTACAGTGCTGATGTCACATACACTATATAATGTGCTGTAAGCCTGGAACATTAGGCTTTACAGTAATGTTGGAGATAGGGAAGGGTTTGTGTTACTTCTCACTGCATCATACAGAGCACTCAATTCTGAAAAAGAAAATGCGTAAACGCAAGTTTCAGTGCATTGTATGGTTAAACTTAAGTTTGTTTTCACTGCTTACCATCTATTTTACCATGGACATATATGTAATTTTCACTTTGACTTAAATTTGTCTGTGTTTGCCTTAGAAAAGGTGAAAATAGTTCATAGGAGCCCTGAGGTGTGATGTGGTTTGTCCCAAACTTGTTAAACTCAAAAGAAGTTGGCGACCAAAGACACCTGAACCTGAAACTAAACAAATCTTCAGAGATTCTCCCATCTCAGCCTGAGGAAAGGAACTGGAGACGTTACAGGTAGTGACGTCTCTGTTTCCGTTCTTGAAGCCAATCTGATTGCCCTCGGCTGTCATGTGGGATGGATACTTCCGTAGGAAGATAACAACAGAGATGCAGGACCGGACGGGGAGCTGTCGGCGCACCAGGGACAGGTGAGTATAGTTTTCTTTTAGTTTTTTCACCTTCCCTGACCAAATTAATAAATTTAAATTCAAAGAGGTTGCAGTTTTTACAGCATAAAAACTGTTTTTATGCAGTTAGTATTGTTGTCCTGACAACATCTGCATTTGTATGTTCTCCCTGAGTTCTTGTGAGCTTTCTCGGGGTATTCCGGTTTCCTTCCACACTCCAAACACATACTGATAGGGAATTTAGATTGTGAACCTCCATAGGGGATAATGAGTGATGACATCTGTGAAGCACTGCGGGATACATTGGCACTATTTAAAGAGGACCTTTCATCAGATCGGGCACATGCAGTTTTATATACTGCTGGAAAGCTTACAGTACGCTGAATTCAGCGCACTATCGGCTTTCCCGATCTGTGCCCGGTGTAAAGCGCTATCGGTCCCGGGACCGTAGCGCTTTAGTGTCAGAAGGGCGTTTCTGACACTTAGCCAGGGACGCCCTTCTGCCCAGCAGCGCCTATCGCGCTGTACTGTGGAGCGAGGAGGAACTCCCCCCTCCCTCTCCTGATAATACTCGTCTATGGACGAGCTGTGTGAGCAGAGGGAGGGGGCGTTCCTCCCCGCTCCACAGTACAGCGCGATAGGCACTGCTGGGCAGAAGGGCGCCCCTGGCTAAGTGTCAGAAACTCCCTTCTGACTGTAAAGCCCTACGGTACCGGGACCGATAGCGCTTTACACCGGGCACAGATCGGGAAAGCCGATAGTGCGCTGAACAGCCTGTCAGCTTTCCAGCAGTATATAAAACTGCATGTGCCCGATCTGATGAAAGGTCCTCTTTAAGTAAGACACAAATACCTCTTCTGTGGGCTTTGTGAAAGCACCCTTAGGCTGCATGGTTACATGACCATGTTCTGCAGATCACTGTGTTGTTGCATCTTCTAGTAGATCAACAATCAAGTACTGCTATACCCCCATAGTTGCAATGTAACTCCACTGATGTAGATTATTGAAGTAGTCACAAGGCTACATGGCAATCTTTGATCACAGGACTGGAGTAGCGGCCAAAGATGCTGAGCAGCCCTAGCTTGAGCCCATGAACAGGATCACTGTGCCAAGAAGAAGATGTCATTTTCTACAAGACCTCTAGATGTCACTATACATTTAAGTAACAAGATTAAAAGAAGAAAAAATACTGGATTCTATGAATTTTACGGATTTTGACTGTGTGGTGCCTAATTATTTTTTTTTTTAATAATAGATAATGCTAAAAATGAAAAAACAAAAACACAGAGATGGAATCATTCGGGCAGAGACAAGCAAATCATTCTTTCCCGTGGCAAAGTGTTCCAAGGCTTAGCAGTCCCAACATATTGAGCAAATTATTATACGCAGGAAGCAATAATAATTTGGCATATGGCAGTATAAATTTCTACTGCAGAATTTTCAAGAATTTTTTCTCAGCCCATTAACCATTGGTAGGAAAGGTTGCCAGAGCCGGTCTAACGCCCCTAACCAAATACACTTGAGCTTCTCCAAATGTGGAATAATAAGTAACAATAAAAGCTGCTTGTAATAAAGAAGAAAATGCTGACACTTTTCCAAGAAGCCATAAACCCAACAAAAATCATGTTTCCAGAAAAATGTATTGCAGGCTTTACTACATGTATGTATATGAGTGTTCTCCAAGCTAAACAACTACATGCACCATGTACTGTAAATTAAATAAATACAAAGAGGCCGTCACTGAGACCGCAGCTCCCTGCTCCAGAAATGCTGGACCTAGAATAAAACTTGTCCAGTGTAAAGGGTTGTAAGACATTAAAAGTCTGATATTACTGCATCCAATGGACTGCCCTGGGACGGGGTTATCAGATATTGCAAACCATCAGACGCTATGAATAAGTCGTAAGCACAAATGTAGGCAACGTTCTGCTGTTGGAGCAGGGCTGAAGAGTCGGTAGTCCAAACCACTGACTACTAAACAATGCATCTAAATAATTATACAATATTAATTGTACAATATAATTAAAAATAATGGATCATTTTATTTTGAAGTCAAAGTCAGGAACTATTAAAGTGTAACTAAATTTTCAGACAACTTTTAATTTTCTGGCAGCAATAAATTTTGTAATATTCCTTATTAACAAATTGTGGTTCCTTTCTGTGAAATCCTGCATTTTTTGACTCTTTCCCTTGTTTCTCATTTTTTTCATTGTGTACAGAATATGAGGCTGTGTGAAGGGAAAATGTGAGCAAGGGAGGGTAATTTCAAACGGATATATCATGGCACTAAAAATTATAGAAACTTGCTTTTGGTGTGAAATGAAATAGGAGAATCTCATCATTTAAGTAAGTAGTAAACCTTTAAATCGGAAGAAGCTCCCTAGTAGACATCCCTTATGAAACCTTATGTTAGAACTGTCTTGGACCAGCAGGAGACCAACAGGGGACATTCAGAGAGCTACCGCCAACCCATGATGTGGGGAATGGGTCAGCGGCATTTGAACTGGGAACAACTGAGGAGCAACCACTGATCCAGGAGTCAGGAACAGGACTGGAAGCCCGAGGTCTACAGAAACTAAACACCTTAGTGGGACTGGACCTAAGGATGTGCAGTACACATACCCTAAGGAGGGCTAGAACAAGTATACTTTTGACAACACCACAAGCTGCAAGAGACCTGGACAGAGACAACCAGAAGGTCACAAGTCAGCGTTTCATTCCGCAGTGGCACAGCAGGATGGTAGGGTACTCATATTGTATGATCATGGGACTAAATACATGACAGATACTAGGCTCTCAGAATAAGAAAGGCAGAGAATGGAGGGCAGCTGAGGCCCTGGACGACTACACCCATCAAGATATATGAGAAGAGGACAGCAGGGCAAAACCAGATAGGAGCGTAACAAAATAGAATCATCTGAACCAGATAGGAGCATAACAAACCGAGGTTACGGCAAGAACTCATCAGGTCAATCCCAAAGAGGACAACTGGCTGAAGAGAAGAGATGCAGGAAGAAGAAGACTACACAAGGTTGGTCAGTTCAGATGAAATACTGCCGTAATTGCCCATCCAGACCACTCAAATTTTGCCAATCTAGGGAGGTCAAGGTGAGGGAGGCCAGGTGTTTTGTTTATATATCCAGGTGTGGGATGTCAGCCAGTTAGTAAGTTAGTCACTAAAGTCTGGAGCTTCAACAGGGAGAAAGAACACCTGTTGATGATATACTGAAAGGCTTACTAGGATAGCTGAGACAGCCAAAAGGTAGCAGGAAGTAAACGCTTGGAACCAACATAGGCAGCTGCAAGAAGGACTTCATTTTGTTTCTCTCTTCTTCTGCTTCTTCTTCAAACGTGGCTTACAACTGGAGCGTCTGGAAGTTGGATGTTACGACATTCATCTGTATACCAAATTGGCACTTTACTCCAGCTCAGGCAGGGATTATCGTGATCCATGAGGTCCCTCAAAATGTTACATTGGCACAGTTCACTGTAATAGAGAAGGCAGGCTTTCAGGGACTGAAAAGGAAGTTAGGGTCACTTCACTCGGAGAAATTTGCCGCGGTTTTGGGGGCAGATTCCGCCCCCAAATCCAGAGCAGATTCCTTCCGGAATCCACCTCCCTTTGTTTTCAATGGGAGGCAGGGATCGCAACAGGATGCGGAAAAAAGAAACATCCTGCTCGATCTTGCCATGGATTCCGAGGCTGATTCAGCCGTGGGTTCCGTGGCTCAAGACAACCTCTTGATTAGGCCCATTCGTCTGGGCCTAATCAGGAGCAGGATGCTGCAAAGAAATGCTGATGCACTGCATCAGCATCCTGTCACCTCTAGTCCGCACAAAAATGCTGGCGGCAGAAAATGAAGAGGAATTTCCTCTTCATTTTCCTCCATGTGAACATAAAGTTATGCAGACTTCGCAGTTCATACAGGCGGTGTGAGGGGCAAAAATGTTTTGGAACACTTTAAGAGGTGTTGCCCTCTGATAAAATCATCCCCTTTCCCAAAGATGAGACCAGACGACTCTTTAGGTGTTACTGCTCCACATTGGGGTAGCTTAACACAGACCCACACAATGTTAGTGTCTATTGTGAGTGAAGAGGGTCACCACAAGGAGAGACAATAGACTCATCCTTACGCAGAGAGACTCCCATAGATCCAGAATGGAATTCTGCATGGCACCAGGACAAGCTGGTAGTTCACTTGGACTGAGTCTGAGGGATACCCCAGGGAAGCAGGCAAATGAGACTTTAGTGAATAACCCTATCAAACCTCTCCAACTACATATTTGACTTCACCCTTGAACTGGTATGGATTATGATGCTGTATTATGAATGCCGTATGTAAATCCATGCACATTTTGCTCTCACTGTGATGGGTTAATCTACCAATGGCAAATTACAATGCTGACTTCTTCTCACTGACATTGCTCTACTATTCCCCTTGATGACCGATTTTAGCTTTATTTTGGTGATTCAGCAGCTTATCTTGGTGTTGTCTGTTCTCAGTTTTGTTTGCCTTGGTGTCTAGTGAGTTTATTCATGTGTACTGATTGCAGTTTTTGTAAAGGAATGATATAAAGAAACACTCTAGGCTAAATTAATACACTATGTTTTGACTAGCAAAGGGGGCCATGATTCTTCTCAGGGTCATGAAAGCTCATTTAAAGAGAATGCATCACCATTTTTTTTATTTATTAAAACAAAATAAAATGTATCATTTTTTGCTAATCTGTTTGTAAATTGTTTTATTCCATTTTCTGTACATGATTGTGGGCTGCCATCTTGGTACCGCTCTTGCCACCACCATCCCTTATCCATTCGACACGTCACTGCTGTATGCCATCCAAGCTTCTCTATGCCCAGATAACAGATTGTACCTGAGGAAGGTCTCATGTTGTACTGTGATCTGCATAGTCTTTCCCTCTATATGGGATCAGGTGATATGAAATGTGATATTTCCCTGTTTCTGCTGTAAAAGGATGTTATACTTCTGGTGGAAATTTATTTAATAAGAGTACTGACCTGCATAACTACTATAGTGTTGTGGGCCATTATCTTCTTTCAATTCAGAGTGTGTTCTAGACATGCTCTGTACAGGGAGTAGAGATGAGCGAGTACTGTTCGGATCAGCCGATCCGAACAGCACCCTCGCATAGAAATGAATGGACGCCGACACGCGGGGGGTTAAGCGCGCCGGCTATGTCCAAGCGGAAGTACCAGGTGCATCCATTCATTTCTATGGAGCGTGCTGTTCGGATCGGCTGATCTGAACAGTACTCGCTCATCTCTAACAGGGAGGCGTAGGAATTGATAAGTTATGGCATCATCATCTATCTGCTGAAATTTCCCCACTGCAGGACTATTAAAGGATTATCTGATCTTACAGTCCTACGAAAAAGTTTGGGCACCCCTATTAATCTTAATCATTTTTAGTTCTAAATATTTTGGTGTTTGCAACAGCCATTTCAGTTTGATATATCTAATAACTGATGGACACAGTAATATTTCAGGATTGAAATGAGGTTTATTGTACTAACAGAAAATGTGCAATATGCATTAAACCAAAATTTGATCGGTACAGAAGTATGGGCACCTCAACAGAAAAGTGACAGTAATATTTAGATCCTCCTTTTGTAAAGATAACAGCCTCTAGTCGCTTCCTGTAGCTTTTAATCAGTTCCTGGATCCTTTATCACTGACGGGTAGTTACTCACATAAAGACTAAATCACTGTAGGAGTAAATAAAATATAACTTTTAATAATCTTTCTTAAAAATGGCCTCGATTTATTTAATGTTTTTTAAATATTTTATTTAAAAAAAAAAAAAAACTGTACTATGACCTCATTGATAAAGGGTAACCAATAATTATTAAGTCAATCCCTGTCTGGTACAGCCATTAACAGTTTCATTCCCTGATAGTGTGCCAGGAGCTAATCTGGTATGCCCCAGTACACTTATAGATCCCTGGAACTCTAGATGAAATCAGGTGCGAGGAAATCTAGATACAAATCCCTAGTGGTTCCACATAGGCTGTGAGTAAGGCCAGAGGGAGGTCCTGGAGGAGAAAGCTCTGTGAGCAGTCTCTGTTACTGACAAATTAACCCCCGTATATGATAATGACAGCAGGAGCTATATTGAAACGGAGGATATTCAATACAGTACAGTCTCACGTTCTCACAAGCCGTATTCCACTCAACTACACCTCACACAATGCCCTACTGATCTCAAGTATGCTCCAATTGCCTATGTTAACATTGTTGCCACTTAGGGTATAGTTACATTAGCCCTATTAGTCTCTATTCATGGGCTACGTATCCTAACTAGATAAATACAATATATGGTCCCTGATGTATCCACCACCTATTGTATAAGTTTTCCCTCACACTTCCCTCAACGCGTTTCGCTAGGGGTCTAGCCTAGCTCATCAGGAGGATGATAATGCAGGAGATGATAATATTTGCAGTTAAAACTGCATTTCCCGCGCCCTTGATGGTAGGACACAGTATCAATATATAGTATCATATTGATACTGTGTCCTACCATCAAGGGCGCGGGAAATGCAGTTTTAACTGCAAATATTATCATCTCCTGCATTATCATCCTCCTGATGAGCTAGGCTAGACCCCTAGCGAAACGCGTTGAGGGAAGTGTGAGGGAAAACTTATACAATAGGTGGTGGATACATCAGGGACCATATATTGTATTTATCTAGTTAGGATACGTAGCCCATGAATAGAGACTAATAGGGCTAATGTAACTATACCCTAAGTGGCAACAATGTTAACATAGGCAATTGGAGCATACTTGAGATCAGTAGGGCATTGTGTGAGGTGTAGTTGAGTGGAATACGGCTTGTGAGAACGTGAGACTGTACTGTATTGAATATCCTCCATTTCAATATAGCTCCTGCTGTCATTATCATATACGGGGGTTAATTTGTCAGTAACAGAGACTGCTCACAGAGCTTTCTCCTCCAGGACCTCCCTCTGGCCTTACTCACAGCCTATGTGGAACCACTAGGGATTTGTATCTAGATTTCCTCGCACCTGATTTCATCTAGAGTTCCAGGGATCTATAAGTGTACTGGGGCATACCAGATTAGCTCCTGGCACACTATCAGGGAATGAAACTGTTAATGGCTGTACCAGACAGGGATTGACTTAATAATTATTGGTTACCCTTTATCAATGAGGTCATAGTACAGTTTTTTTTTTTTTTTTAAATAAAATATTTAAAAAACATTAAATAAATCGAGGCCATTTTTAAGAAAGATTATTAAAAGTTATATTTTATTTACTCCTACAGTGATTTAGTTCCTGGATCCTGGATGAAGGGATTTTGGACCATTCCTCTTTACAAAACAATTCAAGTTCAGTTAAGTTTGATGGTCGCCGAGCATGGACAGCCGGCTCTCAAATTATCTGAAAACAAAAGACTGTTCAACATAGTTGTTCAGGGGAAGGATACAAAAAGTTGTCTCAGAGATTTAACCTGTCAGTTTCCACTGTGAGGAACATAGTAAGGAAATGGAAGACCACAGGGAAAGTTCTTGTTAAGCCCAGAAGTGGCAGGCCAAGAAAAATATCAGAAAGGCTGAGAAGAAGAATGGTGAGAACAGTCAAGGACAATCCACAGACCACCTCCAAAGAGCTGCAGCATCATCTTGCTGCAGATGGTGTCACTGTGCATCGGTCAACAATACAGCGCACTTTGCACAAGGAGAAGCTGTATGGGACAGTGATGAGAAAGAAGCCGTTTCTGCAAGCACGACACAAACAGAGTCGCCTGAGGTATGCAAAAGCACATTTGGACAAGCCAGCTTCATTTTGGAAGAAGGTCGTGTGGACTGATAAAACAAAGATTGAGTTGTTTGGTCATACAAAAAGGCGTTATGCATGGCGTCCAAAAAAAGCAGCATTCCAAGAAAAACACTTGCTACCCACTGTAAAGTTTGGTGGAGGTTCCATCATGCTTTGGGGCTGTGTGGGCAATGCCGGCACCGGGAATGTTGTTAAAGTTGAGGGTCGCATGGATTCCACTCAGTATCAGCAGATTCTTGAGAATAATGTTCAAGAATCAGTGACGAAGTTGAAGTTACGCCGGGGATGGATATTTCAGCAAGACAATGATCCAAAACACCGCTCCAAATCGACTCAGGCATTCATGCAGAGGAACTATTACAATGTTCTGGAATGGCCATCCCAGTCCCCAGACCTGAATATCATTGAACATCTGTGGGATGATTTGAAGCGGGCTGTCCATGCTCGGCGACCATCAAACTTAACTGTACTTGAATTGTTTTGTAAAGAGGAATGGTCCAAAATACCTTCATCCAGGATCCAGGAACTGATTAAAAGCTACAGGAAGCGACTAGAGGCTGTTATCTTTGCAAAAGGAGGATCTACTAAATATTAATGTCACTTTTCTGTTGAGGTGCCCATACTTTTGCACCAGTCAAATTTTGGTTTAATGCATATTGCACATTTTCTGTTAGTACAATAAACCTCATTTCAATCCTGAAATATTACTGTGTCCATCAGTTATTAGATATATCAAACTGAAATGGCTACTGCAAACACCAAAATATTTTGAGCTAAAAATGATTAAGATTAATAGGGGTGCCCAAACTTTTTCATAGGACTGTATCTCTTATCTTATTGTCAGTAGTGAAAGAGATGATGGAGGTGATGGAGGAAAAGATCTTGATGGAGTTAGATTAAACCCCCTATGGTCATTTAACAATGGGGGAACATAGAATTATGGGCACTAGACCTCTAAGTGTCAATAAGTATTTGTTGATACTGGTTGGTGGTATGTTATGATTGACAATGCTCGAGCTGAGTGGTAATCTGCCTCGAGACAGCTGAGTTGAGGAGATGATCCTGATTGGTCAATTCAAGTTTATGGCGGGAAACTGTATTATAAACAAAGCTGTGATTTACCTCACAAGTGTCTTACTGTCTCACACCATCGAAGAGCAGCAAGCCATTCATCCATTCTTCACCTCAGGAGTCTCTGGCCATAGTTAGGAATGGAAGAACTATTAAAACAAATCATTCTGAAGGTGCTGAAAGTGAAGGGGTGAATACTAGCTTCATTCCTGCCTGGCCACCCCTTCAATATCAAACTCAACGGCTCTTCATACAACAGAAGCAGCTTCATCCATGTCTGAGGCTCCCTCTTATGTTTTGGGTCCCATTCTCTTGTTTGCTTCATTCTCTGAGCATCTTCCTATACCACATTTTTCTGAAGTCAGTAAGTTCTTCAGAGGTGGAGGGCTGGCTGAGGAGAGAAAGTAAGGTCCTATTCTCCACCAATGGGCATGAAGAGGATGTAGTGCAGGTGACAGAGCAGAGGAGGATCAAAAAACAATGGAGAGGCATCACAGCTGCACCAATGTGAAGAGGGATGACCGCACAGAGGTCAGTGGATTTTGGGAGCATAAGTAGGTGCCAAGGTACAGCCAGCAGGCCAGTGTCAGAAGATTTCAGTCGGGTATAAAGTTGGCAGCACCAGTGAAGTGGAACAAGAACAGACAGCGGGATAGGGCAACACAGTGGCTCAGCGGTTAGTGGAGTCCTGGGTTCGAATCTCGCCAGGAACAACATCTGCAAGGAGTTTGTACGTTCTCTCTGTGTTTGTGTGGATTTCCTCCCATTCTACAAAAGACATACTGATAGGATAAAAAAAAACAAAAAAAAACAGAGGGTTAGAATCTTCTTGTCAGTGTGTCAAGTATTGTCAATATTGTGCCTGTAATAAATGACTTTTTAATGTGTTTGCTAGGATAGTACCTTCCTCAGGGCCAGATTTAGACCAAATGGGGCCCTGGACAAAATTAAGAGCGGGGCCCCAAATCCTGACATACCAACCACACCGTCATATTTAGTCATTTCAGAAGTCAGGGCTGCACTTCCAGCAGCATTGATATAGTCTTAAAAGATTAGGGAAAAAAATGTAAACATATATATAGTTGTGAAGCCACCATGTGTGCACCACTACGGGTGTACCGCTATACTGGGGAGAATTATTACCGCTGTACAGACAAGTACTATTATACAATAATAGTTCCTTCAGACTTACTAGTATGTCCCTCTTATTAATAATAATATCCCACTGGCCTTATTAATAATAGTTCCTCCAAACATATATATTTATAGCACCAACTAAGTATCAATGTATAAATAACACAAAAAAATTCTTTTGATTTTAAATCTAAATTTATTGTTACAAAAATGTTTTTAATTGTAAAAAATATTGGTATCAGGAAAACAAACACATAAAAACATTTAAAAACACACAACAAGAGTGGAGGTCACACTGGACTGAGCAGCTCCAGCAGGTGTATAATCTGCTAGTGGTGTAGGGGATGAGAACAGCCACAATAAAGGTGTGTATAGAGAGGCCCAGTATTTTGTATATATAAATGTAAATAGGCTCCTATTGCCCACAATATCACAAGATTAGGGCACTTAATTGAAAAATATCTGTAGCATTGCAAAGATCATACCCCCATCACCACTATATAGTAAAAGCATATCAGGTAACAGAACCAATGTAAAGTTACACACACATGCCAATATTACATAAGCCAACCTACATAGGACAAAATGTGAAGCATATATATAAACCACTGCTCACCAGCTGCGACCTCCACTCTGAGCCCCGACGGACCGTTTCGCCCCTGCTTCTTCAGAATTTTTTTGTGTTATTTATACATTGATACTTAGTTGGTGCTTTGAGTTTTTTGCAGGTATCTTTGTTTTTTATCTAGTATTGAGATTGCTTTGGGTTTGATATATATTTATAGCCCTCCTTATTAATAGTAGCTCCCCAACTGGCCTTATTATTAATAGTTCCTTCTTATAACTCCCCCCTATATACTAGTTCCCCTAGACTTATTAATAATAGATCCTCCTTATAAATAGCCCCCTTATTACCGGTAATAATAGTTCCTTCTTATAAATATATATATATATATATATATATATATATATATATATATATATATATATATTTATTTATTTATTTATTTAATTATATATATAATTTTTTTTTTTTTTTTTTTTTTTGCAGGGGCTATTTATAAGAGGGAACTATTACTAATAATAGGGGGGGGGAGATAATAGTTCTCCTAACTTTATTAACAATAGATTTCCCTTAAAAATATTTATATTTTTCAATTGGGAGCTATTCATAAGGAGTAACTATTAATAATAAAGCTGGGAGAACGATTATTAATTGGTTAGGGGGAGTAGCAGTTCCCCTAGCTTTATGAATAATAGATACTATAATATATACCCCTGAAGACCACGTAACTCGACAAGCCCCATAAAAGAAGAAAGATGGGGCACCTCCACACTACCATGTGTTATTCTCAGGTCCCCAGTAGGTGTAATTGTGTCTGTTAATCGAACCATTTAATTTGAATGTGGCCTCATCACTCCACACAATCTTTGTGGGAAAGTGTGCATCTTCGTTACATCGTTCCAAGTACCACTCGCAATATTGTACTCTTCGGTCTGGATCATCGTCATTAAGAGCATGGACTAATCTTGGAATGTAACTTCTCCACTGATAACGTTTCATGATGCGATGGACTGATGATTTTGAAATCCCTACCTCACGACTAGCTTGCTGCAAAGACTTTCTTGGACTTCGTTGAAACGTTTCCAGTAATCTTTCTTCTTTTATGGGGCTTGTCGAGGTACATGGTCTTCCAGAACGCTTCTTATGGACGTCCTGAACATTTCCATCACCTTCAAACTTATCTCTAATTCGAGTGATGGTAACTCGTGTAGGTGGTTCTTTGTTAAACTCCCTCCTAAATTGTCTTTGCACTTCTACTGCGTTTTCATACTTCCAGTAGCATTTTAGAATAAATTTCCTTTCTTCAAAGGCAAGTCTGTACGCCATCACTCGGTTTAATGGGTTCAGTCTGTAAAGAAAGAATAAATAATTATTTAAATAAGAATAAATAATTATTTAAAATATATATATATATATATATATATATATATATATATATATATATATAGGAGCTATTTATAAGGAAAGACTATAATTTAATGTGGGATTTATAAAGAGGAGCTATTAATAGTAAATCCAGTAAGTAATAATGACCTTTCATTTCTCATAAAATAATAAAGCTTTTAATCACCTATCCACGTTTCCCTGCCGAGTCCTGATGATGAAGCCTTTTCTTGCTTGTAGAATCCAGCGCAGGTCCAGAACACAGGGTGTGATGCAATGGCATCATCGCGTCCTGTCTTCTACATTGCCTGACTGCAACATTGCCTGACTGCAACGGAACGGACACTTGAGAAAAGGATGGTTCTTATTCCGAAACGCGTTGTGTACTTTTAAGGCTGAATAAAATACTGGTGTGAGGGTAAGCGCGGATCTGATATTTTTCTTTCCATACTTATATACTGTGGATTGGATGGTCCTTATTACTTGACTTTGTGACGTGCCAGCACGTCGATCCCTGCTGCTGTATATCCCTGTTATCATAAGGTGTATTTTTACCTTCACCTAAAAGGTGATTATTCTACTAGCTCCTTTGTTTTGTGTGGAACTACTTACAAAGGATAATGCGCTAGGTGCTGCGCGGTACTGTTTTTTATTGTTTTTTCCTGTCTTCTACATACTCATTTATATCAGAGCAGGGACTTAACTCGTTACTCTGGCATAGATGGCAATAGTATCAGTGTGTATAGCACGCTGCTACCTTTGTTATTAGGGCTGCCCCGATCCAGGTCACCAGACCAATTGCCTAGTGCTGTGGATCCTGGGGCCCCTTAGGAAATGGGGGCCCGGGGCATTTGCCCAGTTTGCTCCCCCCCAGTGCTGGCCCTTACCGAACCCCAGTTGTACATCTGACACAATCTGACAAAAAGCGGAAGACAAAGAGGAAGAACGTAAAAAGGATTATACCTTAAACATTTACTAACTGGCTCTAAGCTTTTTGTATGTATTCTGCATTTGCGGCAAATGTGTTGATATAAGTCTCGACGCTTATAAGAGTTTTGGAGGCATGGCTTGGTTCTTGTATGATGAGATGTGGTTGTGCCTTCTGCTGTCAAAGAGGAGCAATCCTAGTAATAAACAAGCTGCAAATGTCGTTTCATCTAGTTTGAGGAAAGGTTTGTGTTTTGCCTTTAACTAAGGGCAATATGAATGGATGGCCAACTGTGGTTATAGTCACAAATGCTCCTTTTGTGGAGGAGCCATGCCATGTCCAGATGTTTTTAAAAAAGCCAGTCAGCCGAATCTGGAGCAGCCACCTGCCAAGGAATTTTTATCAAATAGCTTGGACGCCAGGGAAGCTGGAAAAAATATTACCGTTCTTAGAAATATTTCCAGAGAAACTGAAGACAATACTAATTAAAACTGGTTTTCAGTCAGGATTTTATGTTCCTAGTTATGATACTTAGGGGTGTTTATGGGTGGAGAATATGAAATCGGTTCAGGTTCATTTGGATGTAGTTAGGGCTAAGTTATGTCTGAAATTTTGTGAGGGTAGAATTGAAAACCCTTTTGTTTTTTTGACTTTCTCCATTAGGCATAGTACCAAAAAAAGGGTCTAACTTCCTTTGGATGATACATCAATTAACACTTCCAAAATAAGCTTCTCTTGATACTTTGTATTGAAAAGTCATTGATGCCTGTGAAGTGTTCTTGATTTGAAGGAGTCTTGAAAGGTTTGCAAAAATTTTAAAGAAATGCAAAGGTAAAGGTCATTTCATGCTATACAGCGCTTCTTCTGGCCTGCATTGTACCCTCAAGTAGCCACTTACCCCTCCTATTTATTGTCTCCTCACCTCCTTTTGTCTAATGAGAGGGAAGGGGGCAGCATGGACCCAATGCCAAAATCAACATCCGACCCCTGTCGGGTGCATCTCTGGGCATGATTTCGCGTATGCAGCCATGGCAAAGGCTCTAACACTGCAAGGTCACGGATTGTGGACCTCGCAGGTAAGATACTGCCAAATACCAGTAAAAACTTAACATTTGGTAGTGCCCAAACCAGTTGTATACTCCCATACTCCCAAGTGAAGATGTTTTTAAGTTTACTAATTATGAAGGTTGCATAGGACGTACTCAGCAAGGAGAAGCTAGAGGGATCTAAAAGCACAAAGTGGTAGAAAATCACATAAATATTAAGTTTATTCATATTAAATATTAATAAATAATAATTAATATTAAATTTAGCAACAAGGAGACAGCTAACCTTTTGAACCCCATCAACTATCTCTATATAATGACTGTACAAAAAATTAACAGCTATGTATACATAGACCAGCCATTTTAAAGGAAATATAAGCTCTAACCACTTTTAGGAGAGCTTGTAAGTTTGGGGAAGGTAAATAATCCCACAACCATCCTCAGAAACCCCTATTTCAAGAGTGTCTCTTTCTATCGGTATGTTACATCCCCAAAATATGTTTAATTAAAGGGGTTTTTCAGGCAAAAAATGTTTTGTTTTGTTTTTTGTTAGTGCTATTAATGGGTTAATCAATGCACCCAAATACCTTTAGCAGTGTTTTAACTGATTTCAGGGAGCTCCTGGCATCTTCTGCATTTGTTTATGTGGTTCAACTTCGTGCTATGTAACTTCCATACTAACCCGTCTCACCTTATTCTTTCCACACTCCCACCCTCCTTCCTTCCTCTCTCCCCCTTCCTCTCTCTCTCCCTCCCATACATCCTCTCCCTGTCTCTCTAGCTAACCCCCCCACTACTAGCCCTTCCCAACTAAATCAGCACACTCCCTGACCCCATTATATTTAGCTCTCTTACCTCCAGTCTTCCTCCTGCAAGACAGCTCCTCCCTCTATTCTGATAGCCGATGCGTGCAATAGTGTAAACTGTGCAGTAGAGGTGGATTATCGGCTGCGGAGCACAGAGCGGAGCCAGGAGTATTGCGTGCAATGGCAATCACATAAGAAGGAGGAGCCGTTCCACAGGAGGAAGACTGGAAGGAAGAGAGGTAAATATAATGGAGTGGGTGGGGGGAGTAGTATTGATGTTCCATTTGCAGAAATGGGGAAACAGATCGACACAGTATAACCAGAAAATGTCCCTGGGGCGGTCACATGACAGCTATGGATAAATATACATTTTTGATAAATTTTGTTATTTAGAAAATAGTCGAAGGGAGGGTATTTAGATTAATGTAGGGATTTGTTTTTATCCCGGACAACCCCTTTAAGTGTAGATGATGCAAAATTGGTGTCCTATACATACACTCATAGTATTTTTATCATTAAGTCCAAGTGATCCCAGGGCATCTGTCCTAAGGATCCATCTCTACTTGTATTTGTCACAATACCCTATTTCTATTCCCATCATACTGTGGTACCGGAACATGCTCTAAACCTGCAAAAGGTAGGACATCTGTATTTCTATCATGTACAGTACTTCTCTGACATGTTGTATCATTTTTGAAGAACCTTCCCTCTAACTCACCAATTTAAAGAGATCCTATCTTTCAAACAATTTTTTTTCTAAATAACACGTCGGAATAGCCTTAAGAAAGGCTATTCCTCTCCTAACTTTAGTTGTCCTCTCCGCATTCACTTGAAATTCAAAACTGTGCAAGCGGCCATTTTTCTTGTGGCTGCGAGCATGCGCAGTCAGCTTGCCCTAGGCCCGTGGCCTAGAAGTAAGAAGACATGGGTGGGAGAATACGTGGTGAAGACCTTGTTCCAGAAGAAGATGGAGATGGCACTGGAGATTTCTCTCGCAGCATTGGAGCCACCCCCAGTGCTGTTTGAGCGGAGGGGCCCACTCCCAGTGCTGCAAAAGAACTCATTTACATACCGAGAAAAAACAGAATTTCAAGCAAACGGCGGCGCGGAGAAGACAATGAAAGGTAGGAGACGTGTTAGTTAGAAAAAAATGTGTTTGAAAGATAGGATCCCTTTAACATATTCTCTATATCTGATGTTGAAGCATCTAATGGTCTTACCAATATAAAAGCTATGAGAGCAAAAAATAATACTTGCAGCATCCTGGAGTGAGCTGCTATAGGTTTTGTGTTTGTCACTTGTACCTCAAGGTTGTCTTGTTTGTCCTGTCTTCTGTGTTTTATGTGAAATGTGAAGAATATGCCATTTCTTGAATATTTGCACTTATTTCTTGAATATTTGCACTTTTTGCTGTTTGAATAATGCATACTACCTCATGGCCATTCACAGACCACTGGGCAGGGTTGAAGAGAGGGTTTATAGTTCCCTGTTGGGAGTCACAGATCAGTCCAGTCCAAGTCTAGCGAAGAGTAACTGTTGCAGCATTTCCATACATGTGCCCTGCCGTGCAGAGCAGAGGGAGAACTCAGATAGGAATCCAGCAGACACCAGTCCAGCATCTAGGAGGCAGTTTTCTTGTTCCAGGTTCATTCCAGAGACAGCCGCTCAAGCTGTTCAATAAAAGAGTTTTTTGGTTTACCCTGCAACACTGGACTCCTAAGTCGTGCCTGCATTGAACATCAAGGGCCCTTCTGAACAACTGGAGAGGTCCCCTCTCCCAACTAGAAGCGCCCCAGGGGAAACAAGACCATTATCATCTACATCAGGTAGTGCTACAGGACCCCCCTTGGCTGCACACAGCTCTGGAGAGGGATTGGGGTGAGAGTGGAGCATCCCCGGCCTAGCAGGTGGCACAGCCAGTATCATCTTTAATCTCACTCTCTGGTCTCCTCTTCGGGATTGTACGCTGCATACTACAAAAGTCATTTTAGAATTAATAAACTGTTTCACCTCGTCTTCCACACCTCCAAATCTTAAATATTTAGTTTTCAAGTTCTAATTACAAAATAACAAAAGGCAGAATTCCCATATCTACAATTTCCCCCTGGTGTCATCTACTTTAACCAGTTAGTAGAAACACAGCTCCTTACCACCTGAACCTTTATAGTATTACTATGCCTAAATGCAATGAGGCTGAGGTCAGCACTAGCAAGCATTTAACTTTTTATTGGTATGTGGCAGTATCTTAGGGAGCGTTCACACTACCATCATTGTCCGGACAGCAAAACCCGACATGTAGGTTTTTTACTGTCCGCTTGAAAAGTCAGACATCTTTAGGAATGGACACTTAAGGACAGGCACGGAGTGTAAAACAACGCATCCAATCGCCATTTAAATGAATGTAAAATGTCACGGACACAGCTAGTATCCGCTGCTAATGTCCGTGCAAGATTTTGAATGGACATTAGCAGTGGACACTACCTGTCAAACACTGATGGTAGTGTGAACGCCCCCTTAATTGCGAGGTCTGCATTGTATATCTACAGCCTCACATTGTTAGGGCTGTTGCCATGACTGCAATGAGTGGAAACTCGCAGACTCAGGGCAGGCCTCAGACCTGTGCATGTGCCCGACACTCTTTGGTGAGCAATGTCTTTCCACTCAAATGGAGATGTGGAAATGGAGGTCTGGGTGCCATGGGGATTAGATGCCAGTTTTGGCACTGGGTTGCACTGCACCATCCCCATCTTTAAATGGAAGCAGGTGAGGAGACTGATTAAGAAGGGTAAATGGCCACAGCATTAGCCTCTACATCAGCTTCATACTGTGGTAATTCATTTACAACCAATCCCTCATTATTGACTGCAAACATAGCAGATAGCAGAGCAAGTGAAACCCCGCCCACCAATGTGCCAAGAAAAACAGGAAGTGAAGAGAGCACACAGCCTGGAGGTTGGTGAACAAGCATGAAGGGAATACCCCTTTAAGATCACAATGCCTGCATCCACCTTAGTCTATCAGTGACTGGGCCTAGTATTTACTAGTATTTTGTACACAAAGTTGGGGTTAGAATAGTATTTCTGTATGATAACCCAATTTCCATGTATTCAGTCCAACACACTAAGCCAATAAGCCAAAACCCAGGTCTGTCTGTGAGAAAATAGTCCTGAGCATTGTTGAAAGCAGCTGTTAAAACAGTTCTTGGCACAGGTATTGTTTCTGTGAAAGCATGCCTAATATATACAGCGTATAAATAGACACATGTCTACTCAAGGTAAAAATAAAACATAATTCATCAAATTTTTTATTCTCCATCTCCTTTCATTCCTCTCCATTGGCTATAGTTCTATTCACTGTCCTCCAAGGATGCTAGTAAGGGTGAATTGATCAAATTGGAATTCTCTGGGCAAAAACTTTTGTGTCGGTCCCCATCATCACTTTTTTTCAGAAGGAAGCAGAGTTCTGAAAAATCACTGAAACGGTGCTGCATGAGGTAGAATGGTGGAGGCCAGTAGCGTAACGATCGGGCCCGGCAGGGTGTGGGTCCCACGGCCAGCTGGAGATGGTCAGGGCGCCAGACTGCTATGATAGCAGTTGGGGAAAGCCTGGTTCTCCAACCGCTATACATACTGTTAATAGAAAGGGGCCCTGGCATATCGCCGGGCCCCTTTCCAATCGATGCCAGACGGGAGGAGGTGACTTAAAATAATAAATACTGATCCTCACCTTTACTGGGCTCAGCATCCTCTCCAGCACTCTTCTGTCATGTGACTGAGGACTGTGATTAGGCCCCAGTGGTCACATGGGTCTTGGCGGTGTAATGACATCACTGTGCCCCATGTGACCACTGAGGTCCAACCACAGACCTCAGCAGTGATGTCTGAAGATGGCCGAAGGCATTGAAGACAGCAGGACAGAGTGAGGATGCCCAGGAAAGTTGAGGCAAGGTGAGTATAAGTTTTTGTTATTTTTAATCACCTTTGCTGGGCCTCCAATTATTATACCGACCGTGGGCATTAACCCTTCTGGCCTGTCTGCAGTACTTTTCTTTTGCAGGCTGCTCTATGCAGCCTGCAAAAGAAATGACGATTTTTTTGCAATGCATTGCAATTGCAAAGGTCTGATCACTAATGCAATGCATTGCATAAGTGATCAGACCTTTGCAAATGCAATGCAATTGCAAAGGTCTGATCACTAATGTAATGCATTGCATTAGTGATCAGACCTTTGCAATTGCATTGCAAAAAATCGTCATTTCTTTTGAAGGCAGGTTGCCTGTCTGTAATGTATTACAGGGGGTTAATAAATGCAAAAAAAAAAAAAAAATTATATATATATCCTATTAATATTATAAATGTGAAAGTTTGTGAGTTTGTGGGTTTGTGGGTTTGTGTGTTTGGATGTTTGCATGTTCGGATGTTTGTTCCTCAATCACGGAAAAACCGCTCGACCGATTTGGCTGAAATTTTCCACAAATATAGTTAATACACCCGATTAAACAATAGGCTACTTTTCGTCACAATAGCACACATATGTTTGTGCCAGGACCCCCACAAAACCCAAACTCACACCACCATCTCTGCAATCTCACACACTTTGGACCATAGCAAGCCCCAAAATTCATATTGCCCTCTGCAGCCTCGCCCCTAACCCCACACAATCACATATACATATACTTTACCACTTTGCCCCTCACCTTAACGATACTCCAGGAGGCTCTCTTTAACGCTCCGGAGCAGCCATGTTTGCTGACCCCCACCACTCTGACAATCCGCGACACCACCCACCCATGTCAATACCCCTAGGCGGTCTAATAAATGCACAAAAAAAGTTTAAAAAAAGTTAAAAAAATATAAAAAAAATAAATAAAAAGGATAAAAAATTCAAATCACCCCCCTTTCCCTAGAACACATATAAAAGTAGTTATAAACTGTGAAACACATACAAGTTAGGTATCCACGCGTCCTAAATTGCCCGCTCTACAAAGTTATACAAATATTTTTCCTGTTCGGTAAACGCCGTAGCGGGAAAAATGGTCAAAAGTGCCAAACCGCCATTTTCTCACTGTTTTGATTCTGCTAAAAATTTGAATAAAAAGGGATCAAAGCAATAACATTTCCCGAAAATGGTAAAACTACAAAGTACACCCGTTCCCGCAAAAAAAGACGCCCTATACATCCCCGTACACGCACGTATAAAAAAGTTACGGCTGTCGGAATATGGCGACTTTTCAAAAAATAATTTTTTAACACAGTTTTGGATTTTTTTACGGGGTCAAAATGTAAATAAAACCATATAAATTTGGTATCCCCGGCATCGTAACCAAACACAGAATACAGGGGACATGTCATTTTGGTTGCATAGTGAACGCCGTAAAACCAAAGCCCGTAAGAAAGTCGCAGAAATGCATTTTTTCTTCAAATCCACCCCATTTTGAATTTTTTCCCTGCTTCCCAGTACATTATATAGAATAATTAATGGCGGCATCATGAAGAAAAATTTGTCCCAGGAAAAATTAAGACCTCATATGACTCTGGGCGCGGAGAAATAAAAAAGTTATGGGGTTTAGAAGGAGGGGAGTCAAAAACGAAAATCAAAAAATGCCATCGGCGGGAAAGGGTTAACTTCAAATACTTCTGTCCCAAAGTCGCTATGTAAAGTTTCTCACAACACCGTATATATAGCAGCTCAAATACAAATTAACTTCAACACATAAGTCTCACGTATTCTCTGAATTACAGAAAAAACAAGATACAAAGTTACATTTCATATCCCATCCCTTATACACAGTACGAAAACCTTACCTGCGCCTGTATATACCCACTCCTACAATCACCGCAGACCAAGTCGCGGGTACCAGCTAGTATATAATATATATGTATATATATATATATATATATATATATATATACATATATATTGTTATGTCAGTCCAGGTAGCTGCAACGGGGCTAAGGAATAGCAGTAGGGAATCTCGCCCTGCACTACTCCCACTAGCTATCCCGGTCCCTGCCTCACGGGTGTGGGTCGGCTGTACTCAGGCTAAGCCTGACCCCGACAGCTCCTCTCTCACTGATACCGTAGGCCTAGAGGGAAGTGGGAGAAGGAATGCCCTATAAGATCTCTAGGGACTGGAGACTAAAGGGGGTCACCCCTAACGAGCAAGTGAAGCTGCTACTGACAGAGACTGACAAGGGTGTGCGCTGACTAACAACACAAGCAGCACACAGGAAAAATGTGGGAAAGGATTCCCCCAAACCAATATGGGAAGGAACCTTACACTAGGAAACAAACACAGGGAAACTGAGTAGAAATCAAAGGATAAGGCAATTCACTCACACAGTCAATTATACACAGAGGGAGGATTGGTGAACACAGAGGGGAAAACACACAAACCAACTCGTTCACCCAAACCTCCCAAAAACCAACCACGGAACTTCCTCTATCCAAGATAACCACCTACTCCTCCTGCTAAGGCCTAGCTCTGTAAAAGCGACACTCAGCACAGAACCATGGGAGGCATGGGTTTAAATACAGAGTAGAGACCACTCCTCCCAGGTGCAAATGGGAGGACAGACTAATCAACCAGGAAATAAAGCTGCCTACCAGCAGTGCGCGCGTGCAAGTCAGAAGGTGTGCACCAATACCCACGACAGGATAACCCCGCAGCGCCAGGATGCCACCGCAGACACTGCGCAGCCAAAAACTCCCCAGGTAAGAAAAATAGAAAGTAATGAACCTAAATACTCCTAACAGGATCCTCCCCTCAAGGAGAAGACTCCGGATTCTCTAGGAGCATCCTTCTTCGGGAACTCCTTGTGGAATTTCTCCACGAGTCTGGGGGCTGACATATCCGACTCCAGGACCCAAGAATTATCCTCAGGACCGTATCCCTTCCATGCCACCAGATACCGTAGCTTCCCCCGAACATATTTGCTATCCAGAACTCGGGATATCTCATACTCCCCGGACTCAGAAACTGGTGGAACCTTAACTGGAGACGTTCCCTTCTTGGCCTTCTTTAACAAGGAGACATGGAACACCCGGTTTATCTTCCACCTTTTAGGTAGTTGCAGCTGCGCCGCCACTTCATTTACCATCTTGATGATCTTAAAAGGACCCACAAACCTGGGACCCAGCTTCTTGCTAGGAACCTTCAACCTGATATTCTTGGTGGACAACCAAACCATCTCACCAGGGAAGAACTGCAACTCTCCTCTCTTCCGATCCGCCTGGACCTTAGCCTGGTGCGACGCCCGCACCAGATTCTCTCGGATACGGGACCATACCCCTTGCAGCTTTTTAGAAAATAGCTCCTCCTCCGGAACTGGGGAAGAAATGGAAGAAAATACTCCGAAAACAGGATGTCTACCACCGGAGCAAAAAAAAGGTGTGGTACCTGTGGCATTGGAATCATGGTTGTTTAGGGAAAATTCTGCCAGGGGGAGAAAGGCAGCCCAATTATTCTGGTTCTCTCGAACAAAACACCTCAAAAACTGTTCCACATCCTGATTCTTCCTCTCTGTTTGTCCGTTAGACTCTGGGTGAAACCCGGAGGAAAACGACAGTGTAACTCCCAACCTGCTGCAAAAAGCCCGCCAGAATTTGGCCACAAATTGCGGTCCCCTGTCCGAAACGATCTCCTCAGGAAGACCATGCAACCTTACAATTTCTTTAATAAACGCCTCTGATAGTGTCTTGGCACATGGCAGCCTGGAAAACGGGATCAAATGGCACATTTTCGTGAAGCGGTCAACGACTACCCAAATGACCGTGAAACCCTTAGACACCGGAAGGCCCGTGATGAAATCCATAGACAGATGAGTCCAAGGTGCCTTAGGAGGTTCCAATGGATGTAGAAGACCGTGGGGACGGGTATGCGACGCCTTGGCTCTTGCACAGACCGAACAATTTTGAACAAACTGCAAGACATCCTTACTCCACCCTGGCCACCAAAAATTCCTAGACACCAATCTCATGGTCTCTGAAACCCCCGGGTGACCAGCAAGAACCAACTCGTGACACTCCCTCAGGAGACTTTGTCGGAGAGTAGTTGGGACAAAAAGCTTGTTTCTAGGTATCTTGAAAGGTGCAGCGTGTTGCGCTTCGATCAAGGCCTTCTCCAATTTCGCGCCCAATACTGCTACCACCACTCCATCCCCAAGAATAGTGGCAGGCGCCTCTCGTTCCTCCTCAGTCGACATATCCCGGGATAAAGCATCAGCCTTAACATTCTTTGAACCCGGCACATAAGTCACGGTAAAATGGAACCGCACAAAAAATAGAGCCCATCTGGCCTGCCGTGCATTTAATCTCTTCGCCGACCCAAAATAAACCAAATTCTTGTGGTCAGTAAATACCTGGACTGGCCTTCTGGCCCCCTCCAGGAAATGACGCCAATGTTCGAACGCTAGTTTTATTGCCAGTAGTTCCCTATCTCCGATGTCATAATTCCGTTCAGAGGCAGAGAATTTCTTAGAAAAGAAGGCACAGGGATGCGTACCCTCCTCGAACTCCTGAGAAAGTACTGCTCCCACCCCCACCGAGGAGGCATCCACCTCCACTCGGAAGGCCAACCTCTCATCCGGCTGTCTCAAAATGGGAGCGGACGAGAATCGCTTCTTCAGTTCTTCAAACGCAGCTAGCGCCTCTGGCGACCACTTAGCACAGTCAGCCCCCATCTTAGTCAAGTCCGAGATAGGTTTCACAACCTCAGAAAATCCCTTGATAAACTGGCGATAATAGTTGGAGAACCCCAAGAACTGTTGGACCGCCTTTAGGTTCTCGGGTCGCGGCCACTCCAAGACTGCCCTGACCTTCTCAGGGTCCATCTCGAATCCCTTTTCCGATAGGATATAGCCAAGGAAACATAATTTATTGACCGCGAACACACATTTCTCCAGCTTAGCACTTAATTGGTTAACCCTCAGGAGATCTAAAACCTCTCTCACTCTCTCCCAATGAGTCTCCAAATCCGGGGTGTAAATGAGTATATCGTCCAGATAGACCACAACCCCCCTCCCTATGACGGCACTTAGTACATCATTAATAAAATTCTGAAAAAACGCAGGCGCATTGGTTAGACCGAAAGGCATCACAAGATTCTCAAAGTGTCCTAGGGGTGTGTTAAACGCTGTTTTCCACTCATCCCCCTTCTTGATTCTCAGCAAGTTATACGCCCCACGTAAATCTATTTTACTAAACCAGCGGGCTCCCGTAATCTGGCTGAATAGATCCGAGATCAACGGAATGGGATAGGGATTCCGCACCGTGATTTTGTTAATCTCCCTAAAATCCAAACAAGGGCGCAACCCTCCATCTTTCTTCTTTACAAAGAAAAACCCCACTGCTACTGGGGACTTAGATGGGCGAATATGCCCCACCTCTAGACTCCCCTCAATATACTCTTTGAGCGCCTCCCTCACCGGAATAGTGAGATTGTACAACCGTGTCTTGGGTAGCACTGCATTTGGTATAAATTTAATCGAGCAATCATAGGTGCGATGTGGTGGTAATGTCTTGGCTGCCCTTTCCTCAAAGACCTCCCTGAACTCACATATTTCTTGAGGCAAATTGTCTATAGACAAAGACATAACGGATATGGGCAGACGTCGACCATTACACCCCTGCCCCCAAGAAACTACTGACTCGGTCTCCCAGTTGATAATAGGGTTATGCTGCTTCAGCCAGGGCCACCCCAACACTACTTGTGCTGGTAACTTAGACAACAAGAACAAGTCAATCTCTTCCCTGTGGCCACCCACAATAAACTCCAGACCCTCCACCTGTTTGGAGATGACAGCTTGCTGTAGAGGGGTCTTATCAATAGCCCACACCGGTATCTGAGACTTCAAGACCAAAGGACTCACCCTTAATTGCTCACAAAACTCTGAGTCAATAAGGTTGACTGCCGAACCACAATCAACCAAAATTCGGCACTTCTGCCCATTTACCCATCCTTCAAGGGTCAACCCGGCAGTCTGAGTACAGGAAATATGCACACCTCCCTCCTTAGTAGGTTTTCTCCCTTTACCCTCAATAGACCTGGGGTTATTACTCTCCTTGGCGAACCATTCTCTGGAGGGGCATACCCTTGCTACATGTCCCATCCCTCCACACACAAAACAGCGTACTGTGCGGGACCCTTCACTCTTGGGTCTAGCACTTCGCACAGTGGCCCCAATCTGCATGGGTTGGTCCCCCGGGTCCTCTCTAAAAACAGAGAATTGAGGAGGGCTAAGCCCCCCAGGACTCTTGTCTCCACGCTCCCGGAGGCGCCGTCCAACTCTAATTGCCAGCTGCATGGCCTCATCTAGATCTCCCGGAACAGGGTGAGAAACTAGATGGTCTTTAACCTGGTCCGAGAGCCCTGTCTCAAACTGACTAAGTAGAGCGGGGTCATTCCAGTGTACTTCTGCTGCCCACCTACGAAACTCTGTGCAATATTTCTCTATAGCGTGATCCCCTTGCACCACACGTCGTAGGTTATACTCAGCCGTGCGTACCCTGTCTGGGTCGTCATACAGTAACCCCATTGTGGAGAAAAACGCCTCTACAGTTAGTAAGCAAGCTGAGTCGGCTGGTAACGAATGTGCCCAGATGAGGGGATCATCTCTCAATAAGGTAATAATAATCCCAACTCTCTGTACCTCAGAACCGGAGGAAAACGGCCGTAGCCGGAAATACAAAAGACAGTCCTTTTGAAATCAGAAAAAATCTGCCCTCTTACCTCGGAAGGGTTCAGGTAAGCTGACTTTTGGCTCCAGAGGCCGACCCACAGGGGCGCCACTCACCTGCCTCTGTATGCCTTCCACCTGAGAGGCTGTGTGTTCAGCCAACTGCTGTAACTGAGATACGCCAGAAGCTTGGATGGCATCCATTCGTAGCTTGATCCCCTCCATCTCAGTGGAAATCTGCTGCACCGCCTGGTACAACTGTTTCAGGTCCGTCATAATGCAAACGAACCTTTTTTTTTTTTTTTTTTTACCGGCTGAGTGTACTGTTATGTCAGTCCAGGTAGCTGCAACGGGGCTAAGGAATAGCAGTAGGAAATCTCGCCCTGCACTACTCCCACTAGCTATCCCGGTCCCTGCCTCACGGGTGTGGGTCGGCTGTACTCAGGCTAAGCCTGACCCCGACAGCTCCTCTCTCACTGATACCGTAGGCCTAGAGGGAAGTGGGAGAAGGAATGCCCTATAAGATCTCTAGGGGCTGGAGACTAAAGGGGGTCCCCCCTAACGAGCAAGTGAAGCTGCTACTGACAGGGACTGACAAGGGTGTGCGCTGACTAACAACACAAGCAGCACACAGGAAAAATGTGGGAAAGGATTCCCCCAAACCAATATGGGAAGGAACCTTACACTAGGAAACAAACACAGGGAAACTGAGTAGAAATCAAAGGATAAGGCAATTCACTCACACAGTCAATTATACACAGAGGGAGGATTGGTGAACACAGAAGGGAAAACACACAAACCAACTCGTTCACCCAAACCTCCCAAAAACCAACCACGGAACTTCCTCTATCCAAGATAACCACCTACTCCTCCTGCTAAGGCCTAGCTCTGTAAAAGCGACACTCAGCACAGAACCATGGGAGGCATGGGTTTAAATACAGAGTAGAGACCACTCCTCCCAGGTGCAAATGGGAGGACAGATTAATCAACCAGGAAATAAAGCTGCCTACCAGCAGTGCGCGCGTGCAAGTCAGAAGGTGTGCACCAATACCCACAACAGGATAACCCCGCAGCGCCAGGATGCCACCCCAGACACTGCGCAGCCAAAAACTCCCCAGGTAAGAAAAATAGAAAGTAATGAACCTAAATACTCCTAACATATATTTTTTATATATATATATATATATATATATATATATATATATATATATATATAACAACAACTGACTACTGAACTGTAAGCATCTCCCAACATGAGCTCCTGACTTTCATCAAAGTAAAACCTTGTAATTGAGCTACCTGCAAGACGAAAACCAGGAAATATCGGCTCCATGGAAGACATAACTAAGCGAGACTAAAAACATCCCAAGAGAAAAATGAAATAAGAACAGAAAAAGGATTTTAAAATACAAGAGAAGATTCCTACAGACCTCAGACTGGCTGAATGCAACAGGAACATCACATCTGACCCCAGGATCCCACATCACAGAAGGTAGGGCCATCACTTGGCTAATCCCATAAGCAAGTAGATTATCCCTCAGAAATAAGGAAATCGGGGACACCCTCAGATTTTGGGAACCTGGGAGATTATAATATGGAATTCTTAGATGAACCTAGTATGAGCTCCATAGAACCTAGGACAAGGTCCCAGCACAGCAGGGGGTCAGGCATCCCAGAAGGTGTGAAAGAAGCAATGCAGCCAACAGAGGACATTGACTGTTATGCGAAGAGCACTGTCTCTGTACACAGCGGGGGGCAGGCCACTCTACAGATTACATACCCTGATAACATGAGTGCCAATGAAAAGAAAAATGCAAAGAAAGATCTCCTCAAAGCCCATGCTGAGACCCTGTTTGCTGATTACACATCAAACCAAAGAATGACTAACCTCATTATGCACACTGACCATATAAGAGCCTGGCAGCATGCAATATGTGACTGCTACAAGAGTACAACAACAGAAGAGGCAGATACAGGCAAAATAACAATCAGAATAAAAAACCCACAAGGGGCCGGCAAAGTGATTCTCACAACAACCATTTTTAATAATGGGACTTTAATGATTCAAGGAAGAGAAGATAGGCTTCACCAATATATAGAAAAATTCCCAGAAATCAAGAATCAGGCACAACTAAAAAGGGGCACAGACACAGGATCACCCACTGACTCAGGTGAATTACCCGTGACATCCCCCAACACTGCCAGTACACAAGCCAGCAAGCCCTCCCCCGACTCCTCACACTTCTCAGTAGAGTCCCTCACAGAGATTGTATCCCGGCTGGAGAGAGATTTTACTATCTATAAACACAATTATAACAGAAACTGTAATGTCAACGAACTGTCCAGCACAAATGGCGACACAAAAGCCATCCACAAACTTATCCAGGAAAACACAAATCTGAGAAAAGAGATAGCAGCCTGCCAGCAAGAGAATGTCAAGCTGTGGGATAAAATGACACAGTGCCTACAAGAAATCACAGAACTAAAGGAAGAGTTATCAGGCCTGAAACTACAGACACAAGAGATAAGATCTAAGGAAGAGGGGGAGGAAAACACAACAGACTCTGATCAAGGTATCAATAAGCCAGAAATGCCTCACACATCACAAGAAAGCCCAGAACTGCCCATCACCCCAGACATAGAGCCAGAGAGAACCCAAACAACGAAAACTATAACAAAAACCTCAAACCCAGATATAGTCCTGATCATAGACTCCAATGGCAAGTACATTAATACAAGAAAGCTCTTCCCACGGCAAAGAGTCAAGAAAATCCACAGCCCAACCATTGAAAAAGCCAATACCGTCATTTGCAAGCCTTTCTTCACTACCCCGAAACACATTGTCATACACACAGGCACAGAAGATCTCACTGACCAGCCCCAACAGACAGCGGGCCAACTGGTCCAACTAGCAGAGAAAGCAAAGCAACAGTTCCCAGACAGTAGTATTATCCTGTCATCTCTGCTCCCACGAGAAGACATCTCTGAAGCTACCATCATGGGGATCAACAAAGAGCTGGCGACCAGAATCAGACAAACATCAGGCATCACCCTGGCACAACACCCCTCCATAGATAAGCGTCACCTATATGATGACAAACACCTCAATAAACATGGCGTCAGCCTCCTAGCGAAGGAATTCAAAGACTTAGTGCTCAACAGAGCCCCCGGGCCTAGACAACAAACAAGACAAAGAACCATGGAAATAATACCCGACAACCGCCAATATCCAAGACAGAACCCCCCAAAGATGCCACCTATCAAGAAAAAGCCAACCAGAGCAACCCAGAGCACCAACATAGAGACAATAAAGAGAATAGAGCATGCGGTTACTACAATGGCCACAACAGCAATGCACATAAACCAATACCTGGCCACACTGCAACCAACCAAGAACCCAGCCCGTCCTCTGCAGGACAGCTCATTACAAGGTTTACACACTGAAGATGAAATCACTAACTATCAGTAGTTGGAACATACAAGGGCTGAACGCCTCAGCCTTTGGATCTAAATCAAAAGATCCAGACTTCATAGACAGACTAAAAAACATAGACATTCAAATCCTCCTAGAGACATGGACCCGGGCAGATGACGAGTCCCTAACACCCATGGGCTACAAGGAATTCTCAGTGCCCGCCCAGAAAAATAAGACCACCAAACATGGCCGCCACTCAGGAGGCATACTAATATGGTACAAGGAGGAGCTCAAAGAACACGTAAAAGCTACCAAACGTGGAACCAATCACATATGGATAAAAATAAGCAGCTCCATCCTCAGCGGCCAGCAGGACATCTATCTCTGTGCAGTATATATGCCCCCACCAGGGTCCCCCTACCACGACCCCGACACTTACGAGGTCCTACAAAGGGAAGCTGTCCACTTCCAACCCAAAGGCAGAGTACTAATATGCGGAGACCTGAATGCAAGGACAGGCACAGAGTTAGACTACCTGCCTCCTGACGACAACCCACATATGCACAGTAGTGAGATCCACCACCCAGAACCCACACAGACAAGAAGAAACAGCCAAGACAGAATTGTCAACAAGAGTGGGAGACAACTGCTGAACATGTGCCGAAGCCTAGGACTGTACATAATAAACGGACGTACCACAGGCGATCCCAGAGGACGCTTCACACTAAACTCTCAAGTGGGCAACAGCGTGGTGGACTATGCCATTACAGACGCAGACCTGTCAGACATTGAAGACTTCACAATCACACCTGACTCCCATCTATCAGACCACAAGCAGATCCTACTATACATGAGAACCAGGAACAAAACACCCATACATGAGCCCCAACAGTCCGGCCTCTACAACCTACCAAGACATTTCAAATGGGCCAACCACCAGGCCATAGAATATACCAACGCAACCAACCGACCCGAAATCAAGACACTGCTCACAAACTTCCATACAAACAACTATCAGCCAGACCAACAGGGAGTCACCAGAGCTGTGAAGGATCTCAAGTACATCCTACAGACCACAGCAGAACTAGCAGGCCTGAAACGAACCAAACCCATAAGACAAACCAACAAACAGTCCCACAAATGGTTCGACAGCGACTGCAAAGCACTACGCCATACCCTAAGAACAGCCTCCAACCAAAAACACAGGGACCCCAACAACAAGGAGGTGAGGGAAGCCTACAGCAATCTATGCAAGCAATACAAGGGCACCCTCAGAGAGAAGAAACAGAGATACCTCTCCCACAAAATTGAGCAACTAGAGGACTCCCTCCAGGACAGCTCATTCTGGGAGACCTGGCACCACATGGGCACAAAGCCCAAGAAAAACTCTCTCCACATCCAAAATGGCAATATCTGGCTCAACTACTTCAGAGGTCTCTACAAAAACATCCCAGAAGAAGAACTAACTCCAGAACAGCAACAGATAACCACCAAACTGAGGGACATGGAGAAAGTCATCAAAGACTTCCAGAACCCTCTGGACTCGCCAATCACCATAAAAGATATACAGGAAAGAATTGCCGTGCTGAAAGGCAAAAAGGCCAGTGGCCCTGACGGCATCCTACCAGAGATGATCAAATACAGCCCTCCAGCAATACACGCGGCACTGGCAAAGCTATTCACCCTCGTGCTCAATGCTGGACACTTCCCCGAAGACTGGAACAAAGGGCTCATAACCCCCATCTACAAGAATGGGGACCAATATGACCCCAACAACTACAGAGGGATCTGCGTCAGCAGCACGCTAGGGAAACTGTTCAACAGCATCATCAATAACAGAATCCTCACCTTCCTCACACAACACGGGGTCCTCAGCAAGAGCCAAGCAGGGTTCATGCCAAACCACCGCACCACAGACCATATCTACACCCTGCACAGCCTCATCAAGACGCACGTCCACAACACCAGAAGAGGCAAGATATTCGCCTGCTTCGTGGACTTTAAGAAGGCGTTTGATTCAGTATGGCACCCAGGCCTACTTCTAAAACTCCTAGAGAGTGGAATAGGAGGAAGAACGTACGACGTCATCAAGAGCTCCTACACCGGAAACCAGTGCAGTGTGAAGGTGAATGGGAAAAGGACAGCATACTTCCAACAGGCCCGAGGGGTCAGACAAGGCTGTAGCCTGAGCCCAACGCTCTTCAACATCTATATCAATGAACTGGCTACAGCCCTGGAGGCCTCACCAACCCCAGGCCTCACCCTGAACAATCGAGAGGTGAAGTTCCTGCTATACGCCGATGACCTCCTACTCCTGGCCCCCACCGAGAAAGACCTCCAAGAAAGCCTGTCAGTGCTGGAAAAATTCAGCACCACATGGGCCCTACCCATCAACCAGAAGAAGACCAAAATCATGGTATTCCAGAAGAAGGGCCACAATAAAGCCTCCACCACCTCACAATTCACACTGAACGGCTCCACACTGGAGAAAACCAACAGCTACACCTACCTGGGGCTGGAGCTCAGCCAATCAGGAAGCTTCAAAGCAGCAATAGAAACCCTGAAAGCAAAAGCCTGCAGAACCTTCTACGCCATCAGAAGACAACTGTACCACCTCAAACCACCGGTGAGGGTCTGGATGAAGATATTTGACGCTGTCATCTCCCCGATCCTTCTCTATGGCAGTGAGGTTTGGGGCCCAGCCACCTACCCAGACCAGTCAAGGTGGGATTCCAGCCCAACAGAGAACTTCCACCTGGAGTTCTGCAAATACCTGCTACATGTCCATCGCAACACCACCAACATAGCCTGCAGGGCAGAGCTAGGCAGACTCCCCCTATGGCTCACCATACAGAAGAGGGCGCTAGCTTTCCAGGCACACATCCAGGGGAGCAAGCCTGACTCCTACCACCACCAAGCATGGCTAAGCCACCTGAGCAAACCAGACATTCAACAACCAAACAGCAGCCAACCACCAAACCAAAAACTCCAACAGATGATAACCAAGGCCGAAATAAAGGCGACCACAGAGGCAAACAGAGAGCGGTACATTGAAGAATGGAGAAACGAAATAAATAACTCCAAGAAACTCACCGTGTACCAATCCCTACAAAGGGACTACACCATGGCCACCTACCTGGAGAGAATACGCCACCCCAAGCACAGACAGACCCTGAGCCGATACAGACTGAGCGCCCACAACCTAGAGATAGAGACGGGGCGATACAGACAGACGTACAAGCCACGGGAGAAGAGACTGTGCCAGCACTGTGACCAGGGGGCCCTAGAAGACGAGACCCACTTCCTGCTACACTGCACCAAATACTCAGCTATGAGGGCCGTCTACTACCAAAGACTCTCTGCCCACATCCCAGACTTCATATCTGCAGACGAGAAGAGGAAACTCTACATCCTACTGGGAGAAGAAGAGGCCACTGTGGAGATCGCTGCCCAATACGTGTCCAGCTGTCACCAAACAAGAGGAAGATGAGACTCCATGGACTGTTATATTTATCCCAAAACACCCGCCCCACCCACCCCCACCCACCCCCACCTCCCCATATAGCAGTCACCAACGAAGAGAAAGATGAGACTCCATGGACTGTTATAACCGAACCCCCCCCCCATACTCACCACCCACCCAACCCAACTCCCCCCCCCCCACCCACCCACTTTACTAGCTTTGGCAATGCCAAATACCTATTCGGACGTGCCAATAAAGCATTTTTTGATTTGATTTGATTTGATTTATATATATATATATATATATATATATATATATATATATATATATATATATATATAAAAAATTTTTTATATATATATAATAAAAGTATAAAAAATTCAAATCAACCCATTTCCCTAGAACACATATAAAAGTATGTAAATACTGTGAAACACATACCGTACATGTTAGGTATCCCTGTGTCAAAAATCGCCTGCTCTACAAATCTATAAAAATATTTTTATACTGTACAGTGTTTAATAAATGTTAATTTTTATATTTAGCAATATATGAGAATTTTTCTTTGAAAAAAATAAGACATCCCCTGAAAATAAGACATGGCGCATCTTTAGGAGCAAAAATTAATATAAGGACCGTCTTATTTTCTGGGGTCTGAGGAAACCCCAGAGTTTAATAATAGCACTGAAGTTGAAAGGGGCCGTTGGAAGCATATAATACTGGCTGGGGGCCACTATGTAGCATATAATACTGGGTGGAGACCATTGTGGAGCATATAATACTGTGGGGAGCATATAATACTGTGTGGGGGCCACTGTGGAGCATATAATACTGGGTAGAGACCACTGTGGGGAACATATAATACTGGGTGGGGAGCATATAATACTGTGTGGGGGGTCACTGTGGAGCATATTATATTATGTGGGGCCACTGTAGGGAGTATATTATACTCGGTGGAAGCCCACTGTGGAGCATATTATACTGTGTGTGGGGCTACTGTGGAGCATATAATGCTGTGTGGGGGACACTGTGGACTATATAATGCTGTGTGGGGGTCACTGTCAAGATTAAAGCAGGAGCACTCTGGGATGCTGCACATGCACCTGGAAGCAGACATCTAGCCTGTAGTAACAGCACCTTGTAAGCCAGTGGCTGAAGTGGCCTGAGGCTTACAAGTTACAAACAGGGCAGGAAGCCAATTGTTTCTTGTTCTGCCATTTATTTCTACTCTATTGGTGTCCTACAGATGTCAGTCAATACTTTAGACAGGGTTTCTGGTGTTCGAGCAGCCTTTGGGTGGGCCCCACAGTGACAGTGGGCCCAGGGTAAACCCCCCACAACCCCACCTCAGTGCCATCTCTGCCTCTGTTAGTTACCTTTTAAGGTACCTGAGCATATCTGAACTGAAGTTTGAACTGAATCCACATCCAGGAACCAGGCACAGATGTTTAAGCTTATTGAAATCTCAACAAACGTACTGTAAAAAGAAGCCTCCAGAGGCCCAGTGTCTTATTGTTTCCTGGAATGTTGCTGTGTGTATATATATGTATATAGTGTTACTGACTATTTATAATAAACCCAAGACAATCATCTCTAACCTGCTCTGCCAGAGTAGCCCACATCCAACTCAATACATTTACTCAGCTGCAGTCACAGCATTGACAAAATATCCCTATATCAGCAGATTGCAGCAGAGTGCAGGATATCCAGGAATGGGGCCGCTGTAAAAATACAAAACACTTCGAGGAAAGAATGCTTGTATAATGAGGGTGGGATATGGCCAGCTAAATCCGAGCAAAGCTTTAGTTTTAGCCAAAGCTCTAGTCAAGGAGCATTGTGAGACAACTTTTTGACCATTGGATCTGATTGCTGACCAGTTTATCATTGAGTGTCCTGTGTAAAGCATTAATAATGTACACTGATGCAATTGTTTTGGACAACTGCCTCCTCTTAACTTTTGGCACATAAAACCCTTTTAAGTTAAGGCCCCATGTAGAGGACCACAAAAAAAAAAAGCACTGCATGAAAAACTGCGGCAGCAATGCATTGGTTTTTCCTGCATCGCTTTTTACACGGAGCTCTGCAGGCTTTCTGCTTTCATTATACCTACAGGGAAACCACCGGCATTTCCGTGGGTATAATTGACGTTCTGCGATTTCCAAAACCGCAAAGGAATTGGAAATCGCACTGTTTCCACTGTGCATATTTTTCTGCAATATGTGGATGGGATTGCACTGACTGTAAAACGCTGTGGATTTTGCAGCGCTGCTACCTGTCACGGCCAAACCGCATTGTTTACGCCACATAGGGCCTTGGCCTTAAATAACAAGCATAGGCATGCAATGACCCTATGGCACTGTCCAAAGAGTGAGTTCAACTGTCCTACTTTTTATAAGGCAATATACTGTATACTCTGCCCTCTAATGCATATCCTTCAGCAGTCATAAAGGTGGTGTCCCAAATTTTTCAGAAGCAAATGTTTAGCAATAAGAGCAGCAATGTGAAAATATAACTTACATCTTCTGTTCGCTACACAGTGTTACTGCAGGTTCTAGAAACCTTTCAGAAATGTCACCCTGCCCAAAGCTTCCTTGTCTTGCAGAGGCGTTCCATGCTGAGGCTGAAGTAAGTGAAACATTATGGTTCCCGTCCTGACTTTCCACTTTGAGCACTATGTTTTTGATGTGCAGACATATCAGATCAGCTATGTGTGATCGTGTTGGTGGACTTACCAAGTTAAATCCTGTACAAACTTTTGGAAAAGGCCTGTAAATACTCCTGGCAATTTAATTCAACCCAGCCTCAATCTCTGTCTTTCTTCCTTCTGAACTTTATTTTTTCTGTCAGTCACTGGATTTGCAGTGGAAGATTGTTATCAAAACTAGAACAGATCTTCAGTTTCAAAGCCCCGACTGAGAGCAGCAGAGAGCATGGAATATAAGCCAAGGTGTAGCTTTTGTAGCACCACCACATGTCATTCACGTTGATTTAGCATAAATACAGAAATGCTATATGGTTTGTTGCAGCAGGTGGGAGTTAGTGACTCACAAGGAACATTATACATAAGTAAGGATTAAACGATCATAAAACACGCACATCAGATACCAATAGTTACCGCAGATGTGTAATCCCATATATAGTTGTGTTAGGGTAGGATGTTACTAGACATGGAAGACTTTATGGGTCATTTACCTAAGTGAATTTAAATCTTGGATGAACAGGTTATTTAGAAATTTCTAGGAAACATTCTTGGAAAATCCCTTTAATGTGGGTGCAAAATTCTGCAGCCATTATGATGTAGGTCCCCTTTAGCCCTCAGAGGATCTCATGCACACCAGTCAGCAGGTATGTACGGGATGATAGGGTTTGATAGCGATGTATCCCTTACCCCTTGAATCCTCACATCGCAGACTCTGAACACGTCGCCAACGTAATATGGGACTTTGGAGCCTTCTAGAGAGCTGAAGGGGATCAGAGGCTGTGGGCGGGAGCGGGGAAGAGTATTTGTTGAAATAATGTAGAAAATGTAACATTTACTAGTATTCCTTAAAATAGTAATTATGTTTAAAAACAATTAGTAAATGCTCTTGTGCTCGGAACCAGTGCTCAAATATAAAAAACATCTTACCAGGCTGGAACAAAACTGAGCCAGAAGCCATAATGCATCATCACAGACATCTCAGGTTCAAGGGGTAAGGGATACATCTCTATCAAACCCTATCATCTCGTACATACCTCCTGACTGGTGTGCAGATATAGATCTCTCTCTCTCTCTCTCTCTCTCTCTCTCTCTCTCTCTCTCTCTCTCTCTCTCTCTCTCTCTCTCTATATATATATATATATATATATATATATATCTGAGAAATCTGAGAAAGAGAGCATGTATGGTGGTCCACAATGGTTTTTGCATTGAGTGCTTCCATTAATATAGATAAAAGCATTCATTGCTCTGTTAACAGTAAAAGGCCCTGTTCACATGGTGGAATCTGACACTGATTTTGCAACGGATTTTGTTTTCAATGGGAGGCAGAGATTGGAGCAGAATGCGGAAAATAAAAACGTCCTGCTCGATTTTGCTGCGACTTGAAACTCCCCACTGGTTAGACTCATTTCGTTAGACTCACCCCACTAGATTCATTTGGGCCTAATCAGCGGTGGAAAACCGCAATGGAAGGCTGATGCTCTGCGTCCACAACAGTGAGTCGGGGGACAGAAAATAAAGAGGAATGTGAGGCAGATGTACACCTCAAATTCCTGTTTACTTTCTGACCTCTGAACAGGTTCTACTTGTATTACAGTCCACTCCAATAGGTCTGCTTCAGCAAAAATCACACAATTTTGGTTGTTGTTTTTTTTTTTTTGTTGCGGTGTACACGAGTTTCTCCAAAAGGGGTCCACTCTTGCCCAAAGGATAAAGTGATCCCATGTTCAAGCCCCCAGCACTTGAAAAATCGAAAACAGTTCAGTTTAAAAAAATCATTTGCCAATTAAAATATAACTAAACGTATAACTGACCTATCAAAATCTAAAGTTCATAATCTTAGTTCCATCATCAAAATTCTTTATTTTGCATTATGTGTCGCGACGCAGGCCCAACTCACATGATGTCTGGTCCATCATTGAGAATGGCCGAAATCAGTGGGAAGTGCACCGGAACCAGGGAGAGGTAACAGTTTTTTATGTTTGTATCCTCCCCTGTATCTCCGATCATTAATAATTGTTCTTGGGTGGTGCAAAATGGAGCATAATACTGTGCGCAGGGGCCACTATGGGGCATAATACTGTGTGCAGGGGCCAATATGGGGCATAATACTGTGTGCAGGGGCTACTATGGGGCATAATACTGTGTGCAGGGGCTACTATGGGGCATAATACTGTGTGCAGGGGCTACTATAAAAATACTATTAAGTGATGTAATGAATGGGTTTGGCTAAGATACATTCTTATTCTTTTTTAGGAAAAAGGTGGTGAATCCCATAAATTTACAGACCTGAAGAACTTCTAAACAAAATGAAATATAGCTTTACAAGTAATACCATCCTGGAATTGTACATTGTCTGTGCCATGATCAGACTAATGAATCCAATCCTACGAAGATGAATTTAAGAAAATCTCCTCACCCCTTAACCCTTACAAGCAAGTATAGCTTAGAAACACCCAGTACTTGCATCTTACCTGCACTGTTATACTGGTGGAATCTGTCAGGCAGTACTATAGACACACCAACAGAACCAGAGAATGAATGAAAACCAGAGGCTTATAACCGTACGACATGAGATGGTCAAAAATCCCAAACCTCAAGCTATGGATACACCGAGTGCCATTGCAGCTCAATACAACTAAATGCCTGGTACACCGCTAGAACAAGAAAAGTGTTACCTGTCCAATGATGTCATTGTGTGGCATAACTTGTAAGTGTGGATCTGATTGGAGACCTAACCACGATTTGAGGTAGAAAATGCCATACCTAGTTATTGAACTAGGGAGCTCTAATGGTTGCCCTATGTGCATTTAGGTTCTTATTTTTTCCTTTTCGAATTTCCAGACATATCTCCACAATAAGACCGTCCAGATCTTGATCACCAGGTCAGTGCCAAAACACACAGATTAATAATCCACATGCAAACACACATTGCTCCAGCCATGGGAAATTGAAAGCAGTTCATGCTGAAAATTGATACCGGGTCAGTAGGAGAGATAAACATATTTGTAGAAGTATGTACATTCTCCAAATATTAATACTTCTGGCCTTTATCCCACTGCTGACTGTTCGTTTTCACTATGAGGTTTGTCTAGGATTCTGAAAAGACAGATTATTTATAGTCACATTATGTGAGAGTAATTGTATCCATTAAAGTGTGGCCCATGAGGGGGCATAGTAAACTTTCTCAAAATGATTTTGAAGGAATGGGCAATTTTATGTCCTCCTTCTACCTCGACCAGCTGTCGAGGTGACCCAATCTCAGTGATTAAGAGTGCTAAGCAGGTAAAAGGGAGACTCCCTTCTCTTTTCCCTCATAAAATCATAAATACGCCACCATTTAAAGGCGACTGAGTCAATTTTGCAAGGTATGGTTGCAATATGCTGTATAGAGAACTACTGTATGCGTCCATTCACACCTAGGAATTTGCTGCTGATTTGGGGACAGATTCCACCGAGATTCTGCCTCTCATTGTTTTCAGTGGAAGGAAGAAATTGTAGCAGGATGCTGGAAAAATAAGCGGTGTACTGATTCAGCCACTGAGTCTGCGGCTTGAGACTTTTCATTGGTGGCCGGAAAACAATAGTGAAAAATGAAAGGGAATTAGCTGTACTCATATCTAATTGTCCAAAAAAACCCTTATAGGGCACAAAGAAAATGTACATTAGATTCGTTGTTACAGCTTGGCGGGAGTCCATGCCAAGGATATACAGAAAGTAAAGTACCTACGTGCCCGCTGTTCCACAGTGGGACATCCAGGAGGAAGAGGAAGTTGAAGAGGATGGACATGGACATGTTTAGAATTGGCTTGTTTATTTGTTATTTGTAAATAAAGCTGTGGCCTACCTCACATATTCCATAAGCATGGTGATCCATGGTATTCATTTCAAAGGGTTGTACATAATGATGCAGTCACCAAAATTTTGGTTACAGGTCAAACAGGTCCAGGAAGTCTAAAGCTAGTAGTCAAGCAGCATTGGAAATTCTGAATGTTACGATCATGTCTAAACTATATCTTGCTTGTCTTATACGTTGAAAATACCGCTAAGAGCTAACGTTTAATTACTTCCTTCTATCTGTTATCAGGTACATTACACCAAGAGGCAACAAGGAGAACAAAATAAAGATATTCTCATGTTAAAGGGATACAAAGGAATTTACAGAGGTTTTATGCCCCTAATAGGCTTAGGCACTTATACTCTTAGTTTTCTGGACCTGGAAAACCTCTTTAAGTTTAAGGCCTCACGTTGCAAGTTTGCAGCAGTTTCGCTATCCCTGAAATTATAATGTTTCATTCCAGGGACATTCAATCATTATCAGCAATCTGTGGGCACAATAACAGTTATAAAAACAATAGAAACAAATGAGAGTATATATGGGTACTAGCCTCTGCTCGTGACTTCGTCTGTGTGTTGTTGGAAGTGATGATCCGCCTACATTCAGCAAATTGCTGCCATTGATGGTTCACCTGCTCCAGTGTTTCAGCAGCTCTCAAGCTGTCCTACTGCTGAACTTATTCCTTGTGCCGTGCCTGTGATTGTTCCAGCATCTCAGCAGCTGGCTGGGAGGCCATTTAATGAGCGTGTTGTTGGCGCCAATGACCCGCCTCCTCTGGTGTTTTGGCAGCTCTCAAGCTGGCCTGCCACTGAACTTGTTCCTCGCACCATGCCTGTGATTGTTCTGGCATCTCAGCAGCTGGCTGGGACGCCATATAATGAGGTGTATTGGTGGCGTTGATGATCCGCCTGCTCCAGCGATTCGGCAACTCTAAGAGCCACTTGATGCCTAGCTTGCTCAATCCTCCTCAGCTCCGCTTGAGGAGAACTCTGTTGACTTTTGGCTACCTTCATAGCTCTTGTTGTTGAGAATTTTGCAAAAAAAATTGACTCTCTTTTTCCCAGTATGTTTAAAATTGGCAAACTGCTAATTTGGATTAAAGGGGTTTTCTTATGTCAGTGTCTCAGCACTGGAGCAGATCAGATAAGCAAATTCAAATTAGCTGAGAGTGTTCTGCTGGCAACAGCAGTTTAATATAGTATATGAACATAAATTCATAACAGTCGTGAAGCCATGTCATTTACCGGGATAAAAAGTAGCCTATGTGTTAATTCAGATTACAAAGTATCTATGTGCCAAATTTCATCCAAATCTGTTCAACTGTTTTTGCATGATTGATTAACAAACACACAAACATTTAAACATAATAGCATACAAACTTTCACATTTATAATATTAGTAGGATAGAAGGCCACAACTGGAGCTGCAGTGCCCTGAATACACACTTGTGTTCAGTCTTTGAGTAAGTAGAACATGTTAAATACCAACTCCTTCTAATAAAACAGGTCATTCCCACCTCTAGTTCTCACGTAATGTCCGCTGTCTATGGCTAGTATCCCCCACACACAACAATAACCTGGGCTTGTGATCCATTCAACTGCCCCACTCAAATACTATGGAGCTGACTTAGTTCAGAAGTCAAAGAACACCTCTGTTCATGGTCCTGCTGCTAGGGTCTCTTGTGCACTACCATCTAGGTCAGAACACACATCTGTGCCAGCTTCCATAGCAAATGAGCAATTGAGTTGAATTGAGCATTAACCAAGCCTGTTAAGTAGTCTATGGAGGATACTGACCATGGACAGAGGAAATTATACCAGGACTGGAGATGCAGTAGTCTTATTATAAGTAGGCATTATTTGATCTTCTGCATTGATTCCAGGACAATTTCTAGTTATGCAATTTTACCTATCGGCAATTGTTTGAATACCCTGCAGTGTCACTACAAGAAAAAGGAATCTTTACATGCTTCCCAAAGAGATCAAGGGGCTGGTTCTTAAATTCATGGATGTGTCAAAACCTCCAGATATACATAAAATGTACACCTATTACTGAGTGACATGGATTTCCACCCTGACACATGGGCGTGCACCTAATTTATTAAGAGGCCTAATCCTCTTGATAAATCAAATGTGCTTTTCACCTGTTGGGCCCTTTTTTAAGGACGGCATACGAAATGGCAATCTTAATAAATCTGCCCAATTTTTGTAGCTACTCTAAATTTTAGCAATTATCAGAATGTCTCATATGACCTAGTAGAATATTTATAATAGGTTTCATAATGACCCATTAAAGATTAGTGGTTCTGTAAAGACGTTACAACTTGGTGCGGTTTAACTTTAACAAAGTTTATGTGTATGGAGCTGGTATGTAAGATTTGCTAAGATAGCTTATTCTGACCATTTTATGACAGTGTAATGCTTCTCTGCTTTTTCCATGACAAGGCTGTTTTATTCAGACTAAACGGACTGATTGTTTGAAGATAGAGAAAAAGATGACTGAATTCCCTGCTTCTGGGAAAACAGAGCAGGCACATTGACTTGAAAAATGTTCCATTACACCACGAAGGAAGGCTGATGCTGTAAAGAGGTACTGTACCCAAGCGGAGCGGCGGCTGCAGATGTCAGGTGTTTGCTCTTCTCCAGCTGGGTGAAGTCCTCCTCTCTTTTAGATGTTTGTCAAACGCAATGCACAATTAGCATCTTGCAGACTTTGCTGACAGATGGATGCCTAAGGCATTTCTTGATACACCTGAGCCACATACTTATCCTGCAAAATTTTGTGCTTCTGTGCCCTCTGTGAAGGGACTTTTGTCATGTTAATGTCTTTAGGTGCAAGTCCAACCTCTGGAACCCACTTCAATCTAAAGAATTCTATTAAACTCTGCATATAAAATTAATTACCTTTCAACATGACCTAACCACTGGACATGACCAGGACACTGTTCTAATACATTCTATACATAGAACAAGTGTAAGGATGTTAGTCCTTACCAGGATCTGTGGCCCTATGGGGTTCCATTAAAGCATGTTAACTTAAATGGTCATGTCAGATGAATTGAACAGCAACATTACTCACAATGAGTAATGTTTTACAAGAGGCAAATAGCTTGTCAGTTACATAAAATGCCTCAATGAGAACAATGGTGTCGTTAATAGTCTCCTAGTGTACCCCTTGCTCTCAGCAGCAAGATAGCATATGTAGAAGAATTCTATTCTATAGGTGCACGCAGTAAAATAAAGTGTGTGTGGGGAAACCTAGACACATCAAAGCTGAGTGTGTGGGGAGGTGGTTGTAGCAGGGTTGTGTGTGGGGGTGGAGGTACATGAAGGCAGAAGAGGTGAGTGTTTGGAGGTAGCAGGCTGTATGCAGGAAGGAAACATCAAAGTAGCCGAGTTGAGGGTGTAGGGGTGAAGCAAGAAGACAGTTAAGTTGTGTTTGCTGGAAAAATTATGAGCTTAAAGCCCAGGAGAAATCTTAATTGTACTCGATCCTCAAAGAAGGCAATATACAGAGCTTCAGAGGAGAGTGCCTGGAGCTCACCCACTCTTTTCGCAGATGTTATGGCGAGGAGAAATGTGACCTTATAGGTTAGGAATTTTAGATTCACCTTATCCAGAGGCTCAAAGGGAGCAATGCAAAGTGCCAATAAGACCGGACAGAGGTCCCATTGGTGGACTGGAGCAGCTACTGCTGGTCTCAACCTAGTTGGCCCTTTAATAAAGGTGCTCACTAAAGGTTCCTGAGACAGGCTCCTCCCCAGATAGGCAGACAAAGTGTCTTCATGTACCTTCAGTGTGGAAGCAGCAAGCCCTTTGTCTAGGCCGTCCTGAAGAAAATCCAGGATCACCCTCACTGGGGGATCGGAGGAGTCCACTTCATCTGTAAGGGCTAGTTTACATGTGGGGCGCCCGCGCAGGTTTTGACACAGAGAGAGACGCGGCGAGCCGCGTCTCTCTCTGGTCAAAACCCGCCTACTGCGAACATCGCGGTCGCGGCTTTCCCCTCCTATGTCGGCTCAAATGAATGAGCCGACGTAGGAGGGTGCTGCCGCTAGGCGGAAGCCGCGGTCCAGCACGCCACGGCTTCCGCCTGAAGAAAGGACATGTCGCTTCTTTTCTCCGCTAGCAGCAGCCCGCCGCTAGTGGAAAAAAGAAGCCCGGCAGTCTGCATAGACCACCATTGTAAAGGGGCGGATTTTGAAGCGAAATCCGCTGTCAAAATCCGCCCCTTTGTTCACGTGTGAACGAGCCCTAAGACACCAGGCATTGAAAATGTTAACAATCCTACGGTAATTTTTATTTGTTGATTTGGCTCTGGCACTTGCAAGAGTCTTCAGGACGCCTTTGGACAATCCTCTATTCCTCAGTAGGAACTAGTCAACCTCCAGGCTGTCAGGTTGAATCTCCTCAGATCCTGGCATCTCAGCTCTCCTTGGGTTACCAGGTCTGGGAGGGGGGGAAGCCTCCAATGCACGCCTTGACTCATCTACATGAGCTGGGCAAACCAAGTCCTTTTCGGCCAGAACGGGATTATGGCGATTCCCGAGACTTGGTCCTGTCTTATTTTCATCAATACCTTTGGTATGATGGGAATTGGAGGGAATATGTATACCAGCCTGAACCTCCATGGGATGGACAGGGCATCCACTGCCAAGGGGTTGTCCTCCTGGTACAGAGAGCAGAAGGTTCCCACTTTGGCGTTGAGTCGGGTTGCCATAAGATCGACCTCCGGGAGACCCCATCTCTGGACAATTTGTTGAAACACACCTTGATTGAGAGATCATTCTCCTGATATGGTGATACCCCGACTCAACTGATCTGCTATTATGTTCAGGGAGCCCTTGGTGTGAACAGTGGATAGGTGGGACAGGTTCTTCTCTGCCCACGAGAAAATTATATTCGCCTCTCTCAGAAGGACTGGAGATCTGGTGCAGCCTTGCTTGTTGAGGTAAATTACAGTGGTCATGCTGTCTGACCATGTTGTCTTTGAGGAAGGGGGCGAAGTGACAAAGTGCCAGATAGACTGCTCTCAGCTCTTCAATGGTTTTGTTGTCCAGATGGGCTCCCCATACCGTATTGGATGCCTCTGTTGTCAACAGGGTCCAACAAGGTTGAACTGAGGACCTTCCATTTTTCAGGTGTCTCCACCATCTGAGGGAAAGACGGGTACTGGGAGAAAGGCAGATCTTCTTGTGCAGTCCCCGTGGAGACCTGTCCCAGGTACTCAACACTTCCTTCTGGAGGGGACGCAAATACCATAAAGCCCAAGGCTGAAGATGACATCAGGCCGAGGACTCGCATAGCGGTGCGGATTTTGCCGGAGAAGAAATCTGGCGGCAGCTTGTATCCTTGTTTTCCTTGGGCTGGTAAGAAAGACCTGCATGTTTCGTGAATCCACAATGAATCCCAGGAATTTCTTCCGGGTGGATGGCACAATCTCTGACTTCTCCCCGTTGATTAGCCAGCCCAACTTCTGTAGGAAGGAGTTGGCTATCTGGAGGTGATGCCGAAGAACTGAAGTAGACTGAACTTTTACGAGCCAGTCGTCGAGGTAGGGAACAACGAATAGGCCTTGCAGTCTCAGAGCGGCGTCAACCAGAGTGACCATCTTGGTGAAGACGTAAGGGGTTGATGATAAGCCGAAGGGAAGTGCAATGAACTGTAGATGCTCTCTGTGACCGGCCATAAGGATGGCATTCCGAATATACTATGTGCGGATGGTAAATAGGAATATGAAGATACGCGTCTTTTAAATCTAGTGTGACCATGGCTTCGTCCTGCAGGAGAAAAGTTGTAACAGAGTCTATAGACTCCATCCTAAAAAGGTTCCTTTTGATGTAACGGTTGAGAAATCTCAAGTCTATTATCACACGCCAGCCTCCTGTGGATTTTGGAACAAGAAAAACCGGGGAATAAACCCCTAGACCTATTTCTGAGAGAGGGACCCTTTCTAGTGCTCCTTTTGAGATGTACTCTGCCACAGATATTTCTAGGCAGACCTGTTGTTCCGTTGGTAATAGCCGGGTGATAATAAACCGATCTTGAGGAGGCTGGATAAATTCTATGGCGTAGCCTTGCTGGACCAATTGAAGAAAACATGGATCTGGTATATTCTGATGCCACGCAGCAGAGAAGAGGGTGAGTCGACCTCCTACCGGAGGATTGGCCACAGAGAGCAGCATCCCATCAAAAGCTGGTCTTTTTCTTGGGCTCCTCCCGGGTGCCTCCTCGCCCAGCACCTCTCGGGCAATACCTGGGGCGTCTCTGGGACTGTTGTGCCCTGTAGTGAGCCATGGAACCTCTAGCCCTAGAAGAGGGAGGTCTTCTGCCTCTAGAGGCTTGGGGTAGTGACTTACCTCTACCTTTGGCCAGCCTCTCTATTAGGTCGGCCAAAAACCTTCCCTGGCTCAAAGGGAAGGGAGCATAACACAAATTTTGAGGTGGCGTCAGCTCTATAGGGTTTGAGCTACAAGGGCCTCCTGGCGGCGGTGGATAGGGCCATTGACTTGGATGCCAGCTTCAGCTGTTGTCTGGAAGCTTCTCTAAGGAAGTCTGTAGCTAGATGGATCTCACTCATAGAAGCAAGGATGACGTCCCTATTGACACCCGAGTCAATGTCTCGTTTCAGACGGTCAAGCTGGGCCTTGAGATTGTCAGCCACTTCAGTGGAGGCGATAGCCACAGACACCTGGGCTGACGCGGAAGCATAAGCTTTCTTTAGAGTGGAGTCTACTCTTCTATCCAGGAGGTCCTAAAGATTTGAGCCGTCGTCCAGGAGAACCACTGTCCTTCAGGACAACTTGGAGACAGCCAGATCCACCTTGGGTGGTAGTCCCCAACGATCCAGATTGAGGGATTGATAGGATAGACTGCTTTGAAAGCTCTAGTTGTTACATACGCCTTCTCTGGCTGTTTCCACTCCTGTTCCATCATGCTGGCCATAGCAGCATCCACTTGAAAGGCCCTCCACCCTCCAGAGGTGGACGCGGAGGCTTCCCTTTCAGCATCCTGATCCCACGACCGGATGGACTTCAGCAGCTGCTGGTCTTATCCCTATGGAATATAGGTCTGCTGGAACTTGAGGACTGGTTATCCGATGAGCTGGACTCGATCTCAACTTGAAGCCTCTCCAATGAGGGTAGGGAAACAGAGCAATTGAATCTACGACACACTCCATTCTGTGATGCGGCTCCTTTATGAACATGTATGAGATGTTTTATATTTGAAGAAATAAAGAAAAAGGGTTTTATCTTATCCCACTTTCTGGAGCGTGCTGGAGTTTTTCTATGTTTATACTCTGGTTGGACCGAGGAAGTCCATCGGCATACGTGCACCCCGGAGAGAGGATCTTTATGGTATTAAGAGCTATTGGGTGAGCTGGACTATATTTTTTTATTGTACTTTCTTAAGGGAAACAGAGCGCCTTTCTACCCACTACTTTTTCGTGAGCTGAGAAAGGGACATACGGATATCTTTCAAAGAATCATCCTGCAAGAAAAAAGGATGCTTAAAAGCCAGAGTGAACACAGATCCACGTAATGGCTGCCATACTCACCATGTACTCCTTAACCCATGCCACAACATCTCTAGTGGAGGAGTCCTCAGGAGGAGGGCTTCTACACTGATGACAGTGCAACCAGTCATAGCCTATAATAGAGTCGGCAATTAGAATTCCCACAATCAGGGGAATGGTAAGACAAAAAAACGCTAACCTACCAACAGGTAGCGGAATGTCGCAATCGATGCATGCCGGGTGTCTTCTTTTTGAAGACTTTCTCCTCCTCCCTTGATCACCAGGAGGTGTAGTGGAGGATGACATAGTGAGCTGTAACTCACTGGTGAAAAAACACTTGTGTAAAGACATGGGAAGGAACAAACAGAACTGCAGTAATAACAAGCTGCAGGAAAAACCACTGACAAAAGGTTAGAAGAAAAGGCTGTACACTTACCAAGACTTAAATATGAAGTCACTCAAATAGCCAAGACAGTATGTCTTAATGAAACACCAAATAGCCTAGAGGCTAGGGAACCCACCAGTGGTTTACCAGAGAGCAAGGAGGGGGTGGGGCTAACAACCAGCTCGTTTTCCCTATGCTCCATTAACCTCCTTTTCCTTGTAAAATCTTCTCCCAAAGTGCCTTGCTGAATTAGCCAAACTTAAAACAGAGGAGACTGACCTGAAATGAACAGAAGCGGCTCCGGCTCTTTGCCGGAGCTACGGCCACACCGGAAGTGCGCACCCGTGAATGCAGTCCGGCCAGAACCTGGCAGACGCACAAGGTTCTGCCGAAAGACTAAAGATCCGGCGCAGAAGCCACCTCCGTGGCCGGAAAGAATGAAGCGCCGGCTGTCGCCGGAGGAGACCTGTTCCTGGATTACTGCGGCACAGCATACGAGCAGGTCAGTAACTGCATGCTTTTCCAGTAACAGCAGGAGGGAGGGAGGGAAAGGGGAGAGGAGCACAAATTGACATGGCTTTTCCCCCTATAGGGAGAAGAAACGGAGAACGAGCTGCAAGAGAGAAGCTACCCGAAGGTAGCAAGAAGTTTTAGAAAACATCAGGACCAGGTAAGACCTTGGCCCTGACCATTTAAGAGGACAGGGAGTCCTCCCCACAGGACAGAAAAAAACACGCAGGGGGGAGGCATCTGTGCCCTCTTAAAGGGTCAAACCATGTGAATTAAATACTGGTTAATTAAAAATTCCGCCTGATAGGGAACCTAAATATACGAGTGGCTTACTTCCAGCCACACAAACAAAACAGGAGCAATATAGTATCACTGGACTCAGGATTACAGGACAGAACCATACACCTCCTTTCACCTCATGGAAATGCAATGAATTGCAGGCTCTGCAGCCTTTTATGGGTCAGCAATGAGCCCAGCAACTACACCTGTGCTGAGGCCTACTCTAGATCTGCTGTGGACCACACATACGTCAGAAACCTGGGGCTAATATATCTAACTCCAGCACTTTGCTCGTTACCTTTTCACGCTATATTTACCAGTATACATAGTTACATAGTACAGCAATATTCTAAAACAAATAACATTTTTTTAATCAGAGAAGTTATTAAAATGACATCCAACTTAAACAAAACAGAACTGGGCATTGAGTCAACAGTAAAGCCACGGACATTAATCTACCAGTTACATATTAAAGGGATTCTACCACTAAAACACTTTTTTTTCTAGTTACCACGTCGGAATAGCCTTTAAAAAGGCTATTCGTCTCTTACCTGTGGAAGTGCTCTCCGCCGCGCTGTTCGTTCAAAATACCGGTTTGTACCGGTATGCTAATTAGTTCTCTCGCAGCGATGGGGGCGTCCCCATCGTAGGAGCAGCGATGGGGGCGTCCCCATTGCAGCTCGAAAACTGACCGCAGCGCCGCCTCTCTGGTCTTCGGTGTCCTCACCTTGCTTCTTCAGCGTCTGTCGGACGCCTGCGCAGTATGCTCTCTGTTCAGCGAAGCTTGCCGAACGTACTGCGCATGCACGAAAGTGCGGTGCCCGCACTATGGCTGGGACCGCAATTTCGCGCATGCGCAGTACGTTCGGCAATCTTCGCCGAACAGAGCGTACTGCGCAGGCGTCCGACAGTACGCTGAAGAAGCAAGGGGAGGACACCGAAGACCAGAGAGGCGGCGCTGCGGTCGGTTTTCGAGCTGCAATGGGGACGCCCCCATCGCTGCTCCTGCGATGGGGATGCCCCCATCGCTGCGAGAGAACTAATTAGCATACCGGTACAAACCGGTATTTTGAACGAACGGCGCGGCGGAGAGCACTTCCACAGGTAAGAGACGAATAGCCTTTTTAAAGGCTATTCCGACGTGGTAACTAGAAAAAAAAGTGTTTTAGTGGTAGAATCCCTTTAAGCATTACTGAAATTCCCATCAGCTTGACCAGTAAGTTTCTTATAGGCTTCGGTTTAACGGCGTTCACTGTGCAGCCAAAATGACATGTCACCTATATTCTATGTTTTGGTACGATTCCAAGGATACCAAATTTATATGGTTTTATTTACATTATAACCCCTTAACAAAAATCCAAAACTGTATTAAAAAATTTTTTTCTAAAAGTCGCCATATTATGATACCTGTAACTTTTTTTTATACTTCCATGTACAGGGATGCACAGGGTGTCTTTTTTGCAGGGCTGGGTGTACTTTTAAGTTCTAAGATTTTGGGGAATTGTTATTGCTTTGATCACTTTTTATTCAAATTTTTTCTTTTTTTTTGTATGTAGATGGTGAGCCCATATAGGGATCACAATGTACTTTTTTTTTTCCTATCAGTATGTCTTTTGTAGAATGGGAGGAAATCCATGCAAACACAGGGAGAACATACAAACTCCTTGTAGATGTTCCTGGCGGGATTCAAGCTCAGGACTCCAGCGCTGCAAGGCTGCAGGGCTAACCACTGAGCCACTGTGTTGCCCATCTTTTTATTCAAATTTTATCAAAGGTAAAACAGTGAAAAAATGGTGGTTACTGTACATTTACTGTACAGGAAAAATATTTTTATAGATTTGTAAAGCGTGCGTTTTCAGACAGGGATACCTAATGTGCAGATGTTTCACAGTATTTAAGTACTTTTATATTTTTTCTTGGGAAAGGGGGGTGATTTGAACTTTTAATATTTTTTATTTAAATTTTATTTTTTTTAAAAAACTTTTTTTTGCATTTGTTAGACCCCTTTGGGGTCTTGAACCCAAGGGAGCCTGATCACTAATGCAATGCATTACAATGCTAATGCATTGCACAATGTCGGGATTTCTATTGCAGGCTACATAGAGTAGCTTGCAATAGAACAAATAGAATGACAGGCCAGAGAGCCTTCACTGGAAAAATGCCACCACATGCCGCCGGCAAAATGGTGCCTTGGTCAGCTTTGACCGAGGCGCCAGAGGGGTTAATGCCTGCGATCAGTGCGGGCACTGATCGTAGGCATTAGCACTGGGTGTCTACTGCATAGAACAGTAGACACCCGGCGGCTATGGTGACCACCCGGCTTCCCAAGCAGGCTTTGGGCCTATATGGTAATATCCCAGACCACCTGAAGTCTGGGACATTACCGTATAGGCCCGAAACCTGCTAGGATTAACATCGGATCCCGGAGAGGTACGTAAGACTGTTTATTATGTTCCCTCACCTCCCCTGGGGCTCCGATTATTATACTGGGGTTCTGAAAAGACCCCTGAGTATAATAATAGCGGCAGTGGGATTGCAGCCTGGCCCTGGGCCTATTCACTGCACTGCTGGCCACTGCGGCCTATAGTACAAGGGGAAGCGGGGGCAGCAGTGAGCAGGTCTGGGGAGGTTGGTAAATAGGCCGCTACCTGCTGGGGATACTCCAGCAGGTAGCGGCCTATTATAAAACAAAAAAAAAGTTATTATACTTACCGACATGAGCGCTGCTCCCGCTGCCACTGCATCCTCTTCTCCCGGCAGTATACTGCGTCTCAGCATAGGGGGCATGATGACGCCACCTACGCTGATATGTATACGTCAGAACCAGCGCAAGGAGAAAAAAAAAGAGTAAAAAGGAAAATCACCTGGGCTGCCGCCCCCCTCTGGTCCGCCGCCTGAGGCGGGGGCGCCTCACCTCGCCTCATTAGAGTTGTGGCGCTGGTCTCAGCACAGGAGGCGTGATGATGTCTTAGCATTGCTGCCTGCACCAAGATGCAAAGGTCTAAGCCAACACAGGACAGGTCCGCTCAGCTTTGTTTTCAAAGCGGCCTGTCTTGGGTTGGTTTAGAGAAAAAAAAAGGTAAAAATTTGCCCCTCATTGGAGGCGCGCCCCTGGGAATAACCCACTTAGGAGTGCATGTCTCTGTTTTCTATTTCCAAGTCATGCGATATACCAATACATCAGTTTACAGCCACATATAGGGTATTGCTATGTTCAGCAGAAATTATGTAACAAACTGTGTTGTGCTTTTTTTCTTTAACCCCTTGTAAAAAAAAATTAAATTTGGGACTAAATGGACATTTTATTGAAAAAGTAACTGTACATCTTCATGTAACAATGCTAATAAAATCTGTGAAACAGTCATGGGGTTGAAGTACGCACCATACCCCTTGATAAATTCTATGAGGGATGTAGTTTCCAAAATGGGGTAACTTTTTGGGGATTTCCATTGTATTAGCACTTTAGGGGCTCTGCCAATATAACATGATACACAAAAAATATTCCAAAATCTGCCCTTTTTGCATTCTGAGCCCCACTATGTACCCAGACAGTAGTTTACAACCACATAAGGGGTATTGCCATGTCCAGGAGAAACTGTGTAATAAACTGTGAGTTGCTTTTTCTTCTTTAACCTCTTGTGAAACTGAAAAATTTGGGGCTAAATTGATGGTTTAGTAGAAAAAATTTAAATTTTTACATTTCAATGTTAATAAAAATCTGTGAAACAGCTGTAGGGTCAAAATGCCCACTATACCCCTGATGTAGTTTTCAAAACAGGGCCACTTTTTTGGGGGTTTCCGTTTTATTGGTACTCTAGAAGCTCTGCAAATGCAACATGGCACCCAAAAATTATTCCAGCAAAATATGCCCTTCAAAAGCCAGATAGAACTCTTTCCATTCCGAACCCTGCCATACAACAAATCACGACCTCATATGGGATATACCTGTATTCATGAGAAATTGTTCAACAGACTGTAGGGTGCTTTCCCTCCTTTAACCCCTTGTGAAAATAACACTTTGGGGATAAAGTGACACTTTAGTAATTTTTCATTTATAACCCTTGATTAATTCTGTGAGTGGTTTAGTTTCCAAAATGGGGTCATTGTATTGGTAATCTAGGGGCTCTGCAAATGAGACATGGCACCTGACACCTCGTTCCCTTCCGTGCACTGCCGTGTGCCCAAACATCAGTTTACATCCACATGTGGGGTATTTCAGTGCCTGGGAGATGCATATTCTTCTTTAACCCCTTGTGAATGGGTTAATTTTAGGGCTAAATGAATGGAAATAAAATAGATGTCACCTCCATATAGTTTTAATTCCTATGAAAGAGTTAACAAACTTCTCAAAAGTTGTTTTGAATTATTTAAGGGGTGCAGTTTTGAAAATGGGGTGATTTATGGGGGAAGGGGTTCAAATATAAAGCCCGTTAAAATCCTCTTCAGAACTGAAGTTGTCTTTAACAAATGGGTTTTGGAAAAAATTTTGTAACTATGGAACATTGTTGTTATATTTGTAAGCCTTCTAACGTCCAAAATAAATTGAAACTCAAAAAAGAGACGAGAACACCAAGCAACCAAAATAGTGTAGATCTGTTTGGAATCACAAATGTGTGATGTAAAGAGCAAAAAAGACCAGTTGGCCTCTCACCAAAGGTTGTGAAAATGCCACAACCCCATATAAAAGCATGTATCAATAGCCCAGGCAGAGGAGGCAGCAACCACCACTGATAGCACCGAACATGAGACACGTGGACAGGAACACAGTACGCAGATTGGCAAAAGAAATGAGAGGCGCATCCTGGTCAGGGAGGTCGGACGTGTATAGGATTATGTAAACAATTTATTGGAAGGCACAATATTGGTGCCTTCCAATAAAGTGTTCATATAATCCTATATATGCATCCGGCCTTCCTGATTTCTTTTGACAATCTGTCTAAAATAAATTGAAAGACCATTAAAAGATGATGCCAATATAAAGAAATATGGTTAATAATATATTAACATATTTGGGTGGTATGACCATGTGTCTGAAAAGCAGAGCATTTCACATTGTGAAAATTGCTAATTTATCTAAATTTCCAGCAAATTTTAAATTTTTTTTTTTTAGAAATAAATATAAAAATATGGATCAACGTTTACCAATAATACAAAGTACAATGTGTCTCAAAGATATGGCCATATAAAGTGACACTTCTCATTTTTGAAAAATGGTTTGGGGCACAGGCAGTTCCATATACTGCTGGAAAGCCGACAGTGCGCTGAATTCAGCGCACTATCAGCTTTCACGATTTGTGCCCCGAGTAAAGAACTTTCGGTCCCGGTACTGTAACTCTTTACAGTCAGAAGGGTGTTTCTGGCACTCTGTCAGGAACGACCTTCTCCACAGCAGCGCCTATATATGTATAATTCTATATCTTCACAGATTTTTAGAGTTCTTTGAATTTCAGCGATATCTAATATCATTGACTCATTGGCTACACTTTTCTTTCAACATGTGTAAAGGAAAGTCTACCCTTTTATATAGTCTGCTTGTTCTCATGCATTCTGCATACTGAAGTATGTGGTAACTCCTTAACAGAATGTGAGCAGGTCAAATCCTTTCATCATAACCTCTTGAGTTCCAGAATATAAATAGCATAAAACCCAAGTCATCTTCAAAAGCGGCAGCAAGGATTACTGGAATTCTCATTGTAATGTAGCTGTGTAATTGTGAATCAGAGCACAGGAAAGACGACCCCTCTTGTGATTGTAACAATGGTTATTACACCCCCACCCCCACCCCCAAAAAAAGGAAAGGATGGACAAAATCACCGTAAGAACGTCATTGCAATATTGAACAGTAATTGCCACCATTTCTAATTTTTTTGTGTTTAAGGGGAGGGGTGTCATGCCAGGGAAATCCATCACATTATAAACTATTATGGGGACATACGTCATATTTCCTGATACATTCATATATAGCATAGTCCACAAGTGTAGAAGGAACAAGGGTACACAGTGGTATCCTTTATTTCAGTATAATTTGCCTGTCAACGTTAGGGAGCCTTCACATGATGTTACGCTCCGCTCATTCTGAACATAAAATTTGTTCAGAATGAGCGCATAAAGAACAGCTCCCATTGATTTGAATGGGTGCCAGCGTGCCAGCATACGCATGCTACCCATTCAAATCAATGGGAGGCTTTTTTCCCTATTGCTTTCAATGTAACACGTGCGTATTACATTGAAAGCAATAGGGGAAAAGCCTCCCATTGATTTGAATGGGTAGCGTGCGTATGACGGCACCTATTCAAATCAATGGGAGCTGCTTTTTATGTGCTCATTCTGAACAAATTTTACGTTCATAATGAGCAGAGCATAACATTGTGTGAAGGCTCCCTTAGAATATGTTCATACGGTGGAATTTGGTACTGATTACGAAGTGGAGTTAGGCTCAAAATTTGTGCCAAAATCTGTCCTGAATAGCCTCCCATTGTTTTTAATTGGAGGCATAGAATTATCTTTTTCAAAGGACATAGCCTTTATAAAAGGGCACTGCTAAATGTATGCAGACCCCATATAATAATATTGGACCCCAGACTGTCACTGGTTAAATAAAATAAACAATGGTGGCATTTAGTTAACATGTTAAATATTGTGTATATTTCATTGTTTAGTTTGTACCAATTGTAGCAAACAGTTATGGTGATACCAAATATGTCTATGTTATTTCCTATGTATGGTGACAGTAACAAAGTGTTTAAATTGGTTTATTCCAATTTACTTTCGTATATCAAAGTTTAACAAATTTCTAATATATATATATATATATATATATATATATATATATATATATATATATATATATATTAGCTGGTACCCGCGACTTCGTCTGCGGTGATTGTAGAAGTGGGTATATACAGGCGTGGGTAAGGTTTTCGTACTGTGTGTAAGGGATGGGATATGGAATGTAACTTTGTATCTTGTTTTTGCTGTAATTCCGAGAATACGTGAGACTTTTGTGTTGAAGTTAATTTGTATTTGAGCTGCTATACGGTGTTGTGAGAAACTTTACATATTTTTTGATTTTCGTTTTTGACTCCCCTCCTTCTAAACCCCATAACTTTTTTATTTCTCCGCTCCCAGAGCCATATGAGGTCTTAATTTTTCCTGGGACAAATTTTTCTTCATGATGCCACCATTATTTATTCTGTATAATGTACTGGGAAGCAGGGAAAAAATTCAGAATGGGATGGATTTGAAGAAAAAATGCATTTCTGCGACTTTCTTACGGGCTTTGGTTTTACGGCGTTCACTGTGCAACCAAAATGACATGTCCCCTGTATTCTGTGTTTCGTTACAACTCCGGGGATACCAAATTTATATGGTTTTATTTACATTTTGACCCCTTAAAAAAAATCCCAAACTGTGTTAAAAAATTATTTTCTGAAAAGTCGCCATATTCTGACAGCCGTAACTTTTTTATACGTGCGTGTACGGGGATGTATAGGGCGTCTTTTTTTGCGGGACCGGGTGTACTTTGTAGTTCTACCATTTTCGGGAAATGTTATTGCTTTGATCACTTTTTATTCAATTTATTATCAGAATCAAAACAGTGAAAAAATGGCGGTTTGGCACTTTTGACCATTTTTCCCACTACGGCGTTTACTGAACAGGAAAAATATTTGTATATCTTTGTAGAGCGGGCGATTTCGGACGTGGGGATACCTAACGTGTATGTGTTTCACAGTGTTTAACTACTTTTATATGTGTTCTAGGGAAAGGGGGGTGATTTGAATTTTTAATCCTTTTTATTTATTTATTTTATATTTTTTTTACTTTTTGTAAACTTTTTTTTTTGCATTTATTAGACCGCCTAGGGGTATTGACATGGGTGGGCGGTGTCGCGGATTGTCAGAGCGGTGGGGGGCGGCAAACATGGCTGCTCCGGAGCGTTAAAGAGAGCCTCCTGGAGTATCGTTACGGTGAGGGGCAAAGTGGTAAAGTATCTGTATATGTGATTGTGTGGGGTTAGGGGCGAGGCTGTAGAGGGCAATATGAATTTTGTGGCTTGCTATGGTCCAAAGTGTGTGAGATTGCAGAGATGGTGGTGTGAGTTTGAGTTTTGTGGGGGTCCTGGCACAAACGTATGTGCGCTATTGTGACAAAAAGTAGCCTATTGCGCAATCGGGTGTATTAACTATGTTTGTGGAAAATTTCAGCCAAATCGGTGGAGCGGTTTTTCCGTGATTGAGGAACAAACATCCGAACATCCAAACTCACAAACCCACAAACTTTCACATTTATAATATTAATAGGATATAAAGAAATACTAAGACATAGAGGAAATAGCAAAAGCAATCCCCCATCTATTTATATTATTTTTTTCATTAGGTTTTGAACCTAAGCTTAAACTTAATGATGATGTATGCAACAAACATCACTCTGCTGTTTGAGCCACTGGCTCCATTAGCTGTGTGTAAGATCTTTGCCTGTTCAAGTCTCTGAGCCACCCTCTGCTTGCACGCTGTCATGCAGGAGGTGTGTTCAGTTCTGATTCCTTGCTTTATGTTCTTGTTGCTCAGTCTGAAGAATGCTCTATTCCCTCATCCCTGGAATTGATTTTCCTCCACACCCATCTCTTACACCTTTGTTTCCCTCTGCTCCTCTAATTTTTAATCTTAACATTAAGAGTGTGATTGACAGCTTATCTGCCAATCAAACCTGGGGCAGGTTCTGGACTTCCTTTAACAGGTCATCTGCAAACACATGCTTGCTGGCTATTGTGACTCTGTCCTCGCTAGCTGTTCCTTTTGCTATTGTATTGTATTTACTGACTTCTTTGGCTTTGTTACCGTGTTTCTTCAAAAATAAGTCAGGGTCTTATATTATCTTTTGCTCCGAAAGATGGGTTAGGGCTTATTTTCGGTATAGGTCTTATTTTTGGAGAAACACAATGCTACTCTTTTGGATTACCATTTGGTACTGCTTTGTCTCTCTGGCTTTGACCCTTGGCTTGCTGACTCCTCTTCTATGTTGTGTTTCTTGTCAGCATTCTGTCTATTTAGAGAAGGGACTGTTGCCCAGTTGTCCCAGTTCAGGCAAGTAGGCAGGGACAGGGTATGGGTCAAGTTTAGGGCTCACTGTCTGTCTTTCTCTTCTCCCAGATTTCAGCAGCAGCACTGGGGAATTGCTCAACTGGCAATTCCCTTACATTGTGATGGTTTTTTTTCTTTTACCGAACGTCAATAGTATATATCTCACTAGGTATAATATCTCACTATAAATCTACATATTGTATGCTTTAAAATATATTTTTTTAAACATACAATTAACAGTTTATAGAGAAAGTACTCTTTATTATGCAGGGAAAGAACAAGCTATTGAAGGTTGGTGAGGGAAATAACTCCCATTGAACATAATGGACAGGAACCAAGGACCGAATCTGAACCTTTGCTTGGAAGGTTATGGATAAAAATAATTGCATTTCCACCACAAGCAGAGAAGTATAGAAGTGACAGCTTTATTGAAAATTTCACACAACGCTTTTCGGGCTCTCACATGCCCTTTTTCAAGTATAAATAGCTCATCAATCACATGACCGACTCCTCTGACGTCACACCACCTCTAATTGCGTCTAATTGGAGAAAGGTGAAAAATTACAGTCAGAGACGTCACCTCTAAGTTACAAAATGTAACTGCACCATACTCAAATGGCCTGCAGAGCCCTGTTATTGTCAATATAAACCACTATAAGGTCACCGTATAGTGATAATATCGGTATAACTGTGCTATACCCTAGCTATGCCTCTGTCACTACCCTAGGTCGAGATGTCAGCACTTAGGACATCACTAGTTGGAAACTGCAAAGTCCCAGGTGCATTATACTGAATAAATAGAAATATTCTGAATATTTTGTTTTCATTTTCATATCATTAACATGTCTATAGACCCTGTGATTTCCATAATTTCAAGATGTCTTGGTATTGCAATTTCACTGTTGATCATATCTGGAGGACCCGCCATGCCTATACATTACACAGCTTGCCAATTAATTTCAATGGGTGTAATACCATACCTACACAGTGGTAGCACTGTTCGAAAATTAAAAACCCAAAGATTACAGCCGATTGGTAGGATTTCCACAGATGTAATCAACTTATTGACCCTTCATTTAAAAGGGGATTGTCCAAAGTGGATTACTCCTTTAATTAAAGCAAAACTGGGTATGAAACATTAGGACAATATAACTGACTTTCACATTTCTCCCCATCTCTCTCATTCCTGCTTCCTTGCTACTTTCCTTTTGCTTACACAAAATGAACGTTCACCTCCATATTTGTTTTCCTTCGCACACTGCTTGCATTAGCACTGTGTGCTCATTGTCCAATGACACTCCTGTCCGTTTTTACAGCAAGTGCTGAATAAACCTGGATTTCTAAAGAAACAAACTGTAAGACCCGAAATGTGTTTAACTAAGAATCCTTTCAGCGTTTTATTACAATCTGCACTGGACGACCTTACAGCATCACTGCTGGCAAAACCTAAAGCAATTACACAATTCACATTCCTCCTCTCTATCCAAGTGCAGAGCCAGCTGGTGCAAGTTGGTACAGGAGCCAGGGGGAAAACATTGAATTATTATTTTTTATGCAGAACATGGAAATTATGACTTGGCTGACCATTACCTATTTTGGCCTTAAATATCAGACCACTGGCAATGACCTCATACTAGGACCATACTTCACCCCTTGCATTCCAATCCCTGCACCCCTATTGCAATATAACCCCTATTAGGGAAAAATTAGTATCATTTGATTTTTGCACCTATGATGGGTTTTTGCTTTTGTCTGAACCTTTTGTGCCACTGTGAGTCTCTAAGAGGTTACCCTCTGCCATAGACTTCCTTCCCACCTAGGTGTTTCTCGTGGGTTTGTACAAGCCACTTGTCACTGATTACCCATGAATACTTGGGGGTGCTTGGGACAGTACCATTCATTATCTTCAGACAGCCTACTGCTGCAAATGTACAAAAATGTACCCTGCTCAGCACTTAGTGCTATCAAAGTACATGAGGCTGTTTTAGTTTCTCTGAGACTAATTTCTATTCATTCAGTTCCAAAAACCAAACAATTTAGAATATTAGGGTTGAACCCATCTCAGTGTGAACTGATTCACCCATCTCTAGTCTTCAATCACGGTGAAGAGAAGAGAATAGAGGTGGCTTAGAACAGATATTGATGTCATCAGCCTGTCCAATGCTGTTAGGAGATGATAGGAGAGGTGAGGAGACATATCCAGCAGTATCTGACAAACAGAGGAATATAGATGAACTAAAGTATTCGGTAAAACACTTACGTTACCTTAGCCTACAACTTAACATTGGGTCCTGAAGATAGGAATACCCCATTAATTTGTATGCACCCCTGAAAACCTGAAAATTCCCCTTCCATCATAATTATTGCAAAAACATGGATATTAGGTGATTTACTTTGGACATACAGCTTGCCATACTTTCATACCACCAACAACCCCCACCCCTCAATTGCTAGTCATAGTGTTCAAAACTTGTGTAGTCTGGTTTACGACATAAAACTATGGCTGTATGCATAACGCCTATCTACAGATAAAAGGCTTCAGCTCCATCAGAATTAAAAGTCAACCTAGAGAAAAACATTCTTACACCAACGTGTCAGATGGTTCTACCTTCTAGATTGTGCTTTTGAAGTTGACTTCAAAGTTCACTTGAGGAATGAATGGCTCGGCCTCGGGATCAACCTCTGCAAATATTACAAGCACCAGTGAGACCTTTGGAGCAGTGAAATAAATTTACAAAGGCACAAGTGTATCCCGGTTCATCATCATTACCATAGGAATCAGTGGTAGCAGCTGCTTCGGTGCCTTAGGAGGTCCTTCTACCACATATAGAGACAGCGTTGTTATAATACATGGTAGCATGGGTTTACAGATTTTGTATTGGGAACAGTCACTTCAAGGAAAGTGTTTCATGCTAATGGCAACATAGATGCATAATATGGAATAAACTATTCTACTATTATTACAGATTCATCACCTATACATGGTGGACTCAGTGGTCTGATCAATCCATTAAAATATTAGAAAGTATAAACGCTTATCCACACGAGAGTGAATAAAGGTCGTGCAATGGCCATTTTAAAACCCATGAATATCTATGGTTCCCGTCATATGTTTGCTTTTTTGTTTTTCAAGTCCATTTAAAAAAATTGACATTTGAGTTATTTGCTGTGAATAATAAAGACTTAAACAGATGTTAGGTCTATGAAAAACAGCATAGTTGTATGCTTTAAGCCTAAGACTTTCTTCAAATTTTTAGTCATTATTTGTGAACACTAGAACTCTTGTAGCACCACAATGAAGTTTTTCTTTTCCCTGCCAGTCTTCTAATTTATGTTACTTTAAATACAAATATTCCTATAAATTTCAAAGCCTGATATCGTCCTTTTCCATCCAGGCCTTTCCCCTGAGGTGTTTGGTGGAGGCACGCTCAGTTTCGCCATCTTAATGACTTCCTCTGTAGCCAATGGATCTTAACCAAAGACTATTTTGTCACTACATCTCCCCGCCCCTCTGAGGAATTTTGAACTGCACATTCTTCCATTTTCTTATTTCTCTTTCCCCATCTAATGCCGAGATTTCCCCAATGACTTTAAGAGGCTCTGTCTATATCAAGCTGCGGAAAGAGGCTCTCTCTCATTTATATATCACCAGTTGAACGCCCCGCCTTCTTATATCAAGCTTGACTTAATGGAGACCAGGGAGTGAGACCTCTATTCTATTTTAACCCCAGCCCAGTGGTCTGACTGCTGAACATCGATTATAAAAGCAGTTGGCAGATCACTCTCATGCAATCCTCTCTAAAGATCCTCCATAGGACTTATGTAGTCCCTCACTGCACTCCCTTCCATAATTGGCGGAACTGCTCACATGCCGTTGCTTCAGGATGGCCATACATAGAATGACACAGTGACTCTTCAGTCAATCATTTCCGTTGTCAGTCCCCATTTTTCTCCTTAATCTCAAGCTCACCAGCCTCAGGTATGCCCAATTTTAAAATGCTTCAATATATCCTGATGGCTGCCCAGATACACATGGTGGTACTCTCATTGACTGACATGATTTGTGGAATTGATACAGCCAAAAAGATTAACACTACTATCTCAGACACCTGTCGAAATTTAGATAAGGTTTGGTCTCCCTGGATTGACAGGTCTCGTATCCCTGATCTGCCATGCTGTCTTCAGCTGTCATTGGGCAGTATTGTAGTAGTATTGTAGTGAGTATTTTCCTCCTCCAGTATTTCGACAGGATCTCCCCCTCATTCACATTGTACTCCTCTATTTGCCCCTTTACAATTCTTGGTTTTATGCCCCTTTTCTCCCCCAGCCCTTCTATTATGCACATTCTAATCTTCCTAGAATGACATTTATAATATTTTATGCTCATCATATCCTGCACTTTTATGTAACTTCCAGGATTGTAGTAATGTTGTTCTTATTTTACAATTTCTTTTATTGACGTATTTTAATAACTAGACATCCCATTTTTGAAGTGACTGCCATCTTTTAACAGCAGGTCAGATTGTATATCTTTACACAGGTCAAAGCTTTATATTTTCTTTTGGTCTACCGGTTTTGATCATACTTGCCAACTTCGAAATGTCCTGGAGATTCCTGGAAAAAGACAAGAGTTGACAAATGTCCTGTTAGCAAGAGAAGCCTACTGCTACCGCCCTGAAGAAAAGCACACGAGGTACATTTTAATATGTTCACACCGCCAGGCCTCAAGCTCCCAAACACACATTGAGGAGTAGCATATAAAACATTAATAAAGCATATATTCATCTGTAATTTACCATGATTTCATATTTGTGGTTCAGATTTAAATTCCTTTTATTTGGCCTCTTACTAATCCTACTACAGAAATTCTCAATGTGGCTACAAAACAGCAAAACCTCCCATCTAAACCTCAATAAAGGTTGTTTTATATGAGGTGAGACATTTGCATGTAATAAATATATTCATATCTATAATAAAATGGTTGTCAATGAAACTAAGGTCTTTGATGGTTCACCCAAAACTTTACTGTAACACAACCACAAATTCTGTAAACATGGACGTATAATGTGGAGTTTTGGCCTTGAAGTCTGGGAGGACATGCCATATAGTTATTTATAGCCTCTTTATAGACCAGTGTAACTTATACCTGGTAGGCAACTTCATGACTAAGTCAGCCATATATAGTCCTCCACCCACTAGCCATGATGTCACCTCGCCACCATCACCGCACACCTCCCAATGAATGTGTGTTCATGAGGTGACTTCTGTTTGATTTGGATGCCACTTGACAGCCCCAGTCTGGGGTAGTGGTTCAGGCTGGGCCTACGTGGTTTCATACACCATACCTCCATGTAAATTTTTGCACCCTCAGAGTCCATTAGAGGTTTGCATGTTGAGTGTGTCTAGACACGAAGTGCGTTTTAAGAGCTTGTTTTAGCATGGTGTGTAAAGTGAGTTTTGTTCATTCCAACTGACCTGTTAGCCACATAGATGGAGGAGTGAGACAAGAAAAAGAAAAACATTTCGGTTTAAGAGGAATTTCATGTATTTTTAGAACAAGGAGAAATTAGATTTTCCTTTAAAATATACTGTATATTTCATTGGAAACATACATACATACTCTTCATGGAAAAATATTGTATCCTTGCATGAGATTGCTTTGAGAATTCCCTTCCCCTTATTTCGTTACATTGGGGTGCCTCTAGTAAGGGGGAACCTGAACCTTCACATATTTCACTTACTCATGAACAAAACCTCTATTCCATAGGCCCAAGTGTGCATTCACCTCCTGTACCATGATACTCATCATCTTCTTAAGCCTCTGCCCGATGCTGTACACCCGTCTGGGTCAGGTCTCTGTGTGTTTGTTTTTATGGTTTCCCTTTCAATGTATCTCTCGCATAATCGTATTTTATTGCAGTCACTTTTTGGCTGTCAGTGGTTCTTGCTTTCTACAGATGCTGTGTGCTTTGGCAGACGTTCCGGTCTGGACTTCTACACTGCAGGATATTACACCTGGCGGAAACACAAAGTCTACCAGTTCTTGGAATTCAGAGTGACTGGGAGAGGGCTGATTAGGTGGACTTTAAGCATGCACCAAATAACAATGTACTGGAATTGTGCACCAGCTTACGTTACAGTTAAAATCCCTGTCTCTGTGCAAAGCAGAACATCTGGATTTATGTTAACACTGTCACTGCCAGAAGCAGTAGTGTAGCTACAGAGGGTGCAGAGGCAGCAATCCTACCCCAGCCAAGCTGCCTGATGGAATCCAAGGGGCCCTGTACAACACTAGTATTATAAATAACACATGAAGGATGGGAGCCCAGATTTTGTTGCGTGAGTTTATAAGAATAATGAAAATTTTCTGTTCAAATAATTTTCAAAAATGTATCATTCAGTAGTTATTCAATAGATATTGAAGGATTACCATAAGCCATCAGTGTATGATCATGGGGATCTTACCCCAGGACCCCCACTGATCAGTAGAACAAATGAGCAGTACTGCAGCCCCCTCTGGCTGTATGTGGTACTGCAGGTATGTTTTCAAATCCTGTATAACCTCTTTAAGGCTAAGGAGCCACATAGCAAAATTCAGCATTTTCTTAGATTTCATAGGTTTTTGTTCTGTTCTTCTCTGAGTTTTTTCTTCTCTTATAGGGAACATATAGAGAAAACACTTGCCATTCCGAAGCTAAAAAACCCACTATACCATGTGACTCTCCTAGACTAGTTACAATTACAGTGGTGCTTTACATAGTTACATAGACAATCCAGTCACATTAATGTGACCACCTGTCAAAATCCAGAATAACCACCTTTCACAGAGCGGACCGCTGTGAGACGTGGAGGAAGAGAGGGGATGTTGTGATGATGTTCACTAAGATGTTGAGCCATGCCGACTCCAGTGCTGTGTCCAGCTCCGCTAGGTTACACAGTTGAGCATCCATGGCAAGAAAAACCCAATCAAGGTGGTCCCACACAGCGCCGCACCTCCCAGGAGGCGACCTGAAGCGACCGCTTCAGGCGGCGCTATGCCGGGGCCCTGGGGGAGGGCGGCATTTTTGCTGACCTAAGCCAGTCCAGGACAAGCTGTCCTGGACTGGCTTAGCGTCACCGTCACCGAGCGGTGGATTGGGGCGGCCCTGCGGACGCTGTGCTGCTCCAGCTGCCGCCCCTCACGCTCAGGAAGAGAGCAGGTCCTCTCCCTGCCTGCTCTCTTCCTGCTAACGACGTTGCCCTGCCCCCTCCGCTCCGCCCCCTCCGCTCCGCCTGCTCCACCCCCTCCTCCGGCGGCTTTCTGACGTCCGCCTCAGGCAGCAGAAACCCTAGATTCACCCCTGGTCCCACAGATTCTTGATTGGATTCAAGTCCAGGGAATTTGCTGGCCTAGGGAATACGGTAAACTCATCCTGGTTTTTCTCGAACCTTGCATGTGCACTGCGAGCTTCATGACACGTCGCAAGTCCAACCTATAACCCTTCAGAGTTTTCTACATATTGTATCTGCATAAATTTGACCTAAAACTATATCAGATTTTTACACAGGTCCTAAATGTAGAGAAAGAGAAGCAACTCAAACAGATAAATCAAAAATATTAGACTTTTAAATCATTTTAGATAATAAATTTCACATATCTGACAATAGCAAAAGTATGTGAACCTTTAAAATTAAATGTTAATATCAGTGAGAATGACAACCACATGAGATGAGTGACTTGTCTCTAGTTAAAGAGCAGAATAATATCTATCAAAGTCTGATCTCACAACACATGTGTAACATCTCTGCCTGTTCGGGCCTCTGCGCCACCCTCTGCTTGCATGCTGCGGCGCCGGAGGCGTGTGCAGTTTGACAATCTGCTTAAGGTTTTTAGTTGCACTGTGTGAACACGGCTCTAGTCCTTAATTGGATTTGCACCACACCCGTCTTCTGCCAAGGTTGCCTCTGTTCATTAAGTGGTTAATCTGTCTTGCCTGTGATTGACAGCTTTTCTTCCTGTCAGGTTCTGGGCGGGTTCTTCCTTCCCTATTTAGTCTTGGCTCACAGTCACACTGGTGCCGGTTATTGCCCTAGCTTTCTGGTTTTTCTTGCTGTTATATTACTTGTACTCTAATCCTTGACCTCTGGCTTTCCTACTGACTATTCTCTTGACTCCGATTTGGCACTGCATCGCTCTCTTGTTACCGAACCCTGGCTACCTGACCTCCCTTTGTTGTTGTTCGTCTTGTCTGCGTTTTGTGTTTCACGTATTCAGGGAGGGATTGTCTTTGTGGTTGTCGCCTATTACTTAGGATAGGGTCTGGCAATAGGAAGGGCAAACGGGGGGCTTCAGTTTAGGGCTCACTGTCCCTTGTGCCCCTCCCTCCAGGGTTCACCAGCAGCTTCTGGGGAATTATCATCTGGCTATTCCCTAACAACATGTTTGTGGAAGTAAATCATGGCATGAACAAAAGAGATTTCTGAGGACCCCAGAAGCAGAGTTGTTCATGTGCATCAGAGTTGAATCATTTTTGTATGGAATAATGGGTTAAAAATCCTATGAATTGACTTATCAACAATTACCAGAAATGTTTCGATGTAGTTATTGCCACACAATACTGAAAGCAAATGTTCATATACTTTTGCCCTCATGTATATGTGATATTGGATAATTTTCTTCTATAAAGAAATGACAAGTCTAATATTTTTGACTTATTTGTTTGATTCAATTCTCTTTATCTACTATAACTTTTATGAAATCTCTGTTGTTGTTTTAGATCATATTTATGCAAAAAATACAGCAGAGTTCACAAACTTACAATTCTTAACTAGGTACACCCCATTAGTTAGTGGCATATCTAACATAATTGTTCTAATTCAATATATTCAATATATTATTTTCTAAAAAAATTTGTTATGATAGGAAGGCCAGTGTAGCGCCACTTTTTGGTCATTTTTGGAACAGTAGCGTTCTAAGCCCCAAATCTAATATATAGACTATAGCAAATTAATGAATTTAGCAGCTAAAGAAGAACTGAAATATGAGTGTATAAACTGGCAAAAGCATGCGCCAGATGAAAGATTGCTTCCAGGAGTCTAGAAGATGGAAGTATTGCCCAGTCATGAAACTGGCCACATTCAAATCCAAAGGGGACAATATCAATCTGACTTTCTGACCAAAGACTTGCTTCCAAAAACTGCTCCATCACTTTTGTTGGTTGAGGAGGCTTCAGAGATTCCAAAATCAATCCATTATATTCTAATGTGAAATATCCATCATATTCCAGGCAACTCAACATCTTAAGAACCTCCGCCAAGACCGCCTGAGGTCTTTTAGTTAAAAAAAAACTGTTGATGGTCTGGTGTGAAGGCTGTTATTTGGCTTGTCAAGACATCATATATTTAGTGAATTTCATTTGGACCTTACTGGAGCTACTGTCATTCGTACATATCTGCAGATGTGATTTGTCATCTTGGACACAGGACAAGAGTACTTCTGGTAAAATGTTGTATTTTGAGGAAATTTTGAGTACCCCCTCCAAAAAAAAATACCAAAAAAAAAAAATACAAATTATAGTGTCCTTTCCTTTAAAAATTATGTAAAATGTTGAGCCTGGGCTGGCCGGATCTGCCAAGGCTTCTCTCACGTATTTACAAATCCTTCTGTTTCCATTTAGGGGATATTTGGATATTTACAACGATGTTAGGGTCATTTAAGGGGAAATACAAGCGTCATATCAAAAAAAAAAAGTTGAAAGCCGTACAACAAAGGATTTAACTTCATTCTGGTGGAATATTACTGAATTTCTAATGAATCCCAGTCTGCGCTCTACACACTGGGGTTACTACAGCAGCAGGCGTGTGCTCGGGATCTGTGTGTATAGATGTGTGTCACTGTTTGCTAACACTGAGCAGGCACTAAATCACCCACCCCATCTCCTCTCCAACTACAAGACATTCCCCAGGGGGAAGAGTTAAGATGCAGATTCAGTTGCAGATGCCATCAAAGGCTTGTAGGATTTTCCCCAGTTAAAGTTCTCTGTGCTCCTAGTGCATGAGCAGGTTACTTGCTAAGGTCAATCCTCCAGTTATTCTGCTACTGCTAACATTTCTCAGCTGTTCCTGACTCACAGATTCAGGTATGTAGATGACTTTGCTATACCGTGCCTGCTACAGCTCCTGAGATTCTATAGAATTCTTATACTATACTATGTCAATTCATTTACTGGCAATAACCTGGTTAAAATAAATGAAAACGTGTAATTTTTCATTATATATGATAATATTTCATATATATATATATATATATATATATATATATATATATATTTATTTTTTATTTTGTTATATTTTCCTCCTGTAGTTTTTATTTCATGGTGTAATTGAAAGGTGCATTTTAATGACTTTGTTTTTGCTTTTTACTTTAAATTTGCTTTTTACTTTTATTGTGAATCCTGTGTTAAAATGTAGATGATACATGTGATTGTAAAAATGCAAAATTGATATGTAATATAGTGTAATTTTTAATAATAACACCAATAAGTGTACATTACACTATAGTTTAAAAAAAATTGTTTTATTATACAAACACATCAGCGTATAAGAAAATTAATATATAATGTAGAGACTGTAGAGGTAATAATAACAAATATATTCTAGATTATTCACATTGATGCAAGCTGTTGCAATTGTCACATTTCTATAGAATTTTATGCAAAAGTATTGGCTTCTATGATAACATATAGGAAAAAGAAAATTGTATGCACATTTGTTATGCATTTTGTATGAGTTTGCTTGTCAATGATCTAACATAAAAAGTGAGAAGAAAAGTGGGTGTGGTCTTCAGAATGGCGTACTCTAAGCAAAATGTATTGGTCACTTCTTTAGGTGTATGTTGTATTTTCAGGTTGGTATAACAATATTCCGTGGTGTGCTTCTTTACATAAATTGGTGCAAATCACACCAGCTACCTCCTTCCCTGAGTTGTCTGTATATATGTGACTTCCCCATAGGCAGGCCATTCATTTGCTATATAGGCAGGGATATAGATATAGAATGTGTATGGGCCCTGGCACAAGAGGGGCCCCTCTGCCACATAAGAAAACTTCTTTTTTTTATAAATGGCACATGGTAAATGTGGACTGTTACAAATTTTACTTTGAAGCGCAGGATTTCCACGTTTATGTGTGGCTATAAAAATGAGTTATAAAGTACAGTACAATAGAACAGTCACCCGATTAACTTTGTAGAGTAACACATTTCTCATTTCTAGGAAAAGGTCTTGGAAGGAGAGAAGTAAGGAATTATCAGTAGCTGCTGCGTCCTACAGAGCATAGATATGACATTGATACACGTCCATCCCTTCCTCCCTGGCTTGCTCCTGTGGATTATACAGCTCTCCAGTTCTTTTGTGCTGGCCACTGCTACTGAACTGATGCATCCTTCCAACAGCACTGACGCTGACCTCATGTTTGGCTTCGGGATTCCTAGAAACAGGAGGAAACGTTACATATCTCCCAGAGACATGAGTGCCTTGTTGGACTATCATAACCAGGTGCGCTCCAAGGTCTTCCCTCCAGCTGCTAACATGGAATACATGGTAAGTAACGGTATTGGATAGGCTAAATAAATAAATAAATATATATATATATATATATATATATATATATATATATATACCAAGGTAGCAGGCTGAGTTTGGCCGGCAGCAGAGCTGAATTATCTTTTGACAAATCTTATTGTAGTACCACCAGGTGTCTTTATCTTATTTTTTAATATCTGGGTTTTGCTGAAGAAGTATATGTAGTTTTAATTGTAGCAATGCCTTGTAGATATTGCTATAAATTTCAGGCTACGATTACACCTGCTTGGGTGACTGTTTGGGGACTCCATCCCGCTTTCTGTTTAAAATATGCGGAGAAAAAAAGTCCTGTGCGCCGATTTCAGGTGAAAACCCGGCGGACCCCATTATACTCTACGCAGGTAACTGCTTTTTAAGCACATAGGGTTTCTTTTTTGGGGGTCCCCAAGAACGGAAACTTTAACGCTAGAGTGAACCTAGTGCCCCCTGTGTGCTAAAGCTCTACCACACTTCTACTTGTATACCTCAGATCACTTTAGACCTGCGCCCCTACAAGATGCTATGGAGTGGCGGTACTTACTTGTCTGCTATCCAACCCCTCACGCTCATTCATTCTCCGGGCACACATGACGTCACATTAAACTGAAAAGCTCTGGTGAACTAGCTGTTAGCCTACAGGTGAAATTTATAGTAGCATGCGCTCGGCAATTAAAAGCTGCATGCTGTTCTTCATGCAAAGAAGCTCTCTGTGTATACAGCCTCACATGGGAATATAGCTAAACATAGAATCTATAGACCGATTTATGAAAAACGCAGCTCAGCTATTTCTGCAATATTTAATTAATCTAGTATACTGGCTATAAAGGGTTTCAAACTATATCCCTACATTGTCAACGGTTAGAAAAAAAATGTTTTTTATTTGTTTGCTCTTTTGGAAACAGGGCTACTGTTTCTGAAAAAAAAAAAACCAGGTTTACATACAATTCAAATAACCTTTTGTCTATACAGCGCGAACACCTTAGAACTCTGTTGTACCCTTTCTGACCAGCAGGTGGTGGTGATGCCCAATTTTTATTTAAATACAAAAGCTACAGTATTTGAACAATTGATCATCTGTCACCTCTCCAAAGTTGTCTATTTTAATACATACATGTGTTCTCCAGAAAATAAAAGTTTTACACTATATTTTCTTAAAGGGAGTCTATCATTAAGAAACTCAATGTTAAACAAATCACATAGTGAACTCGGCTTTATAAAGGCTATTCCAGGCATACATTTAGTATCAATATCCTTGCATAAGAATAAAAGAATTTTGAAACTTTAGTTTCTTAATGATAGACTCCCTTTAAAACTAATTTGTGCTATTTCCTGTTATTCCTCTAGAAATTGTGCTACCATTCTTCTTGTCAAATGGGTGTGTCTTGACATTGTCTGGGACTGCCAAGTACTGATAGAGGGTAAGTTCACACGGGACTGGATGTCGGTGCAGTGCAAAGGCATCCAGTCGCGTACTCTGCTCCGGATTAGGCCCAAATGAATGAGCCTAGTCAAGAGGGAGTGTCTTCAGGCAGATGTTGTGAGGCGAATCCGCCTGAAAGAATGAGTATGTTGCTTCTTTTTCCAGGAGCCGGAACAAATGGCTCCTGGAAAAAAAGAACTGACCGTCTCCCATTGATTTTAATGGGAGCCGTTTTTTTGGTCAGGATTTTGAGGCAGATATGGCCTGAAAATCCTGACCAAAAAAACCCCTGTGAACTTACCCTGACATGTCCCCATCTAAAAACACCCAGTTGTCCTCATTCAAAATTTTTTAGGAGTATTAACAAAAGGATTTCACAATGAAAAATGCTGTAGGATTGTTATTTAATAGGAAATACAAGTATATACTAAAACAGACATGTCAGGAGATGTGGTCTTCTTTAAATACCCTTTGCTTCTTTAAATACCTTTTGCTCAGTATACTGTTCTATTGCGAGCTACAACAAAATGCGCTTGGACGTGCATTACTGCGCATGCCCGAGCGCCATTTTGTTGTAGCTCACTATAGAACAGCATACTGAGCAGTATGCTTAGTTCTATAGGTAGCTACAAGAAAATGGCGCTCGGGCATGCGCAATAGCGCTTAGAACGGAGTGTTACTGTACATACGCGGGATTTGAAGCGTCAGGAGCAAGACAACAGAGGATGTAGGTGGTACAGCAAGTGCGGAGGAGGAGGGCATAATAGAGCACAAGCCACGGAGGGGTGTTACTGAGATAAGACGAGGGTGGTGCTCGCTGGCCTTGGGGAACGCCCAGGGTGCTCGGTGAGCCTCAGCAGCATATAGTTTTTATCGATTTTTACTAAAAACAAGGGGTCTTTGGAAGAACTGGAGGCAGCACCTGAATAGCCTTTTTAAAGGGTATTCAGACATATTCTTAGTTCAAAATCCATTTTCTGAATGATAGAGCCCCTGTAACACTGTGGAAGCTTTACTTTGACTATTCAGGTTTGTGCAGGTGTTCCTAGTTCCACAACCTGTCTATGAAACAAATTCCTTACCACAGACCCACTTTGGAACATTCTAATATTTACATTTCATGACTTTTAGGCATATAAGATGTCTGTGTAGATTTCTCTGTACAGATGTGATGTATGTTTCTGCTGGACAGAGCCAAGTTTGTGAAATGTTTTTTTGTTCCTTCGCTATATTTGAACATTAAAAATTTCAAACTTTTCTTGCTGTCAGAGCAAGACAGATCAAATATTGGAAAGTCCAACTTATGGTCCATGGACCAGATGTGTTAATCCTACCATAAATATATGAGCCATCAAAAAGTTACTAAAGATGGGCATCAAAGGAGATCACCGGTTCAGTTTCTGTACCATGTGACATTTCCCATGAATCTTTGTCTTGCCCTTTGATGTAACTTATAGGGGTTGTTCAAGATTTGAAGATTTGTGATACTGATGACCAAGCCATAGGATAGGTAATTGGTATCAGATTGGTCGGGATCTGACATCTGAACTCCAAACCGATGAGCAGATGTGGCCGCCAGAAGCCATATACTAAGTGTACGGCCATAAGCAGTCCTGCTCCTATTAAAGTGAAAGGGATTGGGGATGCAGTTCCAGGCGCCACTGCTATACCATATGCACTAGAAGCTCCGTACAGTGCATGGAGCTCTGTACGCTGTAGAGGTGGCATCTTGAAAAACAGCACTGATCCCTTTTACGGGGCGTTCACACTTGCGCCCGTGTCCGGTTTGTGCATTACAACGCATTGCCGTTTTCAGCCTTGGCGAAAGTGGACAGGGGATGGAAAAAACGGTCAGTTTTAAAAACCATTCACTTGAATGGGTTTGCAAAGGTGACCTCCAGTGTCCACCTGTGGCCTGTTCGCGGGGAAACCATTTATTCTAGCTGGACACAAAGTCCTGCATGTCCGACTTTGTGTCTGGCTATAAAAACGGTTTCCCCGTGGACTTTGGAGGTCACCTTTACATACCCATTCAAGTGAATGGGTTTTAAAGCTGACCTCCGGGTTTCCGTCCCATGTCCAGTTTTGCACACACTGGACACCGAGCACAAATGTGAACAAACCTTTACTTGAATAGAAGCAGGACTACTTATGGCCATATACTTAGTATATGGCTTCCAGCAGCTGCATCAGTTGATTGGTTAGATTCCAGCAGCCTAGGCCTGTACCAATCTAATACTGTGGATAGGTCATGTGCGTTGTTCTAGTTGACAATATTTGATACACTTTAATTGGCCCATTGAATGAGGCCTTGTGCACATTATGCACATGAAGACATTAGTCCATCAAGTCCAACCTATAACCCTACAATCCCCTACAGTGTTGATCCAGAGGAAGGCAAGAAATTCTATTGAGGCTTATGCCAATTGCCCCATTTCAGGGGAAAAAAAATCCTTTCCGACTCCAATCTGCAAGTCAGTATAAAAACCCTACAGGAAGAGTGGTGCCAGTTTATTAAAAGAAGACACTGGGATCACAGTCAGATAACATCTGAGTGTCACCTAAGTGCTTCCATGCTTTATTCATTTTATGTGGAGTTCCATCCCATTCCTACCTGGTAGGTCCTGCTCTATAATTATCGGATCAGAAATGGATTATTGGAGCCCTCCTTGGGTGGTACACTCCGTTATGTGCTTGGAACCTAAGGTCATAGGCCATATAAATTGTACTCAAGATGTGTCTACAAGGGATTCAGACCTTTGACTTGGAAAATGTTGCATTAAAAATCAAATTTTTGGCAGAGCTGAAGTATGTACAGGGTCTAATTCAGTCAAAAGTTTTTAGAATCATCAATGACATTATGATATTAGCTTTCCTGTATATTATTAGATAGATCTCATTACACACTTCATCATGAACACATTTTTTTAAAAAGCTTTCAAATAACTGGCAGTGTACACAGTGGTTACGCTGGGTTCACACCAACGCCCGCTCCCCGTTTTCAGGTTTCTGTCTTCTGTCAACAGTGTCCAGCCGTGAGCGCCTGTGAGCGGTTTGTGCTCTCTGCAGCAAAACCGTTTTTTTTAACCAGACACAAAGTCCTGCATGTCCGACTTTGTGTCCGGTTAAAAAATACCGGTTTCGCCGCGAAGAGCAAAAAACGCTCACCGGTGCTCACGGCTGGACACTTTCCAAACATGAATGGGTTTGAAAAATGACTGCAGGTTTCAGTCTCCTGTCCAGTTTCGGGCAGGAAACGGAAACCTGCAAAACGGAGACCGGGTCCAGATGTGAACGAGTCCTTACTAGGACAAGACAATAAACGAGCAAGCAATTTATGTATAGTAAAAGATCACTTGTACCAATGTTTATCGATCTTCTAATGAAACAGACATTGATTTAAGGTTTAATAACAGTGAAACCTTAACATTGAGGCAGCGGAGAATCAATTTTTTTCTGAGAATTCTAATACACAATTGGGCACATTTATTATTATTCTATGCCACATTTGTTGCGTAAAAAAGTTACAGGCCTCAGGTTTCTGCCTTTTTAAATTGGTGTTTTTTTTAAAGTGGTGTTTTTGGACTACCCTTACCACTTACTAGGGCCTTGCCAGATCTATGATAATTTTTATCAGTGTGTAAATGATATCTGAAATCTAAGCCAGCTATAAAATGGAGTAGATTTTGGTGACTGTTGTTGCATGACCCAACTGGAGGATGCACCTGATTTAGGGATGAGGTGTGCCTTCTGGCAGTGAAGAGATTATAAAGAAAGGCATAATAAATCCCCAAAAAACTTATAGTGATTCCAGACCAGCGGTCCCCAACCTTTTTTGTACTAACTTTTCCATGGTCCGGCAGGGTTAGGGGCACAGCAGTATTGGGACAATTGGGCAACTCATAAGAAAACACAAAGTGCATATTTAACTATTATATTTATGCATTTACCTATACTTTATTAAGAGAGATCTCTCTCCATATCATGCATAACTTATTGTTGGTAAGGACAGCTCCATTATTATTATTATTATTATTATTATTTATTTACAGTCCTATGAAAAAGTTTGGGCACCCCTATTAATCTTAATCATTTTTAGTTCTAAATATTTTGGTATTTGCAACAGCCATTTCAGTTTGATATATCTAATAACTGATGGACACAATAATATTTCAGGATTGAAATGAGGTTTATTGTACTAACAGAAAATGTGCAATATGCATTAAACCAAAATTTGACCGGTGCAAAAGTATGGGCACCTCAACAGAAAAGTGACATTAATATTTAGTAGATCCTCCTTTTGCAAAGATAACAGCCTCTAGTCGCTTCCTGTAGCTTTTAATCAGTTCCTGGATTCTGGATAAAGGTATTTTGGACAAACAATTCAAGTTCAGTTAAGTTAGATGGTCGCCGAGCATGGACAGCCCGCTTCAAATCATCCCACAGATGTTCAATGATATTCAGGTCTGGGGACTGGGATGGCCATTCCAGAACATTGTAATTGTTCCTCTGCATGAATGCCTGAGGATTTGGAGCGGTGTTTTGGATCATTGTCTTGCTGAAATATCCATCCCCGGCGTAACTTCAACTTCGTCACTGATTCTTGAACATTATTCTCAAGAATCTGCTGATACTGAGTGGAATCCATGCGACCCTCAACTTTAACAAGATTCCCGATGCCGGCATTGGCCACACAGCCCCAAAGCATGATGGAACCTCCACCAAATTTTACAGTGGGTAGCAAGTGTTTTTCTTGGAATGCTGTTTCTTTTTGGACGCCATGCATAACGCCTTTTTTTATAACCAAACAACTCAATTTTTGTTTCCAAAATGAAGCTGCCTTGTCCAAATGTGCTTTTTCATACCTCAGGCAACTCTATTTGTGGCGTACGTGCAGAAACGGCTAATTTCTCATCACTCTCCCATACAGCTTCTATTTGTGCAAAGTGCGCTGTATAGTTGACCGATGCACAGTGACACCATCTGCAGTAAGATGATGCTGCAGCTCTTTGGAGGTGGTCTGTGGATTGTCCTTGACTCTTCTCACCATTCTTCTTCTCTGCCCTTCTGATATTTTTCTTGGCCTGCCACTTCTGGGCTTAACAAGAACTGTCCCTGTGGTCTTCCATTTCCTTACTATGTTCCTCACAGTGGAAACTGACAGGTTAAATCTCTGAGACAACGTTTTGTATCCTTCCCCTGAACAACTATGTTGAACAATCTTTGTTTTCAGATCATTTGAGAGCGGGCTGTCCATGTTCGGCGACCATCAAACTTAACTGAACTTGAATTGTTTTGTAGAAAGAAATGGTCCAAAATACCTTCATCCAGGATCCAGGAACTGATTAAAAGCTACAGGAAGCGACTAGAGGCTGTTATCTTTGCAAAAGGAGGATGTACTAAATATTAATGTCACTTTTCTGTTGAGGTGCCCATATTTTTGCACCGGTCAAATTTTGGTTTAATGCATATTGCGCATTTTCTGTTAGTACAATAAACCTCATTTCAATCCAGAAATATTACTGTGTCCATCAGTTATTAGATATATCAAACTGAAATGGCTGTTGCAAACACCAAAATATTTAGAACTAAAAATGCTTAAGATTAATAGGGGTGCCCAAACTTTTTCATAGGACTGTATATAGCACCATTAATCCCATGGTGCTTTACATTTGGGGGTTACATACAATACACAAAATATACAGGTACATATCATACTAATAGTGATCGGCTGGCACAGTGGGGTAGAGGACCCTGCCCGCGAGGGCTTACAATCTATGAGGGAGGCTTAGTAAAAGCATGGGTAGGGCACGGGCCCTCACTCAATTAGGGGTGATAAGGAGAGCTCTCCGTTAACAAAGTTTAGGTAGGATAGAGGGACCATCACTCAGGGGGCACTGTTACTGTAGTAGTGCACCCCACAAGTAATACTCCCAAAAATGGGTCCTCTAGACACTTACCAGGTGTCAAATGATGCCTGTATGCTGAGTGTATTGCAGCGTATTACACACAGCATAGGAGCATCATCTGACACCTAGTAGCCTATTTTTCCAATGACCCCTGGTCTGGGGGCCAGTCATTGAGGACCTCTGTTCTAGAGCACAGATACACTGATGCTTTGATTTCTAGAAAGATTAAGCTTGAGACTCTGAGATCACTAGACTTGTAACAGACACTTGGAACTCTATAACTTTGACACTAGAATAATGATATACTGAGGCTTCTGAGACTCCTCGATTATTAGCGCAATGATACCTACATACTGATATTAGTGTTAAAGGGCAATGAGTTGCTGGTACTTCGTACTTGTGATACTAGAATAGTGATGTGCTATGACTTCATATACTAGAAATGATTTTTGAGTTGACCATAATTCTAGGATTAGCAAAGTGGACCGTTATGATCCCTGTCTGTCTGATCTATTATGGCATATATAGAGGGGGTCTTCCTCTTGGGACCACTAGCTATGAGCCACTCATTCTTGCGATAGAGCCATTCACAGCCTGCAAGAACGACATGTAATGTAGTGGGAATGAGCAGCAAACACCAGCTTCTGTTTACTGGGGGATTCGGTGGTTGGATCAGCAGCAGTCAGCTGGTCAACCCATCAGTTGTAAGGAAAGGTGTAATGGAACTATTCATTTATTTCTGTCTGCTATAACGCCTTTTAACCAATGTCTATGGTAATTTCTTTCCTTCATAAAGGTGTGGGACGAACGCCTTGCTAAATCTGCAGAGGCATGGGCCAACCAGTGCAAATGGGACCATGGACCTAACCAGCTCATGCGTTATGTGGGTCAGAATCTCTCCATCCATTCTGGAAGGTAATTCATTCACCAGAATTAATCCACAGAGGTACAGGTACTTTTTAGAAACACTCACAGTCAGAGACAGAACTAATGCTAAGGCTCCACGTGGTATCCCGCAGCAAAAAAAGCACTGTGGGAAAAACCATAGCGGCAACGCATTGTGTTTTTTTCCTGCAGCGCTTTTCACAGAAATTTCGCAGAGGTTTCTACTTCAATTATACCTGTATGGCAACCGTAAGTGTTTCCGCAAGTATAATTGACATACTGCGATTTCCAAAATCGCAATGGTTTTGGGAATCGCAGCATGTCCATTGTGTGTATTTTTGTATTTTACCGCAAAGCAGTGATGGGATTCGCTAGGGGTATAAGATAGCTATTCCTTCACCCACTAAACCCCTAAGACTCTGGAAATAATACAATTAACCCCTATAGTCATGATAAACCAGACATAGTACCAAACATATAAATGCTGGTTAATACCTGATATAAGACCACAAGTGATGACCCTGAATACAGAGGTTAACAAACATTCAAGGCCATTTATAGATCCTGAATAGATGCCTGGACTGGTGATAATAGATTACTTCCCTCTTAAAATTATGATGTTGCCCTACCCATTAATCTATGAAAGAGGAAGTGCCTTGATTTGCAATACAAGTTTACATAGAAAGTTAGGGTATTATGGGAATCCATAACACCCAGTGACTTGTGATGACCAGCGGCATAGCTATAGGGGGTGCAATGGTAGCAATAACTACTGGGTCTCGGAGACTCAGGGGGCCTAGACGCTTCTCAAGACCAGTTTTATAGATAACACAAGATGAGTGGGGCCCATTATATATTTTGCATCGCAGCCCAGAAGCATCAAGTTACACCTCTGACTGTGACTATCCATGTCATCATTCCCCATCTCTCATCTAGTCAGGAGGCAGGTTTTATTTCTCAAAAAATGGTCTTGAAGCTCAAAACAACCGATCATAATTTGGATTGCATTATGTTAAATTGGTTGCGATTAGCTATTTGGCTTTGATAAATATGCCATACAAAGTATGTCTGTGAATCCTCACCTAGTTATTCTGATATAGGTGTCAGGAAAAGTGACAAGGGCTCCATGTATATTGGCATTGTTTTGTATGAATTTCAAAGTGACCATGATAGATTTGTAAAGATTTACTGCAAGAGTTTTTTTTTCTTAAAGAGCCTCGTCTCTAAAATTAAAATTTTCTTGAATGTACCCATAACCAGACAGAAGGATATGGAGCATTGTATGAGGTTAGAAAAACATGACTTCAAAAACAGCGCCTCCTCACAGGTTGTATCTGGTATTGCAGCTCTGGTCCATGCAAGTCATCAAAAAAATTTAAAAGAGATTATAAAATTAGTCTGAACTGTATCAGGCATGGGCCAGAACAATACGAAGCCCGATGCAGATATGAACATAGCCTGACCCCTGGTTCACATTAGCGTTTGTATTCTGTCCGGAAGGAGTCCGCATGGAGACCCGCCCGAACAGAATACAAGCACAATTGCAAGCACTGTGCTGTCAAAGCGCACGGACCCCATAGATTATAATGGGGTCCGTGTGCTTGCTGCGCACTGCCCACATGAATGATTTGTGCGGGCAGTGATTGACAAGAACAGGGACCCCACAATGTGTGCTCCACACGGCTATGTGCGGTCCGCAGCAAGCACACGAACCCCACTAAAGTCTATGGGTTCCGTGCACTTTGACAGCACAGCGCTTGCAATTGCCCTTGTATTCCGTTCGGGGTATCTCCATGTGGACTCTCCATGGATGGAATACAAAAGCAAATGTGAACCAACCCTTAGAGAGTTTTAAAAAAAACTGTTTACTTTCCTGGTACAGTGCCACCCTTTGACTGTCTTGGTATTATATCTTAGACTCATTCCAACAAATGAATGAGAGCTGCGATACCTGACAAACTGACCAAAAAAACATGTGAACAGACACATATCTACATATCTGTGCCAGTTTTGTGGCATAGATGAGAGATAATGTGGCGCATCTTTGGTGTATGATTGTTTCTTGTGCCAAAGATGCACCACATCTCCAGGCTGAGGCAAATTCCATCCCCACAGTGCAGTTTTGGAAATTGCAGCATGTCAATTATATACATGCAGAAACGCCATCGGTTTCCCTATAGATATAATTGAACCCGAAGATCCACAGAGGAAACCTCTACGAACTTGCTTTGAAAAGTGCTGCACGAAAATCCACAATGTGTCGCCGTCAAGGCTTTTCCTGCAGCACTTTTTTGCTGTGGGATGCTACGTGGGATGCTAAAAGCTTAGTGTGAACATATATTGTTGCCATTACAGTCACTGACAGAGCAGGGAAACTATCACTTTATACCTAGTAAGGCTGTCAATTACATTTGTGGGAAAGCTGTGGTTGTTGTGATAGAGGCTTTGTTGGTTGTCACCCAACTTTCCCAGACACAGGTATAACTATAAATAAAATGTTTAATTTTATGGAGAAATGCTCTTTAAATCTCCCATCAGATAACATCTGTGACATAATCAGTATTCCTGCCTGTCCTCCCTGTATAAGTAAATAGAGATAAGCAAACAGTGATCTGTGCAGAGTGGCAGATATCAGACCAGGACTCTGCAGCTATCCATAGACTGTGGAGCTGGCACATGAACTGTGTTTCTAGTCTTTTGTGAGGGTCACTTCACCACACACTGCTTTCCTATGAAGCCAAGCCACAGTATCTCACAAAAGTGAGTGCACCTCTCATATTTAGTAGTTATTTTATTATATATTTTCATGGGACAACACTGAAGATATGACACTTTGAGACAATGTAAAGTAGTCAGTGTACAGCTTATGACTGGTTGGAGATTAACAGCACCAACATACAAACTATCCCTCCCCCTTTCATTTTTGACCCTCATTGACCCCATTAAATAAGACTATAGAGACAGTTTCACCTTTTGATGGGCGGTAGTTCGGCCACAGCTTTATTAACTCTTATTAACGTCATAACCTTTAACCTTTTTTTCTAACTCATTTGCATAACTGTAATTAACATTTGGAACTGGAGGAGTAAGCCCCGCCCCGGATATCCGGGGGCTCGTCCGGCTTCCGGTCCGCCCCTTCATTTTCTCTGAACCACCGCACGCCAGCTGTGACTTGCCATAAACAGGCGAGGATTCACTGAAAAAACAAACCAGAAATTAAAACATATCAGCCACTCGCTTAGCGAGACATATACCAAAATCAGCCAATCATGAGATGGGATAACCCTTGGCACGGAATCAACACTTCAAATCCTTTTTATATATATATATATATATATATATATATATATATATAATTTTATTTATTTTTTTTTAAACCAGTTAAAGGGAGGGAGGGTGGGAAAGCTGGTTCTGATGGCAGCCGAATGAAGATGTGTGCCGGGAAAGCCCCTTTTCCCGGCCGGGGCTGTACCATTCAAAGACACGCCCACTAAGCATAGGGGGAGCTCTGATGCAACATGGGGCATACCAACTCTCCAGCAAACTTTATTGTTCATTAACAATAGCCTGTACTTACTAAATAGAAGACCAGGCCAGGTAAGCTGACAGGAGAATGAGTGAAAGGGAAGGGAAAAAGGGGTAAACTTGTTAATAGCACATCCCAACCAGTCCAGGGCATCCTCCTTGAAGTTCAGTCCGGTGCCCACATGACTGGTTGGAGATTAACAGCACCAACATACAAACTATCCCTCCCCCTTTCATTTTTGACCCTCATTAAATAAGACTATAGAGACAGTTTCACCTTTTGATGGGCGGTAGTTCGGCCACAGCTTTATTAACTCTTATTAACGTCATAACCTTTAACCTTTTTTTTCTAACTCATTTGCATAACTGTAATTAACATTTGGAACTGGAGGAGTAAGCCCCGCCCCGGATATCCGGGGGGCTCGTCCGGCTTCCGGTCCGCCCCTTCATTTTCTCTGAACCACCGCCATGGAGAGACCGGTGTAACCCTACACCGGTCTACGACCGCCACTTAAGAGAAACAACGCCTGCTCAATGCCTGCTTCCACATCATCAAGGAACACGTCATTCCCAAAGTCATTTAAGTGCACTCCATCTGGTCGCATAAACTCACTATTGTCACCTTCGAGCCTTCTATGTCTAATCACTACCCCACCCTTGGCTCTGACGAACCTGGCCATACGTGCGTTAATAGAACGCCTAACCCTCTCAATGGCCTCAGCATTCCTAGCACCGCGCCACACCAGTCTTGGAATTATCTCAGACCAAATGATCACTAATGACTGAAAAAACTCAGGAATCCTATCCAGGTCAGACCTCATAACCGCGAGCAAATCGACCATCCTAACAGAACAGAGATCATTACCACCTGCATGCAGGAGCAGTATAACCGGAGCACGTATTGATTGACTGACAGAAACCACTTCAGGCAAAACTTGCGCCCATTTCAAACCGCGATATCCCCTCCACAACACTTGGATCCTTTGCAAGCCAAAGCTTCGTCCACCGGGCCGGAACTCAGCGCGCTGATGCGCCCAATAAATGAAAGAATGTCCTAAGAGAATCACCACCGGATCAACTTCGTCTGAAAGAAAAACATACCATAAACAGCCTATTACAAAACCAATTCTGGACGGACATAACCCGTGTAAGCGCTAGATTTCCACCTCCCAATACGTTTTACCTCCTCCTCTACCAAACCCGCCCTAAAAGCATCCGTAGCGGCCCCAATACGAAAGGAATGGGAACCAAACTGCGAACCATCAACCCCAAGCCTACGCAAACAAAGCTTCAGCATACCAGTGAACTGATATCTAGTGACAGGGGACAAATCCTCATGAACCAGAAAAAGTGGTACAGATGGACGGCAAGCCATGTAGCGTGACACACTGACCACCGGGCAGGCAGGACCTCCAACCGGTCTCAGCGTGAGCCATACACCTTTTCCGTATTGGTCAGTCTTGGACCTACTGATTTTGACCCTCAAAATCCCATTGGCAACCACCACATTGGCTTCCTGAAGCCCACCCACCTTAGTCTTACTAACCGAGCACAATTCCCCAATGCGTAGCGCCGCAAAAAATGCCAAACAAAACGCGGCAGACCACAAAATCACCTCATATTCTTTAGTGCAAACTAACGACAAAACTTCCAACAATCTGACTAACAGCGAATGCGTGATAGGCCTCCTAGACTCCTTCCGCACGTATTCTTTTCGCCAGCCTTTTAATACCTGGCGAACAGCAAAATGACTAGTGACATCAGGCGCACCCCGTAATCGAAGATGAAAACCCACCCCAGCTAACCGCTTCTGAGCAACTACCGCAGATACACCCAAATCCCGTAAATAACCCAGGTAAGCAGAAGTAACTGACAACGTATCCCTGATGCTATAAATACAAAAAACTCCCTCTGACATAGCTAGCCAAGCATCCCATGCCTTACCGTGGCTGGACCAAGTAGCAGGAGTAACAGAGGAGTGGAGAAGTGGCATCAGTCGAGGGTCACTAATTCCCATAGGATGGGAGGGCATGGTACACCCTCCGGTGCAGCCTCCGGACAAAGAGAGCGGAATTCCTGCCAATTAAAACGCGACAGTGCATCAGCCATTTGATTCTCTATTCCCGGTACATGCCGGGCCCTTACACATATGTTATGCTCCAAGCATCTAAGCACCATGCGACGCAATAGCGCCAAGACCGGAAGGGATGAAGATGACAATGTGTTAAGACAATGTACCACGCTCATGTTATCCACCCAAAAAACTACTTTCCTGTTTGCCAATAAATCACCCCATACTTCTATTGCCAGGACCACTGGAAAAATTTCCAGCAGCGTCAGATTACGGCACAAGCCAGACTCCTTCCAAATCTCAGGCCAACTCCCGGAACTCCATCTGGAGCCAAAAATGGCACCGTAACCCAAGCTCCCGGCCGCATCAGTATGGAGAGACAGCTCACCATTGGAGACCTCCGCCTCCTGCCAACATGTGCGCCCATTGTACCTCTCAAGGAAGGATTGCCAAACCCTCAAATCCGCTTTTAAAACCTTAGTAAGCCTGATTTTGTGATGTGGTGCAACAACGCCTTTTGTTGCTAGTGATAACCGTCTGGAAAAAACCCTCCCCATGGGCATGATCCTGCACGCGAATACAAGCATGCCCAGTAGGGACTGCATCTGTTTAAGAGACACCTTCGGAACACCAAAAAAAACGTTGATTAGCCCACGCAACTTCTCAAGCTTATCAGCCAGTAAGCGATAGACCATCGCCACTGTATCAAATTCAATGCCAAGAAAAGAAAGGCACGTAGTCGGGCCTTCAGTCTTGTCATCGGATAGGGGAACCTCGAACTTACCCATGAAAAAACGAAACGTCGACAACAAAAACTCACACTGCTGGCTACCAGCCGGAGCGACAAAGAGAAAATCATCTAAATAATGCGTGACTGAACAAAGGCCTGTTTCATAACGCACCACCCACTCCAGAAAGGAGCTAAAAAGTTCAAAGTAGTGGCACGATATGGAACAACCCATCGGCAGACACATGTCATAATAGTAAAAACCGTCGACTTTAAAACCCAACAAATGGTGACAATCGGGGTGAACGGGAAGCAACCGAAACACGGATTCAACATCAGACTTTGCCAAAAGCAGCTCAGATTCTTTGCTAGAACTACCCCCCCAAGACCCTGCAAAATCAAACTCACCGGACAAGACAGATGGTTGTGGAACATCAGAAATAGGAACTGACACTGGCGATACCACGACGGCGCTGGGTTGCGAAGCCCCTTGGGAAGGAGGTTCTCTGGGCTGTGCCTGAGCAGACTTCTTGTTCTTGCGTCTATGAAAAGCTGGTTCTGATGGCAGCCGAATGAAGATGTGTGCCGGGAAAGCCCCTTTTCCCGGCCGGGGCTGTACCATTCAAAGACACGCCCACTAAGAATAGGGGGAGCTCTGATGCAACATGGGGCATACCAACTCTCCAGCAAACTTTATTGTTCATTAACAATAGCCTGTACTTACTAAATACATGAGTCCCCCTTTGACAACAATAACAAAGGATTAAGTCCCGCCCTTCCTATTTCCGGTCGAAGATCTCTTTCCGGTTTTGAGAGTTTGCCATGTCTAGCAGGGGTATAGGCATACTGTTTCGTGGTTACGACGAACCTGCTGCAGAACCTCATTTGCTAAATGCTATACAGTATATATATTTATTTGCCGAATGCTATATATATGTATAGCATTCGGCAAATGAACACTGATTCTGCAGCAGGCACGTCCTTGCCACGGGCAGGCAAGAGTTTTTCTCATTGGAATGAATAGTCCGATGTTAGACTCCGCCTCCTCAGACGAGCCTCTGGCAGAACCAGCGTTGATTGGCCAAATCACTGGCAACTGGCCAATCAACGCTGGTCTATTCATTTCAATGAGAAAAAGTCAACTGGTAACAGCATACTTACCTGCTCGTAGCAAGGACGAGCCTGCTACACAATCAGCCTTCATTTGCCGAATGCTATACACTGTATAGCATTCAGAAAATGAGGTTCTGCAGCAGGCTCGTCGTAACCCGAGGACCATACCCTGAAGTACATACCCAGCCCTGGTTAATTCACTAAGGAACAGGAAGTCTTCTTGCCGCCCTTCCATTGCGCATGTGCCAACCGGAAGTTCGCAGGGGGACTCATGTATAGAAGACCAGGCCAGGTAAGCTGACAGGAGAATGAGTGAAAGGGAAGGGAAAAAGGGTTAAACTTGTTAATAGCACATCCCAACCACTCCAGGGCATCCTCCTTGAAGTTCAGTCCGGTGCCCACATATAAAGGGGCTCTATCATCAAAATTCAGCCCTATGAGCCTCAGATATTAGACTTTGAAAAGGCTATTCAGGCACTACTAATGGAATTTTAAAAGCCCCCCCCCCCCCCCGTTTTAAACTACGACCGTAAAAACATATATACAAATTATACTTACTGTGCACGGTGAGCGGTTTGTGTACTGGTGGACGTCATCTTCCCGTCTTCCTCTGGTGTCTTCTTCCAGTGACGTCCTCCTGGGCTCTTGCTTCCCCGCCTCCATCTTCTTTTCTTCCGGCTGGTTTCATCCAAATCACGTGCATGCGCAGTATTGCTCCCTCCGGAGCGCTACTGCGCACGCTCCGGCGCCATTTTTGTCAATGGAAGTTCACGACCGTACTGCGCATGCGCAGTATGCTCACGTAGTTCTAAGGGGAACTGAGCATAATGTGCATGCTCAGTATGCTCAGTTCCCCTTAGAAGTACCACAAAAATGGTGCCGGAGCCTGCGCAGTAGCGCTCCGGAGGGAGTGATACTGAGCATGCATGGGATTTCAACACAACCCGCTGGAAGAAACGAAGATGAAGGCGTGGAAGAAAGAGCCCAGGAGGACGTCACTGGAAGAAGACACCAGAGGAGGGCAGGACCGAAGATGACGTCCACCAGTGCACAAACTGCCCACCGCGCACGTTAAGTATGATTTGCATATATGTTTTTACGGTCTTAGTTTCAAATGGGGGGGGCTTTTAAAATACATTAGCAGTGCCTGAATAGCCTTTTTAAAGGCTATTCACACATATGTGGCGATCATAGGGCTGAATTTTGATGATAGAGCCCCTTTAATAGTGTCAATTTCTTGCGCATTGTATCAAAGTGTCATATCTTCAGTGTTGTCCCATGAAAATATATAATGAAATAATTACAAAAACCTAGAACTCTCAACATGTTGGGAGTTTTAGTTTCACAATAGTTGTGTATTTCCATCATATAGGGGTTTTGATTTAATAAATGGTATGTTGGGGACTCTGTTTTGTATTGGGACAAGGAGCATGAAGTGATACCATGTCCATCTTGTATGGATTTGTCTTGCAGGTATAGAGCTATAGTAGACCTGGTGAAGTCATGGTATGACGAGCGGCAGCATTACTCTTTTCCTTACCCACGAGAATGTAATCCCAGCTGCCCCAGTAAATGCAGCGGCTCGGTCTGCAGCCACTATACACAGGTATGTTCCACTCACGCACCAGTCTCTTTAAAGTCATTTGCTCTAAATACAAAATTCCACCCCTATTGTCACCTGATGTGTGGGACAGTCCCATGGTAAATGAGACTGTTAGCTGGTGTATGTATGTAAACTGAGAGGTCTCTACGAAAAATAAATAATCTGATGACTGCAGTTATGGGGGCACAGATGGGCCTAATTTTTTAATTCTTGTAACATGGGTAAAATGTACAATGGATAACACATGGATGCCATCCATTCTTTTTTATGGACCCATAGATTTTTGTTAGTGTGATACGTCCACGATGCATTAGCATCAGAGAGAAAAACAAACATGTCCTTTTTTTCACAGGTCTGTATTCAGTGAAAAAAACCATAAAATGATATACATACTTAAAATGCAGAAATGTAAATAAGGCTCAAGCCCCACGTGGAATCAATGCCATGGTCTGGGTGTGGCAATAAAACTGCAGCATTTTACAGTCCCTGCAAAGTGAATAGGATGGGAAGCCAATCCCAGCCAAACATTGCATAAAAATACCCACTGTAGAAATGCTGTGATTTCCAAAATCATTACATTTTTGAAAATCGCAGCATATGAATTATACCTATGGAAACGCTGGCGGTTTCCATATAAGTATAATAGAAGCGGAAAATTTGCAATGCGTTTCCACCACAGTTGTTCCTGTTTTGCTTTTTGGCACTCTTCTTCCGGCGGTGGTATGTAACTTCTAGGCCTCGGGCCTTGGGCAGAGCAGGCTGCACATGCCCACAGGCCACGAGAAAATGTCCGCTTACAATACTGTGCAAGTGGCCATTTTCCTGTGGCCTGTGGGCATGCGCAGTCTGCTCTGCCCAAGGGTCAAGGCCTAGAACTTACAAGCCACCGCCGGAAGAAGAGGCTGAAGAGGATGCTCCTGACGAAGATGGAGGCGGCGCTGGAGAGAGTTCTCTTGCAGCATTGGAGACGCCCCCAGTGCTGTTTGAGCGCTGAGGCCCATCCCCAGTGCTGTGAGAGCTAATTTGCATATCGACAAAAATCGGGATTGTAGACATACGTCAGCACAGAGAAGATGATAAAAGGTAGGAGACGAATAGCCTTTCTTAAGGCTAATCTGACGTGGTACCTAGAAAAAATAGTGTGTGAATGATAGGATCCCTTTAAAGAATGTTAATGACTCTATTTCCCCTGCCACTACTTTCTAGTAACATCACTGCTCACCGGCCTCCTCGCCCCCGGCCCTGGCACCTCACCATCCATCTGCAGGCAGTTAAATATTTTTCCATAAACGGTTTTCCTGCGTCCGATCGTACAGTCAGATATTTATTTTCTAGGGAAGAACGGCTTCCTCTCACATTTCACTTTCCCTTCACCAGAGAAGTGTTAAGTGACAGCTGGCAATTTCTGCAGGAATACAGATGTTTCTTCATGATCAGCCCAGGGTCTCAATGAGTCCTGTGCTTCTGCTGAAGAAGTTTGCAGATGGTGGAGTTGGAGATGTAGAAAACACACGTCTTTGCTGATTCTGAATTACACTATTAATAGGGTTTTCCAGGATAGGCACATGAGGTGCTGAGTAAAATATTCTCCAAATGCCTAAATTGATAATTACTCTAATTATTTTTTAGAGGCAATCATATCAATTTCTAACATAAACCATTAATATACAGTCCAGGCATGTTCTATTCCCATGACTTTCAGATGCAGATGAATGAGCCTAAATGAGTGAAATGTATCAAGACATGGATTCTGCAGTGGAATCAGCTGTGGAATCCATATTAAGATCGATCAGGACAGTTATTTTTTAGATGTCCTGCTTTGCTCTCTGGCTCACATCTTATACAACTGCAAATACAAATGCTAATAAGGCTTTCACCAATTCCTATTGTGAAGAGGCTGTGATCCTTTGCCTAAACTGGACTTTGCATAGTTTCACTCGGGGACAAGCCCTGATTTGGTATTGAAGCTCCAGCCTAAAGCCCGACGTAACAAGCTGGAATGAAAAAGCGCTGAGGAAAAGACCACTGCTGAAATGCCGCATCCAAAGAACACTGTAAAACGCAGTGGTTTACACTGCATGGGGCCCCAATCTTAAAAAGAATCTGAAAAAGCAGTCTGATGTAACAGTGGCATGTTATAGAGCAAGAGCAGCTGAGCAAAGTGATAACATAGTGTATGGTAAAATATTCATTAAAACTTGGATTTTATTAATTTATAGCTGTGTATGTAATGCTTTAGCATAGAGGGTAGAGAGGTGAAAAAGCCATTTTGTGCCATTCAGAAGCACAAAAAGGACTCCCATTTTGTCACTTGTTTACTAGAGGACCTTTCACCACCTCTACCAGCTCTCTCCATCATGGAATAGGTGCTGCTCCGCTAATTCCAACATTGCTTAAATTTTTTCTCTAGCCCCCACTGTTCCTGAGCAATTGGTGATGTTACGGTAGTTTCACCATCCAATATGTTATTTAGGCTGTCTAGTGTCAGGTGGGCAGTACATGGCTGGAGCAGAGACCTCAGGACCACCCACCTGACAATAGGGAACATAATTAGCATACAGTCATGGCCAAAAGTTTTGAGAATGACACAAATCTTATATTTTCACATGATCTGCTGCCCTCTGGATTTTATGTGTGTTTGTCAGATGTTTTTATCACATACAGAAATATAATTGCAATCATATTATGAGTAACAAAAGCTTATATTGACAGTTAGAATGAGTTAATGCAGCAAGTCAATATTTGCAGTGTTGACCCTTCTTCTTCAGGACCTCTGCAATTCTCCCTGGCATGCTCTCAATCAACTTCTGGACCAAATCCTGACTGATAGCCTGCAATAGAAGTGCTGATGTTTTGCAATACATTAGCATTGTAATGCTTTTAATGGTCAGACCCCCTGGGGTTCAAGAGCCCTAGGGGGTCTAATCAGTGCTGCACCTCCCATGAGGCGACCTGAAGCGACCGCTTCAGGCGGCGCTATGTCAGGGCCCCAGGGAGGGCGGCATTCTTGATTACCTAAGCCAGTCCAGGACAAGCTGTCCTGGACTGGCTTAGCACCGAGCACGCTCAGGCAGAGAGCAGGTCCTCTCCCTGCCTGCGAACACTGCTAAGCCCCATTCCCTTTGCTTCGCCCCATCCCCTTCGCTCTCCGCTCCGCCCCCTCCTCCCAGGGGGCAGCTTTCTGTAGTTCGCCTCGGGCAGCGAAAGGGGCAGGTTCACCCCTGGGTCTAATAAATGCAAGAAAAAAATATATATATTGAAAATTCAAATCACCCCCTTTCACTAAAGCACATAGAAAAGTGCTTACGGTAAATACTGTGAAAAACCTACACATTAGGTATCTCTGTGTCCAAAAATGCCAGGTCTACAAATCTATAAAAATATTTTTCCCATACGGTGAGAGCTGTAGCAGGAAAAAAAATCAAAACTGACGGGGTTTTTTTTTTTGCTATTTTTGCCTGAAATAAAAAATTTAATAAAAGGTGATCAAAGAAATAGACATTTCCCAAAATAGTATAACTAAAAAGTACACCCGGCCCCGCAAAAAATGACCCTCTATGCATCCCTGTGCACAGAAATATAAAAAAGTTACGGGTGTCAGAATATGGAGACTTTAAGAAAAAAAACATTTTTTTGCAAAGTTTTAGATGTTTGTTAAGGTGTTAAAATGTAAATAAAACCATATAAGTTTGTTGCCCCCAGAATTTTAGGGAAACATAGAATACAGGTGACTTGTTATTTTGGCTGCACAGTGAATGGTATTAAAAAGAAGCCCGTAAGAAAGTCACAAGACTTTTTTTCTACGATTCCATCCAACTCTAAAATTTTTTCCAGCTTCCCATTACATTTTACAGAATAATAAATGGTATCTTTATGAAGAACAATTTGTCAAACATTAAGCCCTCCTATGGCTCTGAGAGAAGAAAAATGTAAAAGTTATGGGGTTTAGGAGGCAGGGAGTCAAATACAAAAAACAAAAAATATCACCTGTGGGAAGGGGTTAAAAATTGAAAGCGGTCATCATATGAGGTGCTTTTATAATAGTTGATCCTGGACCAATACAAGTGCCGATCAATGAGAAATATGTTGATCGGTGCTCATTTGCATTAGCCTAGTAACACAGAGTGCGAAATGAACAAGGATGGAAAGATCTCTACTGCAATCGTTCCACCCTCATTCGGCTGCACATCCATGTTAACAAAGGGCAGGGTGTCTATACTACATAAAAGATGCAAGCAGCAGACCAATGAGTTTGCTCCTTGGTCAGATGACTAGCTGTAGAATTAGTCTGAGTTCACACTGGGTATTTTGCTCAGGATTTTCAGGCCATATCTGACCAAAAAGAGGGCTCCCATTGAAATCAGTGGAAGCCAGTCAGATTTTTTTTCCGGGAGCAGTTTGTTCTGGCTCCTAGAAAAAGAACGGACATGCTCATTCTTCAGGCGGAGTCACCTCGCGAATCCGCCTGAAGACACTCTCTTCTCCTGACTAGGCCCATTCATTTGGGCCTAACCCACAGTGGAGTGCGTGACTGGATGCCGATGCACTGCACCCATATTGTGGACCGGAACCCGAAGCGGCCTCCGCCTCAGGTTCTGGACCTAAAAACCCCATGTGAACCCGGCCGTACGGTAATAATGAGGAATGGACATTCCTAGGAACGTGTATTCCTGATAATTAGAAGCCTGGAGTCAATTTAGCAATAGGATGAAATATAAGAATTTCTTATATAATTCCCATTTCTGTTGAAGCCATTCTTGGCTTTGACGCAATACAAAAAAAATCAAGCAGTTTTTTCTGCAACATGTAGCCTGAACCTAAAGGTGTTATATGAACCTTCTTGATACATTTGCTAGCTGAAAGGACCTATTGTTGGACTATCTCACACATTGTCATACACAACTTCAGTTTCAGGGTTCATTAGTTAGGGCATATTAGAGATGTCCATTTTCCTGCTTACTGACAGGTTCGTTTAACTACAGCTTGAAATATTTTTTGTTAAGGTTGGCTTCTCACCCTCTTAAAGGTCATCAAGCTTCACTTTGAGCAGCTAATTTTTCAGCAATCCTCCCTGTGAACCTTAAAAGGAATAGAAAACATTTGGTTTGGCTCCTGGAAATAAATCGTCTTGTAGGAATTATAAAACTTGTATTATTTTTGAGCCCTTAGATCTGCTATTTTTTTTTCTTCCTTCCCGAGGCTCAGATATTATAACATTAGGTCAAAAATAAACCATTACAACATGTTTTTGGCCAAATGGCAGGAACATGAAATCAGCAAGTGTAGTTCTTGACGCACAAGTCTTGGGCTGAGGATCTGCGGTGAGTTTCATATAGACGTATCTATTGCAATGTTTGTGTTGGACCTAGTCCTCCAGCACGCAACTGAGTCTTCTGCCTCGTATCCCTTGATTAACTGCTCCACTTCTCCAGAGCTGCTCTTCAAACTGAACTTGTGCTCAATGATGACACACCGACCATTAGTCTCCATGGACTCGTTAACGTCAGTGGAGATCGGGTTTTGTTTAATTTGGATATTTTGTAGGAAACCGACCACAGTGGTTAGAGTCCAAGTGAGGGATATCTGCTTATATCACATCCAGTACAATTTGAAAGAGAATTTGTCAGGGCAGACGTGTAACTTGAAGCTTTTGGACCACAATTTATAATCTATACCAAGGCCCCCCACCTACCACGTTCCATTTATAATACTGGTGTCATATGCGGCAGAGGGTCTTTTGGCACCTGTCTCCAAAGCTCCCATTGACTTTAGTGGATAGGGATGTGTGCACACATGAATAACCTTCCTATATGTGGCAGAAACGGGGGTGAGACTCCTTACCAAAACTTTGCTAAGAATCCAGCACCAACCTGCTTGTGATGCCCAGCAAGCATGTCTTCCAAGGCCCAAATATCAATATCTCCCTGTTGTGATATGCTTAAATTCATAAAATTTATATGGATAGTACTACAAGTTTGATACAAGTTTGTTTTTGAAACCACTAAAAATTAAGTCCCCTCTTTTGCAGATGGTGTGGGCATCCTCCAATAAAATAGGCTGTGCCATCAACACTTGTAATAACATCAACGTGTGGGGAAGTACGTGGAGACAAGCTGTCCTTCTGGTCTGCAATTATTCCATAAAGTAAGTGGAAATTTCTCCTAGGTTTGGCATTTTTCCATTTCATCTGAAGGAAATGAAAAGTTCATCATAACAAGGACCTAACAAGGACCTCTTCATTTATTCATTACTGTCATTCAGAAAAGAGGCATCCAGGGTTCCAAGATCTTCTATGTCATATAAAAATTGGTCAGATGTATATTATTATCCGTGTGTGGTTAATATTAAAATTAATGAATTCTTGTAAAATGGGTCGTATTATAGCAGTTTTATTTCTTTACATAGTTGGTAATAGCTATATTCATGTACATAGGGGAAAGTATTATAGCATTTGTATTCTTGTACTTTATAAGCAGTTTTACATGATTTATATTCTTGTTTATATGGTGACATTATACCTTGCTTATAGGGGCACTATTTAGTAGTTTTCAATGGTAAGCTGTTCAGTGCTTCGCACACAGTTTAACCATTCATTGTTATCTTGTAGACGCCCTGTGGTAATTGCTCTTAGGTCTCGTTTACATCTGCATCGGTAATCTGTTCGGGGGAGTCCACATGGGGAGCCCCCCTGAATGGACTACCGAACACATTGGCAAGCGGTGTGCAGTGAAAGCACACGGACCCCATGGACTATAATGGGGTCTGTGTGCTTTCCGTGAGGTGTCCGCAGGAGTCATGCGGACAGGAAAGTAGATTGTGAAGTACTTTTCTGTCCGTATGTTCCGTGCGGAGACCGTGCAGAAAGCACATGGACCCCATTATAATCTATGGGGTCCATGTGCTTTCACTGCAAACCGCTTGCCAATGCATTCAGTAGTCCGTTCAGGGGGGTCACTATGCAGACTCCCTTGAATGGATTACTGACGCAGATGTGAACGAGGCCTTAAATGAATATGCTTTTTATTTAGACTAATAATAACCTAATTTTCTGTTTCTAGGGGTAATTGGATAGGAGAAGCTCCTTACAAACTGGGAAGACCGTGCTCGGCTTGTCCCCCCAGTTATGGGGGCATGTGCAGCAATAACATGTGCTTTTCCGGTGTGAAGTCTAATAAGCTCAACTGGTTTTAGGTTTGCGACTGCCGAAACTCCAAAGCTGTTCTTTATACAATGATGAATATGTTATACAGTGAAACATCTTCAAAAAAAACCCACCTCTTTATGAAGACCTCCTCCTTTTACAGATGAGCTTTTCTGTGACAGATTTTTAGTTCCACCATATAATATGCATTATACCCATCTTGTTTCAGAAGACCACCCTCCTAGAAGACCAAATTTTCATTGTAATTTTAGGTGTTCACTGTATTTTATAGGGGAAGTTATTTGGCTTTACCCTACAGATGGCCAAACATGTTTATTCCATACATAGTAATTTGTCTGTGCTATGCCATATACTGGGATGGGCTTATGTTCTACACATCAGCTGCTTCGCCAGTCACTCACTGGGACAGGTCCATACATATTTGAGTATAAGGTCACCTTGTACAGTACATTATTACCATGAATACTCAACCTATACACTTCCAGATGACTGCTTGCAATGCTGTGATATCATCAGTAGCCATGTAACTGTATAGAACAATAGATAAGAGGTCAATGCCTGTAGAGATGCAATAATGTTATTTTAGTCAGGCATTAAAGGTACGGCAAATTAATCTAAAGTCTCCAAAGGGAGGAATTTATAGTTGCTATCCATTCCGTTTTTGTTTGTTTTTTTTTACCTGTAATTTTTTCCCCCAAAATAGCACCACTCTTGTTTGTGGCCCTGCCTTGTATTACAACATTTTTTTTAATTTATTTCCCCCAGCTTGTATAGAACCAATATATTCTGCAACAACATAGACAGATTTCTACCATTCACATTATTTTCTGTTGCAAATGAGACTTACAATATAATTGTGGAGTACCCAGAGAAAACCTAAAACCAACTTATTCAGTAGATTTTTTTTAAAAAATATTGACCTATAGTGCATAAAGGGGAGTCCCACTTAAATATATAGATGTATAGTAAAAGTCATGTTAAACCTAGCTAAATTTGCATACACTGATGGTCATATAGATGGACATTTTTACAATGAATTAAGGTGAACATTGGAAATGATAATTTAGGACTTATTTATGTATGTACCCCATTTTCAGTGTGATGTTAGCAGTTGTACTTTTGACTTTTTTTTAATGTAGATTGTGAGCCCCTTATAGGGATCACAATGTACATTTTTATTCCTATCAGTATGTCTTTGTAGAACGGGAGGAAATACACACAAACACAGGGAGAACATGAAAACTCTTTGCAGAAATTGTTCCTGGCAGGATTCGAACCCAGGACTCCAGTGCTGCAAGGCGGTAGTGCTAACCACTGAGCCACCGTGTTGCCCCTAGTTGTACTTTTGACTTGTGAGGTCTGTGGGTGAATCAGAGCATGGGTAGATCAAGGATTAGACCAATTTGATGGCATAAGTGATGTCATTGAGTCTATGTTAATTGGCAAACACATGTAATGTCATCGGTCCTGTAAAATATTAGTTGTATATGTTATACATAATACAACTTGTTCTGTGCAAAATGATTGGCTATATTATTAGATGTGCTGCCTTTTTATATATCAGTTGTTTTAGTTGTCAGTGATGTCACTCCTGGTTTGTCAGTGATGTCACTCCTGGTTTGTCAGTGATGTCACTCCTGGCTTGTCAGTGATGTCACTGCTGGTTTGTCAGTGATGTCACTCCTGGTTTATCAGCGATGTCACTGCTTTATAAATCAATTTGTTGCATAGTCAGTAATATCTCTGCCTTGTAAATAGATAATAATTGTATAATATCAGCTCTTCCATGTAAATTAACTATTGTACGGTCGGTGATGTCACTGCTTCTATTTAATTGATTATTGTATCAATGATGTCACTTCTATATACATCAAAGGGTTGTATTGTGTGATGTCACTGCCTTTTCAATCAATTGGCTGTATTATCAGTGATAAAGTAACTTGTATTTTCATTGGTGGCAGATGCATAGGTGTAGGGGATGTAAAAGGTTATCATTGAGGTAGGCCTCCGTCAGCCACCCGTGAAGACAACAGCATTAAGAATAGCACGTACTCCATGGAGGCCCCTGCCTCAGATTTTTTTGGGGGGTCTAGAAGCTTTACCTTGCACTTACTCAGTGTTATGTTAGTTTTTCCATGTAAATTAATTTGTTGTATTGTCAGTGATGTCATAGATTCCATGTTAATTGATTGGCTGCTTTTTAATTTTCTGAAATCTGTCCTTTTGTGACAATTTCTGGCATTTCTGACCGTTTATGAAACTGTGAATTTCTATTTCTCATTATTCAAATATGATATTAAAGCACTTATATGTTTAAATTATGTGTCAGCTACAATATTCCCATGCAATGTCCAGTTTGTAGTCCAGAATCTTCTTGGTTGTAAGTAGTAATCTCATTAGTAAGGTCATGCTTACCATTTTATTGATCATTTACATCTTTTTATTCTTTTTTTTATTGTTTTGTATGTACAATGAATTATATTTTAATGACAATTATCCAACAAGGATCTTATAGTTGGTTATGTGTAAATACAGCTCATTGGTGGTGAAGTATCCGTTCTAGAACATCATTTGTACATCATGTCAACTCACGCAAATCTGCAAATATTCATGATTAAAAAACATCCTATCATTTTGCAACAATAGGAAAAAAGCTGCGGAAAAATATGCTGCAAAAAAATGTTTGTCATATTTACCTTCCCCTTCCCATGAGAATAATGCTGAATTTACGCAGATAAGATTTTTTTTTTTCCCAATGTGGGAATTAAAATATATAAAATCTCATTCACTTTGCTGGTAATGTAAGTACAGTGTTTTGTTGGGTTGCATTTGTGCAACTTGTGACTTAGCCTTAGCGCAGATTCCATTCTTTTGGGAAGGATTTCTATAAGATTTGAGAGTGTGCCTCAGTGAGAATCCTTGCCAGAAGAGCAATTGTGAGGTTAGACTCTTATGTTGGATGACTGTTCCCAACTGTTACCATAAATTTGGGAGCATAAAATTGTCCAAAATGTCTTTTTATTCTAAAAAATCAAATGGGTTGTCCAGGAATATGGTTTTTATGACCAATCTTTAGGGTAGGCCATAAATATCAGAATAGTGGAGGGCTGCCCAGAAGCCCCTCAATGATCAGCTACACTGGGTAGTTTTGGTGACCGTTCTATACACAACAGATTTGGTTCCTATGTAGTGGTCGCACTACGCTACATCAGCACAGCTCCCATTGAAGCAGCCTGGTACAGCTGAGCTGTGGATTCTAAGGATAGGCTATAGAATCCATATTCCTTGACATCCCATTTAAAACTTACCCTCACTGAAACTAAGGCATTATTCACACAACCATGATGCATCCATGTAGCACCTGTTATCACAGAACCCTCAAAATACCGGACATAGGAAGAGGCCTGTAGGAACGAATTGAATTTTAGCCGTATTTCATGTTTCTTTGAGATTACCATTAGTAGCCTACGTCAAACCCTATAAAACAACGTCTTAGCATTATCGCTCCTCCACCAACTTCACAGCATAATGCAGTCAGATAGGTAAGTTTTCCTGGCATTCACCAAACCCAGACTTGCCAGATATACATAAAAATGTATCCAAGCCTGATGTACAGCTTAAGTACTGAAGTACCAATGTACTGTTACATTCCTTATTGTTTTATACATAGCACTTCTGTATACCAACCTTGTGAAATGAATTATAATGAATGTGTCTACAAATTTGATTGTTATATGAAAAATAAAATAATAAATAATTGATTTATAAATGTGTTGTATATATATGGAGTCATTGGGACCCACATGGTCCTGTTTTTCACATTTTTTAGAGAACTGTACTTCCGACCACACCAACAGTTCTAATTAAGGCAGGACAATCTTGAAAACTGGGTCACAAATGGGACATGTTTTATCTATACCCCAAACAAAAAATGGAGTGTTCGCAGGTGGGCATTAAAGTTCAGATTTCAGAAATGCCAGTAAGTATCATAAAGGGGGTACAAGTAAAGGAATGAGAAAGGAGCCATGCCAGGATGAGGAATGAGAGAGGTAACCATGCTGGGGTCTAGGAGGAAGACCATGATTTAAAGGGATATCATTCTGGAGGCTAGAAATGAGAGAAGGACCATGCTAAGGATCATCATTTAATGGGATACCATGCTGAGGAGTAAGAATGAAACTAAGGACCATCATTTATAGGGATAGCATTCTAGGGACTAGGAATTAGAATGGACTCATGCTGAGGACCTCAATTTAAAGGTATACCATTCAGAAGACCAGGAATGAGAGGGGACCCATGCTAAGGACCACAGTTTAAAGGTATACTACGCTGTAAACCAGGAAAGAGAGGGAACACATGCTAAGGACCACAATTTAAAGGCATACCATGCTGAGGACTAGGAATGGGGTCTGTCAGGTTTTATTGTTTTAACAGGAGGTATAGTGCAGGCAGCAAAGCCTTGGCAGCAAATGTTTCTGGGATTGTCAGTGTAAACATAGCAAAAGATAAATGCTGCACTTCCTCTTTAAGGAAAATAAAATATAATTACTAAGCTAATGCACCAGAATTATGGCTTAGTTGGTGAGAAAAAACTTGCTATACATGTGTCTTAAAAAGGGCGCATGTAGCATAGAAGGGGCATAACTTGGCAGCGTTTCTTCAATTTCTATACAACTGTATTTTTATTGAGACATTCAAAAAATATATCTTAGACAAAAGTAAAAAGCAGCAGATAAAGGACATCTATCATACAATAAAGTTATGGTATGATCTCTCACCTAGCCAGCGAGTACCTAGCTTTTCATTGGTGGGTACAGCTGTCGTGGATGGATCTTTTTGGAGGTGAAATTCTGGTTTGGGTGTAATCCCAGGTTACAGCACTAGATTACTAGAAAGGCAGGCATTGATCTATGGATAGTTACTTTTGAGCCAGGTTTCCTTTTTCCTCTAAGGAGGACTTATTTACATATTCTTTTTCTTACCATAGCATACCAAAGGAGGGATTGCAAAGGCAATCTGTTGAAGGTAAAGTATCGCTTTAGACAGAGCCGTCATAAAGGAAACTACATGTCTATCTGAGGTTTTTTGTTTTTTATTTTAACATGAAGGAGACAAGGGTATGTAAGGAAATTTTTTTCGAACATAGATGGGGGGACAGGTCCACAATACCTGTATCAGTTCAATTTTTACACCACCCATTTCCCAGAGTGAGAGTAAAAGTTTTGAAGCCGTTTATGTAGTTGCAATTCACAAATATATCTGAATTCCTTCACAAACTGACGTGCTTGGGGCGAATGGCTCTTATTTCAGTTGCACATAAATGTGCCTCACAGCAGATAAGACACTATTGTGGAGTAAAATCAACAACAAAAAGACATTGATTTATGTAGGCCACACCATCTAAATTTTAGACAGGATTTGTACATCTCCCCTATATAGTAAACATGTTTGATAGCCTTAAAATATTATATTAAAATAATAAATGAGTCCCTAGATAATTGAGATAGATAGACAAGATAAGTGTTACAGTATATCAATGTAGAAAGTCACTGCAAAAATATAGTCTATTACATCTTAAAGGGGATTTACAGCCTCAAATGTGTGCAGGCTGTTCCTAGTCATGTAGTAGGATCAATTCAGCAGCTCTGCCCATTGTCTAAATATAAGTTCTTCTACCAGCTCAGTGACATCACCTTTGCCAACCTGTTCCCAGGCTGTTGGGAGTAGACTATGGTATCTGGGGACACACCTATTCTGGGGCCGGGACAGTAGAACTGTGGGCGCAATACATTGATGATTTTTTGGTTTTGGCTGTCCACATTTCCAAATCAGTCTCAGACTCTGGGATCCTGCCACAAATTCCCTCCTGGTTTGGAAAAGTCAGCACTTTTTCCCCTCAGGAAAGGGATTACTAAAGGGCAGTATCTGTGTGCTTGGAGAAACTGTAGTACGTCAAAGACATAGAAGGCAGAGCCTGGCTTTTTATGATCCGGGTTCTCTGAACATGGTTATCCTGAAAGTCTGCTGGCTACAAAAGAATATTAAAGAGGTTGTCCACTTTCAAACCAATATTAAGAGACCAATATGATTGTTTGTATAATAACTAGAGATGAGCGAACACTGTTCGGAACAGCCGTTCCGAACAATACGCTCACAGCACACTCCCATAGAAATGAATGGAAGCAGCCGGCACGTGGGGGGTTAAGCGGCTGGCCGCCGGCAAAGTCTGCGTGCCAGGTGCTTCCATTCATTTCTATGGGAGCGTGCCGTTCAGATCGGCTGATCCGAACAGTGTTCGCTCATCTCTAATAATAACAAGTTGTACAGTTTTCCAATACACTTCCTGTACCAATTCTTCACTTTCTTCTCTCAATATTGGTTTGAAAGTGGCCAACCCCTTTAATAGGTGTCACCCACCACAAACGTGACTTCATTAATTCTAAAATCATCTGTATGTGGCCTTATATCTATCTATCTATCTATATAAATATATATATATATATATATATATATATATATATATATATATATATGTGAAAGGGAGCATAGGGAGTCACACTGAGGGGCTAGGGGACATCTAGGTGACGTTTTACTTCGACGTGCTAGTTGCCTAGCCTGCCATGTTAATACTTGTCATCAAGACAATGTAGAATTCATCTCATTCATGGGTATTGATGTGGCTTTATCTAAGGGGTCAAATGAACAACTACAACTCAGATGTTTCATCTAGCTCTATATACGAATATTCTCAGCTTTATTTCATTTGCCTCTAAATATTCGGTCCCTAAGATGATAAACCTCCTCAACACAGCCAACCCCTATACCCCCCACCTTGCTCTGAAATAAGTTTATTCTAAACATTATGTGCAAATTTCTCTGCATTATATTTATTTATTTGGGGATTTATACGTTTTGCACAGCACTAATATGTTTGCTTCTTGTATCATTCAGTATGGATAGTCTGTATCTGGCCCATTGTACTGAGAAGACTTCACTCCAGCAGATGATCTTTTTTTAATGGGAATGTTTACATGGTTCCCTAGAAAACATTAGGCCAAACCCCCATGCTGGGCATTGTGACGTCAGAAAGGCAGGGACCGTAAGTGTGCTTTTCTAGGCATCCACAGCGGTCCATGTACTGGAATGGATAGTATGGATGCGTTGCATTACTCCTGGCATCTGCACCTTAATAAATAGGTTAAAAGCTATAGTAGGGCAAACAACCTAGGCATAGCTTGGGTTCTGCCCTTGTCAAGGTGGGAGCTAACTGGGTACAAGAAGAGTAGTACAGGGTACACTAGAGTCAATGTGTATGTCTACTGGACATTGACTCTTACTGTCAGTGGTTGGGGACTCCAGCTCCTTCCATCAGCAATCTTGATATAAGGTCTTTATCCGTGGATCCAATTGGCCATTCCTACTCGGGTAAGATCTATGGTTTGTTAAGTTTGGCGGTCTACTGGAGTATGGGAACTAACGTCTTTACGTGGTACCCTAGTGTGTCTGGTATCAGACATCCATTTCTGGATCTGTTACAGTTTTTTTTACTTGTAGTATTTTTAGTTTTATTTGGCCATGCCTATTTTTAGTATAATTAAAAGCTACGTTTAAGTTCACCGAAATTGCTGTTTGTCTTCTTAACCCATTAGGCTGAACAATTCCTGTGCAGTATTTACTATTCCTTGCATTTAGCTTTGCTGTTGCTTATTTTCATGTGATTAATCCAAAACGATCATGGGAGTCAGCCTTAGCTAACAAAGAGATACCCTGAACAAGACTATCGCTAAAATGAGGAGCATTAACATAACAAATAACTTGAAATGGCAATTCAGCTTTTGGCGTCAGTGTGATATTTCATATAATAGAATTTCTTTTAATATACCGGTATAGCTTTTTAAATTATTATACATTGTAATTCTAAATAAAACATAATATAAAATATTTTACTGATTAAAAAATTAAAAGATAAAGTGTCGATTAGGATGTTCAATTTGTTTTTGGAAATTTGCATGTATGTATTGAGGAAAGGTGGGATGAGGCGCAGTAAGGAGCGGTGTTTGAGTTTCAGGCATTGCCGTTACTATAACAACAACAACCTTGTAGGTTGGTCACCATAAGAAGCTGGTTACTGTTTAACATGTCTTTCTACATTAGTCCTGATTAAGAGAATCAATATGATAACAGCACGACACACTACCGAGCCTTGTTTTACAACACCTCACTTCTCAGTGCTCACTTGGTTGGACCTGTTTCTCCATGTCGGCTGTTAACTATTTTCTAAACTAAAGAAAGCTATTAGACATGGTCAATGTCAACACTGAGCTCAACGCCACCATGGAAATCGCATACGGTAAGAGGGCAACAATGCGTAATTCATAATATTTGTAGAGTATTTGGGGTTATCTTTGTTTTTTGTTTTTTTTATTCAATGGCCATAAAAAATAGTGCCGTAACAAAATATCTCAATAGAGACAAAAGAATGAAAATCCTATTCAATGTGAACCGTATTCTAAGATCTTTTTTCCTATTGTAAATTGTTTTTATTATTTTTATATTTTGAATTTCAAAAACTTTTTGTGTTCAAAATTCCTGATAAGACAGTCACAAAATAGACTTTGATCTTTGATCTCGCTTTTCTTTTAAAGCTATCAACAGAGGAAGACATTGTATTGTATTTTATCATAGTATCTCTCACTTTTGAGATTACTGATGTTTGGGTTGGCTTCTTATGGTTTGCTTCTTCTTTACAATCTTGGATTTAACAATAAAAATATTCTAATAAACATGAAATCCTAGTAAATCTTACTTCCATATAAAATTAGTTTAAAGGGAACCTGTCAGGTCGATTTGGGTCACTAAACCACCCACAGGCCCTTATGGACCTGGGCTTTTGTGTCCCAAATCGTATTCATTTTGAGCCTCATTTAATTATATTATTTTATTCTTCTTAATCTTAATTTAAGAGTATTTTATTATACTTTAGTAATGCCTTTGTCAAATTTATTATGAGTAATACAATTTGTAAATTATTTCACTTTTTAACATATAGAATGTCTATTAAATAGGCCGACTTGCCATTTTTTCATATAGTCGATATCCTTCAACAATAGGGAAGTATTGAACAGGGGAAGTACACACCTTAATGTAAAAAAAGACCCAAAGCAAATAAAATTCTGAGGTTAGCAAACAGATCTTTATGGCAAGTTAAGCGGTGGAGACATGAATGAATTATTAGCTTATTCTTAAATCAACAAGACACTTGGTAAAGCAGATTACCTCAAGACAAGATCAGAAATGTTTGAATGTTTTTGTTTCAAGGTGTTTTCCCATTTAGGCCCTCAATGATATGAATGGAGCAGGTGCTTGCTTATTTGACCACCACTCATGGAAGTAAGACAGTTGTTTAGATTGATGGGAACCCCAGCGGATGGACCACCCCAATCTACAGCTTATGCTATGTCCTTCTGTACTGGTTTAATACATATATACATACAGTGTAGTTCAAGAATATGGAGACACAAAATAAATGGAAATAGTGGTTGGGATCAACATTATGTGTGTGACATTTTGCTAAGGTGAACAAGGCAATTCTGTGGGGGGCAGTGTCCAACATGGCGGCCATTGTGAAAGCAGCTATCTTGGGACAAAGTTGATTGCTTTCAAATGGGAAGGGGTGCATGTGACACATGTATCTGATAGAAAATATGATCAAGGGGCCACACGGTGGCTCAGTGGTTAGCACTGCAGCCTTGCAGCGCTGGAGTCCTGGTGTTCAAATCCCACCAAGGGCATAAAACCATCTGCAAGGAGTTTGTATGTTCTCCCCATGTTTGCATGGCTTTCCATCCCATATTCCAAAAAAGACATACTGATAGGGAAAAATGTACATTGTGAGCTCTATGTGGGGCTCACAATCTACATTAAAAAAAGAAAATATGATCAGGGATCCAAATATTTGCTTAAAGATACCTTTATTTTTATTTTCTTTTTAATTGCTTGATAGGTTTTGTGTTGGACCTGGAAAAAAGTCGATTTAACAAAACTGCCACAGACAAAGCAAAGCCCACTTTTTTGGCAGGTCCAACACAGAACATATTTGTCAATATATGGTAAACCAACTGTGCAATGGTGGATGGGTGGTCTATTAGGTTGATAAGTGTGAAATCCACTGCAAAGACTGTGCTGTGCTCCCCGGAGATCAACACAATCCTTGCCTTCTCCACATGTGTTAATCTTACAGCCATATCTGTGTCTGTGTCTTATGTCTCAGATACATATGTCAAATATACTCCTTCCTATTTTATGAATCGATTTCGTTTTCAAGATGGCAGCTTTTAAAATGGTTATTGTGCCGACTTCTCCCCTCATAGATTTGACCCCTCTCCCTTAGCACGCCACATACAGGACTGAGTTCCCAACTACATTTATATGTGTGTGTTTATTTCATATTACAAACATTTTAAAATATCATTAGATGTTTGAATAGTAATAAAAAAAATGAATAGGAATAAAAATGATAATCTGTAAGGTGGATACAAAAATTTAGGCCACAACTTTGATTCCCAAATGTAAAGCACCATGGAATTAATGGTGCTATATAAATAAACAATAATAATAATAATGATTTTATGACTTATTATATATAATTTCCAATTGTTGAGACATTTAAGTTGAAGCAAAGAGAAATCTTTCAAAATAAACTATGAATTTGTTATAACCTTTGTGGCCAATGAAGTTTTTGCATTCATGATCCTTGACAAAAATATAAAACATCATTACTAGAGATGAGCAAGTAGTACTTGATCGAGTAGGTATTCGATCGAATACTAGGTATTCGATCGAATACTACGGTATTCGAAATACTCGTACACGATCGAGTACCACTCGCTGTTCGAATGTAAAAGTTTGATGCAGAACCAGCATTGATTGGCCGAATGCTATACAGTCTGGTTCTTCTCCTACCTTTAGAAGTCTTCTACGTGCAGCTTCCCCGCGGCGTCTTCCGGCTCTTCATTCACTCTGCCAGGCATCCGGCCTGGGCAGAGCCGACTGCACATGCCCGCTTGTAGTGCGTACATGCGCAGTCGGCTCTGCCCAGGCCCGATGCCTGGCAGAGTGAATGAAGAGCCGGAAGATTCCGCGGGGACGCTGCAGGGAAAAGACTGCACAGAGGATCCAGCCCGGCCCTCACTCATGGACTTGGTAAGTATAATTTGATCGAACGTTGCCTACCCCTGAAACGAGCATTTTCCCCCCATAGACTATAATAGGGTTCAATATTCGATTCGAGTAGTCAAATATTGAGGGGCTACACGAAACGAATATCGAACCTCGAACATTTTACTGTTCGCTCATCTCTAATTATTACTTTTACTAGATTTGGTGATATAATGTAAGAGATTTGTAAAAATTTTACCAAAGGCTCACATAGGACAAGTCCTAATTTTTAACCAGGTTTTGGCCCACCAAAGTACTAGTGGAACCTCTGCTCATGGGTACAGGCACTGACATCGGATTTCAAAGCCGATCATTTACCAATAGGGCCTATATCAACCAACACTGCTTTTAACAATATTATTATTATTATTATTATTATTATTATTATTATTTATTTATATAGCACCATTAATTCCATGGTGCTTTACATTTGGGGGTTTACATACAATACACAGAATATACAGGTAGATATAATACTAACAATGACTGACTGGCACAGTGGGGTAGAGGGCCCTGCCAGCGAGGGCTTACAATCTATGAGGGAAGGGGGTAGAGACAGAAGGAGAGGGGGAGACTGTACAGATGGCGGTGCGGTGATAGTGTTATTGGAGGTTGTAGGCCTTCCTGAATAGATGAGTCTTCAGCGCCTTCTTGAATCCTGTGATTGTGGGGGTCAGTCTTATGTGTCGTGGTAAGGAGTTCCAGAGTATGGGGGATGCACGAGAGAAATCTTGGAGACGGTTGTGTGAGGAGCGGATGAGGGCAGAGCGGAGTAGGAGGTCATTGGAGGATCTGAGGTTACGTGTGGGCAGGTAGCGGGAGATGAGGTCAGAGATATATGGAGGGGACAGGGTGTGGATGGCTTTGTATGTTAGCGTTAGTAGCTTGAACTCAATTCGCTGGGCTATAGGTAGCCAGTGGAGGGACTGGCAGAGGGGAGCAGCTGATGAAGATCGGGGGGTGAGGTGGATTAAGCGAGCAGCGCAGTTTAGGGTGGACTGGAGGGGGGCGAAGGTGTTAGCTGGGAGTCCATGCAGAAGGGTGTTGCAGTAGTCTAGGCGGGAGATTGTGAGGGCCTGGATGAGCATCTTGGTAGTTTCCTGGGTGAGGAAGGGGCGAATTCGGTGGATGTTCTTGAGTTGGAGGCGGCAGGAGGTGTTGAGGGCTTGAATATGTGGCTTGAAGGATAGTTCAGAGTCCAGGGTTACCCCAAGGCATCGGGCCTGTGGGACAGGGGTAATTGTGGTTCCATTAACTTTGATAGATGTGTCAGGTGGAGGGGCCATACAGGATGGGCTGAAGATGATAAACTCTGTTTTCTCCATGTTGAGTTTGAGAAAGCGGGAGGAGAGGAAGGAGGCTACGGCTGCTAAACAATCTGGAATTCTGGCCAGCAGGGAGGTAATGTCTGGTTCAGAGATGTAGATTTGGGTGTCGTCGGCATAGCAGTGGTACTGAAAGCCGTGAGATTCTATGAGTTGGCCCAGGCCAAGGGTGTAGATGGAGAACAGGAGGGGTCCTAGGACGGAGCCCTGGGGGACACTTACAGAGAGAGGGCGAGGTGAGGAGGTGGTGTGCGAGTGGGAGATGCTGAATCTGCGGTCGGTGAGGTATGAGGAGATCCAGGAATGGGCCAGGTCTGAAATACCAAGGGATGAGAGAATTTCTAACAGGAGGGAGTGGTCAACTGTGTCAAAGGCAGAGGAGAGGTCGAGGAGGAGGAGGACAGAGTAATGGCGCTTGGCTTTGGCGGTTAGCAGGTCGTTAGTGACTTTTGTTAGGGCAGTTTCAGTGGAGTGTCGGGGTCTGAAGCCTGACTGAAGTCTGTCAAAGAGCAGGTTGGATGAGAAATAGGAGGAGAGTTCGGAGTGGACATGCTGCTCAAGAAGTTTTGAGGCGTACGGGAGCAGAGAGATGGGACGATAGTTGGCAGGAGAGGACGGGTCAAGGGACGGTTTCTTAAGTATAGGAGTGACAGTGGTGTGTTTGAAGGCTGAGGGGAAGGATCCATTGGTTAGGGATAGATTGAAGAGATGGGTTAGGGCTGGAGTAATGACTTCAGCGAGTTTGGGGATGAAATGTGACTGAATTGGGTCGAGCACGCAGGAGGTGAGGTGGGATTTGGAGATAAGGGAGGAGAGTTTTTCGTCAGTTATGGAGGAGAAGCAGGTCAGGGATGAGAAACAGTAAGTAGTTGGGTAGAGGGGTTGTCGGGGGAGTAGGGTGAGACTGTCTCTGATGGTGTCAATTTTAGTTTTAAAGTAAGAGGCAAAGTCGTCAGCTGAGATAAGTGATGTCGGAGGGGGGGCAGGAGGACGGAGGAGGGAGTTGAAGGTGGCGAATAGCTGTTTGGGGTTGCGAGAGAGTGAAGATATGAGTGTGGTGAAGTAGACCTGCTTTGCGGAGGTGAGTGCGTTCTTAAATGAGAGAACTGCTTCTTTGTACCTGAGGAAATCCTCCTTGGAGTGGCTTTTCTTCCAGAGGCGTTCTGCAACCCGCGAGGCACGTCTCAGTTTTTTAGTCAGGTCAATATGAAATTCATATTAATTCATATTTCCACTCTTTTGACCATACTACCAATCCATAGTCCTGATCTCATACAGAGGAACATTTGAAGAAAATAGTTCATCAAAGTCACAGTGATGTTCTTTATTAGACAGTATGTGGCAGCACACGGAGTATTGAAGGGTAACGCAATAAGAAATGGCACAATAGCAAACTGTCAAATTGTTAATTTTTACTGAACTATTGAAGTGGATTTGGTGAAAAACTAGACAAAGACATCTGCTGTCAATATAATATCTGTGGTGGTCATACAGAAAAGATGAATATCAGATAAGCTGGACATACCAATGATCAACAGATACATAATTATATATGTATGTGGTTAGCTCTATTATCGAAGAACCCCTTCAATTCTGTACTGGTGGTAATAATTGATTTTAGGTACAGCTGTGACATCATCCTTGGACAGTATTTTATGTATATTGGTTATTCTTGACAGTTTTTTTTATTACTGTGTGTTGCCTGGAAATACCCAGAGTTTCCTGTTTGCAGCAATACATATGGGATGTTACTTGATAAGAACATGGGAAGCAGAAATACCATCTGTACATTAAGGAGCAATTTGCAGAGCAGTCAGAGCATCATCTATTACACTATTAATCACAGTCACCCTGTTCTTTCTACCATGGGGAACCCCTAAATAGGCTCTAACACTGTATAATCCACCCAAATTGGTGGTGCAGTGTAGTTGTGAGGAAAAGAATCACCCAACAACTCATATATTGGCACTGTACTTTATCGGTCTGGATATACAAAGCTTTACAGTACACTGATGCAGAATCTGTAATAACCCCCCCCCCCCCTCCCAACTAATCCCTTGTTACTTATAATACTGATATCTTCTTTTGTTGTAGAGAGTCATTTGGGCCACCTCAGGCTCTTTGGCCCAGTAGCAATTGCAATCTCTGCACCCCCTACAGACTAGGTTCTCCAGTGCGTCGTAATGCAGTAGATTGCTTTCCAGGATGACACAGAATGGACTGGAACGATACCTGGCTGGAACGGCAAAATCCAAGTGTTACCTTAATGTCATGCTGTAGACATCATAGAGGCAAAGTGGTCAGCTAATGTAGCATTACAGTACTAAATTAACAGTGACATACCGTACTATACCCTAATAGTACTACCTGAGAGCATAAATAATGCCACCATACACTGCCATACAGCACACATACAATTGTGCTCTAATAATAGCTACAAAACAGATTCCCAAATAATAACGCATGTTTTTATTTTCTGATTGTAGATTTTTTTATTACATTTTCTGTCTATGTTTATTTGAAAAAGAAAAAATATATATCCTTGTACCGTGTTAGCCAGTGGATATGAAATGAAAGAAATTTTTTGAGAGAAGTCCTCAGTAGTTGATACCTTTTTTAATGGCTAACTCAAAAAGTTTTTTGATGACATATCAAGCTTTCGAGACTCTATAGAGGTCTCTTCATCAGGATGGTATAACACAATTTCTGAAGGTAGGCATATATATACACAGGGAATGGACCCCCTTTCCTCTACCACCATTATGTCTAAAGACATCCATCACCATTCTGTACAGGCATTGATAATTGGATGTGACAGTTCCATGGAAGGGCTATAACGTTACACACCATTACTGTAAAATTATGACAGTACAGACTGCAGAAGGACTCATCCAATTGGAAAGGGAAATGGTATACTCAGTTGTCAATTATGCACGGGATACACAAATACTATTTGTAGAATACAAACCTGTCAGGAGAGCAGACTAGTCCCTTCACTTATAGACATTCTTTTTCCTCATCTCCTGCATCCGGCCCAGACCACCATGATGGCTTCTCCTGATGACTGCGGTGTTTGATGCTAATACATCTTTGACCCCTCTCTTCAGACAGCCATTTCCAGCCTCTCTAAAAACACAGAAAAAAAAGTTAAACCACAGGCCAGACCTCAAAATAAATTCAGATCAAACCCTAATATAAATTCAGACTAAAGCCTTTATAGCAATGCAAATTCAGACCCCAGGTAGCCAAATTAATTCAGAGCTGAGACAGACCCTAGACCGGATTCCTGAAGTATTGCACCCTCTAGTATTATACAATGCCTTTCAGATTTGTGCTCTGGCTTCAGGACCTGCACATACATGTTGCTATCTGACCACCTGTGAAAGGACATGTTCAGTGTGATCAGATACAACTACATATGGCAGCTTTGCAACATAACCCAAATCTTTCTGCCAGGAGTCTCCCTGAGTCTAAATATCATGACCTGTCAATGGGAAGTAGGGAGTATCCCCGTGCCTTCTACAGCATACACATTGATCAATGAACAGAGGCTGCAGGATTAGTATTGCCTCTAGTGGATCTGGAAATTATTGGACCCAATACATGATAATTTACTGGTTTAGTATTCTTTTTGGGGAATCCGCTAGGGGACCCCCTGAACAGAATACCAAACGCATTAAAAAGCAATTAGCTAAGAAACTACATGGACCTTATAGACTATAATGGGGTCTGTGTGTTTTCCACGCAGTGTCCATATGAATCATGTGGAGAGAAAAGAGCTGCTTGCAGTACAAAAAGGAGACATAGGGGCCACACGGTGGCTCAGTGGTTAGCACTGCAGCCTTGCAGCACTGGAGTCCTGGTGTTCAAATCCCACCAAGGGCATAAAACCATCTGCAAGGAGTTTGTATGTTCTCCCCATGTTTGCATGGTATTTCCATCCCATATTCCAAAGACATACTGATAGGGAAAAATGTACATTGTGAGCTCTATGTGGGGCTCACAATCTACATAAAAAAAAAAAAAGGAGACATGGACCTACTGGCATCTATTTTGTAGTGCTTTCCTCATGAACAATGGCCACAAAATGGTCACCTTATTCCAGTACATATTTCAGTTGCGAGAATGCAAAAAATGATCTCTTTATTGCCCACTGGTCTTTACTTGTTCCTCGTATGGAAGAATAGATCATTGCCCAGCTATTACATGTGCTGATCTCCTTGTGTATGAGCTATTGTTCTGTACAATAGTCTGATTGTAGACTATATGGTTATATGGCACATTGGATGGTAGAAGTGACCTGCAGGTGCACAGCTCCTCCATCTTATCAGCTACTGCCATATCTCCCATAATAAAACCTCCTATTTGTCAGGTGCTATTTATTCACATTATTTCCTCATCTTCCCTTGGTCATTTGCCATGTAAATCAAACAGCAATGTTTTTACCGATTCCCTTTTATATTGTAATCATAAACTTTAAACCAATATATTTTCTGTTCAGTTTTTACATGTGAAAAATGTAATTTTCATAAAGCTTGGTGTCATTGAGTAATTTAAGTACCGTATTGCAAGGATTTAGTATAAGACTAAAAAAAAACAAGGCGGCAATGTATTGCAGTTCTTCTCGCAGAACTTTAGAGAGAACGTTCATAGATGTTGAAATTATACCTACGGGGAAACCGCTGGGGATTTTGCAGATATAATTGACAAGCTGCAATTTCCAAAACTGCTCCGGTTTTGGAAATCGCCTCAGGTCCGCAGCATGGTTTTTACCGCAAAGTGTGCATGGGATTCTCTAGAGTCCCATCCACTTTGCTCTGACTATAAAACGCTGCTATTTTTTCCGTGGGGCCCTGGCCTAAAAGCTACTCTCAATGTTCTGCTGGTTACCCATAACCTAGAGCAGTTTAGCTTCACCATGTTGCCAGTCACATGAACTAATAGCAGGGGTGTAACTACTGGGGTAGCTGCGGTAGCGGCTGCCACAGGGCCCGGGACATCAGGGGGCCTGGCGACAGCCGCTACCGCTGTGTTTTTGGTTTTTTATTAATATGGGGTCGGCATTGGTAAGTGACGCCGCGTGCCCATGAGTATAATGATCATTGGCCCAAGAGAGGTAACGGAACATAACAAACAGTGTTAGTTACCTCTCTGGGCAGGCCTTGGGCCTACTTGCGTGACGTCCCTGATGTCACATGACCGGGACCTGCATCCATATGCGTCGCAACGCAGGCCCCCTGGTCACATGACGTCCCGGACGTCATTGAAGATGGCCGACAGCTGCGAAGAGTGCAGGGGAGCGCAAGAATAGGTAAGTAACAGTGTTTTTTTAATGTTTTTATCCCCCCTGGGTCTCAGATAATTATATTCTGGGGTCTGAAAAGATCCCAGAGTATAATAATTGTTTATGGGTGTCCACAATGGAGCGTAATACTGTGTGCAGGGGCCACTATAGCGCAGAATAGTGTGTGCAGTGGTCACTATGGGGTATAATATTGTGTGCAGGGGCCACTATGGGGCATAATACTGTGTGCAGGGGCCACTAAGGGACATAATACTGTGTGCAGGGGCCACTATGGGGCATAATACTGTGTGAAGGGCCACTATGGGACATAATACTGTGTGCAGGGGCCACTATAGCGAAGAATAGTGTGTGCAGGGGCCACTATGGGGCATAATAGTGTGCGCAGAAATGCGGGGGGGGGGTCGATTGGTCGAGGTCTTTGGTGTCGGTCGGGGGGGGGGCCCATGCCAAAAATTTGCCACGGGGCCCCGCTATTCCTAGTTACGCCACTGACTAATAGCTAAGCAGTATATTCACATTTAGCAGAAATCCTGTGAATTTTCTGTCTAGATTTACAGCCAAAATATCTGCCGCATATTATAGCAGTGGAATAGTGGATAATATTGCATGTCAGTTCTTTGTATAGTAACAAGTATGGCAAATATATTTATGTGGGTTTTATTGTGAATTAGCTGCAGATTTTTCTGGATTTATTACTTCTTGGGTGAACGTAACCTGCGTAGGTGACCCCTTTCATACCACAATATACTACTCTTAGGGAAGAGGTAATCAGCAAAAAAAACCCATAATGCATGAGAAAAAAGATATATCCAGCACAACAATAGATCCAGATAAAACTTAGCTTTTAATGAATAAAATTTAATGAAACATTTGGTCCCATAAAAAACCCAACACAGACATCGAACAAAAAACAAATTCAGCGTTATTCAAAAAAATTCATGTAGACATACCGGACTAACAATGACGATGCGACATACTGAACCGCTTACGCGTTTCAGAGCCTGAGCTCCTTACTCATAGCGAGTAAGGAGCAAGGAGCTCAGGCTCTGAAACGCGTAAGCGGTTCAGTATGTCGCATCGTCATTGTTAGTCCGGTATGTCTACATGAATTTTTTTGAATAACGCTGAATTTGTTTTTTGTTCGATGTCTGTGTTGGGTTTTTTATGGGACCAAATGTTCCTATTCATTAAATGCTAAGTTTTATCTGGATCTATCGTTGTGCTGGATATATTTTTTTTCTCATGCATTATGTCTTTTGCCTAAACCCAGTAGGCTATATCCGTGCATAACCAGTTTCACGTATATACATTTTTACTGGAGCATCGAGCCGTGAATCATTGTGACAAAAAAAAAACATCCCATAACTAAAAGGGGATTTTCTGACCTAAAAATTTTGATGGCCTATCATAAAGATAATTCACTAATATCAGATCTGTGGGAGTCTAACACGCGCCATCCCATCAAATAGCTGTTCTCAGCCGCTGATACACAAACAATAGAGCAGGAAGCAGACAGCTCTGTTCTCTGTGTAGTGGCCAGACCAGGTACTGCAGATCAGTTGCAGTACTTCAATTCTGTCGCTGCACAGGAAGCAATGCTGCCTGCTTCATTCTCTGGGTATTAGCTATTGAAAGCAGCTAATTGATGAAGGTAGTGGGTGTCAGACCCCCACAGATCTGATTTTAGGGTACTACTATCTACAGGATAGGTCTTTTTATTGTTATCTTTTGTATTTTTAATCCAAAAGTCCTTTTAAAGTCTGTATCAGACAAATAAAAAATATATGAAGCTGAATAATAGCTTGTAAAAGAGAAATTTTGTACATTCTCGTTGACTGTTCATATTGCCTATCCATGGCCATGTGGTTTTAGGGTATGTTCATACGGTGGAAAATGGCTTCCTCGTGTGAACATACTGCGCAGCTAGCCGCGACGCAATGCTAGTGCCTAATTGGGAGGGAGACTCGCGCCGCGAACGCTGCAGCTGAGTCAGCCGCAGAATCCATGATAAGAAGGGTCATCTTGCTTCTTTTTTCCGCTACTAGTTAATTAACTTCAATGGGAGCCGTTTTTGGCAGCGGATTTTGAGGCGGATTCCACGTCAAAATCTGCTGCCAAAAAACTCTGTGTGAACAGACCCTTAGAGGTACAGTCCTATGAAAAAGTTTGGGCACCCCTATTAATCTTAATCATTTTTTGTTCTAAATATTTTGGTGTTTGCAACAGCCATTTCAGTTTGATATATCTAATAACTGATGGACACAGTAATATTTCAGGATTGAATTGAGGTTTATTGTACTAACAGAAAATGTGCAATATGCATTAAACCAAAATTTGACCGGTGCAAAAGTATGGGCACCTCAACAGAAAAGTGACATTAATATTTAGTAGATCCTCCTTTTGCAAAGATAACAGCCTCTAGTCGCTTCCTGTAGCTTTTAATCAGTTCCTGGATCCTGGATAAAGGTATTTTGGACAAACAATTCAAGTTCAGTTAAGTTAGATGGTCGCCGAGCATGGACAGCCCGCTTCAAATCATCCCACAGATGTTCAATGATATTCAGGTCTGGGGACTGGGATGGCCATTCCAGAACATTGTAATTGTTCCTCTGCATGAATGCCTGAGGATTTGGAGCGGTGTTTTGGATCATTGTCTTGCTGAAATATCCATCCCCGGCGTAACTTCAACTTCGTCACTGATTCTTGAACATTATTCTCAAGAATCTGCTGATACTGAGTGGAATCCATGCGACTCTCAACTTTAACAAGATTCCCGATGCCGGCATTGGTCACACAGCCCCAAAGCATGATGGAACCTCCACCAAATTTTACAGTGGGTAGCATGTGTTTTTCTTGGAATGCTGTTTCTTTTTGGACGCCATGCATAACGCCTTTTTTTTATAACCAAACAACTCAATTTTTGTTTCCAAAATGAAGCTGCCTTGTCCAAATGTGCTTTTTCATACCTCAGGCAACTCTATTTGTGGCGTACGTGCAGAAACGGCTTCTTTCTCATCACTCTCCCATACAGCTTCTATTTGTGCAAAGTGCGCTGTATAGTTGACCGATGCACAGTGACACCATCTGCAGCAAGATGATGCTGCAGCTCTTTGGAGGTGGTCTGTGGATTGTCCTTGACTGTTCTCACCATTCTTCTTCTCTGCCTTTCTGATATTTTTCTTGGCCTGCCACTTCTGGGCTTAACAAGAACTGTCCCTGTGGTCTTCCATTTCCTTACTATGTTCCTCACAGTGGAAACTGACAGGTTAAATCTCTGAGACAACTTTTTGTATCCTTCCCCTGAACAACTATGTTGAACAATCTTTGTTTTCAGATCATTTGAGAGTTGTTTTGAGTAGCCCATGATGCCACTCTTCAGAGGAGATTCAAATAGTAGAACAACTTGCAATTGGCCACCTTAAATACCTTTTCTTATGATTGGATACATCTGGCTATGAAGTTCAAAGCTCACTGAGGTTACAAAACCAATTTTGTGCTTCAGTAAGTCAGTAAAAAGTAGTTAGGGGAATTCAAATCAATAAAATGATAAGGGTGCCCATACTTTTGCACCGGTCAAATTTTGGTTTAATGCATATTGCACATTTTCTGTTAGTACAATAAACCTCATTTCAATCCTGAAATATTACTGTGTCCATCAGTTATTAGATATATCAAACTGAAATGGCTGTTGCAAACACCAAAATATTTAGAACAAAAAATGATTAAGATTAATAGGGGTGCCCAAACTTTTTCATAGGACTGTAAATGTGCAGGAATTTAAATGTTTTTTTGACCACCTTGTGACTGTTATGTGTGAAATTTTTGCTATATTGAGCATATATTCCACATTCTTTGCATTGTGAATTCTTAACAGTCACATATTGAGGTTTTATATTGATTCATTTTTAGCCATTTATTTGTGAATTGAATTGACCTAGAGGATTTTGATTGAAAAGGATGCTTATTTTTTAAGCATCTTGGTTCAGTCTCTGCTACCCATGGGACGGACAAATCAAAAATCAGGGCCAAATTCCCCCATGTAAACATATCCTAATGCCACTCAAATTTATAATCCCTACTCACCAAAATTTTGTTGGTGCCCTTTTTTTTATGCCTGTCCGGGCCCAGGAGATATGCCTACTCTTCCAGGACTCCAGGAGCTCCAATCTCTTTTTAGGATCCTCACAAACATTCCACTTCCAGGTCTCTTTTTTCTCTGTTTATACTATATATATATATATATATATATATATATATATATATATATATATATATACACACACTCACCGGCCACTTTATTAGGTACACCTGTCCAACTGCTCGTTAACACTTAATTTCTAATCAGCCATTCACATGGCGGCAACTCAGTGCATTTAGGCATGTAGACATGGTCAAGACAATCTCCTGCAGTTCAAACCGAGCATCAGTATGGGGAAGAAAGGTGATTTGAGTGCCTTTGAACGTGGCATGGTTGTTGGTGCCAGAAGGGCTGGTCTGAGTATTTCAGAAACTGCTGATCTACTGGGATTTTCACGCACAACCATCTCTAGGGTTTACAGAGAATGGTCCGAAAAAGAAAAAACATCCAGTGAGCGGCAGTTCTGTGGGCGGAAATGCGTTGTTGATGCCAGAGGTCAGAGGAGAATGGCCAGACTGGTTCGAGCTGATAGAAGGGCAACAGTGACTCAAATAGCCACCCGTTACAACCAAGGTAGCCAGAAGAGCATCTCTGAACGCACAGTACGTCGAACTTTGAGGCAGATGGGCTACAGCAGCAGAAGACCACACCGGGTGCCACTCCTTTCAGCTAAGAACAGGAAACTGAGGCTACAATTTGCACAAGCTCATCGAAATTGGACAATTGAAGATTGGAAAAACGTTGCCTGGTCTGATGAGTCTCGATTTCTGCTGCGACATTCGGATGGTAGGGTCAGAATTTGGCGTCAACAACATGAAAGCATGGATCCATCCTGCCTTGTATCAACGGTTCAGGCTGGTGGTGGTGGTGTCATGGTGTGGGGAATATTTTCTTGGCACTCTTTGGGCCCCTTGGTACCAATTGAGCATCGTTGCAACGCCAAAGCCTACCTGAGTATTGTTGCTGACCGTGTCCATCCCTTTATGACCACAATGTACCCAACATCTGATGGCTACTTTCAGCAGGATAATGCAATGCCATGTCATAAAGCTGGAATCATCTCAGACTGGTTTCTTGAACATGACAATGAGTTCACTGTACTCCAATGGCTCCACAGTCACCAGATCTCAATCCAATAGAGCATCTTTGGGATGTGGTGAAACGGGAGATTCGCATCATGGATGTGCAGCCGACAAATCTGCGGCAACTGTGTGATGCCATCATGTCAATATGGACCAAAATCTCTGAGGAATGCCTCCAGCACCTTGTTGAATCTATGCCACGAAGAATTGAGGCAGTTCTGAAGGCAAAAGGGGGTCCAACCCGTTACTAGCATGGTGTACCTAATAAAGTGGCCGGTGAGTATATATATATATATATATATATATATATATATATATATATATATATATATATAATGAGACTTTTCTCAAACATTATATATTTCACTTATTTTAATGCAGTCTGATTAATACAAGACTTATTGAAATAATCTAAAAGTAAGCATGGCATAGTTATCCATAGCAACCAATCGGTGAGGCTTTCATTTTGTATTCCCTTCCTGGATAATGAAAGCTACGCCGTGAGTCTGTGAGTAGTTGAACAGTTTGAACAGCAGTTACCAGTGGACCCCATAGACTATAATGGGGTCCACCGGGTATCCAATGTATTTATTCTTCAACCAGCAGAGAAAAATGTCCTCCGTGCAAAGTCCTCTGTAACCTTACGTACGTTCACCCACTCTGCCCAAGCCCTGATACCTTGTATCTAGCCGCAGGGTTGTGTCTAGAATGGAGTTGGTCCGGGTAGGTACAATGTCACAAGAAGGGGTGCCTTGTATTACAGTTCCCCCTACGCCCAAACAGCAGCACAAGATGGGGTATTCCTGCCCCTGTGTACTGTTAGGACAGGTGGAACTTTTAATAAACTAACTAGTTACCCTCCCATAAAAGGTCCAGGAGACCTCCCCCTCCCTGTGTTTTTTTCTGTCCTGTTACCAGGACAGGTGGAGGGAGAGGTCTCCTCCTCTCCCACACATTCCTTTCTTTTTTGTGGAGGAAATCTCCCTTTTCTAGCCCCCCCCTCCCCCCATCTTGTGCTGCTGCTGTCGGGTCTTACCTGGGGTTTGGGGCTTTCTTTGTTTTCCAGACAGCGCGGCCCCCGGGGGGGGGGGGGGAGGTGGTGAGAGGCAGCATCTCTGTTCTCGGCGCTGCGGCGCCACACGCTCCCGGCTTCCCCGCTGCCTGAGGAGGTTTTTTCCGGCGGCCGGGGGAGGAACTGTATGTGCAGTTCCTTGTTTCGCCGCGGGCACTACTAGCGGTGCTCCGCGGACTTCCGCTCTTCCCGCGCATGCGCGGGAATCCGGTTCGCGCATGCGCGGACCGTCCTCCCCGCTCGGCCGGACTTTGGGAGCGCTTGAGCAGCGTTCCCACACGCTTTTGGGCTAAATTTAAGGGGATAGTGTTCCCCCTTCTCTCCTTCCTCCTAGCCAGCTTAGGCTAGGAGTAGAATGGTGCCCCCTATCCTGGCTCTGGCCGAGGGGATGGAAGGGGCGGAGCTAAGGTCCGCCCCGCCCCCGTTTTTTCCCTATTTAATCCTGGTCTGCCCAGAGTAGGTTGCATGTCTGCTTAGCTTGCAGGTTCCTACTCTCCCTGGGCAACCAGAAGGTAGAAGAAATTTTCCTGACACTACAGGTGCTCTGAATTCCTTCAAAGGTGATGTATGCCCCCTGGTGGGCCCTGAGGGTAGAGGCTGCAAAGGTAAGGAAAATAATGAGTAATATGTTTTTCCTTAGATGTCATCCTCCTCTTCAGTGGCGGATAACCCTAAAAGGAAGGCTTCCAGTAAGCATCGCCACCTTGCCTGCGCCAAATGCGAAGTCCCCTTACCTGATGGCTACGCTTATCAATGTTGTCGCGGGTGTCGGGGTCCCCCCTCAGAAGACACTTCGGTCCGTGACGTGGTCGGTTGGGTAAGGGAATTCGTCGAGGAGTCGATGAAAGAGATGAAACTCTCAATCTCTCAATTGTCCAAGAGACCACGCCTGGATTCGCCTCCTTCTCTCCCACCGATGGAGGGTCTCCAGATCTTGGACGAGGTATCCTCGGAAGAGGACAACCTGGACCCATCTAAGCCGGTATTCTCGGTGGATAGGATGCCCAAACTGCTAAGAGTGGTTCGAGCTAAGGAGTTGGAGGAGGCGGCTGAGGAGGCTCCATCTACCTCTCTCAGAGCCTTCAGGGCGGACCCAGACTTGGTAAGAAGGCTGGAGGCTGAATGGCGGTTCCCTGAACGCCCATTCATTGCGTCTAGACGCTTTAGGTCTCTTTTTCCCCTATCCGAGGCACAATCCAGCTCCTGGGGCCCTCCGCCCAAGGTTGACATAGCCGTCTCCAAACTGTCAAAGCGCACGGTAGTACCAGCGGAGGATGGCTCTAACCTCCAAGATGTGATGGATCGCAGGGCGGAGGGGTCCCTGAGGCGTATATACGCCTCTTCCTCGGCACAGGCCTCAGTGGGCATTGCGGCTAGCGAGGTAGTCGCTAAACTGCGGTCAGACATCTCTAAGCTGGAGAGAGATATTGACTCCGGGGTCCATCGGGACGACTTGCTGTCGGCCATGACAAATATTTCCCTCATGTCTGACTATCTCTCGGAGGCGGCCTTCTACCAGGTCAAGCTGGCCGCAAGATCCATGGCATTGTCCACCGCCGCAAGGCGCCCCCTTTGGCTTAAGCCCTGGAGGGCAGATAATGCCTCCAAGTTTAATCTATGCGCCTTACCATTCGAGCCCGGCAGGCTATTTGGCAGCAAACTCGACCGGATAATGGAGGGTCTGGCCGATTCAAAGGGTAAGAACCTGCCCCAGTCCACAGGATCCAGGCAACGATCCTTTCGGGGCTACGCCCCCTCCAGAGACATGTCTAGAGGCCAGTTCCGTAGGCGCCCCTCGGGCCCAAGAGGCGGTCGAGGTTCCTCCCGTGGTGGTGAGAAGAGATCCACCTTCTGACTGTCACGATCCCCTTGCCTGCAGGGCCAAGTTGGGGGGTCGTCTCTCCTTACATTTAACCGCCTGGCACCATCATATCCAGGATTCTTGGGTTCTCCAACTTATACGGGAAGGCTACAAGATAAGCTTCCTTTCCCTTCCTCCAGACAGATGCAGGAGGACCCGCCCTCTTCAGGGCACCAGACAACTTCATCTGCAAAGATCTGTGTTGGAGTATATCGACAAGGCTGCATTGGAACCCGTCCCTCTAAACGAACAAGGGCAAGGCGTTTACTCACCCGTGTTTCTAGTGCCAAAATCGACCGGAGGGTGGCGCATGATTATCGACCTAAGGTATGTAAATCAATTTATCCGCAAGGTCCGGTTCCGGATGGAGACCATAAGGTCGGTTCTCCCTTTCCTGCAGCCAGGAGATCTATTCGTCACCTTGGATTTGAGGGACGCATACCTCCATATTCCTATCTATCCTCCACACAGAAAATATTTACGGATTGCCACATATCTAAATGGAAGATTACATCACTTCCAGTTTACAGCTCTCCCGTTCGGTATAACTTCAGCCCCCCACACCTTTACAAAGGTAGTGGCCCCGGTCATAGCCGCCCTGCACCTCCAGGGGATATTTATTGTCCCATATCTAGACGATTGGCTAATAAAAGCTCAGTCAAGGGAGCTCCTCGCCACGCAGTTGAGCATCACAGTGGCATTTATAAGCGAACTGGGCTGGCTAGTAAACTGGCAAAAGTCAGTAGTGGTTCCATCTACCCGGATTCAATTCCTAGGGTTCAACCTGGATTCTCTCAGTATGATGATCTCCCTGCCCTCTCCTCGAAAGGAGAAGATTGGTCGAGCGGTTCACTACCTATCCCGAACCAGGAAGGTTACAATCAGGACAGCGATGAAGGTCCTAGGTCTCATGTCCGCGACCATCGAGGCAGTTCCCTGGGCTCTATGGCATATGCGCCCGTTACAACTCGAGATCCTGAGAGTATGGAACCACAGTCCCATGGGACTTCAGAAGCCTATCCAGCTTTCCATCAGTGCCCGTCGATCACTACAATGGTGGTCCCAACTCAAAGACGGGAGGTCCACGGTCCAGACCTCCTGGACCCTGTTGACCACAGATGCCTCCCTAACAGGCTGGGGAGCGCATCTGGGGGAGACCCTAATACGGGGAACATGGATCCCGCAGGAGAGAACTCGCTCCTCCAATTGGCGAGAACTTACGGCAGTTTTTCTGGCACTACGGACTCTGACTCCCCATCTCCAAAGGAAGGCTGTCAGAGTAAGAACAGACAATTCTACAGCCGTCCAATATATCAACAAACAAGGGGGCACCAGGTCCCCCTCCTTGATGCGGGTGACCGACCTGATATTTTCATGGGCGGAGAAGAATTTGTCCCGGCTGTCAGCGGTACATATCAAAGGCCACCTCAACGTCCTGGCAGATCAACTAAGCAGGGGACTAGTGACAACAGCCGAATGGTCCCTGTCCCCGGAAATTTTCCAACAGCTTACCAGGATATGGGGTCTCCCCGAGGTGGATCTGATGGCCACCCAACACAACGCCAAGGTGGGACGGTTTTGCTCCCTGTACCGGGACGGCAATCCCTTGGCGATCGATGCCCTGTCAATACCCTGGAGCTTCAAACTAGTATACGTTTTTCCTCCCATTCCAATGATTCCCAGGGTGTTGGCAAAACTCAGGCAGGACCAGACATCGGCCATTGTCATCATGCCGTTCTGGCCGAAAAGGGCATGGTTTACCCACCTCATGTTAATGAGTCGAGGGACCTACTGGAGGCTTCCGTGTGTCCAAAACCTGGTAACTCTAAACAGTCAGCTCTGCCAGGATCTGGACAGGTTCAACCTCACTGCCTGGAGGTTGACCGCACCGTACGCGGAGACAGAGGATTGTCCCAGGCCGTTTTAAGAACACTGGCCCACTCTAGAGCGGACTCAACCAATCGTAGTTACCAGAGGATCGCCCAAGTATTTAACGATTGGGGAGCCAGGAGGCAGTGCGATACAACATCCATCGAATCAGTCCTGGAGTTTTTACAAGAAGGGTTGGACAAGGGATTGTCCCCAGCCACCTTGAGAGTACATGTCTCGGCGTTATCCGCTCTATTGGGGACTAGACTGTCTCAGAATCCTCTTATAAGGCAATTCCAGAAAGGGGCCTCCAGGCTCCGACCCCCGGTTCGGCCCCCGGCTCCCCAATGGGACTTAGCTGCGGTCCTGCAAGGGCTATGTGGCCCTCCATTTGAACCTTTAGCTGAAGTGGACTTCAAGTACCTCTCTTGGAAGGTGACCTTTTTGCTGGCAATCACATCTGCCAAGCGAGTGGGTGAGCTCCAGGCCTTGGCGGCATCAGAGCCATACACAGTCTTTTTTCCAGACAGAGTCCAGCTTAGGTTTGTTCAAGGTTTTCTGCCCAAGGTTCCGTCAGTGGAAAATATAAACCAGACTATAACCTTGCCCACCTTTTTCCCCTCTCCTTCCTCGGAGTGGGAGGAGAAGATGCACAGTCTGGATCTTGTGCGAACATTGCAAATATACCTGGACCGAACAGGCCCATTCCGTAAGTCAGAAAACCTGCTCATCAATTTTTTTGGTCACAACAGAGGGGTTAAGGCGTCCAAACCTACTCTGTCAAGGTGGATCAGAGAAGCCATCTCAGTGGCCTTGCAGACACAAGGGCTGCAGGTTCCGGAATTTTTGCGAGCCCACGCTACCAGGTCGGTGGCTGCATCATGGGCAGAGAGGCAGTCCCTCTCAGTAGACCAAATCTGTGCGGCTGCATCTTGGTCTTCCCACTTGACGTTCGCCAGACACTATAGGTTAGACTGGCATGTTTCCAAGGCAAAATCTTTTGGTTATTCTATCCTGACCTCTGCTTGTCAGGATCGCCCTCTCTAGAAGGGGTATTACTTGTTAAATCCCCATCTTGTGCTGCTGTTTGGGCGTAGGGGGAATGGAAGATTATGTAGATAATCTGTTTTCCCTTAGCCCAAACAGCAGCACAAAGCTCCCTCCCTTTCTTGTTAAAGGATAAATTATTATAGTCGGTATGGTACTTGGAGACTAACACAGGGAGGGGGAGGTCTCCTGGACCTTTTATGGGAGGGTAACTAGTTAGTTTATTAAAAGTTCCACCTGTCCTAACAGTACACAGGGGCAGGAATACCCCATCTTGTGCTGCTGTTTGGGCTAAGGGAAAACAGATTATCTACATAATCTTCCATTCTGTGCTCTATAGAGATAATGGTAGCACAGCCCATAGCATACCTCCCAAGCCGCATTGCGGTCGCTGCTTTCCCCTCCTATGTTGGTTCAAATGAATGAGCCGACATAGGAGGGTGCTGTCACTAGGTGGAAGCCGCGGCCCAGCGTGCCGCAGTTTCCGCCTGAAGATAGGACATGTCGCTTCTTTTCTCCACTAGCAGCAGCCCGCCGCTAACAGAAAAAGAAGCCCGGCGGTCTGCATAGACCACCATTGTAAAGGGGCGGATTATGAAGCGAAATCCGCTGTCAAAATCCGCCCTTTTGCCCACGTATGAACGAGCCCTTACTTTATGGCGGAATCCCATCAATGGAATTTTACTATAAGGTATTTGAGTACCCCTGCTCTATTGGCCTTGGCAGCACATCATGCTTTGGAGTAAAAATTTGTAATAAAAAAAACAAAACCCTTGATGAGTTGTAATGAATAAGGCCAGGTTCACCATTGTGTCCCAGAAACCGCATGGGGCACTTTTTTCTCCACCGGTTTCAGTATAAAAATGACGGACCTAGTATAGTCTATATTGTCCACGGTCTGGGGCCAGAACAATGGAGATCCACATGTAGATGTGCACCGCTGTGCTCCTGAGTGCTCCGGTTCCGGGAGCTGTAGGCGCAATGTGATGACATCACTCACTGTTGTGCCTGCAGCTCTCTGAACACTCCAGGACAAGAGACCTGAGACTGCGCAGCAGGGGAGTGAGGAAAGGTGAGTATCAGTGTTTTTTATGTTAAATTTTGGCAGATGAAGATAGACATTAAACTGTGGGGGCAAATGGAGAGGAGGCAATAAACTGGGGGGTATATGAGGGTGACTTTAATCTTTGGGGACAGATAAAGGGGGACATTAAACTTTGGGGGCAGATAGAGGAGGCATTAAACTGTGGGGGCAGATGAAGAAGGACATTAAAATGGATGCAAATGGAGGGGGGTGGAGCAAAGGTATGGTTTTATACTGTGGGCACCAGGAGGGGACAATACTGTATGTATATATACTGTCTCCGTTTTATTTATTTATTTATTTATTTTATAAATTCTTTATTTAAATATAAACCAAAACAAATACAACAAAAGGCAGGGCAAAGCCGAAAGACCAACCCAGCCAGACTTGAAACAGAAAAAAGCACGGCCAGTATGAACGTGAATAACTAGGGAAGCAGCAAGGGGAAAATCAGAACAAGACAAAACACAGTAATTAATTTACAATCACAGTATGGAGAACCAGTGAGGAAGGGGAAGAGAAAGAGAGAAAAAAAAAAGGGGGGGGGGGAAGCAGAAAGAGAAGAGAGAGAGACCCAGGTCTCCGGGATCAAAATCTCACCAACTGTTCGCCAAGGGTCTCAACCAACAATATCTCTGTAGGATTGAGTGCCCTGGAAAAGAAACCAGGGCATCCAGGCATCCATATAGGCCGCATGTATGTCACGGAGAGAAGCAGTGAGGTCCTCCATGGTCCTGATATCTTCCACTTTATGAACCCAATGGCGGAGGGAGGGGGGATTAGTAAATTTCCAGAGGGCCGGAATACACGCCCTAGCTGCATTAAGCATATGGCGCATAGAGGATTTGCGATATGAGCGAAGAGGAAGATCTGACAAATGGAGCAAAAAGAAGGCCGGGGTGAAGGGAAGAGAAGAGTGGAAAACTTGACAGAGAACCCTGTGAACTCCAGTCCAGAAATCAGTGAGAGCAGGACAATCCCAAAACACATGTAAGAGGGTCCCCTCCCCAGAGCCACAGTGCCAACAAGCAGGAGAAGAGGCGGGATAAATTTTATGCAGCCTCGAGGGGACGAGGTACCATCAGGTCAATAATTTATAGCCCGCCTCCTGATACTTAGTGGCTACTGAGTGGGTAAACTCAAGGACTCTAGTGCAGGGGTGCCTAATATGTCGATCGCGATCTACTGGTAGATCGCAAAGGACGTATGGGTCGATCGCGGGATGCAGGGATCCCCAGTGTCTGCTTGTTCACAGTGCAGGCTGAGAGTCATGTCCGGACACTGGCAGGTGGGGCTGCCGCAGCCCCAGCCTGCCAGTGTCCAGAGATAACTCTCAGCCTGCGCTGTGAAGAAGCAGACAGCAGGGATCCCTGGGCAGCCACAGAACGCCGCTGTCTCCTGCTGTCACGATCCACCTGGCCCCCCCACACGCCCGGCCCCGCCCACAGACACACCCACATCACCCACAAGCCCACCCTAGCCCCGCCCACAAGCCCGTCCCGGCCCCGCCCTAGTAGATCTTTTGCCTTGGTCAGCTAATAAAGTAGCTCACACGCTGAAAAAGTGTGAGCACCCCTGCTCTAGAGCATTGTGCATCCGAGAGAGATAGATTCAGATCTGCCTCCCACTTAGCGAGGAAGGGAGGTCTGTAGCCCAGGGGAGGGGAGATCAGAAGCGAGTAAAAATCGTCTCCTTTTTATTTTTATATATTTTGGGGGCACCAGAAGAAAGGGACTTTATGCTGTGGGGGCAACTGGAGAAGGGCTATATACTGAAGAAGTGGACATCAAGTTGTGGAGGGGGACATTATACTGTGGATGTAACTGGAGGGGGACATTATACTGTGGATGTAACTGGAGGAGGACATTATAATGTGGATGTAACTGGAGGGGGACATTATAATGTGGATGTAACTGGAGGAGGACATTATAATGTGGATGTAGCTGGAGGGGGATATTATAATGTGGATGTAACTGGAGGGGGACATTATAATGTGGATGTAACTGGAGGGAGACATTATAATGTGGATGTAACTGGAGGAGGACATTATAATGTGGATGTAACTGGAGGGGGACATTATACTGTGGATGTAACTGGAGGAGGACATTATAATGTGGATGTAACTGGAGAGGGACATTATACTGTGGATGTAACTGGAGGGGGACATTATAATGTGGATGTAACTGGAGGGGGATATTATAATGTGGATGTAACTGGAGGGGGACATTATAATGTGGATGTAACTGGAGGGGGACATTATAATGTGGATGTAACTGGAGGGGGACATTATAATGTGGATGTAACTGGAGGGGGACATTATAATGTGGATGTAACTGGAGGGGGACATTATAATGTGGATGTAACTGGAGAGGGACATTATAATGTGGATGTAACTGGAGGGGAATATTATAATGTGGATGTAACTGGAGGGGGATATTATAATGTGGATGTAACTGGAGTAGGACATTATAATGTGGATGTAACTGGAGGGGGACATTATAATGTGGATGTAACTGGAGAGGGACATTATAATGTGGATGTAACTGGAGGGGAATATTATAATGTGGATGTAACTGGAGGGGGATATTATAATGTGGATGTAACTGGAGGAGGACATTATAATGTGGATGTAACTGGAGAGGGACATTATAATGTGGATGTAACTGGAGGGGGACATTATACTGTGGATGTAACTGGAGGAGGACATTATAATGTGGATGTAACTGGAGGAGGACATTATAATGTGGATGTAACTGGAGGGGGATATTATAATGTGGATGTAACTGGAGGGGGACATTATAATGTGGATGTAACTGGAGGGGGATATTATAATGTGTGAGCATACTGTTTCATTGATACTATAGGGGTGTTATACTGTGTTGGGGCACAAAGAGACATGGATGAAAATAGGAGGGCCAAAGTGGAAGTGGGTGGGACTGGTGGTAGGGATTATTTTATGTGAATTCAACAATGGCTTTCTCTTTTTCATTTGTGAGCTAAGTTGGAAGGTATGTCATTAGGTGGCATAAATTATAGGCACACTCCATGTCCTAAGTGCAGCATTTCCTTCCCTTTTCTTCTGTTTTGTCTAAAATGATGCTGAATATACAATATAAAAAAAAACAAAAAAACTTTGCAAGTCTTCAGTAGGTGATACCTTTTTTAATGGCTAACTCATAATGATGGCAGAATATGACGTTTCGAAGCTTCCTCTGAGCTCCTTCTTCAGATCTGAAGAAGGAGCTCAGAGGAAGCTTCGAAACGTCATATTCTGTCATCATTATGATCTGAAGAAGGAGCTCAGAGGAAGCTTCGAAACATCATATTCTGTCATCATGATCTGAAGAAGGAGCTCAGAGGAAGCTTCGAAACGTCATATTCTGTCATTATTATGAGTTAGCCATTAAAAAAGGTATCATCTACTGAAGACTTGCATAGTTTTTTTGTTTTTTTTATATTTCATAACCACTGGCTAACACGGTACCAAAACAAACATTTTCCTTTTGCTGAATATACAGAGAGAGTTCTATGCACTTTCGACTAAAACAATGATGCATCAATGCCAAGTCCCTGAAACTTAACAGTGTTAGGCCGGGTTCACACGGAGTTACGTGCCGCGAGATTTGGCACGTAGACGCCGCGTGACCCTTTGCGTGCCGTACACGCTCCCATTCATTTCAATGGGAGCGGGGAGCGTATGCGCCGCGCTAGTTTGCGGCCGTGAATAAATGCACGGCCGCAAACTAGCGCGGCGCATACGCTCCCTGCTCCCATTGAAATGAATGGGAGCGTGTACGGCACGCAAAGGGTCACGCGGCGTCTACGTGCCAAATCTCGCGGCACGTAACTCCGTGTGAACCCGGCCTTAAAGAAATTGAAACTGAAAAAGTTGCAGTTTTTGCAACAGACTGCAGGTGGTGCTGTCTATTTACATGTTTACTAGAAAGCAATGGCGGTGCATGTTAATATAATCAGCAATAATACATTTACTTGCTGTGATTAGAACAAGTAAAAGTAAATAGGGAAAAGGTTATTATTAGACATGCAAACGTGGACTCAATGCCAATATTGGTAATATATATGTAATATTTACGGCTACTTCTGCACTTATAGCTATGCTCCTTTCAATGGCCATTATTGCCAGGAGACTCAGAGCAGAGGTAACAATACAAACTCTGTAAGACCCTCCACTATTAAACATCATGAAACATCATGAATATTACCGATCTCCTCTAGACCCTCTCTAGCTCCAGGAACAGGTGTGACTACAATCCCTACAGTTAAGTCACACGGCTCCAATGCAAAAATAAGTAACCCCACATTGCAGAAACTCTGCGTTTTACCTGCCATGGAAACACAAAGGAAAAAAAAATGCTGAGAATTACAGTACAAGCAAAGTGAATGAGATTCTGGCTAATCCCATTCACACATTGCAAAAGAAAAAACGCAGTGAAAAAGTGTTGCGGAAAAAATCGTAGCAGAAAAGCAATGCAGTTTTTCTCGCAGGGTTTTTCACAGAAAGTCCTCAACGGAATGGGAAATGGCAATAGGAATCAGAAGTAGGAAAATGGCAGAGAATTTCGCATGGTGGGTCAACATGATGGTAAAATTATTACAATAACTTGCCTCGATGTTTTTGAGTCTGCCCCAAGGTAAATAGGACTCTCTTAGAATCAGCAACGCTTCTGGCAATGTCTATTGGTCATGAAAGGCTGACACATGGAGGCGACACTTGTAGCCCATGTCCTGGATACGACGTCTGTGTGTGGGGGCTCTCACTGACTCCAACAGCTGTCCGCTCCGTTCTGTACACAATGCAGGCCTGGAAGCAGAAAGCTCCATCCGTTGTTTAATCACCTGGCGCCTTCACTGCAGCTCAACTCCCACTGACTTTAATAAGTGCCGGTGAAGTGAAGGTGCCGGCTGATATACAGTGGACAGAGCTTTCTGCTTTGACCCCATTTTGTGTATAGGACTGGAGCCAGAAGTGGCTCTGTACAGCCGATCGGCCGAGTATCGGCCCCGTACAAATCAGGTATCTCTGGCCTATCCTGAGCATAAACCATAACAAATTATACCTGGACGATCCGTTTAATATAGCCCCCCTAATGAATGACACTTTAAAGAGGTTGTGCAGTATAATTTTTTTCTTTTTTATACCGTAATTAGTCTGGGAGAGGTGAACCCATCCCTCCCCCCCTCCAAAAAAACAAAACATACTAAACATACTAAACATACTCACCTATCCCCATTGCTCCAATATCCTCCCATCACGGTCCGGTCCTGCAGCTCTGCTGTCTTCTTAAATCTTCACAGGCTGTGACATCCCAGGTCTTCCCATAGTCTGCGGATTGGCCTCAGGGGTCAGGTGGTGTCACAGGTAGTCATGTGCAGAGGGAACTTCAGCTGGAAGAAAACAAGAGAACTGTAGAACCCAACCGCAATGGGAGACATTGGCGACAGGAGAGGAAGTTTAGGGTTTTTTTCACCTGTCCCCCTCCATCTGCTCCCACAGTTTAATGTCCTCTTTAAAGGGGTATTCCCATGTACATAATCATATCTATATTTGTAGATAATTAAAAGTTAAACATTTTTGCAAATATAAATAATAAAAAATTCTGCAGAGTTTTAAAGATTTTCTAGAACTTTCTTAGTGGTGACAGTCTGTTATCTTGATTGGTTGCCAATGGTTACGACCACTAATGCAGAAACTTTCTATGGTCTGGGACTTGTCAGGAACCCAGCTATGATTCTCTTATTGTATGTACATGTATCAGAAGATATCCTGGTCACAATAAAGAAATCATGGCGGATTTTCTGACAAAGCTCCTGCATTCATGGTCGTATCCACTGACAACCGATCAAGACAACAGACTGTGACCACAAGATATTTAGAGAAAATCTTTAAAACTCTGTAAAATGTTTAATTACTTATATTTGCAAAAATGTTTAACTTTTAATTATCTAAGAAAAAATGTCTATGTACCGTGTTAGCCAGTGGATATGAAATGAAAGAAATTTTTTGAGAGAAGTCCTCAGTAGTTGATACCTTTTTTAATGGCTAACTTCAAAAATTTTTGATGACATATCGAGCTTTCGGGACTCTATAGAGGTCACTACCATCCTGATGAAGGGACCTCTATAGAGTCCCGAAAGTTCAATATGTCATCAAAAAATTTTTAAGTTAGCCATTAAAAAAGGTATCAACTACTGAGGACTTCTCTCAAAAAATTTCTTTCAATTTAATTATCTACAAATTTAAAAATAATTATGTACATGGGAATACCCCTTTAAGTGACCCCCCATTTAAGTGCCCCCTTTCATCTGCCCCCGTTAAATGTTCCTCCTTTATCTGCCCTCAGTTTAATGTTCCCCTCCATCTCTGCCCCATCCAGTTTCATGTCTCCCTCCATCTGCCCCCAGTTTCATGTTCCCTCTTCATCTGCCCCAATTTAATGTTCCCCCCATCTCTGCCTCCAGTTTCATGCCCCCACTTTGTCTGTCCATCAGTTTAATATCCTCCTCAATCTGCCCCCCTTCATCTGCCCCTAGTATGTTCGCTCTCAATATGTGCTCAGTTTAACGAAAAAACAAAACAAAACACAGATATTCACCTGTCCTCGCTCCCCTGCAGTCTCAGTTATGGAGCTGTAGGTGTGATGTGAGTGACATCGCACCTTCAGTTCAGAGCTCAGCGGTGAAGCAGGAGTTGCTGACAGCTCCTGTTTCATAAAGCAATATATTCAACTTATCTGCGTCCAGACGCAGTTCAGTTGAAGCCGGTACATACCTCCCACCAGGATGGCGGGAAGTATGCAGATGCTTTGGCAGGGCCCCTGAACATCCCAATCGGGCTCCTGACCAATGAATCTGCATTCGCAAAATGATGACTAATAATCAGGGCTCGGGGCCCAGCAGGGAATTCACTGGTGGACAGTCTGACCCTGAATATGTAGCACTTTGTGTGAGGTCCAGTTTGACAATTTTTGCATTAGTTTGGAAAGCTCATTTCTCACTGTCACCTGTAGAGGGCAATAGTGCATTAAAGAGTAATGAACCTTCACTGCTTTTTATAAGGATCAGGGGATAATCGTACACATCAGGGAGAGTGTGTGCCTATATAGGCGTACGGAGACTTACAAGCCATTCCTGCTCCGCTAGGGATTCTGGGTAAAAAATATGCAAATCTATTCTCCAGGATGTCATTAGGAGAACAGTGCCTCTGTATGCTGCCCTCTAGGGGCAGTCCCCTTAACATAATGCATGACTTAGTTAAAAAGCCTACTGACATGATGCAGAGTTTATTGCCAAATTAGTACTTCTATTCCAAAAGGAATGGTGAGTGGTATGGTGAGAACTGAAGGACAATTCCTTTAACAGGACAAATTACATTTGGTATGAACGCCTGCTCTACAAATGTACCAATCGTATCATCTACTCAGAAAGAAGTTGTGGCTTTTGTCTGAGAATACTACACACTTTTTCCTCCATTCAAATACCTTGTTAAAATCTGTTGTGCCAGGTATGCCAGCCTAAGCTTTTGCATTGCCCAGAGGAGGTATAGACTCATACAGATTTATACTGGAAATTCTAAATAGTGACTAAAGGGTGTAGGGGAGGGTCTATTTTTAGGGGCTCTTCCATATGTCATATAGACATTTCCTAAAATCAATTAAAAGAATTATCCAGGAACAAAACCACTCGTACATAGACTGTGCCTGGTATTGTAACTTCCATTGAGCTATTGTAATACCAGACACAATCCAATAACAAAAGGGAATCTAATTTTTTTTAAAAGCAGACCCCTTTCTTAAATTTGACCTACCAGTTTAAAGGAGTACTCTGCCATAACTAAAACTCATGCCCCTAATCTGCTCTACATGAGAATCATAAAACCCCCCAGGATCATTATTATCTTCATATGACCTAATATGACCTAATGGAAAGGGTTTGCAGACCGTTGACAATCGGTTAACCCATTCTTTTCACCTTCCTTTTTTTTTGCTTTAAATGGTTTTCCTCTTACCTTCCAAGAGCCACTACTTTCTACTGTGCTGTTTTTTGGTTGCAAAAGTAGTTTTTTTCTCGAATGGGTCCATTTAAAGGGAGTATATCACCAGGACTAATGGCAGTATGTTGTAGGGCTGTTTCTACACTTTCCAGAGATGTCTTTCTAATTCTGCCTTGTGGCTCAATGTATGAAAATCTGTATTTTATTCTTATACAAATTAACGGAAAAGAGATCATTTGGAAAGTGTAGATGTAGCCCTACAAGGTACTGTTATTAGTCTGATACCAATTTACCTGGTGACAGACTCTATTTAATGTTCTTTACAATGTGTTGTAAAGATATTCAAATAGTATTTGTGTGAACAGAATGGAAACACAATTACACCATTGTTATGCAGATTTCGTTTTTAAGACAGTGACTTTCTATTATATATATTGCAATGTATTGCATTTGTGATTAGACCCCTGAGGTTCTAGATCCCTAGGGGGTCTAAAAGAGACAAAACAAGGTAAAAAACAAAACAAAACAAATTTTCTTTAAAAATTAAAAAAAATACAAAAGAAAGTGCTCAAATCACTCCCTTTTCCCTAGACTACATATAAAAGTACATAACACACACACACACTTTAGGTATTGCCGATAACTGAAAATTTCTGTGCTGATAAGGGGCTAGTAACTCCTCTCTAAAATACAGTGCTGTACTGCATATCTCTAAATTACACGTATAGACTCGGTTTATCTGTAATAAATTTATGCTTATTCATCTTCAGTTCTAATTTCTTCTTTTTTTTTAGTTACATTTTGTGGATTACTAGTTTTGCAGAGGTACCGGTTGTTCTCTTTTCAGTATACTTGCCAACATTTGCGAGGCAGGGTTTGGGAGAATAGCAAGGGCAAAATGTTCTGAAAATTTACGCCTGCTATGAGTGTGGCCATGCTCCTTCTGGACATCACCACACCCCATATGGATATGAACATTAGCCTTGTGATGTGAGCAGGGGTGTAGATATAGAGGGTGCCATTTGTAGCACTCACTAATGGGCCCTGAAGCCTCAGGGGGCCAATATCCTCTCAAAAATGTATGAAAACACCAGTATTATAGGTAGTAGGTAGTAAATGGAGGCCCTGTTATATATTTTGCATTGAAACCCAGGTGCTTCAAGTTACACTTCTGGGTTTGACTATAAATTATACTGGCCACTGCCCTTCTTATGATTTGACTGGCACATTAAGTGCCCAAGTCACATATAAAATGTTGGGTCATCTCTCTTTTTGGGAACCTTGAGGGAGTTGACAAGTATGCCTTTGATGTAAATGACCACCCGGTAGAAGCCATTGATATGGATCCCTATATGATACAGGAGTCCTTTGGCAATTAGCTTATTCCAAAATGTCCTTCCACTAGGACCCCCGGCTATCAGCTGTACCCTGTGGGAAAACCTAACAGAAATTTTTTTTTTTTTTGCTTAAAGAGGACCTTTCACCATATCTGGGCACAGGCAGTGTTATATACTGTCAGAAAGCTGACAGTGCGCTGAATTCAGCGCACTGTCGGCTTTCCCGATCTGTGCCCGGTGTAAAGCGCTATCGGTCCCGGTACCGTAGCGCTTTACAGTCAGAAGGGCGTTTCTGACCATTAGCCAGAGACGTCCTTCTGCCTCGCGGCGCCAATCGCGCTGTGCTGTGGAGCGGGGAGGAACGCCCCCTCCCTCCCTGATAATACTCGTCTATGGACGAGCTGTGTGAGCAGAGGGAGGGGGAGTTCCTCCCCGCTCCACAGCACAGCGCGATTGGCGCCGCGAGGCAGAAGGACGTCTCTGGCTAATGGTCAGAAACGCCCTTCTGACCATAGAAGAGCTACGGTACCGGGACGTAAGCTCTTCACACCGGGCACAGATCGGGAAAGCCGACAGTGTGCTGAATTCAGCGCACTGTCAGCTTTCCGGCAGTATATAGAACTGCATGTGCCCAGATATGGTGAAAGGTCCTCTTTAAACGGGTTTTATTAAAGATTTTTCAATAAAATACAAAACAAGCAGAAAGAAAATAAGTCGAGCATCAATGAAAGAGCATATAAATCAGCAGGCTGGGAGGCCAAAAAGACCCCCCTCCGCATAAACCAAATACAGCTCAACGAGGAGAAGAAGAGGGAATAAGGAGGGGACAAGAAGCGAACAAACAAACACAAGACAGAGACGGAGAGACCACAAACAGGACCAGAGCGGGAAGCGGAGGAAAGGAAAAGCAAGAAAGAAAGGGGGAAGAAAACAGACGGCCACGCTACACTCAAGCAAAGGCAGTAGAGAAGGCAGATGATTCCTGGAACAAAACCCAGGGACGCCATCGAAGTTCAAACTTGGAATAAGCGGGAGAGTCCTCCACCACCAAGGTCTCCATCCGCTGTATAAGAAGGAACTCCTGGAGGAACTCAAGCAGGGAGGGTGGAGTGGAGCTCCGCCAGCGTCTTGGAATAACAGCCCTGGCGGCCGTGAGAAAGTGCCCCAGGAGGTCCTTCTTAATCGCCGACAGCTTGCCAGGGATGACCGACAGAAGCGCCAGCTGAGGAGAAACAGTCACAGAGCGCCCACTGACCGTGGAATACAATGAAAACACCACGTCCCAGAAAGGCCGCAGAACGTCACAATCCCACCAAATATGCAGCATAGTACCCCTAGCGGAGCCACAGCGCCAACATAAGTCTGAAACTGCAGGAAAAATCCTATGAAGAAGCACTGGACACCTATACCACCGGGACAGGATCTTAAAATTTCTCTCCTGAGCGCTACACGGGAGGGCCATCTTGTGAGAAAGCAGGAAGGACCTGTCCCAATCCGCAGATGACAGACTTACAGAAAGATCGGAATTACAGGCAGCGACATAGGGGGGGAGTTCCGCAGTGACATCCGAAAGGAGAACATCATACAACAGCGAAAGAGCACGAGGGGGGAGGTCCGTCGCCCAATATAGGATTCTAAAGCTAAGGCCGGAGGAGAGAGGTGAGAAGTGAGCGAGAACTGCTTCAAAAAGGATTGAAGTTGGGCGTACTCCAACCACGAGAGGCGCAAGTCAGGGTAAGAGCTACAGAACTGGGCAAAAGGAAGGAGCGGGGAATCACCCGCCACCTCCTGAAGACGAGTGCAATTCTCTCTTTCCCAACAGAGGAACCGATCCACTGAGCACCCAGGGGGGAACATAAGATTTTCGAAGAGGGGAGTCAAAGGGCCCGGGACACGGGCCAAGCGGACAGAAGAGCAAACCAGATCCCACACCTTCAGGAAGTGCGAAGGGAGAACGTAAAGGCCAGGGGATTTGGGATGAAAGTGCGGTGGAATCCATGGCCAAGAGGAGAGCGAGGATGATATCAAGTCAAATTCGATGGACACCCACAGCTTATCATGGCGACGGAATTGCCAGCTAACAGAAAATTATTACTTTATCTGCAGCATCCAGAACAGAGGAAATTAAAGGGGTTGTACGAGGGGTTATTCTATTAATTCAGGGCAACCCCTTTAATTCCAATAACAACATCACATCCCTCATACCTGGGAAATAATATTTGTCCAGACGTTTTATTGCATATAAACCATGCAGAAAATATTTGTCGGGATGAATGTGAAGATACTTTACTATTTGCCAACTGATTTATTTCGCCTCAAATTTCAAGAAAAGTGGGTAAAGCATTATAGAAATCCTGTCACACTTTAACCCAACTAATCCCATTGCCCTGTCTTTGAGTTCACCTGATGGCTCCTTGGATAAATAATGAACTAGCTGAAAATATATAACAGAAGGTTTGCTGAGTGATAACATTTGCAGCGTCTTTTAACCATTATCCCTCCTTAAGCTGGTTGTGACGTGTTGCTGTTTGTCTTAGAAATGTGGATTGTAAAACTTTAGTTGTTAAGACCAAGGTAGTTCTTCAAAGGATACATGTGAGGAATCAATACTCCTTCTAACAAATAGAGGCGGCTGGGTTTAACTGAGCACTCTCACGGCTATATAATGTCACCTACACACAATGGAGGCCGTCTTCTTATGATATAAGCTTATCGTATACACCCTAACCTGGTGTCTACTAAACAGATCAGATTTGGATAACTGTCAATAAAATTCTAGATGAAAAATCCCATATCTTTATAATGGTTGTATGTGATATTGTACAGTAGCATAGCCCCACTCACTTCAAAGAAGCTAGGCTACAGGCCAATGGACAAGCCGACATGTTTTTCTAACCTTGGATAACCCCACTTATTAAACATGTTGCTGTTTTGGGGAAGTTTGGTGACAATCAGTATGACTGCCAATAAATCTCACATGGGGCCAAGTATCCTACATTCAGCAGGAACATCTCAAAGGGGCAACACTATTATAGAAGTTTATGGGGCACTTATATTGTCTGTTGGATCTGTTGTGGGGAACTGCGACCAGCCTTGTCATCTCACCTAGCTCTCTCATGCCTCCGTTATGGGGCACAATGGATGGCCTTATTATGTGGGAACTGTGGCTAGCACTGTTATGGGCATTATGCTTAACACTGAGTATATGAACAAGGGCTGCCTAGAAAATGTACCAAGTATGCCTCACTTTCCCATCTCTAGAAAGCTTTTGCTGTCACCTACCTTTCCTGGAGTACTGAAAAAGTACCTAGTAAAGTAGTAGTATGGGGGGGGGGGGGGAGTTGTACCACTGAATAACTAGATCAATCTGTACAAGTATTGCAAAGCTTCCTTGAGGAAGCTACAATTGCAGACACATCAGTTATCACTGAGGTTTTCCAAAATTAGCTAAAATTATTAGAATTATCGAATAACATTTACAGGAATTCACGTACCAGTTAAATTACATGGAGCAATATTGCAGTTCCAACATAGATGGGGGATAGGACATGCACTGTGCCCTTTCGCTATCAAGACCAGTAGGGCTCCCAGAGAATGGACACTCACAATCATAGTCATAATCATAATTTCTTAAGATGAGAACAACCCTTTAAACAAGGTAACAGAAGAAGATGCCCATATATACTGGTGCCTTTTTATGCCTTATAAAAATATTGACCCTGACCCTGGCAGTGTAATGGTTAAGATGGAGCTGTGTAACACTACTTCAATAAATCTTGTTATTAGGCGAATTAAGGGATTATTCTTACAGAATTCTCTACAACCCAGAAACATAACCCATTGTTCTTGCTGAGTGAGGGGATTTCTGGGTAAGAACCACACGGCTGTGCTTTCCTGCTGCAGACCCCTTTTGGTGAGATGATATCCTCCATGCTATCTCCAGGTACAATAGTATTTCCTTGAAATCAGATTGATTCTTATATTTCATCTAGTGACATTATACCTGGCAGGTAACCCTTGATACAGCAATTTACCTTGGTGAATGTCGGCAATGGAGCTACATGTGTCCTGATGTATTTGAGCGCTTGGATGTTCCTCATTGTTGCATTGCTATAGGTAGCTAAAGTGCACAATGACTGTCTGACAGATGCCAGTGTTGACCATAATTGTTCTCATGGTGCTGCCTTTCTGTCACCCAGTCATCATGTCCGTTTGCTCTGCGGTAGTCTACCACAGTGAGGGACCTTGACTGTGTTTGTAGATTGTGATACATGATGTAGTATTAGTGACCAAATGTATATATGACCATCATGAAGACCACAGTCTTCACTTTTCAAGACTATATCTTAATACGGCTTTGTTGCATTGAATGCTGGGAAGGGACGGCATTCTATACTTCATATTTGTGCCACAATCTTCTTAGTAAATCGTTCGTATTGTGCCTAGAATACAAGTTGGGACTGGTCCAAAAGAGATTTTCCAGTAGGCCTCAGCTGTAGCATAATAATGGGCTTTAGGGGTCCAGAAGAAGACCACCTTATTTGGTCCTGATGTCGGCATTGGCCCTTCACTTCTGTCTGCAGTCATAGTTAAATCCCTGGTACCAGGCATTTGTGGCCACAAGTAAGGGGCCGAAATGAGTCTGTCATTTATTTAGTGTTAGTTTATGGGATCTGATCTGGGGGTCTTTATTTGTTTAGGGGATCTGATCTTGAATCTGCACTTATTTAGGATTTTTGGTGTTGGGTCTGTATTTATTTCTGGTGCCTGGTCTTAGATCTGTATTGGTTTAGAGAGGTTTGAGGTCTATATATAAGGAGTCTGATCTGGGTCTGTATCTGCTTTAATTTCTGGAGTTTATATTCATGATAGAGTGTAATGTAAGTTATCATATGTATCACTTGGGATTCAATAGACTTATGGGGAAAAAACTGTCACTTCCTGAAATATCTATGGTGTCATTTCATAAAAGCTAGTAAATATGTCACAATCTTTCCTGTATATTAGTGTTCTCCAAACAGTAGCTCTCCAGTTGTTCTGGCATGCTGGGAGTTGTAGTGACACAACAGTTAGAGATTTGAGACCAATGCTTATGGAAGAAGCAAGGTGAACAGGTCCTTGTCTATAGGAAAAGTGAATGTCTAGATTATTTCTCAGGGTTCGGGGCTTCAGATCCAACATTTCACATGGTGACTAATTTACTATTATGACAGCTCCATACATAGTTTTCTCTTTTATTACTGCAATCTAAACACCTATAAATGGGCAGTACCTGGAGGTCTACAGAGGGCATTTCTGTACTGGCAAGAGAAATATTTGTAGCTAGTAAAACATTTATATGTGGATTTAGTTTTATGGATATTATCTGTACACAGGAGTGTAGAACAAATGGTCCATTGCCATTAAAAAATACCAGCTTATAAGTGAAATAGTGCACCATGATGACATCATCATTATTAATAAGTACATTCACTCCACTAGTCAGTGACATCACAGGAAAACTAGTGGGTAACACATTCTATGTCACAAATGTTAGTGAAATATATAGCAATAACACCGTTTCTCTGCCGATATAAGAACTCACACTCTTATATGATTATGGAGGCAGTCAATGGTTATCACACCCTAGAAATCACATTAATTCCTTGTATGACACATGTAGTGTTTAACATACCTCTGCTATACTACAGAGAAGTGGCCCCATGTAGGGCAATATTGCTTTTGCCATGGGTAGCAGTGTCATAGTAATAGGTGAAATCATAGAACTACAACCTCACTGAGAGGTCTGCAAATATCTAAATTTTTTGCCTATGTATGCTTATATAGGAATTCAGACATATTATTTTATCAACTTATTTCTCTAGTGTTATCACTTACTGGTTCTAGCAGGGCTCACAATCTAAACTCCCTATCAGTATATTTTCAGGGTGCAGGAGGAAGTACCTGGAGGAATTCCATACTTACACATAGGGTATGTTCAACAGAGTTTTTTGCAAGATGAAAAAAGAAGCAACATGCCCTATCTTGCCGCAGATTCCGCGGCTGAGTCAGCTTCGGCATCCGCAGCTCGAGACACGCTCCTGTTTAGGCTCATTCATTTGATGGAATGCGTATGCACTGCATCGGCATCTTGTCGTGGCTACCTATGCCAAAAAAACACACGGTGGAAAACTAGCCCTTAAAGTTTCATATAACCTGCTTAAAGGGGCTCTATCAGCAAAATTATGCTAATAGAGCCCCACATATGCGTGAATAGCCTTTAAAAAGGCTATTCAGGCACCGTAAATGTTACATTAAATCCCGGTCCCGTTTTTAAATAAAAGTATTAAAACATATATGCAAAACTTACCTATCGTGCACCATCAAGCGATAAACCAATTTGGGTAAAACCAAAAAAAATTAAATAGAAAACTGCGCTGAACCAATATCAGTAAAAAACACAAATTTTTATTGAAGACACTTGGTAAAAACACACACGACGCTGATATGCCAGCGTTTTGGGGTAACCACCCCCTTTGTCAAGTGATACAAGGTATTGAACAAAGTTGAACCTGTGGTCCAATGATAGGCAGGTCTGCAGTGCTCAATCCTGTGTCTGTCAATATTGATGACACTCCGACATATGGAGGTATCTTATACTGTGAAAGCCCGCAAACTAAAGGTGCACGTGTTTCACCCGGTCCATTTTTTTAAAAAGTAAAAAGTTGCAGGTTGCTTAGATTATAAGCTTTCTGGGCTCGTCTTTTATTAGGTAATGGGGTAAAATTAAAGAATATATTTTATGTTTAATAAGTAATAAGTATTTCGGGGTGGTTACCCCGAAACGCTGGCATATCAGCGTCGTGTGTGTTTTTACCAAGTGTCTTCAATAAAAATTTGTGTTTTTTACTGATATTGGTTCAGCGCAGTTTTCTATTTAATTTTTTTGGGTTTTACCCAAATTGGTTTATCGCTTGATTTTTGCCGCTCCCCTGCTCTAGGGGGCGTTAATAGAACTGCTGCTCAGAGGAACCCTTTTTTTGTATATCTAGCTGTGGTATATCCACTTTAATTACAGATCAGCTCAGTGCACCCTATTTTTTATATCTATCGTGCACCATGGGCAGGGATAAATGATGCAATGTCAGCTTCGGGCACGCCTGCCTCTTCTGTCTTCTTGGAGTAACGCCCTCTGGTTCCTTGTCTTCCGGCTTCTTGTCTTTAAATCCCACGCCTGCGTAGTAGCGCTTCCCTCCGAAGCGCTACTGCGCAGGCTCACTCACGAACTGCCATTAAGTAAAATGGCGAGTGAGCCTGCACAATAGCGCTCCGGAGGGAAGCGCTACTACGCAGGCGCGGGATTTAAAGAGAAGAAGCCGGAAGACACGGAAACAGAGGGCGTTACTCCAAGAAGACAGAAGAGGCAGGCGTGCCTGAAGCTGACATCGCATTGTTTATCCCTGCCCATGGTGCACGATAGGTAAGTTTTGCATATATGTTTTAATACTTTTATTTAAAAACGGGACCGGGATTTAATGTAACATTTACGGTGCCTGAATAGCCTTTTTAAAGGCTATTCACACATATGTGGGGCTCTATTAGCATAATTTTGCTGATAGAGCCCCTTTAATCATACAGTTGAGTAATACAATTTTATCTACCTGATGCTGCCACTAGAGGGAGCTGATTACATATGGATTTGATTGATTGTACTCTGTAAGGACTGAGTTTCCCCTAGCGGTGACTGTAGGCAAAAGATCTAGTTATTTAACAGGAGACAGAGGAGACAATTAAGTGCTGGGCACCATCTTACCCCAGACCCTATGGTTGCTGCCTGCTCTGCCTTTATGGTAGGTACCCCATTGTAGAAAACTTGTAAATTCTGCTTTCCTCACCCATGTACAGCGCTTAACAGCTCTTGGTTTATGAGTTTGTATACAGGACCAAAAGTAAGGAAGTAAACATAAATGACCATTTGAAGACCTCAAACTAACTTACTCTATGATTATTTGATACTACATAGCAAAGCACCATGTAGGTTGTATATAGACCTACAGTATTGAATAGAATGTTGGAATTACAGTATTGACTGACACTCGAATCCAGTTAACACTTGCATTTTTAAAATCTGAAATACTCACTAATCAATGGATATTTACATGCGAGTATAGAAAATAAGATAAACCAACACCATGTATTAAGATTTAAAGTGGCGGATCTGTTGTGATCTAGTAACCTCTTCTGCCAACAAAAGACAATGGGAGATGCATCATCAGATAGGACAGTTCATCTTCTAATACAACCATATTACAAGCAAAGAAGTGCTTGGATTTTTAACGTATCCCTCTAACAATGTACCAGTCATAGACGGCATTATAACACTGATGTTAGCTCATATACCGCTACATAGCTGCAACTAAAGCATTCCCCATAATTGTGCCTCAAAAGAAACACGTGGATTGTGAATTATAGGGAATGCCAGTATTTTTACATTTATTTATTGAAAGTCTGTTTTTATTTTCTGATTGTAGAATTTGTATTCTATTTTCTGTACATGATTATGGGGCGGACATCTTGCCTGAGCTTCTTCTCTGTACTGTAAACAGCACTTAGTGATATGCTTTATATCATAGTAATGGCCATAGGCAGCGATAGTCTGGAGCATTACAATCTATGGGAGAGTTTTCTAGCTCTGTACAGAGTAAGTAGATAGAAGGTGACGTCATCTATTGTCAGCAGTGGATGCAATGATGGCTCACTATGTGTGATATCTGTAGCGATTATGTCAGTCTTCTTTGTGATGTCACTGCTGAAATAAAAACCATCACAGAATTAGCAAGCAGAAAAAAATGCCGCAGAAAAAAACACAGTGTTTTACAGTCGCAGCAAAGTGGACTGAATTCTGGCAAATCCCATCCCCACTTTGCGATAAAAAGCGGTTTTGGAAATCGCAGCATATCAATTACACCGACTGAAACACCGGCATTTTCCCTATAGGTATAATCGAATCATCATCAACATTGTCGTGAAGGCTGCTATCGGCTGATAGTGGCATGGAAAATTAAAAAATAAAATCATAAAAATTCTTCAAAAATATTTTTCTAAAAACAACTTGGTTTAAAAAAACAGGGTGTTTTTTTGGTGACACATTTTCTTTAACCACAGATATCCCCGGCCACTAAACCCCATAAAACAACCAAAAAAACCGTTACCGCTTTATATTTAGGGAACCGTCTTTGTAGTTCATTTTTCTAATCTCCTCTCAACTTCTCATGTTTGTTGAGCTGATTTTGCAAAAATTGTGTTGACTTTGCAATGATTCAACAAACCACCTGACTTTTTGAAGCTGATCCTGAGGTAAACAGACCGTTCTGCCAGTGTCCGAGGGCCTTGCCATGACCCATAGTAAACCAGGTTGGTTAATTTTTCACCCCCCAACTGCGCACTATAACTAATCATCTTAGTAGCACCACCATTAATAATTATAAGAAACATTTTCATCTTCTAGTCTGATAGTTCTAAGGGTGACCGGCTAAGAAGTTACCCAGGACCTTCATTTAATATGTTGTCTCCAGAGCAATACTTGCCAACTTTTGAGATGTGGCATCAGGAAGATTTTAGGAGGCAAAATGCACTGTGCAAAATCTTTCACCATGTGCCTCACCCATAAACTCTATATAGGCCACACTCCAAACCTAAGTTATTTGGTAGTGCATATGACACATTTTATTACACCCCCAAAACAAATGCAGTATTAGCATAGGCACCCTAAATGTATGAAGACCCCTTTAACAAAGACATACCACAGACCAGAATCCTTATATACCCCACACTCTGTGGGGATTCATCTCTCCCCATTCTTTCAACTTTCAAGATTTGATAAGTGTGATACATTGTGAGAGCTATGGATATGCTAAATATTACTAGAGCACCATATGGTGGTATTATGTGGGTTGTACATAAGGCCCAGTTCACATGGGACAAGATGGGACAGATTTTGATGCGGAATCCAAGTCATAATCCGCCCAATCGTGGTCTATGTAGACACAAAAAAAACAAAAAAAAAACATCTGTCCTTTCTACAGGCAGTGTCCACCTCGCGACAGCACCCTCCGGGCTAGGCCCATTCATTTTGGCCTAATCCGGAGCAGAAAGCCGTGACAGGATGCCGTACACTGCATCGGCATCCCATCGCGGCAGCCGCGATGGAATATGCACATGCGTAATTGCTTGTGAACTAGCCCTAATAGGTCCTAAGTGTTCCTAAGATTGCATACACCACAGGCAGGGGCGTATCTATAGGGAGTGAACACATCAACATTTACCACTATTCTAAATGGCACAAGGTAAGTAGGGGTCCGCTTACACTGGGGTGTAGGGGCTTCAAGCTGCACCTCTGACCACAGAGTTTGTATTCTGTCTCCATGGTGACACATCTATCTCTATGGAGCTGTATACTTTATCTTTTTGTACGCGGCCTGTTTTTTTTGCATCTCTCTATCTATATACATATACACCAGCGAATGTGTTATTCTACCTATTAGATTTGCTTGCTTTAATTGGACTGTGAGATTTTATGTGTCTAAACCTGCTGTTTCTTGACATTATTTCCTCTTACTATACTGGAAAAATATGACCGTGCTAACAGGGGATGTTGGGGCTTGTCTATGGTAAACTTTATGGCATTTTATTACTCTACACTATATTAATATCGTGTCATAACCAATAAAATGATGGTTTATCTTTATTGCCCAAGAGGCAGTGCAAAACAGAATGTGATGTGCAATGTGTAACTACTTTATCTGCTCCTCTGTGTATATCAATTCCCAGAAATAACACGCATAGTAATTAGTTGTATTAATTAACCCCGTCTATACTGAAGCAGGGGAAAGGTCAAATCTTAAAGACAAAGTTTGTACTGTTTAAAGGGAGTCTACCCCCTTCCAAAACAAATTCAACTGCCACCACCTCATTACAGAGCACATTACAGTGATATACATTTCACCTTTGTCAGGTATGTCGCTTGTGTAGATTTGGAAGAAAACAACTTTGAAGTGATATGCAGATAAGGCAATCGGTGCACTGGGGTGGGCCTTCGACATTGAGAGCACTGCTGCTGAAGTAGGATGGGTGATGGGGAGATCTGCCGCTGAGTGGTCTGGGCAGGAGATAGTGGGGGTTTGAGTGGTAAGAGCAGTGCTTCAGGGAGTTGAAGACCCATCCCCAGTGCACCAACTGCAGAAGTTGTTTTTCTCCAGGACACTGCAGTTGCTTTCATCCTTGTCCAATGTAATAGTTTCCGGGCACCATAGGATGCCAGATAAGCTGATTGGTGTGGGGTCCTGGTGTAATGCTGACCTATCCTGACTAAGCAAACCAGGGTGGGAGACCCCTCTATTCCTAGGACATTAATATGTCCTGATAGTGGCAAAACATAGGTATCCTAACAGACAGTGGACCCACTTTAAAACTACATGCAAATGTTACCTGACAGTCGTTTGCAAGTTCCTAAAGTGCTGACAACAGATTTTTTGCAGTACTAGCTCCCTGCCGAGCCCATGTCTCTGGTTGTTTCTGTCCTGGGGTCCTGTCAGTAGCCTTGCACTAGGGCAATCTTAGCATTGTGAGCTGATGGTATGTACTCACACAGCAGCAGACCTCATGCATCCACAAGATGATGGAGTATGATGGAGAAGACGAGGCCAGTGGTGACCCTAGCCTTTCTGCTGCCTGAGGCGGATGACAGAAAGGCTATCCACCCCCCCACCCCGCTGCACTGAATACCGGGCAGGGCGGGGCTGCTAGCAGTAACATTACAGTGGTACAGTAGTGCGCAACATTTTGTGGTGACTTACCAGAGACGTCCCTGACTAATCGCTCACATTTCCCGTCTCTTCCCTCTGGACCGCCATGGCCACTTCTTCCAGCATGCGATTTGTCTCTGTAAAGTTTGCAACACAGACATCTTTGACTCCTCACTTCTCCAGGCACCTGACCCATTTTGTCCTCCCCTACACAAAGCCCCTTAGAGAGGACCTTTCATGAGTTGTCGGCTTTCCCGTTCTGTGCCCCCAGTGAAGTTTCGGTACCGGGACCAATAGCTCTTCACTGGGGTCACAGAATGGGAAAGCCGACAGTGTGCTGAATTTAGTGCACTGTTGGCTTTCCAGCAGTGTATATAACCGCATGTGCCCCAACTCATGAAAGGTCCTCTTTAAATCGTGCCCCATATTAATAATGCCCCTAACATAATAATGCCCCTATATAATCCCCCCCCCCCCCTTGTATTAATGATATGCAGTATTTATATAATGGCTATTAGGAACATTATTAATACAAGGGGGGAGGGTTGGAGTGCTGGGGGGGGGGGTGCTGGGGAGGGGGACTTTTGAATGTCTGTCTGGCCCTCCCTTGGGCTTGAGGACTGTTTTTTTTTTCCACCCACTTGCAATTTTTGCACTTGGGGGTTAACAGGAGCACTACATCTGTAGTGCTCCTATTAACCCCCAAGTGCAAGAATTGCAAGTGGGTGGAAAAAAAAAACAGTCCTCAAGGGCCAGACAGACATTCAAAGCCCCCTCCCCGAGCTCCCCCCAACACTCCACCCCCCCACCCCCATCATTATCATCATCAATCTCGTATTTATCACATATATCACTTTTATCTCTGTGCTTTTTTTCAGCAGCAGCGTACTTACTGCTGTCTGATCTTCAGCCTGCGCAGCGGTCTTGTGAGTCCGCGTAGGAGCGCAGGCACACGTTGGGTGCGGGTCTAATTACGTGGCCACGTCACCCGGCGTGTGGGGAGGAGAGGGAGGAGGGGGCGGCGTTAGCAGGCAGGCAGATGACCTGCTCTCTGCTAGGGATGAGGGGCGGCCACTCGAGCAGTGCTGCTGCTAATAGGTGAGAGCATCCACAGGCCCGCCTCAAGCCAACGCTCGCTTCCCCTGCCAGGCTGCCGTAACGCTAAGCCAGTCCAGGACAGTTCGCACACAGCTTGTCCTGGACAGGCTTAGGTCAGTAAAAAGGCTGCCCCCCCCCGCAGTCGCCTCATTAGAGGTGCGGCGCTGGAAGGGGCCCACAGAGTAAAGATCCTGGCTGGCCTGATGTCATCTCAGCTACCCAATGTATGATAATAAATTGGGCAGTTTTATACTGACACATAGCCTAGTTGAGATGCTGTATGAAGAGTATCTGTAGGAGTACAATGAGTGTACTGTGCCATGCCAGGGTGATCTGGGGGCCTATTGGGGGATTCACCTGCGGGCGAGTCCAAGCCTGTACCCTATTGAAAATAGGAAAACTGTAATACAACAGCACCATCTAGGTGTCAATAATGAAGAAATGATTTATACACCAAAAATACAATGTAGGGCTCGTTCACATCTGCGTTCTCCTGTCCGTAGTGCAGTTTTCCGTTTCCTGCATAAAACAGAGCAGGATACGGAAACCTGCAGGAGGCTTTCTCACCCATTCATTTGAATGGGTGAGAAAGCTGTCCGGCTGTGAGCGGCGGTAAGCGTTTTAGGCTCTCCGCCGCAAAACCGGGTTTTAGAATCCGGACACAGAGTCGGACATGCAGTACTCTGTGTCCGGATAAAAAAAATCCGGTTTCGCGGCGGAGAGCCTAAAACGCTCACCGCCGCTCACGGCCGGACCCGGTCTATGGTTTCCGTCTTCTGGCATGCAGAAGACGGAAACCATAGAACGGAGACCCTGAACGCAGGTGTGAACCTAGCGGTAGCCAAAGCAGTTTTGCTATTGGGAAGCGTTTAGTTGCCAGTGTGAGGACCATAGCTGACTTACTATACCTGGCTCATGTATTCTGAAGCTGTGATCTAATGATATGGAATTCATGCATATTATGGGGCATAGTTATAAGGAGTGACAATGTAGCAGTTGCACCCAGGATCTTATAAAAACACCCAAAGGCCCTTTTGAGGAGTATTATAAATAGCACATAGTAGGTGCGGGGCCCTGTTACAGGTTTTGCATTGGGGCTCTGGTGCTTTAAGCTATGCCGCTGTTTGCATACATGGCTACTCCCTTCATTTATGGGCCTTGCAGTTTTTTTTAAGATAAAGGCCCTCTAAATCAGATCAATAACTCTTAATTTGGCTTTTAGACAGGGTGAAATGAGGTTTAATATAGATTCTGGAAAACATTGCACAAACGCTCTCTCCCCTGATTTCCCTGATAAGGGCCGAGGGCCGTACCTGTCACAGGTTCCAACTCAGCACTTTAACAAATATAGAGGATTCTACATGGTGTTTACACACAGCCATGCAAGGATTTCATCATGGTAAATTATCACCATCACCACAATATGAGCTGCATAGAAATCTATTATTACATTTCGGTGGCTTTATGTTATGTAGGAAAAGTCTGACTTGTTAGCGAAAGCATCTACGTCATGTGATAGATAGATAGATAGATAGATAGATAGATAGATAGATAGATAGATAGATAATAAGATAGAATAATAAATAGACAAATATACAGATATGAGATGTTAGATAGCTAACTATATAGTTATACAGATTAAAACAGATAAATTGATAAGTAATACAACCTCAGAGAATGTTGTAGCACCTCACCATATATAGTGAAAATAAGTGAACTGGATGTTGCTAAATATGGCTGAATAAACACACCTATTTCACTATATCTCCTGGGGTTCTGCCACATTCTATACTTTTTAAAGTAAAATTTAAGATTTACAGTTTTTCTTGGACACTTAAGGCCGGGGCCCCATGGTGTGAAAATGCAGCGTTATGGCAACGACTGAAAAGCTGCATTTTGCAGTATCTACAAAGTGGAAAAGATTCTGGCTACTTTTTTTTTAATTCGCTGGTTTTTGAATATTGCGTCACGTCAATTATATCTACGGAAACACTGGTGTATTCTGTATAAGTATAATAGAGACAGAAAGTGCGCACAGGAAAACTCTGCAGACTTTCTGTGAAAAACACTGCGAAAAAAACCAATGCGTTTCCACTGCGGTCTTTTCCGCAGCGCCTTTTTTTTTTTTTTGCTGAGGCTCACTAAGTGATGCCTTAGCCTTAACTATTTATCTGGTGGTCATGTTAGTTGAATCCTAATGATGAAAAGTGGATAGCTTCATGAAACATAAATCCAGTATGCTATCAGATAACTCACCTGCTTCCCAGACAGTAAATCCTAAGGCTGACCCTTTTAAAAACAGAGTGCGGTCCCCCATTGCTGCTGGCAGGGATCTCTCATGTTCTCCTGCCACATCCAGTATCCAAACTAAGAACAGTACAAACTTCAAAAAAGAATAAATAGCTAGTTACTTGGAATGGAGTTTGGTCAGTGGTCGGAGATCCATATTCTACAGCGTGCAGGACTTTGTCCACAAACTGGAATTTGTAATTTCATTAGGACAATAGGTAAAGTGCTGCGGCTTTAAGAAACAGCTGAACTGCTCTTTTCACTTTTTTCCTGACTTTTGATCCTTATAGTGAAGATGGAGACTGATGCAAGGTAAAAGCTTGAAGAGCTAGAGGATTAGGTGAGCTATTTGCAGAGCAGCAGTGCTGACTTTGTCATCCCAAAGAAGCCCATTCTCATTAGATGATATGATTTTACATAGGACTGCATGTGATTTTTTTTTATAGAACCCATTTATATCAAAGCAGTCAACAGATCACTGCATATTTAGCTTCTAAAACCCCCACTTATAGTATGACATGGCAGCCATGAAGTGTGAGAGTGAGAGCTGCTCTTCATTACTGACTAACCTCTGGGCAATAGAGAGAGAGTTCCTAAATGTAGTTTACCACCCTGTATGATGTCCAAGTGCCTTAAGAAGATATATAGAAGGGCACTGCCATGATGAGATAGCCTCAAACCAAAGGACCTTTACAAATAGAGCTGGAATCTCATTGGATGCAATTGATAAAACTTCCTCATGGAATCTACTGTAGACAACCCCTTTTTGTTAAAAAGGTCACCTAACAATAACCCCTTAATTCTCTTCACTGTACTATTACATTGCACTGAGTAGTAAATGTTCAGTGCCATAATCATTGCCAGGTGCCAATTGTATTATCCAGCCAGCACCCAGCTCTCCCTGATGGAGTCAAAGATAACTCTGGTTTCAGCAAATTAACTCCTTAGATGGCTTGTTCAATATCGATAAAGACATTTAAGTGGTTAGACTCAATTGACAAAATTGTAGATTGCTGAGGTGTTGCAATGCTAGTCAGAGGCCTAACATCAGATGCCAGACTGCCATGTACAGATGGATACTACAGTACAGACGTGTTGCGTAAAAACAGTTTAGAGCTAACCAGGGCCACACCTCTAATGAGGTGAGGGGTGCCGGCCGCCTCAGGAGGCAGTTTTGGAGGTGGTGGCAGCTGTGGCAATTTCACATTTATGTAGTTTCTTTTTTCTAAAGTAGCTCAAGACAGGGCCGCTCTGAAAACAAACCGAGCGGCCCTGTCCTGGGCTGGTTTAGACCTCTGCGTCTCACAGTATAATAATAGTTCATAGGTGGGCCACTATGGAGCATAATAGAGTTGGGTGGGCAAATGTGGGACATAATAGAGGTTGCAGGGTCCACTGAGGCCCCTGCAACCTCTAATATGCCCCACAGCAGCCCACGGCAACTTCTGTTATGTCCCACAGCAGCCCCCTGCAACCTCCATTTGGCACCACAGTCTATTGTGCCACTTTGGGGCATAATATACACTCACCCGCCACTTTATTAGGTACACCATGCTAATAACGGGTTGAACCCCCTTTTGCCTTCAGAACTGCATCAATTCTTCGTGGCATAGATTCAACAAGGTGCTGGAAGCATTCCTCAGAGATTTTGGTCCATATTGACATGATGGCATCACACAGTTGCCGCAGATTTGTCGGCTGCACATCCATGATGCGAATCTCCCGTTCCACCACATCCCAAAGATGCTCTATTGGATTGAGATCTGGTGACTGTGGAGGCCATTGGAGTACAGTGAACTCATTGTCATGTTCAAAAAAACAGTCTGAGATGATTCCAGCTTTATGACATGGCGCATTATCCTGCTGAAAGTAGCCATCAGATGTTGGGTACATTGTGGTCATAAAGGGATGGACATGGTCAGCAACAATAAATACTCAGGTAGGCTTTGGCGTTGCAACGATGCTCAATTGGTACCAAGGGGCCCAAAGAGTGCCAAGAAAATATTCCCCACACCATGACACCACCACCACCAGCCTGAACCGTTGATACAAGGCAGGATGGATCCATGCTTTCATGTTGTTGACGCCAAATTCTGACCCTACCATCCGAATGTCGCAGCAGAAATCGAGACTCATCAGACCAGGCAACGTTTTTCCAATCTTCAATTGTCCAATTTCGATGAGCTTGTGCAAATTGTAGCCTCAGTTTCCTGTTCTTAGCTGAAAGGAGTGGCACCCGGTGTGGTCTTCTGCTGCTGTAGCCCATCTGCCTCAAAGTTCGACGTACTGTGCGTTCAGAGATGCTCTTCTGGCTACCTTGGTTGTAACGGGTGGCTATTTGAGTCACTGTTGCCTTTCTATCAGCTCGAACCAGTCTGGCCATTCTCCTCTGACCTCTGGCATCAACAACGCATTTCCGCCCACAGAACTGCCGCTCACTGGATGTTTTTTCTTTTTCGGACCATTCTCTGTAAACCCTAGAGATGGTTGTGCATGAAAATCCCAGTAGATCAGCAGTTTCTGAAATACTCAGACCAGCCCTTCTGGCACCAACAACCATGCCACGTTCAAAGGCACTCAAATCACCTTTCTTCCCCATACTGATGCTCGGTTTGAACTGCAGGAGATTGTCTTGACCATGTCTACATGCCTAAATGCACTGAGTTGCCGCCATGTGATTGGCTGATTAGAAATTAAGTGTTAACGAGCAGTTGGACAGGTGTATCTAATAAAGTGGCCGGTGAGTGTAGGTTGCAGGGGCCATTGTGGAGCATAATAGAGGTTGCAGGGGCTGCTGTGGAACATATATATGTATGGGGTCGGGTGCGTGGAGAAGTGAGGAGTCAAAGATGTCTGTGTTGTAAACTTTACAGAATCAAGTCACAGCTGGAAGAAGTGAAGTGGTCATGGCGGTCCAAAGGGAAGAGACAGGAAATGTGGGAAGATGTATTCAGTCTGGGAGGGAAGAGGACGTCTTTTGATTGTCTGCCACAGGCAGTGGATAGGCTAGGTTCATCACTGGCTAAGGCCTTACATAGCAGGCCGCAGTGAAAATGCACATAAATGTATCACGATTTTTCCGCAGTGCTTTTCACAGTAAGTCTGTAGAGGTTTCCGCTACGGACTTTCTACTTTGATTACACGTATAAGAAAACCATGGCATTTCCGTAGGTATAATAGACATGATCTGATTTCCAAAACCACATATTTTTCTGTGGGTGGGGTTCACCAGAATCCCATCTACTTTTCAGTGACTGTAAAGTCCCATATCATGTTGCTGATGCTAGATGTTGGGACGTCACTGACAGCGACTTGATATTGCAGACACAGGGCACCCTGGAGGGCAGAACAGGAAGCGAAGGCAGCCGTGAGCAGAAGTGGGGATTGGTAAGCAGGGTCCATTATCTATTACCCTACCCTGGGAGCAATGGTGTAACTAAAGTCTAATGGGCCCGAATTCTTAATACTGGCAGTTACGGACGCTGAAGTGATATTTCAAATACTTGAAAGGGACACAGCTTTATTACCCACAACTGCAGTTATCAAGAATATGGTGAGTAAACAGCGCAGAACCCGGCATGTAAAAAATACTGGGACAGTATTACGTGCTTCACAGTGGCCCCCAAACTGTATTAAGTGCACCACAGTGGCCCACACACAGTAATATGTGCTCCACCGTGACCCCCTCACAGTATTAGGTGTTCCACAGTGGCCCACACACAGTATTATGTGCTCCACAGTGGCCCCCACACAGTATTACATGCTCCACAATGACTCCCACACCGTATTTCGAGCTCCGCAATGGCCCCCACACAGTATTACGTGCTCAGCAGTGGTTCCCACACAGTATTACATGCTCACAGCGCTCCCCCACCTTCCTGAAGCAGTGCTATTATTATACTGTGACCCAGAGTATAATAAGTAGAGGCCCAGGAGAAGTTAATAAAAATAACAAACACTATAATAATAATAATAATACATTTTATTTATATAGCGCCAACATATTCCACAGCACTGTACAATTTGTAGGGTTCAAATACAGAAAAAAAGATACATTACAAAGAAAGTCATTTCACAGAATGGGACTGAGGGCCCTACGAGCAAGAGCTTACAATCTATGAGGTAGAGGGGGTGACACAAGAGGTAGCAGGGGCGGCATTATATACTTACTTGCCTTACCTCTCTGGGGTGTCCTCTTGTGGTCTGTGGCATCCTCTGAGATCTTGCGCTCCAGACTGACTGCTTGCGTGACCTCAGTTACTGGCAGGAAGTGCCCTGGAGCGGATGTTCAGCCCAGGAAAGGTAAGTATAAGGGGCCCAGCCATTTCCAGCTGGCCGCAGGCCCCATATGGGACCCAGTCGCAGTTGCATCCCCTGCTCAGTAGACATCTTACTGTGTGAGGCTTTTGTGAACCAAATGCTGCTTCCTAAAGTCCCGGAGAAAAAGTTAGAGATTCTGTATTCCCCAATAGGTACAATAGGTGATTAAGACATTCCTCACAGGCAAATCTGTAGGTCCTGACAGATACCCGAGCCAGGATGGGCACCCCTGGTTCCCTATCAAATCCTTTCCCAATGCACAAGGGGACTGGCTATGGGCAGTGGCATAACTACTGACATAGCAGCAGAGGCAGCTGCCACAGGGCCCAGGACATTAGGGGCCCAGTGACAGCCGCTACCGCTGCTATCATTATACTCGGGGGTCTTTTCGGACCCCCGAGTGTAATGATTGGCGGACCGGGAGAGGTAAGAAACATAAAAAACACTGTTACTTACCTCTCCACAATCCGGGCCAGGCCTCCTTCCTAGTTGTCTGACGTCACATGAACCCGGCCTGTGTCCCGGGTTATATGACGTCCGACGTCATTGAAGAAGGACGGCAGCGGAGGCCAACAGCATAGGAGCCAGGGGACAGGTAAGAAACAGTAATTGTTTATGCTTTTATTCCCCCAGGTCTCCGATTATTATACTCTGGGGTCTGAAAAGACCTCAGAGTATAATAATTGCTTATGGGTGTCCACAGTGGGACATAATACTGTGTACAGGGGCCACTATGGGGGATAATACTGTGTGCAGAGGCCACTATGGGACATAATACTGTGTGCAGGGGCCACTATGGGATATAATACTGTGTGTAGGGGCCACTATGGGGGATAATACTGTGTGAAGGGGCCACTATGGGGCATAATAGAGCGCGCAGGAATGCGTAGCAGGGGGTCAGTTGAGGTCTTCGGCGTCGGTCGGGGGGGGGGGGGGGGCCGTGTCAACAGGGCCCCGCCATTCCTAGTTACGCCATTGGCTATGGGGTATCCACTATTGCCACTTTTATTTATTGAAACCTTCGTTTCAGCTGCTGGAGCAAGGTAAGAGTCTTAAACTGTCTTGCAAATTTAGGAGACTTTTCAGGCTTTAACATGAATAAATCTAAATGCAAGGTACAATGTTGGCTGCAATGCTACATGGTTTATCAGTGGCCAAATCTTTTGTACCTTACTTGGGCAATAACATTGGTCTTACGCCAGAATCACTCTCTTCACTTAAACTACTTAACTGTTCGCTAAGCTTAAGTATGGGTAAAACTTTCCAAAAAAAAAAAAAGTCCAAAATAGGCCGCATACTTAGTGAGATAAACTGGCCATTGGTGTTCCTGCTGCCGTAGAATCCAAGCAGCAAGTATTCATCTCCTTGCAGCACCATTGCCGAAGAATACACCCAACTTTATTAACTCAGCTCCCTTACATGGGTATTTTAAACCGGACCACAAACAGTTCACAGATACCTTTACAGTGTATTAGCAGATAGACTAGTTTCTACATTTGATGTTGACAAAGCTATTTTTGCCCATATTTGGAACTTTTTTTTTTTTTTTGAAAGTAAACTTTGCCCGTGTTTTAGAAATTGTTTCTGTATCTTTCTAACATACTGTATAGGCAAAAGGTTAGATGAGCTAAAATGTACAGAAATACTTTGTCATATAGCTTAGCCGTTTGTCCCCGCAGCAACATCATCTATACAGGCCTAATAATTTATGCTGATAAAATTCTAAAGTGGGAGGAGCTTAAGAACTTATTGCATACTGTATTATAATTGACTAAGGGCTTTTTCCATTGTATATACTCATCAGAGTCCAGGCAGCCTCACCGATGTAAATAGAATGCATACTATCATTCACATTGAGCATTCAGGGGACTAGAAGGTTCTCATCAGTGGCATAAATACCGGGGTAGCAGTGATTTTTTTTTGTTTTATTAGCATGTAATGGGCCCTGTTTAATTATCGATCCTCGCTCCTGCTCACAGGCATGGATCGGAGGCGGGTGTGAGCAGAAGCAGGGATCGGTAAGTGAGGCCAGGTCAGCATCATTATGCATAGCCACGCTGACCTGGCTTACATGACATCTGTACCAACATTGAAGAGGGCTGAAAGCAGCGGGGAGTGCGCCCAGTAGAGGTAAGTAACATTGTTTTTTATGTTTATATACTTCCCTGGGTCTCCTATCATTATACTCTATGGTCTAAAAAGACCCCACAGTATAATAATTGTTCATGGGTGGCCCACTATTCAGCATAATACTGTGTACAGGACCACAACGGGGCATAATACTGAGTGTTCAGGGACCACGGTGGGACATTATACTATTTGGAGGGGCCGCTATGGGACATTATACTGTCTGGAGGCCACTTTGGGACATTATAGTGTGTGTAAACAAGGTGTTATACTGTGTGGGGGCCAGGAAAGGGGACGCTATGTCGTGGGGGGCCCCAAGTCAAAAGTTTGCTGGAGGCGCAGTCTTTGCTAGTTATGCCCGTGATTCTCATGACCGCTTTGGGACACAGGACTTAGAGTATTATATTGTCATAGAGAATACTAATCCCTACTCCATACGTAGTATATGTAGTGTAACATTGAAAACTGGAGCACAGGTCATAGTGGATGAAAATAACCGTGTGCCATGTCCTTCTATGCTGATTACTGATCTTTTTGAGCAGATTATCAGCAATAATCTGCCAATATAGTGTGATGATGCAGCAGCCATAATCATAGAGTCACTGCTGAGATACATTATCAGCATCTGAGCAGCTTAAATATTAGCTGGTAATGACTGAGCAGATACCAGCTAGTCACATAGACACCCTGGAGACATTGTGGTCTCATTTTACTACAAAACAACCAACGGCTCCGCAATAACAACTTTACTGAGGAGAGAAGACAAAAGGCAAAAAACAAAGAAAATGCATACATGTGCACAAAATCAAAACCCTTTAGACAACCACTATGATACATGGCCTAGCATGAGACATGGTCTATAATAGCTAAAACAATAATATAACAAGATCACCATTTATCAAAGTAAAAACAGGCCAATAGAATCCATTTCATTATTATAATCATTATAATCAATATTACAGAAATCATCGGGATCATTCCACCCAGTTTTCATCCTGAATTTCGTCCCTCATAGATTGTAAGCCCTCGCGGGCAGGGCCCTCTACCCCACTGTGCCAGTCAGTCATTGTTAGTATTATATCTACCTGTATGTTCTGTGTACTGTATGTAACCCCCAAATGTAAAGCACCATGGAATTAATGGTGCTATATAAATAAATAATAATAATAATAATTAGAAATCTACCTATATAAGCACCCTTATGCCATTTCCAGTCCTGACAGCAGTCAGTGATCTTAAAATAATTTTGAGCTGGACAGTCATGATAAGGTGATCAAGATAACACCGCACCATGGTCAGCCTTAAAGGGGATGGTCACTTTCAGACCAGTATTGACAAACAAATGTACAATAAAAAGATATACAATTTTCCAATATACTTTCTGTATCAATTCCTCTAGGTTTTCTAGATCTCGGCTTGCTGTCATTCATTCTGTTACTTCTAGAGGATAAAACGCCGACCATGGTCATGTGATTTACGGTCCATGGTCATGTGATGTACACACAGGTGTCACTCGTTATAGTCACAGCTCAGTAATCAGACACCTGCCTGGTAATCAGCTGTGCACCTGTGTCCTCATCACATGACCATGGACCGTAAATCACATGACCATGGTCAGAGTTTTATCCTCTAGAAGTAAGGGCTCGTTCACATCTGTGCCCGACACTCTGTACTTCAGGTTTCCGTTTCCTGCATAAAACAGAGCAGGAGACAGAAACCTGCAGGACTCTTTGATACCCATTCATTTGAATGGGTGAGAAAGATGTCCGGCCGTGAGCGGCGGTGAGCGTTTTATGTGCTCCGCCGCAAAGCCAGGTTTTATAATCCGGACACAGAGTCGGACATGCAGTACTCTGTGTCCGGATTAAAAAAACGCTCACCGCCGCTAACAGCCGGACCCGCTCTGTGGTTTCCGTCTTCTGGCATGCAGAAGACGGAAACCACAGAATGGACAGCTGAACGCAGGTGTGAACCTAGCGTAACAGGATGAATGACAGCAAGCAGAGATCTAGAAAACCGTGAGGAATTTATACAGGAAGTATATTGGGAAATTGTATATCTTTTTATTGTACATTTGTTTGTCAATATTGGTCTGAAAGTAGCCAACCCCTTTAACTATATGTGACTCATCTGATTGCACAGGGTGCCAGCAGCCAGGGTGGAAGGGGGTACTAGTGAGGAGCACACATATGATCCCCTGCCAGACCCCTTTAATCTACAGTATGTATGCATTGGTGGCAGTTTTAACAGGGGGCACAGGGCGGACGTGTAGTATCCCAGTGGACTCTGCTAAATTGCTTATGTTATATTATACTGTATATGGTTTATATGTTCTGCAGCTTCCATTTATTTTTCCCCATTAGGGAGCTGTGAAAGTGGTACACCCCCTCCATTCGAGAAAGTTTGATTCAACCCAACTGATAGTTGACTGGAGTAAGAGAAGGAGACTCTAACGCTTCAGGGCAGTTCAATTCTGTTTCAAGTCTGTTACAGCCTCAGATGAGGGAAGTTTGTTGGGGTTCTTGTTAGAGCCTTTGCCCAGCAACATCATCATTGCTGCAGACCTGACACATGGAAGATACTTGCTGTCAGCCTACAGAGAGGACAGAAAGTGCCAGTTTGGAGGCAAAGTTTAGGTTTGATAGAGCTTCACAGCCTGGACCCTGCAAACTCCACAGATAGTCAGGGATCCTTGGGGCGTACTCATATCATATTCATATATAGTCGGAGAGGCAGGAGTATAGTATTACTCAAGTGAAGTTTTTAGGCACTGGACTTAACATCTCTTTCTGGTCTCCCCTTGCTGTGAAAACTGTTACCAAGCTCAGTACCATTTCCTACAGTGGGACTCCCATTGTACTACTACAACTATCTGGAAGCTGCATCTGCTGCCATTATCTATGAGCCATTCCTGTGCTAACTATTGAGGGCCCTTCTGACCAGCATCACCAGACACAGTGATAGTAGAGGACTCCTCAACACTAGAAGTGCTCCAGGAGAACAACTACCACCATCAGATACACCACAGGCTCCCAAAATGATTAGATACGCACGTCTGCACACATTTCCACAAGGTGAATGATTAGATATGTGCATCTACACACAGTTCCACATGCCAGAGGATTAGATACAAAACGTCTGCATACAGTTCTACACACTAGAGGATTAGATGCGCGCGTTTGCACAAAGTAACACACGCCAAAAGATTAGATACGCACGTCTGCACACAGTTCCAAATGCTAGAGCATTAGATACATGCGTCTGCACAAAGTACCACACGCTAGAGGATTAGATACACAGGTCAGCACACATTATCACACGCCAGAGGATTAGATACTCACATCTGCACAAAGTACCACACTACGGAGAATTAGATACGCACATCTGCACAAAGTACCACACGCGAAAAGATTAGATACGTGTGTCTGCACACAGTTCCACATGCCAGGGGATTAGATATGCACATCTGCACAAAGTACCACATGCTGGAGGATTAGATACACAGGTCAGCACACAGTATCACATGCCAGAGAATTAGATAAACTCATCTGCCCAGAGTTCCACATGCCAAAGGATTAGATACATGCATCTGCACACAGTTCCACATGCCAGAGGATTAGATACACGCGTCTGCACAAAGAACCACACGCCAGAGGATTAGGTACAGAAGTCAGCACATAGTATCACACACCAGAGGATTAGATACACGCATCTTCACACAGTACCACACACTGGCCGAAGGATTAGATACGCGCATCTGCACACAGTGCCAGAAGCTGGAGGATTAGATATGCACGTCTTCACACAATACCAAACACCAGAGAATTAGATATGCGCCACTGCACACAATACCACACGCCGGAGGATTGGATACGCGTCACTGCACACAATACCACACGCTGGAGGATTAGATACGCACCACTGCACACAATACCACATTCTGGAGGATTAGATATGCGCAACTGCACACAATACCACACAATGGAGGATTAGATACTCATGTTTAAACACAATACCACACAGGGAGGGGGTTACATACACATGTCTGCACACAGTACCACATGCCAGAGGATTAGATACGCATGTCAGCACACAGTATCACACGTGGAAGGATTAGATATGCACATCTGTACCACACGCTGGAGGATTACATACACAAGTCAGCACACAGTAACACATGCAGGAAGATTCGATACGTGTATCTGCACACAGTTCCACATGCCAAAGGATTAGATACACGCGTCTGCACACAGTTCCACATGCCAGATGATTAGATACGCGCATGCGACCACCCCGGGAGAACCGTGCAGGAGGCTGGACTGTCACGGTGACCTTATAGGCACCAGAACTCCCAGGAGAGGTGCACATGGTAATAGATAGAGTCAGTTAGATGTGACACCAGTTGGAGTATTGAGACACCCGCTGGTCCCTGGGCTGGAGATGGTGATGCGGGTGCCAGTGCTCCACTCCAACAAAGAGCATTTGCCCAGGGCTTAGCTGCAAGGAAGGCAATGTCCAGGCCAGGATCAGTAGAAGTGCTCACTGCTTTATTGTAACAGGCATCTGCTGGTTCAATTTGTCCTGTAGCAGTGAGCTGTGGCACAGTGGCTTGTAGCTGGCTGACACCTTCCCATGCATTAGCAGAGAGTCTAAGATGTCTGCAGGTCCAATTTCTGGTTTACTGCAGGAGTTCAGTTACCTTGTAGAGATAGGTGCAGGCTGCCAGGGTTGTAGCTCTGCTTAGCCTGATATAATCCTGTCCTCTTACTGATGGTGATGGGGGCTCTGTCACACAGCTTCTCTGCCCTGCTGTGGCAATCCTCACAGCACCCAGTGTCTGAAACACAAGATGGCCACTGCCACACTTCTCCTTCCCTGGCTGCTTACAGGATACTACTTCCTCTCCCTGCTATGACTATTTCCTGTTCCAGCTACAGATCCACTCACTATAGTGTGTATTGCTATGGAGACCACAGCTCACTAGGACAAGTGAAACCAGAGAACAACAGCTTGAGAACATGTCACAAATGAATACAGACTAAACATGGCAACATATACAAACTATCATAACATGTAAGGCACTTATATGGCCAAATAACCATTAGTAACTCCTGTGAGGGGGTTACACGCATATGAACAAAGTACCCCACGCCAGAGGATTAAATACACAAGTCAGCACACAGTATCACACGCCTGAGGTTTAGATACACGTGTCTTCACACACTACCACACGCTGGCCATAGGATTAGATATGTACGTCTGCACAAAGTACACGCTGGAGGATTAGATACGCACGTTTTCACACAGTACCACACGCCAGAAGATTAGCTATGCGCAACTGCACACAATACCACACCCCAGAGGATTGGATACGCACCAATGCACACAGTTACACACGCCACAGGTTTAGATATGCACATCTACACACAATTCCACATGCCAGAGGATTAGATACGCGCGTGTTCAGAGGCCTGCTACCTAGTAGCACTGGACCACACAATTACCATACCAAACATATATAAGGAACCTGCCTGCCACCTTCTCACTATATATATATATATATATATATATATATATATATATATATATATACAGTCCTATGAAAAAGTTTGGGCACCCCTATTAATCTTAATCATTTTTAGTTCTAAATATTTTGGTGTTTGCAACAGCCATTTCAGTTTGATATATCTAATAACTGATGGACACAGTAATATTTCAGGATTGAAATGAGGTTTATTGTACTAACAGAAAATGCGCAATATGCATTAAACCAAAATTTGACCGGTGCAAAAATATTGGCACCTCAACAGAAAAGTGACATTAATATTTAGTACATCCTCCTTTTGCAAAGATAACAGCCTCTAGTCGCTTCCTGTAGCTTTTAATCAGTTCCTGGATCCTGGATGAAGGTATTTTGGACCATTTCTTTCTACAAAACAATTCAAGTTCAGTTAAGTTTGATGGTCGCCGAACATGGACAGCCCGCTCTCAAATGATCTGAAAACAAAGATTGTTCAACATAGTTGTTCAGGGGAAGGATACAAAACGTTGTCTCAGAGATTTAACCTGTCAGTTTCCACTGTGAGGAACATAGTAAGGAAATGGAAGACCACAGGGACAGTTCTTGTTAAGCCCAGAAGTGGCAGGCCAAGAAAAATATCAGAAGGGCAGAGAAGAAGAATGGTGAGAAGAGTCAAGGACAATCCACAGACCACCTCCAAAGAGCTGCAGCATCATCTTGCTGTAGATGGTGTCACTGTGCATCGGTCAACTATACAGCGCACTTTGCACAAATAGAAGCTGTATGGGAGAGTGATGAGAAAGAAGCCGTTTCTGCACGTACGCCACAAATAGAGTTGCCTGAGGTATGAAAAAGCACATTTGGACAAGGCAGCTTCATTTTGGAAACAAAAATTGAGTTGTTTGGTTATAAAAAAAGGCGTTATGCATGGCGTCCAAAAAGAAACAGCATTCCAAGAAAAACACATGCTACCCACTGTAAAATTTGGTGGAGGTTCCATAATGCTTTGGGGCTGTGTGGCCAATGCCGGCATCGGGAATCTTGTTAAAGTTGAGGGTCGCATGGATTCCACTCAGTATCAGCAGATTCTTGAGAATAATGTTCAAGAATCAGTGACGAAGTTGAAGTTACGCCGGGGATGGATATTTCAGCAAGACAATGATCCAAAACACCGCTCCAAATCCTCAGGCATTCATGCAGAGGAACAATTACAATGTTCTGGAATGGCCATCCCAGTCCCCAGACCTGAATATCATTGAACATCTGTGGGATGATTTGAAGCGGGCTGTCCATGCTCGGCGACCATCTAACTTAACTGAACTTGAATTGTTTGTCCAAAATACCTTTATCCAGGATCCAGGAACTCATTAAAAGCTACAGGAAGCGACTAGAGGCTGTTATCTTTGCAAAAGGAGGATCTACTAAATATTAATGTCACTTTTCTGTTGAGGTGCCCATACTTTTGCACCGGTCAAATTTTGGTTTAATGCATATTGCACATTTTCTGTTAGTACAATAAACCTCATTTCAATCCTGAAATATTACTGTGTCCATCAGTTATTAGATATATCAAACTGAAATGGCTGTTGCAAATACCAAAATATTTAGAACTAAAAATGATTAAGATTAATAGGGGTGCCCAAACTTTTTCATAGGACTGTATATATATATATATACACAGCTCTGGCAAAAATTAAGAGACCACTGCAAAATTTTCCGTTTCTCTGATTTTTCTCTTCATTGTTATATTTTTGAGTAAAATGTACATTGTTCTTTTATTATATAAACTACTGACAACCTGTCCCCGAAATGCAAAGTAAAAAAAATTGTATTTATTTACAGCAAATGAGAAATTATCAAAATAATAAAAAAGAAGCAGCGCTGTCAGACATCAAATAATGCAAAGAAGTTCATATTCATTTAGAAACAACAATACTAATGCTTTAACTCAGGAAGACTTCAGAAATCAATATTTGGTGGACTAACCATGATTTATAATCCCAGCTTTCCTGCGTCTTGGCTTTCCACTAGTCTTTCACATTGTTTTTGGGTGACCTTATGCCACTCCTGGCACAAAAATGTAAGCAGCTCTTCTTTGTTTGATGGTTTGTGACTATCCTTCTTCCTCTTAATCACATTCTAGAGGTTTTCAATGGGGTTCAGGTCTGGAGATTGGGCTGGCCATGACAGGGTCTTGATGTGGTGCTCCTTCATCCACATATTGATTGACCAAGCTGTGTGGCATGCCGCATTGTCCTGCTGGAAAAATCAGTCCTCAGAGTTGGGGAACATAATATAATCCCTTATAATATAATCCCTACTCCAAAAATAAGCCATAGGTGCAGTTCATTAAAAATAATGTCCAGGCAGCTATACATGTAAAAAAGTAAATAGAAAGCAGCAGACTAGATACAGTAGACCCTTCATTAAAGACAGCGGACACCCCCAAAAGAAGCACACCCCCAAATGAATTGTACATTGACCTTAAGGTTGCTATCTGTACATGATGGAACTAGTGAGATATTTCTCCACAACAACAAGGGATGACTTCTGGTAGTTCCAGGCTATCACACACAGATTAGGTAGTCCTCTTGACATCACTCCAATTCTGAGCCTGAGGGTTGTGCTTTTGGTCACCAGGGAGAGCCAACCGCTACACTTGGCTGCAGTGGACCACTGATGCAACAGCCAGGGACCTAACAGTGACAGGCCTTTGACAGGAGTGACTCTGTATGTGAGAGCCCATTCACCATTACCACTTGCCGACTCTAATTGTTTTGCATGTAAGGGGCGCTGGTGAGTAGATTATTGTTCATGAAAAAAGACAACCCCTGAAAAGAAACCCTATCCCAACTTTCAGAGCAGGATATATTTATCCTGTTTTTCTTATGGTATGGGGGCACAAGAGCATATTCCACACAGGGCGTCATCCAAGCTAATGCCAGCCCTGCACTACTCAACCCAATCATTTTGTTATTATATTGGTAAATGGAAAGATGGGGGGTGAGAAGTCTGCCTATTATTGAATTGCTATGTTCTATATCCCTCACTGACATGAAACAGGGAAATATAATATCACATTTTCATTTAGCTTTTCTAAAATTGAATATAACTACAAATTGCCTGAAAAGAAGGGGACATGTCCTAATTTGGTTTGTCTTCTTTGCAGCGTGTCTCACGCCTCAGTTCACTGACCTTGTTAGTGTTGACACAAGTTATAACTTTACCCTAGTGAAGTGTTCCCGCGGTGCTCATGATCGTATTCGCCGGCGTGCTGATGTCGCACCCCTACCTCCTTTCTATCTTTTCAGCACAAATCTTTTATTGGAGCAATTAAATTATAAATAGTCTTTTTATCAAGAAAAAAGTCCTTCAGAAAGAAAGCCTGGCCATTTCCTGATCACATCTAATGTTGGCAAACTGTGACTGTGTGCCAGATCAGTTCTACAGTATTTCCAAAAATGGATCGTAGAGGGGTCATATTATATGGGAGTGTTCGTATATTTGTGAACCCAGCAAATAAAAATAAAAACTGCTGCGGTTTAGATGAATGATTTAGGCCAACACTGCAGAAGCGCAGCATTTTGTTGCAGATTTTGCTGCATTTTGTTTTAGCCAAAGTCAGGAGTTTGAAAAAGAAAAAAACCTAGCGTTTTACAGTCACAGCAAAGTTAATGGAATTCTAGATTTTGGAAATCACAGCATTTCAATTACTTTCGGAAGTGCCGTCGGTTTCCCTTTATTTATAATGGAGACTTTCTGTAAAAAGTGCTGTGGGAAAAACCGCAATGCGTTGCCTCCGTGTTTTTTCCTGCAGTGCTTTTTTGCTGTAAGATGCTATGTGGGGCCTTAGCCTATAATTGACTGCTGATCAGAGCTGATTGGAGCAATTTTCGCATCTTTTCTGTTATACTAAATAGTAAGGCATACCACGCCAGATATTCATTTCAGACTCCGGGGACTGTTGAATACTAAATATACCTAAATAAATCCCCCCTGCTTGCTCCCAAATCATGCCGAAGCCTAATAGATTTTTCTTTCAGGGTTCTGGGAAAGCTGGGTAGCAGAGAGTGTGGCGCTGTGATAAGGAATACAGGGTACTACATTTTCCTAAATCAGTGGTTCCTAAACTGTGGGTTGTGACCCCTTGGGTGGTTGTGTCAAAAATGCCTGAGGTCACAAGCCATGCTATGACCTCAGGCACACACCTCTCCTAGGCATCTGGCAAATTCCCAGCGTCGTCTTCAGACCTCTTCCAACCTCTGACTAACATCACATGCCCCGCGGGTCACCACTGATGCCTATGATTGTGCCTCAGCAGTCACATGAGGCACATTGATAACACTGGGTCAATATGTTGTGGCATCATCACTCACCACATGAGGGGGCCCCTACGCACTTTGGAGCATGATACTGTGGAGCATTATACTGTGTGGAGGCACTGTGGAGCATATTATATCATGTGGGACTATAGTGGAGCATCATATGTTGAGACGCTGTGGTAAACATTATATTATGGAAGGCACTGTGGTGCATTATACTGTAGGAGACACTTTGGAGCATTATACTGTGGGGAGGCACTGTTGAGCATATTATATCATGTGGGACTATAGTGGAGCATCATATGTTGAGACACTGTGGTAAACATTATATTGTGGAAAGCACTGTGGTGCATTATACTGTAGGAGACACTTTGGAGCATTATACAGTGGGAGAAACTTTGGAGCATTATACTGTGTGGAGGCTCTGTGGAGCATTTTATACCATGTGGAACCATTGTGGAGCATTATACTATATGGAGACACTGTAGCGTGTTATACTGTGGGAGACACTATGGAAGATTATACTAGAGGCACTGTGGAGAATTTTATATACTGTGTGAGGGCCAAAGGACAAGAAACTATACGATACATTGGGGAGGACGGGGACAACAAATTTTGCCTGTATGGGCCCCAAAATTTCTGACAGAATAAAATAAAGGAGAATTCAGTGTTAAAGGCAGATTAAGAGGAAGATTACAGTGGAAAAGAGACAGAATACGAGTAGCGACATTTTGTTTTTCAAATGCAGCCAAATATGGTAGAGAGGCATTCTCATTCAAAATTAGGTTCTACCTTCATAAAATTTGGGAATCACTGATCTAAAAAAAAAATCATACTCCTTACTACATATTTGTGCCATATCATGTCAGAAGGACTTTTCAGGGTCTCAGGAAAGCTGGGTAGAATACCCATAATGCTGTAGTAAGGACTACTGGGTACTACATATATTTAACTAAACCCTCCTTCCTGCTCCTCAATTGTACTTGACAGATGTATCTTTCAGGGTCTCAAGAAAGCTGGGTACATAATAGTTAGTGTTGTAATACAGACTGTTGCTGACGAAAAATCTACCTATTTAAACCTCTTTCTCAGTTATGACCCAGCTAGATAGTTTTGACTTTCAAGAATCTGGGAAAGCTGGGTGCTTTGCACAAAGTAGATGAAAACTACGGACATCACCTCTCCCTGATGCAATTCATGCTCTGGAGCTGCACTGTCTCCATTACACTGAATGGCACTCCATTACATCATTAGACTGCATGGCCCCAGAAGCAAATTTTGCCCTCATTGAAAAAAATTGGATCAGGACACTGAAAAACTAACTAACAAATTTCATGGCAGTTTCAGATGCGGCGTCAACAGCTCGTGACTACCTTCTGATTAGACCCATTCATTTAGGCCTCACCAATGGCGGTAAATTGCTATAGAATGTCAATGTTCTGCAATCTGCCACGATGAGCCAGGAAAATGAAGAAGGCAGATCTCCAACTTAAATTTCTCTTCATTTTCTCACATCTGTATGGAGCCTATCAGATAATCCTGCATAGGATATAGGTATGAGATGAACGATATCATGTATATTTTTGTTTTTACCCTTGGCTGCAGATTACAGCTTCGGATTACAGCTCACACACGAGTTGTTACATAGTCTTGCATATTCCATATTCTAGAAGTGGGGACCACTGGAAGGACCTACATAGATTGCCATCCATAGAATGGCCATGACTCTAGGACTCTTTTGCTTTTAGGAGGCATACTGACTGAAGGTTATAGAATAATTTTTTCAGACACCTGACTAGAAGGTTGTTGTTCCCAGGATTATATGTTTGTGCCATTTTTCTGCGTTATATATCTATGAGAAACCTCACTGAATATGATTGTGCCAGCTATACACATTCCTGCCTTGCATGTCACTATTGTAATGATTAGCTGTTTGTGGAGCTTTCATCTGATGAACCCTTCGCCTTGTAGTCAGATTAGGTTGTTAAAGATAAAGTATAACCCTCTGTGGATTTCTCACTTCTGAAGATACAGGTTCTGAATAATGGTCCCATGTACAGTATGCCAATATGGGATCATTACAAGGTGTCTGGCACTTTGATATTTGCAAACTTAAACTTTCAGGCACAACTCTACTTTATTAAAATTAGTGGCGTTTATAACCTGAGATCCCATGTCATGGACCCCACTTTTTATTATCTGTTGCAAATCTCCGTAATTGTTTGGGATGTAAAAGTGCAATCCTCTTGAAGAGTTTTATGATGTAATTTAACTATTGTTGCAGGGTCTTCAAAATCATAGCTTCTTTTTCCAACCCTGTTCATTCTTCACATCCTTCATAGGCTTTCCATCTTTTGTTGTTGAGAAGAGCATCATAACCCTTTGGTATTTTTGTTTTTTATTAATTTTGTTCAAATTGTAAAAAAGAACAGTACATTTAGGTAGTCCAAATGAAATTAGGAGATTTTAAAGATATCATTTTGGCTACTTGCAGTCAGAAGTTTTACACACTAAACTTAATAATAACACAGTATGCAGGTTATTCCTTCCTAGAATTGCTGGGACAGTCTCTAAGTTCTCAGCAAATTTGGTCGTATCTAGCTCAAAAAGAAAACCTGACTAAGGGCCGTTCCCACAATGTAACGCAGCACCTCATTCTGACATGTAAACACGTGTCAGAGTGAGCGCTTCAAAACAAAATCCCATTGACTTCAATGGGTTCCGTCTTACGCGCGGTACACATTGAAATCAATGGGTGGCTTTTTAACCCATTGATTTCAATGTGTTACGCATGGTAAACGGAACCCATTGAAGTCAATGGGCGGGGGAATTTCTAGGGCATGTTTGGAACTGTATCCTGAAATCTGGTGTTGTATAATACTGTTTGGAGGTATCGTTGACACTGTATGGTTGAATTTTTGGCACTGTGTGAAGGCATCTTTGGGATTGTATGGTGTAATAACTGGCACTGTTCCTGACATCATATAAGGGCATTGAGGATTATGTTCATAGTCTTCAAATAGACTTGTGTTCTCCAACCACGTCCATAGATCACTAGAAAATCTGATGTTTGTGATGGTTATACACATAAGATTAATGACAGATACTATTAAAATAAGCTGTATCTGCAGATAAATATCTTTTGTGTATGACCAGTGTGGGGAACTTAGCTGGGTAAAAGCAGTGGTGCTGACCCAACCAGACAGGGACAGGGACACAATTCTTGCACAAACCGGTTTATTTAGAAATAAATAAATAAACAAATAAAAAAAACCTTCACATCAGTCACACAAAATGAGCAAAATAAAATACAGCCTTAACTTCAGGCAAAACAGTAAGAAACAAAATCCTGCTCGTCTGAGCTACTAACTAAAGAAAAAATACTAACTGTATGTGTGGCTTACTACCAGCTACATGAATCAACCAATAAACAGTCTTATCAGGTTCTCAATGTCAGAACAGATCGAGGCAATCTCTCTCGCTCTCCCCCCCCCCCTCTCTCTCTCTCTCTCTCTCTCCCCCTCTCTCTCGCTCCCAGCATCTGTCCTGAAGTGCAAGCTCTTTAGCCTTTTATGACCCAGTAATGAGCCAAGTATCCACAGCTGGAGCTGTGGCCTATTCCAGACCCACCCTGGACCACACATAAGTCAGGAACCTGGGGCTGATATAGCAGGACTCCAGCATTCTGTCACCATCTCACACCAGCATTAGTATTTAGAGCTACACTTTTTAACATTGGGTTTTTAAGCATTCATGTCTTATTTTTAGAAGCGCCACAACCTTAGGGCTTGCAAGGTGTTTTATAGTCAGGGAGCTGTGTATTTCTGATGTCCCTGTGACCATGTTTGGTCATATATCTGTGAACCTTTCTGTGTATACACTTGTATGTGTTATCTCTGTGTACCTCTGGATATCAGCAGTGTATCACTGTGTGTTTACTCCTGTCTGAGGACTTTCAGTAATCTAATGTGGAGTCCTTGTGTTTCATTGTGTTTCTTATATGACAAAACCATCATAAGCACGCCATTCCTATTACCAAATCAAGATCTTCTACACCAAAATATCTGACGGATCTCACCATCATGCAGGCTCTACTAGCTGTCAATCTGGTAGAACAATTCTAAATGCACCTTAACATATCTTATCTTATAATACTTATCTTCGGTGAGTGAATATATTCTTAGGCTGAGGTCCCATGTTGCGGAAACACAGCTATTTTTGTTGCAGATTTTGCTGTGTTTTTTTGAGCCAAAGCCAAGAATGGCTACAAAAGGAATGGGAAATACTGTATATAGGAAGCTTCTTATACTTGTACCATTCATTATGCAAGTTTTCTGGCGGGAGTTACAATGCAAACTTACGCCATTCTTAACCAGCGTAGAATCCATCCTGGTGCAGGGAATTATTAAGACTAGTGTACAGTACGCCAGTCTTAATAAATGTGTCCCTCTATAGATATCCCCCAAATATATAGGTGAAAATCATGAGTAAAATGACTACATATAACAACACAGAAAATAATTACAATAACATTTTTATAATGCTCTTTATTCAGTACATCACAGATCTGTAAATGACCCAGACATGTATGTTGTATATAATATGCTTGGAGGCATAAGGCTTATAATCACACATTGCAGCTTTGCGGTGCAGATACATTTGTATAAGGGAAAATTTGAAAACCTTATCCACATTTAGCGTAAAAATCTACACAGAAAAATGAACATGATGTAAACTTACAGATCAGCAGTATGCGTATAATGCTACAGGAGTCTACAGCAGAATTTGCAACAAAATCCTCAGGTAATATTCGCAGATTTTAGGCTAGGTTCTAGGTGAAATTTTTCCACAGTTTGTTGACTCTACCCAAAGGAGCCCACTGTTTCTCTGCCAAGTGTCCATTTAAATCTGAAGCCAGCCCTGACTGATACAATAATGCCCTCTATGTATATCTCTCTATCTATATCTGTTGCAATAACAATACAACTAATTAACAAGGACAGAGCACCTACAATACTGCATACACAATACACCCATACACAAGAATATACCATAAGTCATATAATGAAACCTTCTATGTATAAAAATATATCTATTATATTACTAAACCCTATGCAGTATAACTACTATTATGCTATAAAGTATGTTATAATTCACTATTGAGGGCATACTTACTATAACACTTCTCCATATCAGTGGCGTAACAATCGTCACAGGAGGTGGGGCATGGGTCCTGCGGCCAGCTGGAAATGGCCGGGGCCCTGGACCACCATGATAGTGGTTGGGGAAATCTGTGTTCCCTGGCCACCATACATATTGTTAATGGAAAGGGCCCCGACCATTAAATGCCAACCCAGGGGTGGTGGCACGCTGGCGTAATGACATCATGGCGCGCCAAGTGACCACTGGAGCACAAGACCTCAGTCAGAAGACAGAAGAGGATGCCGCAGACCACAGGATGGAGCAAAGATGCCCTGGAGAGTTGAGGTAAGATGAGTATAAGTGTTTTTTATTTTTAATTACTTGTCCTGGGCCTCTGGGGCCACTGTGAAGCACATTGTTAGGATGGGGTCCCGCAGGTTTTCCTTCCAGTGCACAGCGCCACCTGCGGGTCAATCCAGTTCTCGCCCTCGGCGTCGGACGGTGAGGTTTGTGGAGCCTAAGTACAGCATTTGGCCTACTGAGCATGCTCAGACTTTTTGGAGTCGCTCTGAGGCTCTCATTCTCACCCTACTGAGTATGCTCAGACCTTTTGGAGACGTTCTGAGGCTGTCTCATTTTCACCCTACTGAGCATGCTCAGACTTTTTGGAGACGTTCTGAGGTTACGTCCCATTCCACCCATACTGGGCATGCCCAGTGAGGTTATGGCCACTGCCCTGTGGGCGGGGACTTGCCTTTATATGGTGTGAGCCGACGCCCGCCGGGTGCTCACACTTTGACTAATATGTTTAGACCAGGGGTAAGGAACCTTCGGCTCTCCAGCTGCTGTGAAACTACAACTCCCAATATGCTCCATTCACTTCCATGGGTGTTCCAAGAACAGCAGAGCAAGTATGCATGCTGGGAGTTGTAGTTTTGCAACAGCTGGAGAGCCGTACGTTCCCTACCCCTGGTTTAGACAGAAAGGTTCAGGGCTAGGTTCCTGTCAATGCCAGGTTGCCAGTGCAGGTATTCTGGGGTAGGATTCCTGGGTACTGCTGGTAGGGAACTGTAGAGCCTGTTGCTTCTGTCTAGTACTGTTGTAGCTCCAAAGCTGTTGTGGAGCCCTTTGTATTTCTGACCAGGGGTGACACTTGACCCCTGACAGTCTTGGTTGCAGCCAGTTCAAATTGAAGCTGCATAAACACTATTACCCAGTGAGGTCAACTGGTGTAATCCTCCTTTGCAGCCGGTTCACAGTAGAGCTGCACAAACGCCTTCACTCAGTGAAACTAACTGGTGAATATGCATTGGCCCCTGTTCACACTTGAAACTGCACAAACCTACTGCTGCTTCACTCAGGCAGACGGCTGCCCCTCTGGGGCTTGTGGACCTCGACTGCAGCCACTACCGCAGTCAAGAGGTTCTGTCAAAATAATTATATATATATATATATATATATATATATGTATATATATATATATATATATATATGTACAGAACTGTAACATGCGTAATACTGTGTGGGGGCCACTGCGAAGCATATAATACTGTGTTGTGGCCACAGTGAGCACGTAATACTGTGTATGGACCACTGTGAGCACTTAATACTGTGTGGGTTACACTGCGAAGCTCGTAATACTGTTTGGAGGCAACAGTAGAGCACATAATACTGTTTGGGGGCCACTGTGGTGCACATAATATTGTTTGGGCCATTGTGGAGTGTGTAATACTGTGAGGGGGCCACTGTGGAGCACATAATACTGTTTGGGGGCCACTGTGGAGCATGTAATGCTGTGTGGGGGTCCACCGTGGAGCACGTAATACTGTGAGGGGGCAACTGCGGAGCATGTAATACTGTTTGGGGACCACAGTGGAGCACGTAATACCACTGCACTGCTCACTCTCCGTATTCTTGATAGCTGCAGTTGTGGGTACTAAAGCTGTACCCCTTTTAAGTATCTGAGATATTGCTTCAGTGCCTGGAATCGCCACTATCCAGAATTCGGTCTAGGAAGGGCATAGGGGACCCAGGCAAAAGTTTGCCCCCGGGCCCACAAGACTTTAGTTACACCACTGTTCCCAGGGTAGGGTAATAGAGATTTGCATATTCAGGGGTGTAGCTAACACAGACTGGGCCCCATTCTATATATTATAGTATTATTAAGTACTATAATACTGCCTCTGTATAAAAAAAATATAAAACATAGATATAACTACTCTAATACTGCTACTTTACAACAGTATAACTACAATAATACTACAACCATGTAAAAAAGTATAACTCCTATAATACTGCCCTATTTACTATTAATGTATATAACTACTATATTGTCATCTACAAGAATATACATACTATAATACTGCCCCATACTCACATATATAACTACAGTACAATACGACTACCCCATGTACAGGAATATAATTATAATAATATTTTCTCTATGTACAGTGAGATAACAACAATAATGCAATCTCCTATGTACAAGACAATGACTATTATAATGCTGCCCACTATGTACATGAATATAACTACAATACTAAACTCTACTTAAAAGAATATAACAGCAATATTACTACATTCTATGTAATATAATTACTATACTACTTCTATGTACAATAATATAACTGCTATAGTACTACTCTCTTATGTACAAGAATATTACTATTATTCTGTCATCTATCTACAAAAATATAACTACGGTACTATAATACTACCCCATGCATATGAACAAGACTACTATAATGCTGCCCAATATGCACAAGAATATAACTACAGTACTGCCCCCTAGCTACAAGAATATAACTGTAATATTACTACTCCTTATGTATGTACAAGCATATATCTACTATGAGACTACCCCTTCTTTACAAGAATATAAGGACTATAATACTGCCATTACTATTTCGGCTACGGCTATAGTTTTTGAATATAAAGCTAATAGAAAACCATAAATTTTATTGAGCTCATACAACGTGTATAGATTCATTAGTCACTGAGTGTGTCAATGAAATCCTCAGAAAATCCTGTCTCAGAAGGGGGCGGGGGAGTGTGGGCATCCAGAGGTGGGTTGCTTAAAAATTAACTCCACAACTCCACCCTAAGAAAGCCATAGGCCTTTTTTGCTTATGTGCTCATCTATCAGAGTTACCTGCACTAGAGAGGTGACAAGCTAGAGTCAATGTAGCCGAGGTTGAGGGGCCAATAACCTCACAAGGGGCATTTGCTGGAAGCCAGCCGCTGTTTGCTGATGATAATGAGACTTTCTAAAGCCCTGATAGATATGGATATGGCTGACTACACTGAGGCATTGGACCCGGCTTACACCACATTGGAATTTGAGAACATGCAAGTACTGGCCATAGGGAATGGTAAGAGACTCTCTAAGTGTATGTCTGTAGTAAATGATGGGTGTAGTTGTCCCATGTTATTGTGGAAGCTGTGCCTATCACCTTTGTACCATTTATAAGTAGTCATTGGCACATGCTGATTTTTAGACAGGGTTCACATGGCACTTTTTTTTCACTGAAGAGCTGTATGCAGGTTTTTAAAGGCAGTAATAAGTATCACAGGTTACTATACATTTATCCTATATGTTAGTGGCCATTACAGTGAAAACCTCTGGTTTACTGGCATAGTAGAAAGTTGCTACTCATAACTATGCTCCAGGCCCTTTGCCTCTCTAGGGCCCCCATGAGACCAAAAAGAGCCAATGATAGCTGTCTATACTGAGGTGTCGTATCATACCGAACAATACACTTAGTGACTTAACTAGATATTCCAAATTGTCAACAAATTTTTATTATTTTTTTTTTACACTATTGTGTACAGAGTTTTTTTTTCAGTTTCTGTAATTGTACAGGCTAAATATTATTATGAATTCTGATAATCATTTGTGACGGACAATAATTAATACTTCAGTCATGGAAAATCTAGAACTTTCTTGAGGTGATCTTAGGTCACACAATTGTTTGGATGACGATTATTGGTCTGATTCCCACATTGTACTCAGCTAAACATATAGAGACTGAATGGAGGAGGTAAGGGGATGGAGGCAACAAAAGAAATCCCTTTCCAAACACTCTGATAGGCCCATAGACATGTTGATGCTAACCCTGTGTACTCTGTAGAGATCAAAAGATCCTACAATAAAATTGGAAGGTTCAACTTTATTCTGTACCCTCGACGAAATGGAGCAACATTTCTTTAAGTGGGCATTCTTAGTCCCCTAGTAAATGCAATGGCTGCTCTAGTTACTCCGGTTCGGGTATTTTTTATATCACTTATAATAATGGGACTTGGGTTATGGAATGCTGGGGACAGATAGATAGATAGATAGATAGATAGATAGATAGATAGATAGACAGACAGATAGACAGATAAGCAGATAGGTTAGCTCTAAGGTCACTTTCACATTATCAGTATTTTGTATCAGTATTTTTAGGACAAAACCAGACATGGAACCTGCACCAATAACAATATAATGGATAGAGGTGCTTCTTGTTTGATTTGGCCCCATTTCTGTTTTTTAGCTTACAAATGGTGTTGCAAAATACTGACCATGGAAACCCGAGAGAAAGACCTTCAGGAAAATTTGCTGCCGTTCTCATACAGGGGTCTCATAACCTTAGTCTGGTTGGAATGCAGGTTCCTGGACTCTTGAATATTAGATTGAGGGTAAGGAACCATGTTGCAGAAAAGCAGCTTTTTTGTTGCAGATTTTGCTGCGGTTTTTTGAGCCAAAGCCAGAAGTAGATTTAGCAGAAGGGAGAGGTATAAGAACTTTCCATACATTCCATGTATTTGGCTTTGGCTCAAAAAAGAAAAAAAAAAAAAAAAACAGAGGAAAATCTGCAACTGAAAATCAGCTTTTCCGCAATGTATGGTCTCAGCCTAAAGGAACCCTTTGGACCAGATATTCTAAATTTGCCATTCACAGGCTGTTTGTTGGTTGTTCTGATCCTCTGACTAACCAGAACAGCAGACACCATAGTGTGAGCCTATGGTTAGAATTGGATTCTTCCTTTACTATTAGCCAGATTACATTGAAATGAATGGCTTGAAATTTCAGTGGACACTTCTGCAAGGAAAATGAAGCAGTTCCACCAGCACTATAGATGTCATAAGAATATTTTTGCATGGGTTGCATTTTCTGTTTTTTTTTTTTTACCAATATCAGTATTAATAATTGTATGGTCCAAAACAGTGGGGGATATTTCCTAAGCATAATGGACCAGAATTCTGGCATAATTTGCACAAAAAAAAAAAAAATGCCATGCTCTACATTTATCAAGATTTTTAGACTTTTTACAAAATGGGGCATGTCTTCATAGAAAATATGTGTAACATAGTGTAAAGTGGGGGTGGTCCACGCTGTGACATTATGGGGGTAAATTACTAACCCATTTACGCCAGATGGGCATAGTTGGGTGAAGATGTGACGCATCTTTGGCCACAGTCGTTTCTTTTTCTAAAAACCAAATTGTTGGTTCTTCACCTTGCTCACTACTTTTTATGAAAGTGCCTGGAGCATATAACAAGGCAGGCAGGAGAATAACAAGGTGGAGATACCTCGGTGGTAACTACGCCAGTCACTGACTGGCATAGATTTCACGCACATGGGCGTTCTCCAGAATTATTAAGAAGTTGGAGGCTTTTAATAATTCAGGTGCATCTCAAGCCAGCAGTGGAATGGATTAAGACTGTTGTAGGAAACACCATTCTTAGTAAATCTGCCTCTGGGACTGTGTTTTCACTGACAGCATATTGAACCATTGACAAGTTCTGACTTTGTTCCCATGACTCAGAATAGTTAATATAGCTGTTCTGCTCAAGCATTTAATGGTTTCTCTTTGTATCCGGGTCTAGTGTAAGAGAGTAAATTGTCTCCTGACTGTAAATGACTTTTAGGGAGGAGGGGGATGACATCCAGTGGACTAGCAGTCACCTCTCCTGTTTCATGCAAGTTAATGGAGTTGAACTGTCAATAAGAAAAAAAAACGGAGTTAGAAAAGCCATGGTTGTTTGCGATGTCCATACTGACCATGACAGTTTTATAAGGTAACGTGACAGGTTGTGTCACCCAAGTTGAATGACTTGTATCTGTGTCAACAGTATTTGTAGGGTACTGAAGACCACAGTAGGTTGCTACATACCCGAATTATCATGAAAGGGAGTAGGACAGAATGATTATACCAATTTCCACAACCGATTGTATATGATGATCCCTTAACCTGGGTCAAAAATACTGTTCCCTGCTCATACTCTGTATCTAAATACATAAGAAAGGTTTGTTGGCACCTCCAGACAGTATGGTACCATATGGCATAAATCCATGGGGATGTGACCAGTGCAAAACCAAGCACTTAAGTGCCCTGTCCCAATAAATTGCTCTAAGGCTGGGGTCCCACATTGCGGAAATGCAGCTTTTTTTTGTTGCAGATTTTGTTGCATTTCTGCAATGTGGGGCCTTAGCAAAACAAAAACAAAAAGAGGACTGAGCATCTCTGTACTGAGGTTTGTGGAACAGTACGGCATTCGAACCCATATGGATTACAGTTTTATGTCATTTATAATTGATATTCCATAACTATATATAGTGGAAACCCTTTAGACTGTATTATTTGTAGATGGGTAGCTTAATACATACGTGTATGGCTGTCTGGATTGGAGAGGTGAGATATTACACATCAGAATATGGAAAAATCAACATTTTTCTACATTGATATCAATCCACTCCACTGTTGAATCTGCCGAAATCGATGGGAGAGAAAAGCCCTACAAGGAGAACTTTCCTCTCCCCTGGCTACAGTATAAAATCGGTGGAAACTCGGCAGGCACCATTATAATCTATGGAGTCTGTGGGTTTCCGTGTGTAATCGCTTTTTAAGTGGACAGGGTTTCCGTTTTTCGAGTCCCCTTACAGACCCCAAGAATGGCAACTAGTGTGGTTCTCACGTATGTTTGTAGTCTGTATTTGCCCAGACTTTTGTAAAGCCATAAATGGGACCACAGTAGTATAGTTGTTCATTTGTACAGATGAGTTTCAATAAGGACTTTGCAGACACAACTAGGCCTGTGCAGTCATATAAATGAGGTGTAATGGTTCTGCATCTGGCCCAGGAACATAACATTGGAGGAACTCTATAAGACACATGTCCTGCTTTGTTTAAGTTGCCTTTTAGCTACTGGTACATATCTATATATCTCATTAAAGCTAGCATACAGTTGGCTCGATGAGCTAAACTATTTTGCCCACAGCAGCCAACCAGAGCCCGGTTGTAATTCCTTAAGTTGGTCTGAAAAAAATGAAAGGTGCCCTGTTATTGGTTGGCATATATTTAAGAAAGCAGCTTCTCTGAAATACATTTGTAGTAAATAAGACCAATTATGTTAGGCCTTGTGCAAGGCCTATGTGAGTTTGGTTCCCGAACGCCCCATAAAAAAGCTTATTTTGCCATGGCAAGGCAAGGCACCATAACTGTTATATGACATAGCAGCTATTTAGACAAATGGCCATCCATGAATACATGAACATCCCATGTTCTCCAAAGCATAAGCCACTCTCTACCCTATCTTATAGATGGAGCTCGTTGACTGGAGGACCCCTTTCTATGATATATATATATATATATATATATATATATATATATATATATATATATATATACACTCTAACAGGACATGCGGACAGGGGTTGTCCTAACTTCTTCAAAGGAAATGTGTATAGATCTGTGTCTGTAGAGGACTACATCCCTATTTTTACAGACTATGGAAAAATATTTCATAAAACCCCACACTGGGGTAAAAGTGTATTTTGTGGCTAAAAGCAACCAATCAGATTTCAGCATTAATGTTTTAAACCGCTGTGAAAATAAGACGCTGTCATTGGTGGCCATGGGCAAAAAACCAAGGAGGATTCTTTGACTCAGTGGATAAGCTTTATGGCTTACACTACTGGCTAATAGAACCAAGGGGGTGATAATGTTCTATCTTTATACTAGGCCATAAAAACATAAACCCCTTGTACTTCTTTTAATGACAATTATTAGATCAGATAGAGATGACAGATTATTAAATATTCTGGATTATTGGACAGTCATAGAAATGTAAACCTAGCAAGTGCCGACTGAGAATATAACATGGATCAATGTATATTACATACCATGATCATTCCTGCCTCAGTCAGGTTTATTGATCATCGGCCACACACCCCTGTTTACACAGAATTGGCCTGATAATCTGTTGGTGTAATAGGGTCTGAAAGATTGCACAGGAAATATCCATCATTTTTCAGCTGCAGATACGGCATGTGGTGATCTCACTAAAGAAAAAAAAAGTGTATTTTTCATCTTAGCAATTTGTTAGTGGTGTCAATAATTTTCGGTTCTTTTTTGTTACCTATTGAGCTGTAGAGGTATGTATATGGGCAAGTCAGGATATAGAGCTAAGTTATATGACCAGCTTCATAGGGTTTGTCTGCTGTTTACAATCTATCTTATTATTATCATTATTATTATCATTATTATTATTATTATTTATTTACATAGCACCGTTAATTCCATGGTGCGGTACATTATTATATTAATTCCATAGTCCTTTACATTTAAGGGTTTACATACGGTACACAAAATATACAAACAAATATAGTACTAACAATGACCAACTGGCACAGCGGGGTAGAGGGCCCTGCCCGCAAGGGCTTACAATCTATGAGGGAGCAGGAATAGAGACAGAAGGAGAGGGGGAGACTGTTTAGATGGTGATTTGGTGGTTATTGGGGGTTGTAGGCCTTCCTGAATAGGTGAGTCTTCAGGGTCTTCTTAAAGCCTGTGATTGTGGGGATCAGTCTTATGTGTCTTGGTAAGGAGATCCAGAGTATGGGGGATGCACGGGAGAAATCTTGGAGATGGTTGTGTGAAGAGTGGATCACAGCAGAGTAGAAGGTCTTTGGAGGAACGGAGGTTACGTGTGTGCAGATAGTGGGAGATTAGGTCAGATATATATGGAGGGGAGATGTTGTGTATAGCTTTGTATATCAGTTTTAGTAACTTGAACTCTATTCGCTGGGCAATGGGTATCCAGTGAAGGGATTGGCAGAAGGGAGCGGCCAATGAAGAATCGGGGAAGAGGTATATTATGTTAGAACAGTCCCTTAACCTCTTCTTATTCATTGCCTTCAGAAAGCCATAAATTTATTATTCCAGACTTGTCGTTTTGAGAGACAAGTTAATATTCCATGGAAAGCTGTAAAAAAAATTAATGGTGTTGAAGTGGAAAAAACACAGTTGTGGCTTTTGATATAGCAATAAAAACAACACGTTATGTCAGGCCAGTACAATTGTAGTGATACCAAATTTCTATAGTTTTGTTATGTTTTAATATTATAAAAATATAAACCTTTTAGATCAACACTTCTTCGCATTGCCATATTCTGATGCCCTTTACACCCAAAGGGGGGCCTTTAGGTTCCTAGAAGGAGCCCAATCCCTCAAAATGACTTTCAGATCCCAGGACATTGGGGAGATTAAATATATGTTATAGGATTTGTCTCCAATCATTGATCCTACTGGCAGATATCTACGGCGGAAAACATTAAGTATTTGCTAGTTATGGCACTGGCTCACCTCTTGAGCTGACACTATGTTTAACCACGTCTGGACCACCCAATGGGTTTTTATGTCTGGAAGGTGGTTGCCTTGTCCTGCCAAGATGTAATAGTACGTCTAAGCAGATTTCAGCAGCTTTACAAAATTGTGCAGTTGCTGAAATTGGGAGTCGCCTGTAACTTCAGCCGGAGCTCCCAGACAGAAGGCAGAGAAGGTTTATTACCTTCCCTAACTTCCTGATCACTGTCTATACATGATGCTGTCTATACAGCACCATGGCGGCGCTCATTGCGGTGTATACAACTATGAGCGCTGCTATGGTGTGGCCGCCCTCTGACCGGGCAATCACGTGATCCACCGGGATCAGCGTGTGTTAAAGCTGCTAGGTCCTACAGGACCCAGATCAACTGTATAGAATGGGCAGGAGGCTGTATTCCTCCTGCAACTGGGGCTAAATGTACCAGTTCCAGTTACAGGGGAAATTAGCCTTCCCACCTTAAAAAAAACCAAAAAAAAACCTTGGATGAAATGTCCTAAAAGGTCTATTGGGACCTTATGGGGACACAATGTGAAAAAAAATTAATAGAAAAGTTTTTTAAAAATAAAATAATTAAAATAAATAAAATAATACATCAATGGTTCTAGCCCCACCCCGGACAACACCATACAAAATAAAAATTACCGCAATAATCTGCAATGGAACCTGATAAAATATGCATTTTTCTTACAGCGCCACCACAGGAGAAATGAAGTATTACACAGTTTCCATTGAAATCAAAGGCTTGTACTTGTAATGCAGGAACATCCTAAATCCTCAAGAAAGACAACTACAAGTATAGCAAGTACTGAACATAGTGTGTTACCTGTTTAGTTCATAAAGAAATATGTGTGGCCCCTTGTTAAACACAGGACAAGGTTAGGGTTATCTTTAAGAAGTGCACTCTACATAAGTAAACTACTTAACTCAAGAATGTCTACAACTTTACTCCCCCTTCCCAACACTGCGATATAAACAGCAAGCAATGAGCAAACAAAGCCCATCTATAATATAACACCATTTGCTGGATATGGCCAGTCTAAAAAATGAATATTAACAATAATAATAATAATAATAATAGTAATAATAATATTAATACATGTATATAATCATATAATAATTATACAATAATCATACTGTCTTACTGATTTATTGTATTTAAGCAACGCTTCTGATTTTTTTTTTTTTAAGCCAGCCATTTAAAAGATCAGGAAAGTAAGTTGTATACTTCAGTAAATCAGTATGCAGCAGTACATAAGCCATCTATACAGTAAAATAGAAGGATGTTTATTTCCTTATCTCTACCTTACTTGCATAAACACAGCCAGTCTTGTGCATTAAATGCTACAGTGCTTTATAACTTGTATTTAAAGGGAGACGCCATCCCCTTACTGAATTCAGGCTTTATCTGTGCAAGCCTTTTAAAGTTAGGGCCCGTTCACACGGAGCAAATGCGTGTATATTTTGGCAAAATACACATGTAAAAAATACACGTATAAAAATAAGACTCCTATTAACTTCAATGACATTTTTTTACAGGTGTAAAAAAAACACATCAAAATACATGTGTAAAATGTCATTGAAGTCAATGGCAGTCTTATTTTTACACGTGTATTTTTTACACAGAGCCTTCACATGGAGTAAACGCACGTGTATTTTTGCAAAATGCACGTGTAAAAATACACATGTAAAAATAAGACTCCCATTGACTTCAATGACATTTTACAGGCGTATTTTTACAGGCATATTTTTACACGTGTAAAAAATATCATTGAAGTCAATGGGAGTCTTATTTTTACACGTGTATTTTAACACGTGTATTTTGCAAAAATACACACGCATTTACTCTGTGTGAAGGCTCCCTTTTGCCAAAATACACGCGTGTTTACTCTGTGTGAACGGGCCCTTATATTGGATATTTAAGGGGAGGGTGTTGGAGATTTTCCAGCCCCACCTCCTTAGGTTGTTTGGAAGATGTCAATACAATTGTTAGGGCTCGTTCACATCTGCGCCCGGTCTCCGTTTGTACAGGTTTCCGTTTCCTGCCTGAAACTGGGCAGGAAACTGAAACCTGCAGTCAGTTTTGAAACCCATTCATTTGAATGGGTTTGAAAAGTGTCCAGCCGTGAGCGCCGGTGATCGTTTTATGCTCTCCGCGGTGAAACCGTTTTTTTTTTAACTGGACACAAAATCGGACCCAGTCTGACAGGTTTCTGTCTTCTGCCGGCAGAAGACGGAAACCTAAGTACAGAGACCCAACGCTGGCGTGAACCCAGCGACAGTACTTAGAGGGGAGATTCTGATAACATTTACTCAGTTTTAGAAAATCATTCAAGAGAGTTTGATCCATTGCCTAGTCATATTAGGGAGCCTTCACACCGAGTAAACGCTCACTCATTTTGGTAAAATACACATGTAAAAAATACACGTGTAAAAATAAGACTCCCATTGACTTCAATGACATGTATTTTTTACATGTGTATTTTGCGAGAGTTTACTCCGCGTGAAGGCTCCCTAAGAGCCTTCTTAGGTGGAGCCTGGCAATGAAAGAAGGCTCAACCAATAGTATCTAACTGATTTACAAGGTCCCCTTGTCTTTACACATAGGACCATTGGTGGATTTTGTGAAAGAAGAAAGGAGCTATCAACAAGATCTATTCAACTTCCGACTATACGTCTGGAAGAACCCTTCCTCATGCACATTAGACAATTAGTGGATCTTCCCAGTAAAGGAAGGCTTTACCAACATGGTAAATGTGATTGACACAAATAGTTAGCATCCATGAAAGTCTAGATCCATGGTACCATAGGCACAAATATATTAAGCTTAACCAATGCCAATTTTACCAATAAAATAAATTCATAACTATAAAATAACTATAATAAATAAATAAATAAATAAATAAATAAATAAATACACAACACAACCAATTTCTTTAGTGGAATAATATTTGGCCATGGTGTTTATTAAGGAAACTTCATAACAAAATAATTCGACTATAAATAAATAAATAATTAAAATCCAATTCAATAAATAATTTTAATAAATAACTAAATAAATAATCAAATTAATCAATAAAATCAAAGTCCAATCAGCATAAGCTGATCGACTAACCACCTTCAATAAACACCATGACAATGCTTGCTTCCAGACAGATTTCCTTTAGGGTGGGAGGGCGGGGGCTTGCGTGAAGATCTTGACGCGAATGACCCGAACAGCCAATTTGCCGGCTATTTATTTTCAAAATTCCCGCCACAAACGCGATGACAGCCAATCAGCTGATGAGATCTCCGAACAGCTGATTCAAGGACACGCCCACTTCGAAAGTTCGAGAAGACCCCGTCAGCTGAGCTGGATGACCTTGATTTGAACCCCAGTTGCCTGAGGAAAGTGAAATAGGCGGGAATTTACTTGACAGAATAATTTAATATAGACATATTGCCTGAGGGGAAATTATTAACTAATTTTAATAATCACTCTAATAAAATATCTTTATGGTACCATGTTACCATGTGTCCCCTGAGCAATTAATGCTCTGGGGGGCCGTGTCATTCCCAATGTATATTAGACCATTGGTGGATCCTACCAAAGAACTAATGATCTTCATATGTATTCTGTCTGTTTTCCCACCAAAATCAGACATTTAAAGCCGAATTCAGACAGGGTTTTTTGGGCCGGATTTTGACCAAAAAAACGCCTCCCATTGAAATCAATGGGAGCTGGACAGTTCCCTTATCCGCAAGCGGTTTGTTCCCACTCATGGAAGAAAGAAACAACATGTCATTTCTTCAGGCAGATTGCCTCACGAAACTGCCTCCCGACTAGGCCCATTCATTTGAACCTAATCCAGAGCAGAATGCCACAGCTGGATGCCAGTGCACTGTATGCACTGCACTGGCATCCAGTCAAGGCGGCCACCGCGTCAAAATACGGTTCAAAAAACTCCTGTGTGAATCCGGAGGCCTAAGGCTTTTTTGCAGGCAGGAAAAATCTGCTGCAGGAATTAGGAAACATTTTTTGACGCTTTTTTACATGACGTAGTTTTTGATGCGCTTTTTCGTTACGTTTTTTTGCTGTGTTTTTTTGCTCAAGCACATTGTATAGACCTGGAAACTTCTCAATAAAAAAATGCGCGTATCACATTGAAAGCAATAGGTAAAAAAACCTCCCATTGATTTCAATGGGTAGCGCGCGTATGCTGGCACCCATAGAAATCAATAGGATCTGTTTTAACGCCACTCATTCTGAACGAGTTTACGTTCAGAATGAGCTGAGCGTAAACTCCGTGTGAGGGCATCCTAAGAGAAGCTAGATATCCTGATTCTAAACATTAGATTATTGGTGGATCTTTACCAAAGGATGGTAGATCTCCCCAGAGAAAGGCAGAACCACTAACATGATTTTATTGTTGCAATAAAAAGTGGGCATCTAATAGAGTCTAGAAAAGTCTTGCACATTAGACCACTGGTAGATTCTGTAAAATAGGGAAAGTTCCACCACCATATCTGATGTTTAATATTCAAGGGCTGGTTAGGTTATAGTGTGTTAGTCAATAAAAATGGCACAGATGACACACGGATTGGTATCTGTGTGTCATCCATCATTTCCACTGACCCATACGTTGTAATGAATGTAACGAGCCACAAATATGGACAGGTATAGGACCTTCTCTAAACTTTGCAGCTTTTGATTATGGCCTGACATAAAGCCTCAAAAACTCCGGCTGTATGTATATACCCATAGAAATTAATGTGACTGTACGCAATTGTGGATAAAAAATATGGTCATGTGTATAAAGCCTGAAGTTTCAGTGTCAACATGTTGGTAGCTTTGTTTTCAATGGAAGTTCCATGGGATGGTCATACAATGTGAGTGTTTATGTTGCCATCATTGATAATTTTTATCCTGCAAGCTAATATTTACAGTCAGATATTGCAGGCGCAGTTACATATTGTGTTACATGTTGTACTTGTCCATTCCCTTCCTGTACCGCTGTTTCGCCATGGTTAATTGTTACAAAAATGATCTGTATGACATATGATTGTTCTGCAGGGTGTTACATAGTGAAAGTAGATGACAGCTTAAGGCTGTACTGATTTAGGTGCGGCCTGTTTTTTTTTCCTCTGGAGTTTGTTGGTTCATGGGTAATAAAACTTCAGCATTTATAGAACTGTTACAAAGGTGGTAGGATATAAAAATGTCTGCATATTGTAAGAGAAGCAGTCCGGTTAAAACACTTTATTCCACTACTGCACACCACACCTGATTGTCTGTCACACTTTGGACAACCTGCACTCAAACTAGATACCATCTTAGGGCTCGTTCACATCTCCGCCCGGTCTCCGTTCTGCAGGTTTCCGTTTCCTGCACAAAACAGAGGCAGGAGACTGAAACCTGCAGGACTCTTTCATGCCCATTCATTTGAATGGGCTTGAAAGGTATCCAGCCGTGAGCGGCGGTGAGCGTTTATGCTCTCCGCATCGAAACCGTTTTTTTTTAAATCAGACTCAGAGTCGGACATGCAGTACTCTGTGTCTGATTTTAAAAAAACGGTTTCGCAGCGGAGAGCATAAAACGCTCACCGCCGCTCACGGCCGGACCCAGTCTGACAGCTTTCCGTCTTCTGCATGCAGAAGATGGAAAGTTGAGAACGGAGACCCGAACGCTAGTGTGAACCTAGCGTTAGTTTGTATATTTTGTTTTTTGTGCTCCGCTGTCAAACCCACAATGTCGTAGCACAGCATCACATGGGCAGATAGAGACTGTACCATCTCTGCCTGCTTGGATGACAGTATACTTATCCTTTTCTCTTTCTCAAATAATCTAGGAGACCATAAGTCAAGGAAGCTGCATTGTCATCTTCTTCACTATAACTGTGTGACAGGAGCAGTAGCTGTGACAGACGTTTAGTCCCCCATGTGGGGAACTTGTGAGGAATGGTTCATCATACAGAAAGTGAGACTGACTTAGGCTCTATTCACACTACCAGGGTTCACTGCCCAGTGCTGACCAAGATCTCTCTAAAAGTAGAGCATGCTGAGAATCAACTGAGTCTTGTAAATCTAACCTTATAATGAGAGGATTAAAGGGGTTTTCTGGGTTATCCAGCTTCCAAAAATTATCTGCAAATACATCCACACCAATACTGAATACTCTCTAATTGTGCAGCCTTTTCTTGGTTTTACTGTACTTGAGACACTGTAAACAAACTACAATTCCCATGATGCATATATCTGCTATCACTGTCTGTGTTTGCTGCTCATGGGGGAGGTGAGCTTGTAAACACAGCATCATGTGACCTCAGATGTAAGAGTGATTTATTATCTGTGATTTCATTGCAGGGGAGAGTGGAGAACGTGAAAGTGAGAGCAGGCAGATGAATCATGGGAAATGTAGTTTGTTCACAGATTCACTGAATGTAAATAATGGTGATACAAGGAGTCTCAAGTAAAATAAAGCCAAGAAATGGGTGTACAAGGGAACAGTGAGGATTTAGCAGTGCTGTGGATGGATTTGCAGATTATTTTTGGAAGCTGGATAACCCCTTTAAACTATTGATGACCAACAACTCTAAAGATAGGTCACTAATCGCAGATATGTGGGGGATCTGATACCCAACACCCCTGTCCTTAGCAGCTTTCACACAAATGGGGAAGACCTGTGTTATCTGTGTAGTGGCGAATCTGAGCTTACTTTCCATTAAAATGAAAAAGAGCTGATGTACAATCCCATAGTCTGGCCACTACACAGAGAACAGTGCCATCTCCGCCATTCTTTATGTACCAGCTGATTGGTGGGTGTGAGGGACCCCCATCAATCTGATTCTGATGACCTATTCTTAGGATAGATCAACAATATTTTTAGCCCAGTAAACCACTTTAAGCAATATAAGTCTTAACAGCTCAGAATAAGATAACATGACCCAACTGCAGAGAAGGACCCCATAAAATCATTTAAAAAAAATGATTGTCACTTTAAATGACAGAAAAGAGAAAAGGAAAATAAAAATGGTTCCTTTTCCTGGTACTTGCTTAATTCATTACAGCTATGATACTGCTAGGTCAAGAGCTTCCAGTGCATTTCCCCAATTTCCATATCTGGCAGCTGTATAGGAGAATAGGCCAACGTGAGCTGGGAGCCGGACTCCTTACCAAACCCCACGTCCCACCCTACTTGTTTACGCCACTTGGGTCCTGAGCCTTAAAAGGAAACGTAGACCATGTTGGCACCCCAACAGTACTTATACAACCATTGACAATGGTTGACTCCTTAAGATAAAGAAACTTTATAGTGGTTACTGAGACTATCAAACTAATAAGTGTGTGTGTGAATGTTAACCACTGTAAATATTATGTATCTGCAGATACTTCACCATCAGAAGTGACAAGTCTCAATGCTGCGAACATTGGTGTTAACTCTTTGTGTGCAATTTGTGGTGACCGGGCAACAGGAAAACATTATGGAGCGTCCAGCTGTGATGGATGCAAAGGGTTTTTCAGAAGAAGCGTCAGAAAAAACCACATGTACTCTTGCAGGTAGGATGGATCTATGTACAGAGCAATTTACTCAACCACTGTGGGTTAATCAATAATAGGTGAGGCATTAGCAGTAGAAATTCCTAATTAATTAATCAATAGGAAATGTCAGGCATTACCTGAGCTATATTCACACCACAGTGAATAACGGCCGCATGTTGTATGTTTTTTTTCAATGAACGTCACACAGCAGAATTAAGTTGAAAGCAAGAGCATTATGGGCTAGTCACATGACCATCAAAATATAGGTGATGTTCTATTTCTGTCTCTTTTCACAGATCCCTCCATACACTCTTATGTATGGGTGACCCGTGAAAACTGCGAGTGGATTTTGCCTAAAACAATTTTTTTATTTGTTTTTGGTCCTCCAGGTGGGTCAAATCTGTGTTTGTTTGATAAATATGTTCTATAATATACTTATACTGTAGGTCTTAAAAGGGAGTTTGGGAGATTTCCCTTCCAAACCAATAAGCAGTGGTGAACCTAGCCTCTCTACTGCCACAGTGGACCCTGCAACCTCTATTATGCCCCACAGTTACTCACCCAAATATTATGCCCCACAGTTGCACATCCAACTCTTATGCCCCATTGTGGACCACCCATGAACTATTATTATTCTTAGGGGTCTTTTCAGGCCCCCGAGCATAATAATTGGAGCCCCAGGAGAGGTGAGGGAAGATAATAAACAGTTTTACTCACCTCTCCGGGATCCTATGTTACTCCTAGCAGGTTTCGGGCCTGTATGGTAATGTTCCAGATGTCACGTGGTCTGGGACATTACCATACAGGCCCGAAGCCTGTGCTAGCTGCCGCCCCCTCCAAAGTGCCATCTGAGGTGGCTGCCTCACCTTGCCTCATTAGAGGTGTGGCCCTGCCAATAAGGGTATGTTCACACTGAGTTTTTTTGCAGGCGGATTTTGACGTGGAATTCGTTTCTAAAATCCGCCTGCAAAAACGGCTCATATTGACTTCAATGTGAGCTGCTCGCTTTTTTTTTTTCTGGTAGCTACTAGCGGGAAAAAAAAGCAACATGCCCTATCTTACTGCGCATTCTGCAGCTGAGTTAGGCGCGCATCCGTGGCTTGAGACACGCTCCTATTCATTCGGGCCTAACCAGGAGTGAGATGCCGCGATGGAATGCGATGCTGAATCAGGATCCCATCGCAACTAGCCGTGCGAAATGTTCACAAGGCGGAAAAGGTTTCCGTCACCTTTTTCACCTTGTGAACATACCTTAATAGAGAAGTGTAGGAACCCTTAAAAGGAAACATACCTTTGTGGCCATAAAGAATGCAGAGATAATTATCAGGGCGTCCTACAAATAGCCACAACTACTCTCAATGACTTCTTAAAATGTCTGCCCAATCTACTAAGTGGTGCCCTCAAATGATGTTATGTTATACTGTTCAAATAAAATATAACAGCTGCCAATGGCTTAGATGCCACTGTTGTAGTTGGCCATAGCATCTAGCTGATTAAATAGCCACTACCAGTACTATCACTTTTCACAGATGTTAGTAGCATTTGTCTGCTGTACTGTATATACAACACATACATGTAGGAGAGATGTTGCCAAGGGGTTAACAAGGTTGTACAGAATTAGAAAATCAGAGTTGTAGTCTTCTAGAAACAGCACCACACCTATATTGTGTACACCAGCAATGGAAGTAGTGAAGCAGGTGGGAATTCTAAGAGCAGCATACTCACCCCTCACTCCCCAGGCCATGTACTGTGTGCGGCCTGGGGGCATTACACTATATGGGGGTTGGAGGCATTACATTGTGGGTGGACTGGGGACATTACACTATGTGGGGCGACCGAGGGAGCATTATTATGTGTGGGAACACTTAGCTGACAGTATACTGTGTGAGCGTACTAAGAAGAGTGTTATACTGTGTGTGGGGAGCTCCACCATTCTCGCAGTGAACCCACCCCTCTAAAATATCTTGTCATGTAAAATTAAATATAAACCATACATTACTAGAAATCTATGACCCAGGTCTTTCAAATCAAGACTTCCAGTAAGAGCAGCACCAATAAATACACCGTGGACACCACACTGTGATCTTGTGACAATTTTTGATTTAATTCCTCCTTAAATTAAGCTGTAAGCATTGCCGTATTTTAGACATAACGACTCCCTTCTTCTTTGTCTCATTTCAGGTTTAATAGGCAATGTGTGGTTGATAAGGACAAGAGAAACCAGTGCCGATACTGCAGGTTAAAGAAGTGTTTTCGGGCTGGAATGAAGAAAGAAGGTGAGGGATTTTGCTTGATAGCTCAATGACCCATTAAATGGCGCCCACTTAATCACTGACTAAATTAAAGGGAATGTGCTTTCAGGTAAAATGCTTGGCCTTAAGAAAGCATAGTTGAAGTGGGTCCAGGCCAGAGGCGTAACTTGAAGCCCCTGGACCCCAATGCAAAAAATATGTATATCATGGGGAAGTTAGCTCAGTAGAAGCAGTGGTGCGGACCCAAACAGTCAAGACAGGGACACAAAATATGCAGCAAATTGGTTTATTTAGAAAAAAACAGAAAAATAAATAAACCTTGACTTCAGGCACAAAATAACAAAACAAGATACAGCCTTAAATTCAGGCTAAAAACCTGCTTGTCTGAGCGACTAATTAAACAGAACTATAACTATACATGTGGCTTACTTCCAGCCACATGAATAAAACAGGAGCAATATAGTCTCACCAGACTCAGGGTCACAGGACAGAACCATACATCTCCTTTCACCTCATGGAACTGCACTGCAATGCAAAAGCTGCAGTCTTTCCTGGCCCAGTAATGAGCCAAGGATCTCCACCTGGGCTGCGGCCTACTCCAGATCTGCCCTGGACCACACATATGTCAGACAGGCACCTTGGACAGATTATACTGACCGGTCATCCCTTGATAGATCAGTTCTGATGAAGGTCTATGGACAGAAACGTTAAAAGCATTATTGATCTATTACTCCTCTTGAATGCCGATTTCCTCATGTCCATGGTACAACGATAGTAAAATACCCACTTTTGGCTCTGTAAATAAATCAACTTCACGTTTGACAATATAGTGTGTGCGGCAGCATTTTTTCGTATTTCACACATGTGTCAGAAACCTGGGGCTGATACATCTGAACTCCAGCACTCTGCCTGTCACCTTCTATCTATAATACTGGTGTTTGCTTTGGGCCCCCTGAAGCTCCAGGGCCTGGTAGCAATTGCTAGCTCTGCATCTCTATAAGCTATGCCCCTGGTCTAGGCTGCAGATAAAAAGAATATTCTAAAGTTAGGTAAATAGTAAATATGTGTAGATAGTGCCTAGTCTCAGGGTCTTTTTTCAACACATGTGAACTACATCTGTTTTGAACCAACTATTTTGGGCATAACAATGACAAAGGGTTAGGACTCCAGAGAGGGAAGACTGCCAGATCATGTACCAGGAATGGATGATCTAGTGTCCAAGTTATCAGCATGCCATTATTCTGACACAATGACATACTTGGGTTACATAACTCAGATAAAATAATACTTGGGGTATAGAGCAATGATACACCTGAGATACAGAGCAAAGACACACTGACATCTGGGTTATAGATCAATGGTACACTGACACTTCAGACATAGAGAAAAAGCATACTGACACTTAGGACAATGACACAGTGACTTAGGTTATGGAATAAAGATCTGGGGTACAGAATAAAAGCACACTTAGGGTACCAGGACACTGATAAATTCATAGTTAGGTCAACAAAGAAATGATAAGTAAGATACAAGGCACTAACACTTGGGTAGAAACAATGACATACTGATACTTGAGGTACAGAACAACAACACCCTGCCTTTTGGGGTGCGAAACAATGACCTGTCATTTTGGGAACAGAGCAAAGATACACTACACTTGGAAAACAGAAGAATTAGAATCAGCACTTGGTATACAGAACAATGAGCCACTACTTTGAGGGTGCAGTGGCTCCCCCATACCATGAGTATAGCCTGTGTGGTGCAGTAAGTCAGGAGGAGCTATTAACGACAGCTTTGTACTGTATATTACATTGTGGCTGAATGGACTTTTGGACTTCATGAATTAATGAGTTAACGGTGGATTGTCAGAAAGACAAAAGAGGGTGCCCTATGCTGAGATACTAGAAAACAAGATGTATATAACTGTTTTTTGCAAATGGGCCCTCAGTTATCTGTTTTGGCTCCTGTACAAAACAGTGACTTTGGAATATTTGAGATAGAGCAGAAAGAAGTACTTTGTGTGGAAAACAGCACAATGACCCACTGACACATGGGGTATGGAAAAACAGCAATGACACAGTGACAGCCGAGGTCCCAGGATGCTGTGATTTCAGTATTTTGGAGACGTCCTGTAGATTTAGGATTCTATGTTCATCACATCTTATATTTTCCTATACTGTACTTCAACTTCTGTTAATGTTTAACATTTTTAACATTAGATCCATGACCAATGGACACTGAGCAAATATTTTGGGGTCATCCCGCAGATAATGTTGTAGAGCACAGGGTGGGGGTGGGTCCCATCTACCCAATGACTGAAGAGATTGGAATGAAAACTTCTCGTGTTTTGTCTCCATTAATTTCAATGAAGGGTTCAGCCTGGCACTTGTGTGTCACGTATGTTCTATCATCACTGCATGGATAGTGTGACTGAGCATTATGGGAAAATCACTCTGCCAATCTTTGGTTTGGCTAATTGTACCACATAATCACTTTATGAGCTGAAATCACTTGGCAAACACTAAATGTTTCCTTAGATAACCCCAAATAAACTGGGATAATATTATACTCTAGATTAATATTTACTTACAAGTATAAGACCTGACGACCTAGTACAAGCTGCGCCACTTCTGCATATTCAGCTTGTTTCCCTATATCAGTGATGGCGAACCTTTTTGAGACCGAGTGCCTAAACTGCAACCCAAAACCAAATAAATTATCACGGAGTGCCAACACGGCAATTTAACCTTAAAACTCTGTGGGTCCACAATTGCGGACCCACAAATTACAGTCATGTGACTGGGGCTTTACAGATCTTGTACTGAAATTACCTATAGGTCTCTGCATTCTGTACTTTTAACAATTAATTTTCACTATTTACATCGCACAGGATCTGTTTTATAGTTACCGTGCAATGTTATTACATCCTGTACTAATTTCACGTCTGCTATAAAACAAATACTGTGTGATATACATAGTGAGGGGACCCCACACAGTACAATCTGCCCCTCAGTGGCCCCCCCACACAGTACAATCTGCCCCTCAGTGGCCCCCCACACAGTACAATCTGGCCCACAGTGGCCCCCACACAGGATTATACCTGTATACTCCACAGTAGCCCCCTCCCACACAGCATGAACTGGTCCACAGTAGCCCCCTCCCACACAGCATGAACTGGTCCACAGTAGCCCCCTCCCACACAGCATGAACTGGTCCACAGTAGCCCCCTCCCACACAGCATGAACTGGTCCACAGTAGCCCCCTCCCACACAACATGAACTGGTCCACAGTAGCCCCCTCCCACACAACATGAACTGGTCCACAGTAGCCCCCTCCCACACAACATGAAATGGTCCACAGTAGCCCCCTCCCACACAACATGAAATGGTCCACAGTAGCCCCCTCCCACAGAGCATGAAAGATCCACAGTAGCCCCCTCCTACACAACATGAAATGGTCCACAGTAGCCCCCTCCCACACAACATGAAATGGTCCACAGTAGCCCCCTCCCACACAGCATGAAATGGTCCAGAGTAGCCCCCTCCCACACACAACATGAACTGGTCCACAGTAGCCCCCTCCCACAGAGCATGAAAGATCCACAGTAGCAGCATAAAATGGTCCACAGTAGCCCCCTCCCCGCACAGCATGAAAGTCTACAGTAGCCCCCTCCCACACAACATGAAAGGTCCACAGTAGCCCCCTCCCATACAGCATAAAATGGTCCACAGTAGCCCCCTACCCACACAGCATGAAAGTCTACAGTAGCCCCCTCCTACACAACATGAAATGTCTACCGTTGCCCCCCTCCCCTGACAGTGCAAACAAACACAATATAGTTACCTGAAGAGCTGCCGGGTGTTCTCTCTTCTGTTCACTGCGCGCGCTGATGACTTACGTCATCACGCCCGCGCTTGTTCAGAGGTCACACTCTGTAGTCAGTGTAGGCCGCGTAGTACGCGTGGCCTACACTGAGCTACACTGACAGCTTTCAGCTGGATGCGCATTTGCACAACCAGCTGAAGGCAGCGATCGCTCACTAACGGGGAATCCTGCATCGGATTCGCCGTTAGTGAGCGATCAGGGCGACAGCACGCGTGCCAGCAGAGGGGGCTCTGCGTGCCCTCTCTGGCACGCGTGCCATAGGTTCGCCATCACTGCCCTATATAGTCTCCAAACTAACTAATCCAAGGAATAGAATCTTCTTAAGGAATATTACTGTTTCAACAGATAAAGGCTATTCATTCTACGTTGGAAGGAGACATGAAGTATGAATTCCTCACAATGTCAAGATCTCTGCTTACTGTCATTCAATACAAACCTTCATTGTTCCCATCCAGTAAATCTATCCTGGTCATTTGGTGATGGTGCAGGTGTCTGGCACATTACATGTCACAGTATTGATAACCATACAATGACAGCAAGTAGAGTCATTGCAAATGTGAAGAATTGATGCAGAAAGTGTATTGGAAAATTGTTTACCTATTACTTTTATAAGAATATTCTCTATGGCTGAGTTCACATCTGCGCCAGGGTGTCTGTTCTTCTGGGCCATTGCAGAATCATAACAAAGGAAGACAGAGATGAGCGAACAGTAAAATGTTCGAGGTTCAATATTCTTTTCGAGTAGCCCCTCAATATTCGACTACTCAAATCGAATATCGAACCCTATTTTAGTCTATGGGGGGAAATGCTCGTTTCAGGGGTAGGCAACGTTCGATCAAATTACACTTACCAAGTCCACGAGTGAGGGTCGGGCTGGAATCCATCAGTGAAAACGGACACTGACCCATGGACTGTAATATACTCCAGTTTCATCATGGATCCTGTCTCCATTTTTATTTTCACAGACTCACTATCCATAAATAAAATTGATCATGTCAATGAAATCAAGACGTCTGTAAAAAAAATATGGACAGAGTTTGTGCATCTTACTAAGCAGCAGATCTTATAAAAACAATTCTAGCGGTCACCTCTGAGGATATAGCATTATGTGACTGCAATGTTTTCATAGTGGATAAAGGTCACTGAGAACCACTGACATATAGGTTTCCTGTCCGGTGACCCAGGTTGTGCTTCTTCCAATCTCTCGCTCTTTAATAACCTCTGAATTTACTGAGGGGAAGTTCTGGGGGTATCAGGGCAAAATCTTATGCCAATATCGCAGATACAGTCCTATGAAAAAGTTTGGGCACCCCTATTAATCTTAATCATTTTTTGTTCTAAATATTTTGGTGTTTGCAACAGCCATTTCAGTTTGATATATCTAATAACTGATGGACACAGTAATATTTCAGGATTGAAATGAGGTTTATTGTACTAACAGAAAATGTGCAATATGCATTAAACCAAAATTTGACCGGTGCAAAAGTATGGGCACCCTTATCATTTTATTGATTTGAATTCCCCTAACTACTTTTTACTGACTTACTGAAGCACAAAATTGGTTTTGTAACCTCAGTGAGCTTTGAACTTCATAGCCAGATGTATCCAATCATAAGAAAAGGTATTTAAGGTGGCCAATTGCAAGTTGATCTCCTATTTGAATCTCCTCTGAAGAGTGGCATCATGGGCTACTCAAAACAACTCTCAAATGATCTGAAAACAAAGATTGTTCAACATAGTTGTTCAGGGGAAGGATACAAAAAGCTGTCTCAGAGATTTAACCTGTCAGTTTCCACTGTGAGGAACATAGTAAGGAAATGGAAGACCACAGGGACAGTTCTTGTTAAGCCCAGAAGTGGCAGGCCAAGAAAAATATCAGAAAGGCAGAGAAGAAGAATGGTGAGAACAGTCAAGGACAATCCACAGACCACCTCCAAAGAGCTGCAGCATCATCTTGCTGCAGATGGTGTCACTGTGCATCGGTCAACTATACAGCGCACTTTGCACAAGGAGAAGCTGTATGGGAGAGTGATGAGAAAGAAGCCGTTTCTGCACGTACGCCACAAATAGAGTTGCCTGAGGTATGAAAAAGCACATTTGGACAAGGCAGCTTCATTTTGGAAACAAAAATTGAGTTGTTTGGTTATAAAAAAGGCGTTATGCATGGCGTCCAAAAAGAAACAGCATTCCAAGAAAAACACATTCTACCCACTGTAAAATTTGGTGGAGGTTCCATCATGCTTTGGGGCTGTGTGGCCAATGCCGGCATCAGGAATCTTGTTAAAGTTGAGAGTCGCATGGATTCCACTCAGTATCAGCAGATTCTTGAGAATAATGTTCAAGAATCAGTGACGAAGTTGAAATTACGCCGGGGATGGATATTTCAGCAAGACAATGATCCAAAACACCGCTCCAAATCCTCAGGCATTCATTCAGAGGAACAATTACAATGTTCTGGAATGGCCATCCCAGTCCCCAGACCTGAATATCATTGAACATCTGTGGGATGATTTGAAGCGGGCTGTCCATGCTCGGCGACCATCTAACTTAACTGAACTTGAATTGTTTGTCCAAAATACCTTTATCCAGGATCCAGGAACTGATTAAAAGCTACAGGAAGCGACTAGAGGCTGTTATCTTTGCAAAAGGAGGATCTACTAAATATTAATGTCACTTTTCTGTTGAGGTGCCCATACTTTTGCACCGGTCAAATTTTGGTTTAATGCATATTGCACATTTTCTGTTAGTACAATAAACCTCATTTCAATCCTGAAATATTACTGTGTCCATCAGTTATTAGATATATCAAACTGAAATGGCTGTTATAAACACCAAAATATTTAGAACTAAAAATGATTAAGATTAATAGGGGTGCCCAAACTTTTTCATAGGACTGTATCAACATTTAAAGAAAATGTTCATTTTGAAGTTAGCGTATACTTACAAGTTTAGTTGCATAGTAGATACATAGTAGATGAGGTTGGATGAAGACACCAGTCCACTAAATCCAACCTATAACCAGTGGCGTAACTAGGAATGGCGGGGCCCCGTGGCGAACTTTTGACATGGGGCCCCCCCGACACCGAAGATCTCGACCGAGTCCCTCCTACGCATTCCTGCGCGCTCTATTATGTTCCATAGTGGCCCCTGCACACAGTATTATACCCAATAGTGGCCCCTGCACACAGTATTATGTCCCATAGTGGCCCCTGCACACAGTATTATACCCAATAGTGGCCACTGCACACAGTATTATGTCCCTTAGTGGCCCCTGCACACAGTATTATACCCAATAGTGGCCACTGCACACAGTATTATACCCCATAGTGGCCCCTGCACACAGTATTATGTCCCATAGTGGCCCCTGCACACAGTATTATGTCCCATAGTGGCCCCTGCACACAGTATTATGTCCCATAGTGGCCCCTGCACACAGTATTATGTCCCTTAGTGGCCCCTGCACACAGTATTATGTCCCTTAGTGGCCCCTACAGGACTAAATACTGTCACGTCACCCGCTGACCGCTATACCAGGACAAATTGTGGATAAAAAATCTGGCCCTGTGCATTACAATTTAGTAACTCCATGTGCCTCATATTAATAGCAGTTAACCCCATCATCTCCCTCACATTAACCCCTGTAAGCCTCACCATAAGAGTTACTGATATGTGAGAGACATGGAGGTAATAATAAAGTATCTTCATTATTATTACCCCCATATGTCTCACATATCAGTAACTCTTATGGTGAGGCAAACAGGGGTTAATGTGAGGGAGATGATGGGGTTAACTGCTATTAATATGAGGCACATGGAGTTACTAAAACACAAGTAATCCCCCCATATGCCTGACATTAATAAGTAACCCCAGTACGTACCTGTGTAGCTTTAGTTTCATTTTCCTTCTTCCTTTCTTCCTCCAGTGCAGGACGGACGGCAGGAGCTCGGCAGGGATAAGCCCCGCCTCCTCCTCTCATTGGTGGGCAGAGGACAGCAGAGAAAGGGAGGGGGGAGAGAGGGGGAGAGAGGGGGAGAGAGGGGGAGAGAGGGGGAGAGAGGGGGAGAGAGGGGGAGAGAGGGGGAGAGAGGGGGAGAGCGTCCTGAAGCCCTGACAGGAGCCCGAGCTGCAGCTCCTGTGTCTCAGCCTTTGCTGAAGCTTCGGGGCCCCCTGTTGGTGGAAAGTATTCCACCAAGAGGGGGCCCCGAAAAGACCTCCGAGAATAATGATAGCAGCGGTAGCAGCTGTCACCGGGCCCCTAATGTCCCGGGCCCTGTGGCAGCTGCTACCGCTGCTATGGTGGTAGTTACGCCACTGCCTATAACCCTACAGTCCCCTACAGTGTTCATCCAGAGGAAGGTAAAAAAAAAACAACCCACGAGTAACTTATTAAATTCTTTCATTTACTTATCCTGTACTGATTTGGAGCTATATGATGTTTTCTTCCCCAGTCACACCCAAAGTGAATGCAGAATTGTACTGGTGCCTTCTTGGAGCAAGTATGTATTTAATCTGGCAGTAATATGACATCACAGCTCAACTTGATCTACTATATATTAGGGGCTATTCATATGACCCTTGCTCCTGACAGCTTTATGTAAGTTCAGTACAGTAGCCAACCAGCCATTTGGGAGTTCACTCCATCATAACTCAGTATAATGCATTGAGTTGAATTCACCCAGCCATTGTTGGTCCTGGAAATGTGAACGGCACACGGACCATTTTTCACAAACAGTACACAGTCACGTGAATAGCCTCTGTCTCCTGAGCTCCCACAATGCACTGCTTTCTGGTCACCAGCAGAATTTTTAAAGTAATAGTAATAAAACATCATAGGAAATGAGAGCAAGATAAGTAAAAGAGAGTATTTACATTGGTTAATGCAGATATAGTTGTGAATGTCTTTAAACAGAACCCCCCATAGGACATCCATCTTTCTATAGAACTACTGAGAATCCCTCAGCTGCAGAATTGGGAACCAGTCTTCCCAGACAGTCTCATCCTCATACTTCTGGATAAGATGTTCACTGACTTTGATCTCATAATGTGTCGGTCAAGCTTCATTAACCCCTTTCACACCTTACTGAGCCCTTGGTACTACATCTTTTTACTGAAAGACCTGGGTTAGGATTGTTTCCCATTGAGCCAGACACATAAAGTATTTCTGCCCCCATTAACCCTTGTGTTTCCATTGTAGCTGTTCAAAATGAACGAGACCGAATAAGTACGAGGAGATCAAGCTATGAAGACAGCAGTCTACCATCCATCAATGTCTTAATCCAGGCAGAGGTCTTATCACAGCAGGTAGGACACATAATGTCTTGCTATTTTGGCTTGGAGTTAAACTGGCCATACACATAAGATATTTATTTGCAAATCCAGTTAAATTTGGTGAAATCTGCTGAGAGTCTGGTAATGTCTGTGGTGGTCATAAAGACAAGATGAACAACAGATTAACAATTAAAATAAACTGAGCAAAGTTTGTCTAGTCTCAGACAGCCATAATAAGGCATCTTAGGGTTTTTATGACCTGTATGACTCAGAGACTTCAATGTTCTACAAAATTTCACTTATATCACCATAGCGTTCAGTGATGATCTAAGCCCCATTTAGATCTTTTGTCCCTAATATGTACTTTAAATTACACCCATATTACAGACAGTGGAAACCAGTCTTTGTCAGATGTAGCAAAATTGAGTTTATCATCTGGTACAACTCATGATATTGTCGTTTAAGGCAGGGGCATAATTATGGGGGATTCAGAGAAAGCAGTCGCTATGGGGCTCTAGATCCTTAGGGGGTCCAAAGGTCCATCTGACACATAAAATATGGCACTCTTCTAAATGGCAGAAGGTAGGGGCTACATTACAGATTCTCTAATGGAACCCAGGAGCTTTAAGTTACATCTCTGATCTAAGGCTTTACATAGCATTGCAAATATGCCAACTTCTTTACTGTATAAGGCAGCCCAAAAATTTAGTGGAAAAAATAAACTGATCTACATCTTAACATGCAAGTTAAAGATGTGAATAATTAGTGTAATACTAGATAAAGCCCATACACAAGAGTGGAGCTGTTTAGGGAAAGAAGCATATTTAGCCCATTTAAAGGCGTTGAACGGTCAAAAAACCTTTTATGAAATACCTTAATAGGAAGGGCATCTCTATCTCTTTCTTTTTGGAGCACCTGCTACATGTGCACTTTATACAGATAGCCTATTGATTTTAATAAAGAATTGTGTAATGCCTCACTTTTCCTGTGGTGGCGCTGCAGGAGATTTGAACACTTGATGCCTGGATGGCCTACAGATTATATCTCATCAGAGCATTAGTGCAACCTGTGATCATTTTATCAATGGGGGCCTCCTTATAAGTGGGAGACAAATAAAATCTAATGGCCAGCCTTCAAGCTGCTGCAGCTAGCTATCTACAAGTCATTATAATGCCATTTCTCGTACAGAGACGATTTTCTTTCTTTGTACAGGAAATGTCCCCATTTTAGATAAGTAAATGAGTGACCCGGCCGCCTCTGGATCAGACCTCATTTTGTGGGTCATGGCTTATTGATTAGAGATGGTTGTTTTTCCAGGCTGTTTGTTTAAGCCTGTGTCACTGAGCGCACTGATTGAACAGCACAAGCCAGTGAGAATGGGGAGGCAATAGGGTAACAATGGGTGGGTGAAATGATGGACATTTTATATATAGAACTTGTATGTTGTATACAATAAGCATTCATCTGAATTTCACTGCTCACTGGCATAAATGGTCATTGTATTGTTTTTATTGTCTAAAGTGCTAAACTGGGGAAGAATGTATAAGGCCCTATAGCTGTGATGAGAATACAAAAAGACAGTAAATGCCCTTTCTCTTACAGATAACATCATCAGTCTCCATGTTAAACACAGACATCAGAGGGAAGAAAATTGCCAGTATCACAGATGTCTGTGATTCCATGAAACAACAATTGTTGGTCCTTGTAGAATGGGCCAAATATATACCAGCGTTCTGTGAACTCCCCCTAGATGATCAGGTGGGTTCAATAACCAGACAAATGTCAGTTTGTGCCTGCTGGAAATTTGCTGCATATGATACAATTGCATATTGCCCCTTAGACCAGAAGGATTAAATTGATCTGGGGGTCATCTTAGAGTTCTCATAGCATTAGCAGTGATGTAATGTGAATGACTGGTCTTATTTTAGTCTGCCCTATATGTCTGTTTATGAGTTCTCTGGTCCCTGATGTTGGCATCTTCAAGAACCTTAGAGTTTTTGCTTGCCGGTGGCCCCATCAAGAAGCACCGTAAAACTTGCTAATGAAATCGGGGGCCACCAACCTCTCACTCAATCTGCAGTCCAAATTTTTGATATAGTTTTATTTGGAAATTTTTGAGCATGATTTTCATGTTAGTTTCTATCTACCCTTGCGGCCAGGGTAAAAGCTTCAATGGAACCTTCCTGTCAGAAAACCATCCATGTATTTATAATGACCCTAATGAGGTTCACACTAATTAGCTAGCCACGCCCTTCCACCGGTCCATCCAGAGCTTCCCCTGTCTAGTCATTAACCTCTCTGTCTTCAAGAATCTTTGATGTTTAACTCATAGACAGTGACAATCGGTAACTGAGTGAGAGATCCAGCTCATGCTATTCATTTCTAATTTCTTCTGTTGATGACCAAACTTTATTAAACCTGGTTAAGGAACAGCTCAGAGCAAGGAATTAGGTAAAACTTCTCAATGCTACAACAAGTTGGAGGACCCTGAGCACTATGTTACTGAATCAACTAATTTCATGCAAACTGAGTGTAAATATGTTATCTTACATTTTACCATTTTGTTCCTAGGTGGCGCTGTTACGTGCACATGCAGGAGAGCACTTACTTCTCGGAGCTGCAAAGAGGTCAATGATATACAAGGATGTTTTACTTTTAGGTGGGTCTCAATCACCCAATTGAGACAGATATAGGTGGGGGTGGAACAATCAGTGGGTAGACATTTTTTTTATATGTTTTAATGACATCTGACAAATGAATGACACATTCTGTGGTAATGCTTTGCTAGGATTTATTGTACATGTGGGGGATATAACTCCACACTGGCTCCCCTATACCAACTCTATAAGCCCCCCCAATCTCATAAATATGTACTCTAATACAAACCTGTGGAGCTTGGTGTTCTAAGCAATCCCCCTTCCCATATACACAATTACCTGACATTTCAGTCTCCAGGTTACTGTTTGTGACAAATACTGAGTTCTTGACATCATGTTTATGGCATGTCATTAAGATAGCAAAGGCTGCAACACCCCCAGATAATACATGATATCATTATGTGTTAAACATTAGTGACCCTGCTCAGATAAGCAGCCCACTCACCATCAAAAAGACCTGGCCTCATAAAGTAGTCCATGTCAAGCAGACAAATAAGGGCTTCAGATTACACGGGTTTGATGAAGGAAAAGCTACTTTGTTTCTTCTAGATTTCAGCTTCACAGATTTATGATATAGAAGATAACAGTTGCTATACAGATGATTGGATCCATATACAACCCTTTGCATGGTTACACAGAAGCAGAGGCATAGCGTGGAGCTCCTACGCCCCAATGCAAAATTAGTATTGGGGCCCCCATTTAGCATATGCTGTCTATAAAATTGGTGTCTTTGAGCCCCCTCTGAACCCCATATAGGTATGCTCCAGTGTGGAAGCTATGGCATAGGTACAAAGTTATCAAAAGCAAAGGATAAAAATTATTTAAAAAAAGATACCAGTCCCCATTAATAACTTTACCTTTTATGTCACTGTTAAATATCTTGTATTTGCCGGTGAGACTTGTGTCCACTGTTAAATATCCGTACCTGGCCTTGAAATTGTGGGATAGACTTGTGTCACGTGTTGTAGGCCTTATCCACGATAGGAAGAAGTCAGCTTGTTATAAATCAGTGTAGAGGTTTATTAATATCTTGAAGGAAAACACAGGAACAGGGAAAGATGTCCAAATAACACAAATATCAGTCAATTGTCAATAGCTTACATCTTCAGAGGAGTTAAATCATCTGGATATCTTGTAGTTACAGCTTGGTTCATGCTTGTCATCTGGTCTGGTCATCTGGAATATTCACGACATCTTGTCCAGGATGACAGAGAGGGATGGCAGACAGACCTGCCATAGATTCCCCATGGATCCCCCTCATGGATGACGACGACGACGTGTGTGTCTGTCACTCATTTATGTTCATGAGAGTGGGTGTTACCTTCCATCTTGTAGCTATGTAAGGAGATTTCTAAAATGGTGTACTCTAACCGCACCCATGTACCCAAAATACAACAGATATGATGTCAGTAGAGTGTTAACCCCATGTCTGCTAGAGAATATTGTAAATATATAATATTTAACAGTCACCCGCTAAGTTAGGGATTTGTCACTCAGCTTTCTGAATGGGAATCCTGTATTGTTGTGCAGTAGTACTGGTATAGTGAATACATACGCTTATTTTTCCCAGCAGTAGTATTTGATATTTGCTCTGGGTCCTCAGTGGTCCTATCTACGGTATATTATTCCCTGTATCCAGGTGATCAAGCACTAGAACTTTCATATTACTGTAGTTGATGTTCCCTAATAACCATGCCATCCCCTAGATCTTTCCTAAAACCCCTGTTACCTTGCAGTGCTGGGATCCTAGGTTCAAATCCTGCCAAGGACAACATCTGGAAGGAGTTTGTATGTTGATTGTGTGCCCTACTTGAGTAAATATCTCTGTAAAGTACTGTGGAATATGATGGCACTATATAAATAGATACTTATAAATAAAACTTATTATATATTTTCTTCTTTCATGGCAGGTAATGACCGTGTGGTGCCAAGAAATTGCTCAGAACTTGAAGTGGGTCGAGTGGCTGTCAGAATCCTAGATGAGTTAGTTCTTCCATTCCAGGACCTTCAGATTGATGATAATGAATACGCATGTCTTAAAGCTATCATATTTTTTGATCCTGGTAAGCGTTATAATTGTCTCATGAGCTTCAAAAGTAAAAGTCAGTGGTTAGTTCATTATCCTTAAAGTCAGTTGGCTCCAGTGTTAAAACGTTTATTTGATTAAATGTATTTTTAGGAAATCTGGGAGACAGCCAGTATGGCCGCTCTTGGGGGTTTAGCATCTAGGTTTCCCAGTCTTCTAACCAGGGGTGAACTTGCCCCTCTCGCCGCCCGAAGCGAACGACAGAAAGCTGCCCCCTTCCCGGGGAGAAGGGGGCGTGGCGGAGCGGAGGGGGAGGGGCTTAGCGAAGGAGGTGGACCTTAGTGCCGTTCGCAGGCACGGAGAAGACTTGCTCTCTGCCTGAGCGTGAGGGGAGGCTGCCGGAGCAGCGCTACTTCAGCGGCCTCCCCAATCCACCGCTCCGTGCTAAGCCAGTCCAGGACAGCTTGTCCTGGACTGGCTTCAGCGCCGCACCTCCCATGAGGCGACCTGAAGCGACTGCTTCAGGCGGCGCTATGCCAGGGCCCCAGGGAGGGCGGCATTTTTGCTTACCTAAGCCAGTCCAGGACAAGCTGTCCTGGACTGGCTTAGCACCGAGCGGTGGATTGGGGAGGCCACTGGAGCAGCACTGCTCCAGCAGCCTCCCCTCACGCTCAGGCAGAGAGCAGGTCCTCCCCGTGCCTGCTCTCTGCCTGCGAACGCCACCAGGCCCCACCCCCTTCACTTAGCAACGCCCCCTCCTCCCGGGAATGGGGGGGCGGCTTTCTGTCGTTCGCCTCGGGCGGCGAAAGGGGCAGGTTCACCCCTGACTGGCTTAGGTAAGAAAAAATGCCGCCCTCCCGCTCGCTTCAGGTCGCCTCATGGGAGGTGCGGCGCTGCTTCTAACTGACAAACATTTGGAGAGAAGCACAATAATGAAACAGTGTGGAGCAAACTTCTATGCTGCCTCTAGTAGTGGTCTCAGGAAGACCATAAAACTATCTTTAGTATCTATGGAACTCTGTATCAGGAACGCAGGACCAGTCACGCACCTCCCTTCTGTAAAACCTGTATGGTTTCTCCATAAACTGTAGGCATGTTCAATATTTAGCATGGTAGTAGAACTTAGAAAATATTAATGACCCTTTTTTAATATTTTTCCAGATGCCAAAGGATTAAGTGACCCCACAAAAATCAAGAGGATGAGGTACCAGGTCCAGGTGAGCCTAGAAGATTACATCAATGATCGGCAATATGACTCCCGGGGAAGATTTGGAGAGCTGCTCCTTTTACTGCCAACTCTGCAGAGCATAACATGGCAGATGATTGAACAGATCCAGTTTGTCAAACTCTTTGGAATGGCCAAGATTGATAACCTGCTGCAGGAAATGCTGTTAGGAGGTCAGTATGTCCACAAGGATGGGTACACCGAAAACTGAAGTTTTTTATAAGCTAACTAGAACACTGACATCACTGAGATTCATAATGAATTATCACTACTACCTTTTGGTCAGGTAGTATGAAGATACACAACGTCTTCTCACAGGAGCTGTGTGAGAAATGTAAAAGCAGTCATGTTGTTTGTTACTCAGTCAGGTCTGACTGTTCTCCTGAGCGACAATGTTACAGTGGACTCCTGCTTACCTCATTCTTGGGGTAAACACCAGACTGCACCCACATAAATTCGTTATTAACCCTTCTGGAGCAAGTACTCCTCAAAGTATGGGACTATAGGGTAGATTGGACTTGCTATTTTAATTTATGTACAATATTAAACATTCATTTTTGTATACACAGGTTCAACAAATGAAGCCCCCCACTCCCATCATTCACTTCACCCTCATCTTGTTCAGGAGCATCTAGCAACGAACGTCATAGTGGCCAACAACACTTTGCCAACCCAACTCCACAATGGACAGATGTGTGAGTTTCTGGGAGTCAATTTTCACTGCTAATGTTCTCATTTGCCATCATCTACAGCCATTTTTGCTTATATTGCAAACTTTTGTTTTTCAGCCACCCCGGAGACCCCGCAACCATCACCACCCGCAGGCTCTGGTGCTGAGCAGTATAAAATTGTCCACGGAGCAATCACTGCCGTATCCAAACAGCCAACTTCCATTCCACAACCCACCATCACCAAACAGGAAGCCATGTAATTTCTTACAACTAATAGGAACTGGACACCCCCCTTTTCCAATTAAAAAAAAAAAAATATGAACTAATAGACTGGAAGCCAAAAGACTAATCTGTCCACTGCCTGGAGGGACTGAAGACCAGGCCATCTTGGTTACCACATGGCTCCTTCTATCTGCCTTAAGAAAATAATATTTTTGTATAGTTTAATGTTTTTGGATTTTTGTACCATAGCTTTTGAAACTTTTATACATGAACATAGTCAATGATATAGCTGCAGTATATTGTATTTGTCTTTTTTTTTGCCCATTTTGCATAGAGTTAATGATGTCTGTGAGGTAGGAGACATAAAGATGACCATCTGCATTTCCATTGATATTAGACTGGCAAAATGGCTGCCCCTGTTGAGGTTTGGTTTAGCTTGGTCCTTGCAATAACTTTGTGGTCTATGTCCACTAAAAAAATAAGTTATATACAGTCCAAGTTATTTTCCTTACAGACGATAAACAGGATTATAATAAAGGGTCTGCTGCGTTTTTCCAAAAACAGAACAACTTTGCTCATGGACTTTGTATGGTCTCCTTTGAATGAGCTGCAATACCAGACATAACCCAGTGGTATTGTCTATGAAAGAGAAAAAAAACAGACTATATTGTAATTCTGGTCAACCCATTTAAAGCATAAAATGACACATTTTTATAGGTGAATTTCTAATTAAATGAATGGGGTTTTCAGATATCTGATGCTCCTCGTTCTATTCTTGCCTGTACATATGTGGGTGGCAGACAACCATATATATTATTTACCTTAGCCAAAACAGTTATTTATGCCTTCTACTGTGAAGTTGTCTTCCCAAGTCAACCACTGTATTGAAAAATACAGTTTTTTACATTTTGTAACACTTTTTAGTCTTCGCACTGACTACAGTTCTCTGTTTAGCAGCACCACAGGCTGTTCTGAGTACAGGATTGTGGAATAGGTTATGGCTTATAACTAGAATTGAGCGATCGGGAAAGATTGGATGCCGATCGAGCAAATTTTACGATCGGGATTGACTGGAAAATGATCGAAAATCGGATTTTAAAAACGATCCTGAAATCCCAAGATCGGCTCAACCCTACTTATTACATACCTACCAGAAAAACCACTGCCTATAGTTTATATAACAATTTCACTGCCATATCACGAAGAAACTGTATTATCTGTGGTATACAATATTGTAATAATTCATGATATACAGAATTGATATGAAATTCATTTGTTATATGACATTCGTCTATTTTTTGCCTGCGTCTCAATATTTTGTACTGCCATTCCACATGTAGATACTGTATGTGATATTCTCAGTAATTTATTTTCCAAAATGAATGCACTGCATAAATTATTTGTGTACATTAACTGATTCCTACAAATTTATCATTCTCTATGTGTCATGAATTATTATGGGTTTTATAGGAACGAGACATCATCCATACTCTTCCATCTCAATTTTCCATTGCATTCCATTAGAGTTTTTTAAATTTTGTTTCTTCTGCATTTCTTCACAAATAATTATTTTTCCTGCTTATAGGATGTTGTAAACAAATAAATAACATGTTTTATACTGGATTCTTCGGTTATTTTCTAAAAAAAAAAAAAAAAGTAAAAAAAATGCATTTGACTAATTTGTGAGGCTGAAGTTACAGCCGGCTCCCTGTTTCAGCAGTGCAGCTGCACGATCTCGTTCAGCTGCTGTGTTCTGATTGGACGTACCGGTACGTCCTGTCAGGACAAGGCAACCACCTTCCGGACGTTTATAGTCTATGGGCGGTCCAGAAGTGGTTAAACATCCTAAAAAAGCTTCATAAATTGCTTTCAAAACCTGAAGAACATATTTTCTACAGAAAAGCAGCTTGTTTTTGTTCCAGATTTTGCTAATTTTTTTCTTTTGAGCCAAAGCCTACAGTGACTTCAACAGGAAAGGGACATGTATAGGAAGCTCTTAGGGCCCCTTCACACAGCGTAAGCACGCCACTCATTTAGACACTTATACACATGTCCAAGCGCGGCGCTTCAAAACAGAGCCCATTGATTTCAATGGGTAGCGCACGTATATCGGAATATACGCACGCTACCCATTGAAAGCAATGGGCTCTGTTTTGAAGCGCCGCGCTCGGACACGTGTATACGTGTCTAAATGAGCGGCGCGCTTACACCGTGTGAAGGGGCCCTTATACTTCTCCCTCACCTAAACTCACTCCTGATTTTCCACAAAGTGAAATCTTAACCATACCCCTCGTTCACATCTGCGTTTGGTAATCTGTTCGGGGAGTCTGCATCGGGACCCCCCCCAAGCATAATACCAAACGCATTAGCAAGCGGTGTGCAGTGAAAGCACATAGACCACATAGACTATAATGGGGTCCGTGTGCTCTCTGCGTGCTGCCTGCACGAATTATGCGGACATCAAAGTAGAACACGAAGGCCAGGATCGTGGAGAGGTAAGTAACAGTGTTTTTTTATGTTTCTTACCTCTCCCGGTCCGCCAATCATTATACTCGGGGGTCTGAAAAGACCCCCGAGTATAATGATAGCTGCGGTAGCGGCTGTCACCGGGCCCCTAATGTCCCGGGCCCTGTGGCAGCTGCCTCTGCTGCTATGGCGGTAGTTACGCCACTGCTTCCATGGGAGTGCCAACAACAACAGACCAAGTATGCATGCTGGGAGTTGTAGTTTTACAACAGCTGGATTGCCAAAAGTTGTCTACCTCTTTTCTAGAGGATGAATGCAGTACCATACGCTGCATATGGCAGTAAGTGCTCTGTCTATGTCTCTTTGATATACAACAAAAGAAACTTCATGTGCTGCTGTAAAGGCTTAGTGCATACTTACCTCAATCTAGACTATTAAAAAAACACGAGAAGGTCTGATGATAGCCACACACATAAAAAGTTGTGCACAGAATGAAAGAGTAGAAGAAGCAAGGCATCTCTGGTGGTGGCTTATTTCCCCAAAAACAAAGGAAGTTCAGGAAGTTGTAATCCAATGGCTCCATTTTTATCTTCCCCAAGACCTAGTGTCAAGGAAGAGTTGTGAGGGCCTCATACACATTAGATGAATTACCTTCACCTAACCCTCAATTGAAGGGTTCAGCCAATATACATCTACTGAAGTTGACAAGAAAGTAAGTTAGATAAACCTAACCTTTAGATAAACCTAACACTTTTCAACACATCAATTGATGCATTGCAAAAACTGGAAGCTGAGGTTGAAACGTGCAGCAATAATTAATAACAGTGCCGCTTTAATCATAGGGCCAATGGTGCACTTGCACCTGGCCCTATGGTGTGTGTTTGGATGGGGGGGCCTTAGCAACCTGCAGTTGCTTTCCCGCTGTTCCGGACAGTATTACCAGTACAGCCTCATCTTCTCCAGACTCCAATTAGTTGAAAACAGAGCAGGTAGCCGTCCAATTCGACCACTATCTCTTCTCCGGGGAGCAGGATACACAATGTGGGGGCCTCATTTACATCACACCTGTTGTGGGGGCAACCTGGTGAGGGTCATAACACTACAGGGGCAACCTGGAGGGAAACATGGAAGGTGTGAGGTCAATCCTGGAGGTGGGAGCATGAAACTATGGTGGCAACCTGGAGGGGGTACATGAAACTGAGGGGGCTACCTGGAGGGGAATATGAAACTGTGGGATCAACTTGGAGAGGAACATGAAAATGTGGGGGCAATTGGAGGGAGACATTGTAATATAATATCTGAGGGGCCAAAGGGTGGGACAGGTAAATTTCTGAGGCGCCACAGCGGGACAGGTTAAAGTGTGATGCATGTAGGGGCATTTGACTGTGTGATGGGCCACTGAGGGGCATTATATTGTATGGGGACACTAGGAAGACATAATACTATGTGAGAGCCACTAAGGGTCATTATACTATGTGGGGGCTAGTAACCCTTTAAAGCGTGGTCATCATAACAACTAGGCCTACGCTGTATTCTACAGCGGAGACCTGGGGCTAGTGCCCATGATCAGTTTACTCTGATTGCAGGCATTGCAGGCCAGTATCCCCCCTTCCGCAAAGTTAAAAAATGACTTCCGGGCCTCACTGGCCCCGTACCTTTAACATTGCAGACTGGCTCCCACACGGCGAGATCTTCAAATTCTCCCCATTCTGAATTTTTTTTCCAGCTTCACAGTACATAATACAGACTAATAAATGGTAGCATCATGAAGAACATTTTGTCCCACAAACATTAAGCCCTCAAACGACTCTGAGAACGGAAAAATAAAAACATTATGGGGTTGGGTTTCAAAAATGAAAATTGAAAAAATGTCATTGGCAAGAGGGGGTTAAGGGGACATTATAATTTATGAGTATCAGGTAATTCTGTGGTGTTGATAGGGGGGCCCACTTATGAAACCTTTGCACCGGGCCACCAATGTATTATAAAGGCCCTGATTTAATACCCATGCTTTACACTGTAGTTTTTAGTTGCAGTATGCTGGTGATATTTGAGTAAATCTCATCCACAATGCTGTTACTGTAGAGCGCAGGCAGCATTCACAGTGTATGTGGCCTCAATCTAATGATCTAAATTACATTATAATCATTCTAAATAGGCTCGTTTTGCAATAAGTTGCTAGCACACACTTACCCTGTAGTGGCCACTGCAGGTGAAACTTGGTATTACATGGCACCCATTCAGTTAAAAGGAATGTATTGTCAACGTAGTTATTTGTTTAAACTAGATAGTAAAATACATCTCTTTAACTAATCTTTTTTTTAATTTTCTGATTGCAGATTTTTTATTATATTTTCTGTGCATGATTTTGTGAGGGGGGGGGGCTTCTCCTCTGCTCTATTAACAGCATTTAATGACATGCCTTACAGAATATTCATGGCCATAGGCAGCAACTGTCTGGAGCCGACTCACTGATATCTGCAGGAGATGTTTCCAGGCATACTCTGTGCATGGAGGAGAAATTGATGAGCTGTAACATCATCATGAATGCAATAATAATAATAATAATAATAATAATAATAATAATAATAATAATAATAATAATGTAGTCTAAGGACAAGTTAAGGACAAGTTAACATCTGTGTTCAGGGATTCCATTCCCCTTTCCTCATGAAGAATGCGGAGAGAAAAACGCTGCAAGCAGCACTTTTCTCTCTGCATTTTTCGTGCTGATACCACACGGACCTCATTATAGTCTATGGGGTCTGTGGGTTTTCTTAGGTTTCCATTCAGGGGGTCCCCAAACAAACTCCCTGAACAGAAACCCATGCACAGATGTGAACTGAGCCTCATAGTGGTGTCACTCTTTCTCTACACGCTGGCTAATAGATAGGAGTCCAAAGCCGTAGACCCCTCTATTATACCCATATAACTAATGGTTTGTTTTTTTGTATACTTGCATCTTTCCTCCTTATCACAAGAGAACTTGACTTGATATGACTTCCCTTGCTAGAGACAAAATCAAAAAATTCCTGTCTTTCCACATAGATTCGCCATTATAATTCCATTATCTTTATAGCCCATGAGTTTTGCATGCACTGCAGCTGTAAACAACCCCCTGTGTGTAATTCACCATTAACCAGAGTTGTGACTTGATGGTGAAGAAAGTCGGAGACGTGGCAATGCTGATACAGCACAGATCAGGTGTTATCTTAACTGCGTGTGACTACTAAGTATCAATAATAACTGAGTCTTATCTATGGGAGAAGTTTATAACACTACGCAATGATGTCACCCATAAAAGCAGTTATCTGTGTCCGTGTAAACCTAAGATTACAGGGGTTTTCTGACCCCTAAGAATAATGTAATTTCACCTGACCATAGCCACTAGCCGCTGTCCAATGCGCAACTATGAAAGACACACTAACCAAAGGAGCTACAGTGTTGGCCAAAAGTATTGGCACCCCTGCAATTCTGTCAGATAATACTCTTGTTCTTCCAGAAAATGATTGCAAGCACAAACTCTTTGGTATTAATATCTTCATTTATTTTGCTTGCAATGAAAAAACACAAAAGAGAATGAAAAAAAAGTCAAATCATTGATCATTTTGCACAAAACTCCAAAAATGGCCCAGACAAAAGTATTGGCACCCTCAGCCTAATACTTGGTAGCACAACCTTTAGACAATATAACTGCGAACAACCGCTTCCGGTAACCATCAATGAGGTTCTTACAATGCTCTGCTGGAATTTTAGACCATTCTTCTTTGGCAAACTGCTCCAGGTCCCTGAGATGTGAAGGGGGCCTTCTCCAAACTGCCATTTTGAGATCTTGCCACAGGTGTTCTATGGGATTCAGGTCTGGACTCATTGCTGGCCACTTTAGAAGTCTCCAGTGCTTTCTCTCAAACCATTTTCTAGTGCTTTTTGAAGTGTGTTTTGGGTCATTGTCCTGCTGGAAGAAACCATGACCTCTGAGGGAGACCCAGCTTTCTCACACTGGGCCCTACATTATGCTGAAAAATTTGTTGGTAGTCTTCAGACTTCATAATGCCATGCACACGGTCAAGCAGTCCAGTGCCAGAGGCAGCAAAGCAACCCCAAAACATCAGGGAACCTCCGCCATGTTTGACTGTAGGGACCGTGTTCTTTTCTTTGAAGGCCTCTTTTTTTTCCCCTGTAAACTCTATGTTGATGCCTTTTCACAAAAAGCTCTACTTTTGTCTCATCTGACCAGAGAACATTCTTCCAAAACGTTTTTGGCTTTCTCAGGTAAGTTTTGGCAAACTCCAGCCTGGCTTTTTTATGTCTCTGGGTAAGAAGTGGGGTCTTCCTGGGTATTCTACCATACAGTCCCTTTTCATTCAGACGCCGACGGATAGTACGGGTTGACACTGTTGTACCCTCGGACAGCAGGACAGCTTGAACTTGTTTGGATGTTAGTCGAGGTTCTTTATCCACCATCCGCACAATCTTGCGTTGAAATCTCTCGTCAATTTTTCTTTTCCGGCCACATCTAGGGAGGTTAGCCACAGTGCCATGGGCTTTAACCCCTTCCCGACATGCGCCGTAATAGTACGGCGCATGTCGGGTCTGTAACTATGGCAACTGCCCGGGAGCCGGGCGGCCACCATAGCCGCCGGGTGTCTACTGCTTTAAGCAGTAGACACCCGGCTCTAATGCCTCCGATCGGTCCCCGGACCGATCGGAGGCATTAACCACTCCGGCGCCGCGGTCAAAGGCGCCGGAGGCGCCATTTTCCCGGCGGCGCATGGGCGCCGCCATTTTGGCCAGGATCGCCGGCTCCTGGAGCATGCTCCAGGGCTGACGTCCCGTTGCCATGACAGCCGGGAGCCTTGTACAGGCTCCCAGGCTTGTCTGCAAATCCTCTCTTTTGCAGGCTGGTCTATGCAGCCTGCAAAAGAAAGGATACTTTTTTGCAATGCATTGCAATGCATTAGCATTGTAATGCATTGCATTAGTGATCAGACCCCCTGGGGTTCAACACCCCTAGGGGGTCTAATAAATGCAAAAAAAAAATTTAAAAAAAAGTTAAAAAAAATATAAAAAAATATAAAAAGAATTAAAAGTTCAAATCACCCCCCTTTCCCTAGAACACATATAAAAGTAGTTAAAAACTGTGAAACATATACATATTAGGTATCCCCGTGTCCAAAATCGCCCACTCTACAAATCTATAAAAATATTTTTCCTGTTCGGTAAACGTCGTAGCGGGAAAAATAGTCGAAAGTTCCAAACCGCCGTTTTTTCACTGTTTTGATTCTGATAAAAATTTGAATAAAAAGTGATCAAAGCAATAACATTTCCCAAAAATGGTAGAACTAAAAAGTACACCCGACCCCGCAAAAAAAGACGCCCTATGCATCCCCGTACACTTACGTATAAAAAAGTTACGGCCGTCGGAATATGGCGACTTTTAGAAAAAAATTTTTTTAACACAGTTTTGGAATTTTTTTTAGGGGTCAAAATGTAAATAAAACCATATAAATTTGGTATCTCTGGAACCGTACCGAAACACAGAATATAGGGGACATGTCATTTTGGCTGCACAGTGAACGCCGTAAAACCAAAGCCCGTAAGAAAGTCGCAGAAATGCATTTTTTCTTCAAATCCACCCCATTCTGAATTTTTTTCCTGCTTCCCAGTACATTATATAGAATAATTAATGGTGGCATCATGAAGAAAAATTTGTCCCGCAAAAATTAAGACCTCATATGGCTCTGGGAGCGGAGAAATAAAAAAGTTATGGGGTTTAGAAGGAGGGGAGTCAAAAACAAAAAACGAAAATCAAAAAATGCCATCGGCGGGAAGGGGTTAAACTTCTTGATGACACTGCGCACGGTAGACATAGGAACATTCAGGTCTTTGGAGATGGACTTGTAGCCTAGAGATTGCTCATGCTTCCTCACAATTTTGCTTCTCAAGTCCTCAGACAGTTCTTTGGTCTTCTTTCTTTTCTCCGTGCTCAATGTGGTACACACAATGACACAGGACAGAGGTTGAGTCAACTTTAATCCATTTCAACTGGCTGCAAGTGTGATTTAGTTATTGCCACCACTTGTTAGGTACCTCAGGTAAGTAACAGGTGCTGTTAATTACACAAATTAGAGAAGCATCACATGAATTTTCAAACAGTGCCAATACGGTTGTCCACCCCCTTTTTTATGTTTACTGTGGAATTATATCCAACTAGCTGCTACGCGGTGATTGTAGAAGTGTGTAAATCGAGTCGAGGGTGAAATTTTACGATCGGGTAAATAGCGCGGCGCAAACGCTCCCGTAACGCGGCGCTAGGTGTAAAAATAAGCACCAAATGAGCGCCGCGTTACGCCGTGTGAATGGACCCTTACACATGTATGTGTAGATGTGTATTTTCAGCAAATACATGGGCGTTTAGTGGGTGTGAAGGAGAACAGAGGGTGCGCTGAATAATGCAATGCATTGCAATAGTAATGTATTGCAATGCATTGCCTAATAGTGTGAGTGTATGCAGGCGTAATGTTTAGTTCAGTTAGTAGGGTGGGGGATTTCGGAGGCGGGGATAGGTAATGTGTGTGTTTCACAGTATTGTTTTTTTTATTTTTATTTTATTTTAATGCTAATGAGGTTTGCAGGCTGCATCCAGCAGCTTGCAAAACAATACCGTTGTACACCAGCAGGGGGTGTCCTGAACAATGCAATGCATTGCAATCATAATGTATTGCTATGTATTGCATAATCGTGCCAGTGCTACTGCAGGCTACGTAGCATAGCCTGCAGCAGCCTGGACACACTGAGCTGTGTGGGAGGTGTGGGAGAGCTAGCGGCTGCTATAGGAACCTTCACGGTGGCAGGCTAGCCCAGTGTAGGTGGCGGAGATGAGCAGGAGGATGCCTCCGTGCAGCGAGGGACAGATGGGAGCCGCGGGACAGGTAAGAGAAGGCGGCGGAGGACGCAAAGTTGGCAGAAACCAGAGACATGACGGGAGTAGCGCAGTGTATGCGCGATTGTGTAAGGGAAGGGCTATGGCGGGCGTACGGCTACCGGCCACCTGGCAGACGGAAAGTGCTGGCATGCACCGTAGTACAAGGGGGTATGGCGGCCGAGAGCAGAGGCAGTGTGAGCGGTGGTGTGCAAGGAAGCGTCGGCTATGGCGGCCGGTTGCCATAGGAACATCAGTGGCATGGGCCATAGCAAGGGGGGTGAAGTGAGGTGTGTTTGCAGAGGAGAAGTGGAAGGATAGGGCACTGAGGGAGAGGGGTAAGGTTATTATGGAGCGTAAGGTGTTGGCACAGCGGCGTAGAGAGGGCAGAGGTCCTGGCAGTGTTAGAGTGGTACGTGAACTTACCAGTGTCGGGCTGGTGGATGGATTGTGCAGCGGAAACAGCAGGGAGGTGATAGCGGCGTCGGGTAGTGTTGCGGGCTGGAGGCAGGATTTTGTGTGCTGCAGCCTAAGCTGTAGGTGCAAAGTGGTGGCGTGCTAGTAACACGTTGTTTATGTGTGCAAAGTGCGCATGCTCCTGTGAAGCTAGTGGAGTAGTGTGGTGGGCGGTGCCGCGGATCCTCCCAGCGGTGGGGGTTGGCAAGCATGGCTGGTCCGGAGAGTGACAGAGGTAGGCTCCTGCAGGATGGTGAAGGTGAGGGTGAAAGTGAGAAAGTATAGGTGAATGTGTGTGTGTGGGGGGGGGGGGGTTTAGGAGCTAGGCTGTAGGGGGTAATGTGAAGTTTAGGGGCTTGCTATGGTCCAAAGTGTGTGAGATTGCAGAGATGGTGATGTGAGTTTGTTTTTTGTGGGGGTCATGTGGAAAACGTATGTGGGTTATTGTGTTCAAAAGTAGCCTGTTGCGCAATCATGTGTATTAACTATGTTTGTGGAAAATTTCAGCCAAATCGGTGGAGTGGGTTTTGCGTGATTGACCACCAAACATCCGAACATCACAAACCCACAAACTCACAAACATTTCACATTTATAATATTAATAGGACTTGGCTTTTTGACAATTATTTTTGTGGTTTTCCATTGAAGACAAATTAAATGAAGATAATAATACCAAAGAATTTGTGATTGCAATCATTTTCTGTAAGAAAATGAGTATTATCTGACAGAATTGCAGGGGTGCCAATACTTTTGGCCAACACTGTAGCTGTAGCATGGGTATTCCCATCTGATAATGTGTTGGCATATTTCATGGATATACCATCACCTTATTATTGGTAGGGGTCTGGGATCAACACTGATCCTGAGGATGAAGGGAATACATGACTTGAATGAAACCGCATTGCAGTTCCCTACAAAAAAAAAACAAAACAACCCCCCCAACAAAAAAAGACAAAACCAAACCTAAATATAGTCAAAGAGTCACAGAGCTAAACCAGTATTGTATTCCCTTCATTCTTGGGGAGGGGGCGGGGGATATCAAAGGCTGGATTCCATTAAAAAGAAGAGCACAGTGCCACACTAGTGTTGTACTCCCTTCATTTTCATGGGAAGTAGAAGGGGCTGGGCAACCAGCGATAATAAGTGCACAATGTAAAACATTGTTATATTCCTTTCATTATCAAGGAAAGTACCAGAGGCCGGACTCCATTGATAATAAGGGCACACCGCTAAACCAGTGTTGTATTCCTTCATTCTCAAGGGGAGTACCAGATATTGGACCTCCATCAATAATAAGGGCACAGTGATAAACCAATGTTGTATTCCCTTCATTCTCAGGGGGAGTACCAGGCATCAGACTCCTATCAATAACGAGGGCACACTGCTAAACCACTGCTGTGCTCCCTTCATTTTCATGGAAAGGAACAGAGACTGGACCCCCATCGATAATAAGGGCACAGTGCTAAACCAGTGTTGTATTCCTTCATTCTCAAGGGGTGTACATGACATCAGACCTCCATCAATAATAAGGGCACAGTGCTAAACCAGTATTGTACTCCCTTAATTCTCGGAGGGAAGGGGGATACCAGAGGTCAGACTGCCATTTATAATAAGGGCACAGTGCTAAACCAGTATTGTACTCCCTTCATTCTCGGAGGGAAGGGGGGTACCAGAGGTCAGACTGCCATTTATAATAAGGGCACAGTGCTAAACCAGTGTTTTATTCACTTCATTCTAAGGAGGAGTACCAGACATCGGACCCTCATGGATAATAATGGTATGGTGCTAAACCAGTGTTGTATTCCTTCATTCTTGGGGGGTACCAGAGGCCGGACCCTCATCGATAATAACACAGTGCTAAAGCAGTGTTATTTTCCCTCATTCTTAAGGGGAGTACCAGATGCTGGACCCCTATCGATAATAAGGGCACAGTGCTAAACAAGTGTTGTATTCCTTCATTCTCGGGGGGAGTACCAGAGGCCGGACTATTAATAAACAGATGGCAGTTTTCAAATTGATTATCAATGTTATTTGGTCGCGGTTATGCTTGTAAAACTGAAATATTGCCGGCAAATCATACGGCCATTAACTATCCATTTGAAAACCAGACCCCACCACACATGGCCATGATTTTCAGCTGTCTACCACTTCATGTGTACTTACCCTCACACTCCAGCGAAGTAATTCTTACCTACATTGATCCTCAATTAAATACAAAAATATTTCCTGAATCTGATCTTTGAAGTCGTATCTCTACTTTCACAACCTTTACATTCCACCCCTGCTTTTAGCTTCAAAATACTGCATCTGAAAACCTGAACATGTAAACACACCCTTATACTCACTGACTTCTGTTGCTTTCAATTAAAGTCCAACATGTTAATTACACACTGTCCTACAACTATTGTGCTGACTCAAGCAGTCTAAGTCAATTAGTTACCTCACGTTTCTCACCCCAGGCACGAAAATGGTTCATTGTACCTGAAACATTAACATGGCTGAGTTAGATGGGTACAGGATTAACATGTTCTGTGCAATGTTTAATGGTTATTATGGGTGGCTGAGCTTCTTGCATTCCACTCGCAGCAGAGGTGTAATCTGCAGTTTCAGGGGCCCAAAGTAAGGTTTGTACCATGTCCCCTGAAATTCCCATTTCATTTATTGCACTTGTATTCTCCTATGGTCTATTTTGCATGTCTACATTTGGGACATATTAGATGTTGCCAAATTGTTAAAAATCTTTAAAGGGATTCTGCCATTAAAATCGAATTTTTTGTTGGTCACACGTAGGAATAGCCTTAAGAAAGGCTATTCTTCTCCTACCTTTAGAAGTCTTCTCTGTGCCGCCATTCCGTAGAAATCCCGGTTTTCGCCAGTATGCAAATGAGTTCTTTCGCAGCACTGGGGGTGGTACCCAGTGCTCAAACAGCACTGGGGGCGTCCCCAATGCTGTGAGAGAACTCTCCAGCACTGCCTCCATCTTCTTCAGGAATGGCCTCTTCACGCATCTCCTTCCGGCGCTGGGGGTCAAACTTCTAGGTCATGGGCAGAGCCGACTGCGCCTGCCCGCGGCCACAAGAAAAATGGCCGCTTACACAGTAAGCGGCCATTTTCTTGTGGCCTGTGGGAACAACAGTTTCCTCTTCAGTTCTAGTGCCCGCTTTTTATAGTACTTCTTATTAGTTACAGCACCCCTTTTCAGCTTTAAAGAGGACCTTTCACCATCACACTATCGGCTTTCCCATTCTGTACCCCCAGTGAAGAGCTATTGGTGCTGTTACCATAGCTCTTCATTGTCAGAAGGGAGTTTCTGACAGTGAGTCGGGAACGCCCTTCCTCACAGCAGCGTCTATTGCACTGTACTGTGAAAGGAGGCGTTGCTTATTGCTCAACGATGCTCACCGCTCTCACAGTACAACGCAACTTGAGGAATAGCATTCCTGACTGTCAGAAACGCCCTTCTGACGATGGACAGTTATGGTACTGGCACCGATAGCTCTTCACCATGGGCACAGAATAGGAAAGCCAATAGTGCGCTGAATTCAGCGCACCGTCGGCTTTCTAGCGGTGTATTAAACCGCATGTGCCCCAGATGGTGAAAGGTCCTCTTTAAAGGGATCTTATCATTTAAACTCAATTTTTCTGCCTATCACGTAGGAATAGCCTTAAGAAAGGCTATTCTCCTCCTACCTTTAGATGTCTTCTCCGGGCCGCCAGTCGGTTAAAATCCTGTTTTTTGCTGGTATGCAAATGAGTTATCTCGCAGCACTGGGAGAAAAAAAAAGGTTTTTAATGGTAGAATCTCTTTAAAGGGATTCAATCATTAAAATTGAATTTTTTCTCGATAACACGTAGGAATAGCCTTAAGAAAGGCTATTCTTCTCCTACCTTTAGAGGTCTTCTCTGCACCACCATTCTGTAGATATCCTGGTTTTCTTTGGAATACTAATGCTAATTGTCCCTGTTTCAACTTATCGGCGCCCGGAGGACGCCGATGAGTTGAACACACAAGCGATTAAAGCAGGAGCTCCTGCTTTAAACGCTGCACTGCGGCTTCTGCAGTGTAGCCGCGACGTGATGACGTCACATCGCGGCTACAACTATATGAGTAAGCGAGACTAAGCGGGCGGCGGGGCAGCGTTGGAAGGTAAGTATAAGAGGTTTTTTTCGTTTTAAACATTAAGGTGGAACATAATGAAGGGGCAGATGAAAGGGGAGACGGCATGACACTGGAGGCAGAGATGGAGGGACATGAAACTCTGGGCAGAAGAAAGGGGGGACGGCATGACACTGGGGGCAGAGACGGAGGGACATGAAGCTCTGGACAAATGAAGGGGGGGACGGCATGACACTGGGGGCAGAGATGGAGGGACATGAAACTCTGGGCAGAAGAAAGGGGGACGGCATGACACTGGGGGCAGAGATGGAGGGACATGAAACTCTGGGCAGAAGAAAGGGGGGACGGCATGACACTGGGGGCAGAGACGGAGGGACATGAAGCTCTGGACAGATGAAGGGGGGGACGGCATGACACTGGGGGCAGAGATGGAGGGACATGAAGCTCTGGACAGATGAAGGGGGGGACGGCATGACACTGGGGGCAGAGATGGAGGGACATGAAGCTCTGGGCAGAGATGGGGGAACATGAAACTGGGGAACAGATGGGGACATGAAACTGGGGGAAGAGATGGGGGGACATGAAACTGGGCAGATGAAGGGGGGTACAGCATAACACTGGGGGCAGAGATGGGGGGACATGAAACTGGGGAAGAGATGGGGGACATGAAACGGGGCAGAGATGGGGGGACATGAAACTGTGGGCAGATGAAGGGGGGTACAGCATGACATGGGGGCAGAGATGAGGGGGACATGAAACTGAGGAAGAGATGGGGGACATGAAACTGGGGCAGAGATGGGGGACATGAAACTGGGGGCAGAGATGGAGGGGGGACATGAAATTGGGGCAGAGATGGAGGGGGGACATGAAACTGGGGGCAGATGAAGGGGTTATATGAAACTGGGGGAGAGATGGCGAGGGGACATATAATGTACTGGTGACTGTAGGAAGATTATACTGTGTGGGAGCACATGAAAAATTATTGAGAATGGGTGGCGTCAACATAAAAGTGGGCTGAGCTAAATTTGCATATTTTCTCCCTCTTTCTAATCTTCAAAAGTTGCGAGGTATGCCTAAAGCCATCAGAAAATACATATTTCCGATGGCTTTAGCCACTGAGAAGCCACGCTACTGTGGTGCAGCAGCGCTATTCAGCTGGAACGCACGCCATTATGGACGCGTGTTCCAAACTGAATGGGGTCACCGCAACATGAGGAAATGTATTGCGGGGTCACGGCATTAGAAAGGTTGAGAACCACGGATTTGCCATCACTTGTATAGAGCATAATGAGGCCATTATTCTGTGGGGGGCATAATAAGAGGGAATTACACTGTATAGCAGCATGTCTATTGTAGCTGCAGGTCACATACAGAAGTAAAAAAAATTACCTAAAAATATCTCAAATTCACTGAACATTGACAGATTGACAGAAATACAGTCACCCTGCTGCACTTTTAGAGGAACACACTGCCTCCTCACATGAACCCACTGAGGTCCACACAAACCTGGTGTCAGCCCTATCCAGGACTATCATATCCACATCAAACTTTCAAGTGAAAATGAAAATAAGTTGGTAAATAAAAAAATATATAAAAATTGTAATATCCTTTGAACAAAAAAAAAAAAAAAAAAAAAATATGAGCAGCCAATCAGATGAAAGCTTCAATTTTCCCAAAACAGCTTTACACGTGAAAGAAGTGATGTGATTGGTTGCTGTGGGTAATAACGATACTATTCACAGAACAAAGTCAATTAAGTATCCTGGCACGCCCTCTATTGGCAACACCACATAACAGCAGGCAGACGAGGACGCGCACGCCAGCGGATGTTATCCCGAGCACGTCCACGACCGCCTTAATCCCTAGAGCGCGGCGCTGTACAGGTGGGTGGACATCGGACGCGCGTACACGTGATCTAGGGTAGCCTATCGTATGGGGACGCAGGTAAGAGCCTGTATGAGGAGACCCGGAGGTGGAGAAGAGGTGAGCTGCTCCGCCTGATGCTGCAGAATTCCGCATTCCTGGAGACGTCTCCCCCTTCCTGCAGGTAAATGGTAGAGTCCGCTCTCCTGCTGCTCAGCTCGCAGTACAGGTACTGGCGTTATAATGAGGACCGGAACCATATAATGTGTTGTCTATAGCTTAACCTTGGGGTAGGGGGCACAGTGGGCGTGCATGGCTCTCCATCATCCTGCTGCTGCATGTATACAGCCAGAGTATATCCGCATGTTGTCACAGGCTCTGTATATACACTGTGTCTATGCTAGCATGGTATAATACCTGGTATGTATAGATTTATAATACATGTATCTGCAAAGCTCTACAGTGAATAGAAACATACCTACTAACGTCATATTTCTATGTACATAGTATCAGTATATTATATATGTATATACACATACAAACATTGCATTTTTATATATGTTTGCCTGTATATATGTAGTATAGTATACATGTAGTATCTGTAAGTAATCTTTTAGATTCAATGTATCCATATTTATGTATTTTGGCTACATATCCTTAGTATGTGTGTACATATATATCTACTGGGACACATGTATTTAGTACTACTCACTATTATAGAATACTAGTGTATATATTACCACAAATCAGGGGCAGGTTGGAAGTTATTTCCATATTTTTTTCTTACATACAATTGAATACACTGTTTGTAAACAGTATGGCCACCAGTAAAGCTCATTGATGTGACGTCAACACTGGAACCATATTATGTATTGTCTGTAACTTAAAGGGGCTCTATCAGCAAAATTATGCTAATAGAGCCCCACATATGCGTGAATAGCCTTTAAAAAGGCTATTCAGGCACCGTAAATGTTATATTAACCCCCGGTCCCATTTTTAAATAAATGGATAAAAACATATATGCAAAACTTACCGAACGTTCACCATGGGCGGGGATGCGCGATGTGATGTCAGCTTCGGGCACGCCTGCCTCTTCTGTCTTCTTGTAGTAACGCCCTCTGGTTCCGTGTCTTCTTCCGACTTCTCTTCAAATCCCGCGCCTGCGTAGTAGCGCTTCCCTCCGAAGTGCTACTGCACAGGCTCACTCGCGAACTGCCATTAAGTAAAATGGCGAGTGAGCCTGCATACTAAACTCCAGTCTTGCGATAGGCCCACACCTGTGCTTGGGTTTCCATTCTTCGAGTCCACTTGGGGACTGCTGACTATAATGGGTTGCACCGGGTTTCCGCCCAAAAATATTTTTCAAACAGAATCCTTGAACAGTCATCTAATGCAGATATAAACCTAGCCTTAAAAAGGTTTTCCAGCCTAAATTTGTTTTAGGCCGGGGGTGTTAAAAAAAAATAAAAATAAAATAAATTAAAAAACAAATCATACTCTGTGCTCCGTTGTCCTTCCAGTGTGGCCGGTCCTTCTGCTCGGCTGTCTTCTTTTGCTGGAAGTCCTCGCCAACTCTGACATCCCGTGTTCCTTATGTTATGTGACCTCTGGGCCAATCAGCAGCCTAAGGAAAGGACCCTGGGGATTTCTCAGGTATTGACGTCCCATGTCCTTTGCTGAGGCTGCTGATTGGCCCCCCAGCGTTCACGTGCAGCAGGGACTTCTGGCAGAAGAAAACGAAGCTGCAGGACCTGACCGTGCTGGGAGACTCCAGAGCACCGCATCGGGGACAGTTGAGTATTTTGTTTGTTTGGGGTTTTTTTTCACTTCCCCTGGCCTAATTAAAAAAAAAAAAAATACGTGGACAACGCCTTAATAAATCTGCCCCTTAATTCCATTGGATCCATCCTTTCTCTGTAGCAGCTTGTTGGATGAGTCTGCAGAGGTTGCCCCAAATGATGATAGATTGACGACTAAGATCAGCCTTATAGGTGTGACCACCATCTACTATTCACACAACATCCTCCAGGGAGTTTTACTTCTCTAGCTGTGAATTAGCGATGTAAAGTTGATGTGAGGCCTCATATAGGGAATTATTTATTCTTTTTTTTGTTTGGATTTTGGGTTCAGTGAGAAAGGTAACTCCTGTCCTGATATTAAGATAACCTTGCCATGCCATCTTGTTAGTAAAATCAACTTACAGGATTGTTCTGGGAAAGCTTAGAATTGCCAGTAGTCCCAGCAATTACATTTCATCCAGCTTCCTTAGAGTCCCTGGAGGCAAATATGCCTTGTTATTCAGTGTAATATTCCCTGTTGCAGGATTTCAGCACAACTAGGTAGATCTGACGTTCAGGTATCTAGGTATATTGTCTGAGCCTGATATGGCTACCATGACAGCTTCTATGGGGGTTGTCAACTGCTCTAAACAGATTGTTCTGGCCATTTGACAGGGCAAGGTGACTCAGTTCTTATAGTCACAGAAAAGACCTCATTACAGTTCTAATTGTTGTATGCAGAGGATATTCTGTGAGTCACACTGCGGGTTATGGCACCTTCTGCTAACTTTACTGTAATACTAGTATAGAATTCTCGGTGCCAAGGATACATTAAATAATTGTCCATGGCAACAAGTCGGTTTGCTACTCTCTCCGGGGTCTCTGAAGAAATGAGAGGTGAAATCTGAAAGCTTTGGCAACTTCTCCACTTTTCCTTCTCAAGTAGTTTAAAATTCCCTTCCCCCATATGTGTGCTGCCACCTTCCATACCATTGGGCGCAGGGCAGTCTGCTTGGTGACTCACACAATACTCAAGATGATCATTACAATTACAGGAAGTCTTGTGTCAGCTCACATCACAATGCAGTTGCTTATGGAGAAGCTCTTCTGTTTTTTTCTAATCTCTGCAGCTGTGGATGCTGCATTACTGTACTGTCGGATGTAACATGGAGCAGAGAGGGACAAGTATGTTATTTATCTGCAGACTCCAGGCCTTCTAATACTGATCAGACATTGGTCGTGTTGCCCATAGCAAGGCTCTGTTATAAGCAATAAGACTATTTTACTGTTAAGGTGTATATACATAAGAGAGTAATGTGCTGTACAGTGAGAAAAGGCATATACAGTATAGAACAAATTGTTTTCGTGCTACAGTCTGAGCCATAGCGTATTATTAATAATCTCCCACTAGCACAACTAAAAATACTAGAACATGCCCCTCGACTGTAGGACGCACCGCTGGCACCTCAGTTCAGACAACACTGTGACAGTGTATAATCATTCTGACATAAGCCTACATGCACACAACGGTAGTGGTTTTTACTGTCCGCTATAGTGTATCAGTGCTCCACAAAACATGTCTCTAGACCTATGCATGGGGCCATATAAATGAATGGGTCCATAGATTCTCCACAATTGTGCACAGTATACTGAGAACTACTACAGTTGTGTACATGGAGTCTAGATAATATCCAATGAGATTATCTGCATGAGAAAGAAATAGCAGATGATAATGTCATTTTTTAGTTTCCAACTAGTTACCATGAGTCACACTGCTACACTTATGTTTTAAAGTGTATATTAGGTAGTTTATTATATATAAGAGGGGAAATAAAGGATTTAATTACCAATAGACAATTCGGTGTAAAGAAGAAATTGTTGCAATTGAATGAAACTTACTATGTGTAAATGTAATGGATATATATATATATATATATATATATATATATATATATATAATATTACAGTATATTAGTAGAGCAAAAGGATAAGTTTATTGGGGAAAATTGTACAATTAAAAGGAGGCTCTAGTACTCTATTGGGACACCTCTAGCCTGGATACAAGATGAGATAAGGTTGGCAATGGAGACATACAGGTTTCATATGGAATCCAGTGGCACACTTGCCCACAGATGTTGCAGCAGGGCCTGTAGACACTGCACGCTCACAGGTTACGCCTGGTTCACATCTTTGTTTGGTATTCCATTCGGGAAGTCTGCTTGGGGACCCCCGAACAGAATACCGAACACATTAAAAAGCAGTTAACAAAGAAACCACACGGACGACATAGACTATAGTGGGGTCCATGTGTTTTCCGTGCTGTGTCAGCATGAATCATACTGAGAGAAAAGTGCTAATGTCTACTTCTGGCTGTTTGTGCGATTACAGATGGGGTATATTATTAAATGACAGCAAGCAGCTTTACTGACCATACATTTTTGTTTCTGTGTTTTAGAAAGTAATGAATATGAGAGGGGCAGACTGCTCCTTATTGTACATGCCTGCAGCTTGATACAGTAATATAGAATGTGTTTAAGCCATAATATGATTATTAACAGCAGAAAAACTATATCATGGATGAAGGCTTATACACTCATAGAACAGACTGCTCAGCAAGACCCTGCATGTATTTCAACTGTTCATGAAAACTCAGGCACCCTTTATGGCTATTGTGCAGTGGTCAACATCATCTATCTTCTACATCAGCTATCAGTATTGATAGCAGAATGGAAGAGATTACACAACTGGGGTCGATCTCTGCAGTGGGCAATCATTTGGACACATCTCTTGTAAATCTTGTAGGTATCCAGATTTACAATAAGGTTGAATTGCTGCTAGTGTTTGGCACACCCTTATATTTGTTTTTATAGCAGCCATATTTATTGACATCAAGCGCACCAAGAAACATAAAAGAAATTACAAACTGTCCATGAACATCAATGGTTGAAATTAAACAATTTTTTAATCATTAACATCTTTTGCAACTGATTACTAAATGGGGTGATAGTATCCAGCCAAACAGAAAATGTTGGTGGGTACATTGGCAGGAAATATATTAGCCAAACAGAAAATTGTGTAATCCAGCAGTACACGCAATGTTCAAAATTCTGGATGTGGTTTGCAGCAAAATCATCAATAATCTATGTAGCCGGCTGACTGTGTGTGGTGCCCAGCCTGACGGTTCTCTAAGAAGTAGGGAACATTGAATGGTTACCAGTCTACTTCTTAGCTTCTTTGAAGTGTCCGGTATGTCTGACAGTTCTTCATGTCCTCCCCTAGAAGTATAATATCCAGGTGAAACGGCTCTTTTATGTCTATAGCCAGTGTTGGGCAGGTGGCAGTAGCACTAGGCAGTGCTCAATGATGGGAAGGTAAAATCTTGCAAAAGGATGGCTGACTATAGACTAGAACTTGCCTCAAAGATGATCCAACTTTGGAAACTCTGTGTACTATAAGTCATGTATGGCCAGTATGGAGTCAGACAAAAGCAGTTTATCTCCTCAGCCACTGCTGTTCATATGCACAGTTTAATATCTGTAGCCGACAACATCTAGGAATTACATGAAGGTACTATAAGGTTAGATTAAAACTGTTGTGTGTGTGTATATGTATCTCATGCCGATTATTATTCATTATTATTGTTGAACTATATTGTAGATAAGTGACCAAATTCTTCTATTTTACAGTTGTCACATATTCAATGGCACAAGATAATGAGACCTCGGTAGGAAGTTCTTCTGTATCCTCTTCCTTGGAAGTAGATTCCACTCTCCATGAAGGCTACGTCTGTACATTGACCCCGGAGTTGGTCCTTAAGGCTAGAGAAGAACTGCAGGAGAAACCAGAATGGAGGTTACGTGATGTTCAGGCTTTGAGGGACATGATATGGAAGGACTATCCCAACCTAAGGACACGAGTTGATGACGCTTTCCTGCTCCGTTTTCTGAGGGCTCGCAAGTTTGACTATGATCGAGCTTTACAGCTGTTGGTCAATTATTACAGTTGCCGGAAAGGATGGCCGGAAGTATTTACCAATCTTAAACCTTCCGCAGTTAAGCCTGTCCTGGACTCTGGGTTCTTGACTGTTCTACCTCACACAGACACAGAGGGAAGGCGTATTGTCTGTATTCGCCCTGGTATGATTTCTGTTTCTCAAAATCTCAGAATGGTGCTATAAGTATAGAATGTGCATGGGATCAGTAAGATCTGTTTTGATGTCCATTTTTGATGGTCTGTTAGTCTCAAACGATGGCAGAGTCTAACCATTATACCATTATAGTGTTCAGTTGTTTTATAGAATAAAACAAGTAAAGGCTGTGACATGCAACTGGTATACACCCCAACCAATGTACCTGTTACATATTCATGATGTTGGAAGTCAATCCAACATCATGTATATCCCTTGTTCTGGGGAGGAGGGTGGGTGTTCGGCTGCAGTTTGTGTGTCTGTGAGACTGCATGTTGTGAGAGTCAGGGGGGAACCAGAGGTTGAGAGACATGTCATTAGTTTATAGTGCTAGGACCACGCTAAGAAGGGGCCACAATGGGAAAACAACTTAGAAGCACGTTTATGAAAAACTGAGACCTACTCATCACTACTGTTATTTACATCACTGCTTGTTTCTTTTATCCATAAGGTCAGTGGAATCCCCGAAGTTACCCAATTACTGAAAACCTTCGGGCTATGTATCTGTCATTAGAAAAACTGATAGAAGCTGAGGAAACCCAAGTGAATGGTATTGTGATCTTAGCAGATTATGAGGGGGTTGGATTGTCCCAAGCCTCTCATTTTGGACCATTTATTGCCAAGAAGATCATCGGAATTCTTCAGGTGAGAGAAATGTGATAGTCTGCTCTGCCGATGGGGTAATAGACAGGGGAACATCGCTGTGAAATTAAAGAGGACTTTTCATGTCCTCGGGCACATGCACAGAGGGGGAGTTCCTTACTATCCAGCGATGACGCTAAGCTGTGAAGAACGCCCCCCCAGTGCTAGTGAATGGACGAGTACAGTCAGGGGGAGGGGTGTTCCTCACAGCTTAGCGTCGTTGCTGGGTGATAAGGAACGCCCCCTTTGACAGTACAGTGGTATGAATGAGTACTATCAGGGGGGACGTTCCTCACAGCCCAGCTAGACTGTCAGGAACGCCCTTCTGACATTGGATAAACATCAGTAATGGCACCGATATCTCTTGCCTCGGGGCACATAATGGGAAAGCTGACAGTGCGTTGAATTCAGCGCACTGTTGGCTTGCTAGCAGTATATAAAACAGTGCGTGCCCGAGGACATGAAAGGTCCTCTTTGAGGCAAAATTAATGGTGGTCCTCATGGATGTTACCAACCAGAGTATAAGTATCACTCACATCTTACCAATATTGGTGGCTTTACTATTTAATTCCTAAAATCTACATAATGGGATTTTGTGGTGCACGAGGGGTGTATTTTACCTGTTTGTTTTGTAAGCTAAAAAGTGATCTGAGAAACAAATTTCTATAGTCTCTGTTTACTAACAGTCTGCTTCTGTAAGAGTTGATGCTTATTCTTGAATTACTCTTTATATCTATAACAGGACGGGTTTCCAATTAGGATAAAAGCTGTCAATATTATCAATGAGCCCCGGATATTTAAAGGGATTTACGCCATACTGAGGCCATTTTTAAAAGAAAAGATAGTACAACGGGTAAGTGCAGTATTTTTTATTGTGCTGGTATACAGACAAAGCTGTCAGCTGCTACTATAGACCTTGGAATAAATTTATAAAAAAAATTTTTTTTGCTAATCAAATTTTTTAATCATCACATTTTTATGCGTTGTTCTCTGTGAAAACTTGGCATACAAGGGAAGGTTGTATTAGTGGTTCTATTCCAAATTCATTTTGTTAAAATGTTACTATAATTTTAATCCTCAATTTCTCATTTTACCCATATAGATATTCCTGCACGGGTCAGATCTGAACTCCCTCCATAGCAACATTCCCAAGGCTATCTTACCTGAAGAATATGGAGGCACAGCAGGGAAGCTGGATATTTCCGCATGGAGCCAGATTCTTTTGGCATCTGAAAATGACTTTGCACAAGACTTTCAACAGGTCAACCTCACCCGAGATGGCTCACTCCAAGGATTAGTAATGAATGATGCGGAGTCGGACTACCTGCAGTATGAGGAATCTGCACGTGGGGTTAAATCCCAGCTCTACTGTTATTGAAAAGTATTTCCACATCATACAAGATCCCAGGGTGAGCATCTGAATAAATGTCCATCAGGTGCTTGGTTTTTGCGATTTTTAGTTTTCCTTACTCTTATCCTGTATTCATGCATATGGTTTTTTTTTAAGTGTAATAATTAACTATGTCATTGCCAAATGCTCGCTTCCCAATGCGCAACATTATCCTTTAAAGCACTTGACTTTTTTATATCTGTAATTATTTTATTGCCTAAAATAAGCTAGGTGGACCATGTTATGGCAACAAAAGCTAATTCTCTGTTGCATAACCCCCAGCATTCCCTGCACTGATGTGAACGTTCAATGCATTATGATCTATTTCTAATGCAGTGAAGATCAAGCTGGAACATCATAGGGCCCTTAAACAGGATCCTTGAAAGGGATGAGATGAGGAGTAATAGGGTGGGGGGTAACTTGTAAGAGCATCATCTATCCATATCAATACTATAGGCAGGAGCTACAGTGATTACACTTGGGGCACCCACTGTATGTTGTGGGTGTCCATGCTATGTAATAGACGTTCTAGTGTCCAAAACCATGTTGGTTTTGGCTCTTAGGTTTGGGGGAGGACCCACTTTATCATGTATATATGGCATAAAAGATCATTAAAAATTAAGTTTGCTATTGCCAAAACTGCTTCTAAACCACGTATATGCTATTGTATGTGCTGTTGACATCATAGTGAGCATACCTTTGTCAAAGTGCAACTTTTAGTCCAAATGCAGGTGAGCTTCTTGGTGCACCTGAGGTGTGGTCATGTCTGCCAGAGCACCACGTTTTTTTACCTGAGGTCGCCATCCAACTAACATAAAGATTGACAGGTCCCAAGTGTGGCAACCACTGTTGAAAACAGATGCCCTGGCAGATACGGTCATGCCTTGGGCGCACACCAAGTAGCTAAATTGCATGTTGATTTTATTAGTGAAAAGATTGTACTATGCCACCTACAGCATAAAATGGTGGTGCTAGATACCCTTTAAAGGGGTTTCCCTGTGGATAGGTGGGCAGTATGAAATCTCTATTTGGGACCCCAAGGCAACTACTATAATGTAATGGAAGGACTTTATGTGAGCGTAGAACACAAAAATAATGCTGTTACATGTATTGTGTTGTATGGAGCGTATATGGGTAACATTAATTCAATTATGTGGGATGTATGGCTCTCTGGAGCATTCTGCATATGACTTGTAGCTTGAACTCCTTGATAGAGCTATAGTAGGACCCTAAGTGCCCTCTAGTGGTGATTTTGGCGTTTAATAGCGATGTGATTGGAATCAAGGGATTTGGAGCACTTTCCCCCTTAAAAGAAATATCATATTTTATCCAGACTGGCAAGTTATGATTCCCATCATGTCCTATTAGAGCATGCTGGGAGTTCTACTTTTGCATTACCTAGAGAGCCATACATTGGAGATTACTGGACTAGAGCAAAATTGCAAGCACAAATACCTAAACTAGGAATACAATCTGTGAACTCCAATGGGACGTGTCCTGAATGTCTATTGCTATGGCTATATTTTGTGTTGCAGTTTTGACACAAGGCCCAGTGTGTTCCTATATTAGGCAGTTACAGGTTTCTTCAGTTGCCACATCCGTGGGTATTGGGGACTTCCTCTTCCTTTTACTGATGTTGTGCCATATTTTGAATAGTGTCTGAATATTCAGTGTTGTATGTTGTATTGTGCTAAGGCCGTGGTGTCCCATCTACCTGGGCTGACGCTTGTAGCTATAATAGCTGGTAGGTCACCAAGTCTGGTGTAGTATTCTAGCTAAACCAAATATATTGGTAAACAATGGTCCTTGTCACAATATGCTAGTGTGTGTGTGGTGTCTTTTAGGTTGGAAGGTACATACAGTTGTGTCCACTGGGCTGCTATAGCAGGGAAGACATATCATGAACAGTGTAGTATAGAATATAGCTTCCCTAACACTACAAATGTCGGCTTCCTCCTCTCATGCTATTTTATTGAAGCCAGGACTGTGGAGTTAGTAAGCCAAACATCTGACTCCTACATACCGTAAATGGCAGACTATAATAAAGCAAAGTAGCCAAGCAAGAGGCCTTAGAAGCATGGATACTTTCCAACCAAAGTGATGAGGAATGGTGAAGTATTATGCCATATGACTTGGCTACCATCCAGTAAATGACAATATCCAGAGGCAGTTTCTGGAGCTTTGAGAAGTCAGTAGAAGTAAATATCAATGCTCCTCGAGGAGAAGATACTCAGGTGTCCCCAGACAGAGCTGTGCAGGAAGAGATAGAGGCTTCGTATGAGAGATGGCTGATAAAAGGAATAAATGGCCCTCTATATCAGTTTCATATTGGGATATTAAAGGGTTTGGGGGACCATTGATTATTCTCCCCAAGCACTGAGCAGCCTGTGTATAGTATACCCAGATCTGCACATTTTCACTTATATGGCTGCTCTGTACTGATTTTCTTTATATTCTGTGAGGGAGGAAAGAGCGAGGGGTCAGAGCACTGCTCTAGCCTTATCTCCAGCTAGAGCAGAGAAGGATTAGTCATTGCTGGGAGAGGGCAACAAGCAGAGCTTCTAGGAATTGTATAAAGGGTCTGGAAGTGCTACAGCTGGACATATGGGAAGTAAAAAAAACAAAAAAAAAAAACATCCCAGTACACAGCAGGGAAGGGTTGCGGGGGTGGGGGCAGTTTTATGTAAAATGTATGCAAGAGGCTTTTAGGGTGCATACGTAGGCCAGGGATTTCTTTAATTCTTTTAAGTAGAATTTCGGAGCTTGAAAAATACCTTTAAATTGATAGTTGGAACACCTTTTATAAGACGTAAAAGTCCTGCTTTGTGGACCAATAATGTAAAGTCAGGTGCAGTCTTCTGTTTACAGGCCCCCAAGCTCACATCAGCAGTGCTTTGATATGCTATATGTGAAGAGGTCACAGTTGTCGCCTGTGATTGGCTGCAGCATTCAGCAAGGCTGTCACTGATGATGTCAGACAGAAAAGTGAACAATGTCAGGCAATCAGAGGCAGCCAGTGTCAGAACTCAGAATCACTCCCCTTGTCTGTTCCTGCCTGGCACGCCCCACTTGAGAGCCTAAATAGCATATCTGCCACTAAAACAAACCACACTTATTGCTCGGGAACATTGGTGGTGAAAGGTTCTCTATTAATTCATTATATAATAAAAAATAATCTAGAATAGTTAAGAATTTTATTTTAAATCTGGAGTTGGAATCAATAACTTTTTTTTTTTTTTTTTTCAGCTCCACAGCCTTGACTGTCATAGACTGCACCTGCTTCCAATTTTTACAGTAGATCTTTTAACAATAGTCGAACTTTAATATTATGGTTAATAGATCTTGTAATTCGGTGAAGGTTAAAGGGTGCTTCTAATTTACATTACACTGATAACCAGCATAGCTTTCCTAAGGAAAACAACTTTAGTGCCATATGCACTGCTTTTTCAGCTCCCACAGCTCGCACTCTTTATTGGACCAATCATATATGTCGTGTAAGGCATATTTCATGTAATGTTGCACGACTTGTAAGCATCGCTGCCATCTGTCACGTGGCACATAGCGACAGAATCCAGATTAATATGCAAGGTTTCAGTCAAACTATGTTCTGTCGAGCAAGATTTGGTGAAGGCTCTTGTTTGCGGTACCATCAATTTTTACTTCTTGCAGCTCCAACCCTTCCCATGCCTGCATCAAGTTGATTTTGCTGAGGGACATGTGACAAGGGAGGATCAACTCCCAGTGCGCTGGTAGAGCAGGTATAAGACAGGTGGGGTTGGACTGCAGGAGTGGTAGGAACACACCCAGGCCACCAACTACTTCATTTACTTATGGCATCAAAGTTGTTTCTCTTACAGTATACGAAAACAGCTTATGTAAGAAAGGTATGTTGGTTATCAGTGTAATATGATCTAGAACACTTTAGGAGGTGGTAGACTCCCCTTAAACCTTCCTGTAGCTTGGTTTATAGAACCATCCGCAGTCCCACAAAAAAAGCGCATTTCATTTGGTGTTGGGTGAATGGTCTTGTCTGGTCCATTTGTGTTCTAGGACTGTGCTGGTAGAAAAAATATGTAGCTTACAGTATGATAAAACTGTGGTAGTCTAGTTGTTACAAAACTACAGTCTAATAGGAGTTGTATATTTATAACTGCAAGGCTGCAAGTTGGAAATGTCTACCATAGAACATCTGGATGGAAGTAAATAGTTCTATTTTGCTTAGTATATAGGAATATTTTTGTATAATGAACTTTTTGTGTGTATATTATTATATCGCACAGACTGGAAGGTGGATCAACTATTACATTTGGTTTGGATTTCAGATATCTGACTCTCCTGGTATGGAAGGCGGCCAGGTTTCTGTCTTTTAGGGACACACCAATAGGTTCTACCTTAAAGGGAGTCTGTCACAAGGGTGACGCAAATTAAATCAACAACTCAGATGGGTCAAGCTCGCCTGAATATAACTTTTTTTTTTTTTTTTTACAAAGAAAATTTGTTCCTCTATTGCCAAGATATTCCTGTTTCATAATATGGAAATGACCAATCTCAAGTACCAAGGGTAGCTCCATTGCTCCATGTCCCATACTGCTGTAGTATGACCTCCTTCCCCTTCACTTCTTTGAGTGACATGGCTATGCTATGCTGAAATCTATTAGGGGAATGTAATATTTCATGGAAAAAGTTTAAGGTGAACACCCTTAGGCTATATTGAGACAAATGTGAAAAACAGCTTTCATAATGTGAGTCTTTGGAGCTAATTCACATGCCTGTCAAAAAAAAAAAAAATCTCCAAATTCTGGCCATTTTTCTCAGATTCCTCAGACTCCAGTCTATAAGGAATCTGTAAGGCTGAATGCACAATGACTGTTCATCAGTTTTTGTTCTCCCCTCCCCCCATAGTTGTGTGAATGTAGCCTTAGGGTCATTTTGATCCCAAAGGTGCATATGGCCCCTAAATGAATAATCATCCATGTAATATGGACTGACCTAGTCAGACAAGTGAGAGGCCCCCATTGATGTAGACATAAACTTCAATATAATATTTTTAAGGAGTCCTAAAAGGGTTTTCCAGTTGGTTCACCGTAGCATTCAGTTCCGCTTGGGGACCTGAAAGATGGAAACCCTATCCACTTAAAAAGCAGCTCCATAGGGTTCGATGGGTTTCTGCAGATTTTATACTGAAATCAAGTGAGAAAAGTCTTTTTCTCTGTTGATTTTCAGCAGAATCTGGGATGGAGTGCCCCGAATGCTAGTGTGAACCTACCGTAAGGCTAGCTTCACACGGCGGAATCTGCCACAGATTTGGGAGCATATTCTGCCCCGAATCCACTTCCCATTGTGTTTAATGTGAGGCAGAGATTGCAGAAGAACATGGATTAAAAAAAATAAATCGGGATCCTGCTCGATCTTGACGCAGATTCTGCGGCTCTGGAGTCCCTTCGGATTTAGCCCATTCATCTTGGCCGACTCCGCAGAGGAAAGCCGCAACAGAATGCAGAAATCCCACAGCTGAAAATGAAGAGGAATTTCTCTTCATGAACCGCTGTGTGAACTTAAGTTTCACCTCCAATCTTCCACTTCCTGGTTTCAGATGGGTAGGCTTATCCTGTGCGAGTTACAGGCCAGGCCACAGCATGCTCAATACGTGAACGGTATGCTTGTTCTAAACTGCACACTTGAATCTGGATTATTTTTTTTTTTTATAAAAATGGAGCTGCAGAATAAGGCTCTATTCAGATCAAAGTTCTTTTTACATTTGTTTAACTGATGCAAACTGATGACCAGCCATTAAATAGACATCAGTGTTTAAAAAACACAGCAATGGATTTTTTGTTTTGTTTTTAATAAAAGCATTGATGTCGATGTAAACTTTTGACTATTCATTTGTGTCAGTTTTTTTAATCTATTAAGCAGAAGAGAAAAAAAAAAAAAAACTGATCCGAAGAGTCTAAGGGTAAGTTCAGACAGGGTTTTTTGGTCAGGATTTTGAGGCTGTATCCGCCTCCACACTGAAATCAATGGGAACAGGTCAGGTCTTTTTTTCTGGGAGCCGGTTTGTTCCGGCTCCCAGAAAAAAGTGAGATGCTCATTCTTCAGGCCAATTTGCCTTGCGATTCAACCTGAAGACACTCCCTCCTCCCGACTAGGCCCATTCATTGGGTCTAATCCGGAGCAGAGTGTGCGACTGGATGCAGTGCATCGGCATTCAGTCACGGATACCTGTTTTTTGGTCCGGAACCTGAGGCCTCCGCCTCAGGTTCCGGTCCAAAAGACCCCGTGTGAACTTACCCTAAGAAAAGCAGTTTTGGAAAGTGTAGAAACAGCCCTCAAAGGTACTGTCATTTTCCTGCAGACTCCCTTTAAATATGATCCTGGAGATGTGATTATCCCTTTCATGAAGCACATACAGAAAGTTTGTAATAACCATCTGGCAAACTATAGGTCGTTATTTTTCACTGATCACCTTCTTTCTAAATTATTAGTGTCCATTCAGTTACTTCCCTTGTGCCATACGGTAACTGGTACAAAGCTTTATTTTCATATTTTGCTGTTCGGAAATATAAAACAAAATGTGATTGTTTTTAAGGGCAACAAAGACAAATTTTTCTTTGAGGCCTGGGCCCCATGTGAAGCAAATTCCACAGTTTGGCTGTGCTGGAAATACTATGAGAGAAAAAAAAAAAAAAACATGGCGTTTTACATTCACTGTGTAGTGGATGAAATGCTAGTGAATGCCATCCCCACAGTGTGGGAAAATACACACTACGATTTCCAAAACGCCGATGGCTTTCCTTTAGGTATAATGGTAGCAGAGAGTGCACAAAGGAAACCTCTGGAGAAGGTCTGTTAAAAGCACCGCTGAAAAAACTGGGATGTGTTTCCACCGCGGTTTTTCCCTGAGGGGCTTTAGCCTTAGACTATTTCATAAACCTGCCCCATAGGGCTGGTTTGTGGGGTTTTTTTTTTTTTTTTTTTTTTTAATTATGTAACATGAACAGTCTCTCTTCATGCTGACTCACTAGGGGGGCTTTACTAAAGAAAATGTGGCACAATTCTAGCATAACCTGCACCAAAAAAAAACTATCATTCCTTGTATCACATTTATCAAGCGCTAAGTTGAGACCCTGTGCCAAAAACTAAGCCAACTAATAGGATGCATTACAGATTTGCCAAACACTTTGCACTGTCTAATCTTTAGACAGTATTAGTAAATTGTTGTGAATACTGGTGTGAATATTCTGGACAGAACAATGTGGGACTTCCAAGTCCTGCCATTCAGGCAGCATTACTTATGTACAATACTGGAAATACAATGGGGTTGGAGCTTGAACAGTGTACCAGGCAAAAGCTGTGATAACTCATGGAAATATTTCCTGATAACAGGAATCCCATAGGAAAAAAATGTAAAGTTTTGTTGGTAGTTAGGGATTTTTCTGCATCCATACATAGACTTCAGCCCTGATCCTGTCTGTCAGGGATATTCAGCGCAATTATTGTACTAAGTAGAGTATATATAACATTGTTGGACCTTTGTGCTGATGAAATGTTTATTTTTATATTCTGGTTTATTCATTATTACATTTTATAAATGGAGGTGCAATTTGATTTCAAGTGTTACTTTGTATGCATGGGTCAATAAATCTATCTACATAAGTTGTACTGTCTTCTATTGAACATTCTTCGATATTTAAATCAGTTTTCAGCTTTTTTTTTTTTCTCTAATGGGCCGAGGAGAAAGTAGTGAGTGAGGCGAAGAACAGGATATGTGGTGTAACAAAGACCTATGCGCCAATCTGCCCCTACACCTGCTAAATTGAGTGAAAAGCTGGCTCATTAATAAAGAATTGTACCAAGATTTAACTTCAATCTCTAGCAGTGTTCTCTGCCCCTCTTCTGCAGTCCCATACAGATAAGGGGAGCATCAGAGTACATCCTCGACTGCTAGTCTTTTAAAGGGTATCTGTCACCAGAACCCAGCCCCATAGACATGGTCACCTAAATCAAATGGGGATCCTCCTTGAGAGTTGGTGCCTGAGTTGTTGGGATATTGCCTTTTTTGTGAATATGAAAATGTTTTCTTTGGGGCAATGAAGGCATGGCCATTGCTCTAAAGAGTGCACTTGCATATTGACAAAAAAGGCAATATCCCAGCGCTGATTCACAAGGTAGGAAAACGCAAGTTACATTGATTCAGGTGACCCTATTTGAGGGACTGGGGTGATATGCTGAGTTCTGGTGACGCTCTTAAATCTAAGCCAAAAATGGGATAAGAACTTTTATAATTATATACTGCCATGATTTATGGAGTCAGGGTCTAATCACTGCCGCCCCTAGGTAACTACTCACCATTAGGGCCATTTTACATAGAGTCTAGGCTGTGACACTTGATCTATGTATTAGCCATTTTATCGGCCCGAACACAGCTCCGCTAAACTGTAATCAGCATGTAAGTTCAGCTGGGCCGGTTAATCCAACTAATACACAAGCCCAAATTGTCATATTATACAGAATCAATCAATTGTAATTTGGCACTTATATCCTTAATTTACGCTCCTGAATTTAAATTCGAACCCCCAGCATGCATACTTGCTCCACTCTTCTTTAACCTCCCTATAAAGGGTAAGTGCACATGGGTTTTTTGGACTGGAACCTGAGGTGGAGGCCACCTCAGGTTCCGGTCCAAAATACGGGTAGCTGTGACTGGATGCTGGTGCAATGCACTGGCATCCATTTGCACACTCCACTCCGGATTAGGCCCAAATGAATAGGCCTAGTCGGGAGGGTGTGTTTTCAGGTGGATGTCGCGAGGCGAATCCGCCTAAAAGAATGAGCATCTCGCTTTTACCGGGAGCCGAAACAAACCTGGCTCCTGGAAAAATCCCATTGAAATCAATGGGAGCTGTGTGAACTTACCCTAAAAGGTAAATCATGCATATTGGGGATTGTATCACAGCAGGCACCCAATAAGTTACTGAAAAGCCCATTCAAAAAAGTATTATGGCATCATAGGCATAGCCTGACACCAGATGAAATGTGACAATTGCTGTCTGCTTTTTTTGAGAATGAGCTTTTCTGTCTGATTCATAGTCATAAATGGTGGGACTTGTACATAAGATTGTACACACCGGTCAGCAACCTTCCGCACATTATCTCCCCCTCTCAATATACTGTCTTTCATAACCTACACTTTACTTGGACAACTTGTCTGTACATTTAAGTATGAACACCTAATACAGACAAACTCATTAGTATGATTCATGAAGGTGCAGAGTCCTGGGTTTTGTTGTACCTACGCATAGTTCAGACCTGTTATAGAACTGAAGTACAAGGCCTGGTGCATCAGTGACTTTTTACTTGAATACATTCAAAGAGTTTGAACATAGACACCCGCAGACACACATCTAGATTAAAGGGTCATTTTATTAAATAATTCTTTAAACAGTGTATACGTTACAGTGCAAATCTAAGAGCTGAAGGTGATCTAAACACAATAGAGGCAGCCACGCCATAGTCCAGGCTACTACATGGTGACAGTGATGTTGTTGGGCTAGCTGTACATGACTCAGTTCATGTGTTAGCCCGATTTACCAGCTTGAACCTCATGCTGGGAGCAGGACTCTTAGCAGTATAGTTATCTATGCTATTAGGAGTCCCTGCCTCCCAGCAACATACTGTCCGATACTGTAATTGATACTGGACAGTATTTTGCTGGGGGTTGGGACTCCTAACAGCAAATATAATTAGGATTCTAGGGGTCCCGCTCCCAGCATGACATTAAAGCCGGTAAATCTGACTACCACACGGACCGAGTTTCACAGGTGAAACTTTGTCACGAGCAGCTAGCCTTAGGCTTCATTCTCACTAAAGTGCTTCAGCCAAGTGTAAGCTACCTCTGCTGTGCGGACAATTGGAACACCTTAACTCGTATCTGAAATTTAGGCAGCATTAAAATTTACTTCTTTAATATGGATACACTTGAGAGAAGCTGCATGGCAAGAGAATTCATTTAGGTGGTGCTCCCTCCATCACAGTATTAAACATGTGCACAGTTGGTGATGGTTCTGTTTTTAGGTAAAAAGCAGAGAACTTTTGGACTAAGAAGGAGGCACAGATTAATTAGGGGACAGGATCTGTGTCAAAAGGTTGGTAGCACCACATGCAGTATTATGCTCCCTATTTAGGTCAGTAACCTAGACTGATGGTTCTTTGCCCTAGAGGCTGAAGGTTACAATTCTACAGCTTTTTCACCAGGTGCAATACCCCATGGCTTTACCGAACCGCAGGACGTTTTTGGGACAATGTCTGAAGCTCACCTTTGGTCCCACTGTGGTTTTAACTCTGCTTCTGTAGAACCTCAGGAAGCTCTTTGGATCTTGCTGTTGTATAACCAATGCTCGAAATATGCCTTTGGCTACAGCCCCGCAGCTTTATCAATGGTCCCTGTGAGGCCCAAATATTTCCTACCAAAATCTCAGACTATTTGGGCTTACGTTGTGTGAACATACCCAGAGATCCACAATTTAAAGTACACAACAACGTTTAGTGTTCAGTTGGGACAGGAGATATCTTTAAGGTGGTTTCAGTTTTTTAAAATGGCACTTCCACAAATTGCAGCAAAAACATTAGACTGTAACATGTGAACACACCCTTATATTACAAAATGGGGAGGATAGACCTTGAGAAGCAGCTGGGAAATGTCCATTCATGGTAGGGGCTGCGATGCTCTACATCACAACACACCTATTAAACAAATAATACAAAGAAAATCAGAGCATAAAAAACAGAATGATAATAATAGAACACATATATATCTTGATATAGAAAATTTAACCAATATATTACTGACATGAAGGCAAAATAAACTGCTCCGTGATACAAAGCATCAACTCAACAAGCAGATTAAAGCAGCAGAACATACATTATAAAGCTTCAAATTAAACGTATCTGGAATGGAAAAGCATTAAAAGAAAACTCTGGATGGAATTGTCTAAGCAGAACTTTGGAACTAGGGAGGTTACCAAAAAAACAGGAATTACAGGCATCTAATTGAAGTCCCTGTTGGGAAGGACACAGGGAGCTATCAGGGTCCAGGTATAAAGGAGCAGACAGACCCAGCTGGACCCCATCTTCACCCAGACGGCTGGCCACTTGCTTGTTATGGTGTTTAAGTCGGCATCGGGGCTGTAATTCAAGAAAATCAATTAAATCTGGTCTTGTAAGGCTACAGATATAAACAAATCACCAAAGAAGTCATTTATGACCCCTTCATGCCCAGATCTAGTTATAAGATATTTGTTTCATTGGGAGAGCTGCCTTAGGCCTCGTTCACATCTGCGCATTGGCAACTGGTGTGCAGTGAAAGCACACGGACCCCATAGACTAGAATGGGATCCATGTGCTTTCACTGCACACCGCTTAACAATGCGTTCAGTAGTCCGTTCGGGGGGTCCCCACGCTAACTCCAACGAACGGATTACTGACACAGATGCCAACAAGGCCTTATAGAAGTCCTTCACTTATCTTTTTCCATCAAATCATTCTAGATACCATTCTGCTACTTTATCATTTAAATTTTTTTCTGGAAACGACAGGTAATAGCTAATGTGTCAAGTAATATTACTGCAAACATACAGTGAATTAATCAGAATTCCACTTAGCAACACCTACTGTAGATGCAGAAATTGTGAGCCCAACCCAATCTCTTATCCCAACTAATAAAACAATAGGAAGATCTCACCTGTACCAGTTGGTGAGGGTCATCATAACATAAAGGGAGGCAAGGCACAGCATGAAATGGAAAAAGGAGTAACTGTACTGAACTCCGTCCTTCTCATTATCCACAACTCGGCGAACCTCGCCATCCTCAACATCTCCGTTTCCAGTGGTGTCATCCAGCATAGCTGTGTCTTGACTAGAAAGAGTCAGCTTCCTCACTTGGCTGCTGGTAGAGCTACGAATGCTGCAAGGAACAGAGGTGGGGAGACACAATCCAGCCTGTCAGAATATATATTGACTATTCCTGACTCAAACCCACTTACTCCTGACAAAGGTAACTGAAGGTAAATGTTGAAGGTAAACGGTGAAGGTAAAAATGTTAACTATTCTACTGCTAAAAATACTACAATCCTATCCCCAAGTACAAGAATATATCTATTCTAATCCTGCCACCTATGTACAAAAATAAAAGGAGTATATAATAATATCTACTACAATGTATCTACTATATTATTGAACACAAGGTTTTAGCTTCTATGAGACCCCATGCGCAAAAATAGAACTACAATTATACTGCAGCACTGTTTCCTTGCAGTGCAGGGGTCCTAGATATAAATCCAGCCAAGGACAACATCCGTAAGATGTTTGTATGTGTTTCCTTCCACACTCCGGAGACATACTAAAAAGTGAATGTACATTGTGATCCCTATATTGGACAGTGAGTGATAACATTATCTGTAAAGTACTGTGGAATATGTTGGCACTATATTAGTAAACAGTACTTGCACTTTATATATTAAAATAAATAAATAAAAAAAATACTGCTCTATAGGATGCAACGGCCTAAAAAAAAAAAAAGTTTTCTAGGCTTATCAATTGATTACCTATCCTGGAACCCAGGACCTCTGCAGATCAGTTGAATGAAGTGGCAGCAGCGCTCCATTAGCACCACTTTGACTTCATAGGCCATTCGATATAACAGTCAGTCACATGGCCTGTTTGCTGCTCAGTTTCATTCAAATAAACTGGGCTGAGCTGTAATACCAAGCACAGGTACCGTTAAAAGTTTGGCGCTGTGCTTTGTTTTGTGTGAAGATTAGATATGAGCAAACACTGTTCGGATCAGCCGATCCAAACAGCACGCACCCATAGAAATGAATGGAAGCACCTGTGACGCTGACTTTGCCGGCGTCCGGCTGGCGTCACAGGTGCTTCCATTAATTTCTATGGGTGCGTGCTGTTCGGATCGGCTGATCCCAACAGTGTTCGCTCATCTCTAGTGAAGACGTCTCCGTATAACTGTACTTCCGATCACTTGATCACCAGAGGGTCTGGTTGCCAGAACCCTGCCAATCCTCAACTGATCACTTATACTTAGGATAGGTCATAATCAATTAAGAAGCCTGGAAATCCCCTTTAATTTTTTTCATCATACTTAGAATAAAACACCACCCGCAAGGACTTGCTTTACATATATAATGCATTTTGATTCTCACCTGGAATACAAAAGACACAGCACAAACATGACAAGACCGATGATGCTTTGAGTGTCCCACCACTGCAGTGACTTGGGGGGCTCCGGTGTGGGAATAAAAGGCAGTGTTGATGCATTGCCAGGACTAATTGTTGGAGAAGTGATTTTGTTCAGGATGCTTATCAAACTTGGGTTACAAGTGCGATCTGGTAGAGAAAGGGGACAAAAACAGCAATTTAGGCAATGCGTACCCTGACATTTTTCAGTCCATTCTTCGGATCTGCCAGAAGATCAGAACAACAGACTGAACATTTGAAAAAAATTAAGGATGAAGACGGAGCACCAAATTTGGATTAGAAATACCAATTATCAGTATGTATTAGAAAGGGGTACCCTCAAAAAAGATAAAATGTAACTTTTATTTGATATACATTAAAATCAGGCCAACATCAGCCCTGTACAGTAAAAGTTTTAAAACATTCACTAGCTCTTAGGTGATTAGGAGCTCTCCTGTGTTCAACATACTCTGATGCAGGGGGGTGTATGAAGCTACACCAGTTTGAACTGTATGCACCTCCGAGTGATAACACACCACACCCTGTCGTTAGTCTATAAAGCCACGGGGTGAGGGCAATGGGGTACAGGTTCAGCCATTGTAAACAGAGAACATAACCTGTGCCACTAATTTAGTATCCCCACAGCACATCCCTGGGCTAGTAATACTGCTAGGGTGTAAATGTGAACTAGAACACCCAGTAAATGAAACACTAATGCTCTGATGTGGAGGGTAACTTGCCAGGGAAGATGTATCCTGACAAAGCTCTCTCCGGTTCTCAGTGAGTAACTCGCATGTGCAGATGTTTCACCTGACACTGAAATTTATGCAGATGAAGAACCAGATATACAAGTATTTCATCTGTTCCCTGGGTTCTGCCTGCACTCAGCCAATAATATCATGACTTGCAGACATACCGTCATAATTCAGACCACATATAGATGGAGCCCTCCTACATCTAGTACCTTATAGTGTCCATTGATAATAGGGTACTAGTCCTAGCCTACGATAATGCAATAGATAATCTCATTGAATGTATGTCTCTACGCGTTTTGCTTATGTTCCCTAGCTCATCAGGAGACCAAGATTTCTATTCCACCCTAATGATAGTTGTGGTGAAAACCACAGTTCTCGGGACCCTAGTGGTGAGTCCCGATACTAGAGGCGGCCTCTGACCCCCCTCCCCCTGATATGATAGGATCCCTTTAAATATGGTACCTACATCAAGAGCCTTGGAGCTAAGCAAGTCCCACAGCCATGGGGTCCCTGCTGTTTCACACAGCAGAGACCGGATGGCAGTGCCTGCAACCAGAGACATCTCTCATTGCAGGCACTTTAACCCCTCAGGTGCTGTGATCAGAGGTAAACCCCGTATCTGAATTAACCCCGCAAGTTCCACTGCTTTCATTCTTCACTACCCCAAATTGTTAACAGTTTCAGCACTTCAAGTTTGACGGTGTGGTTGCTCTGGCAACCGGGAGCCTAATGACGGCAATAGTTGTACATGAATTTTACCTTAAAAAAATAAGAATGCTAAAAATATATTAAGTTAAGTTAATATGAAAAGTCAAATCACCCCCTGCCCCTTTGTTATAATGCACGTTAGAGTAATTAAAAATAAATAAGTATAAACACATCATACTCACCCGTCCAGGTGCTTCAGAGTCCTCCCAGCATGGTTCGGTCCCTCTGCTGCACTGTCTACTCGAAGTGAAACTGCTCACCTCCTCTGACTTCCTGGATCCCTTCTGATGAAGCCACAGCAATCAAAATGGGGAATTGAAAGCCTCCTTGTGAAACGTGCCGCTTCCATGGGGGGCTGATGGGGCTATAATCTTGGGTAGCACCAATGGACCCATAGAGGTGAATGGAATGTCGAACAAATAAGCGTACTGGCATTTCATTCACAAGGAGGGCTTAAGGAGCACTTTGGTCTGGGCCCAAGGCAACTGGACACGTATTCCCTGTCCTGTGGCTAGGGGCATAAGTGTCCTTAACGGCACAACCCTTTAAGTCCCACCATGGACCCTTTATTAGAATGTTTGCCCATAGTCCATTTAGCTAGCAATGTGACAGACATTGAGGTCAATTGGTGGCAAGACAAGGAAGTTGCATCAAACCGATCAGACTCTTCAAAAGCCAAGAAGTTTTTTTGAGAACATCGCCTATCCCTACCTGAAATCTACAGACGTTCCTGACTGAAGCATATTTGCTTGGAGGCACAAGGGGTTGCCTAAATTAATAACAGGCTGGAGTCTCTTAATAATTCAGGCAAATCGAACTATAACAAAACACCATACTTAATAAATCTCCCCCTTCCCATCGTGGATATTCACCAATGAAATGAAACTGCTGACTAGCCCTACAGTTATACACACATTAATTTTAAGAAGATCTACACTTTCATGTCTCATAACCAAACCCAGGAACAGATCCTACCACAGGGAAGAACAATGCCCCTATGATAACACAAGCTCCAGAACACAAAGGAACTTTCACCAAGAACCACAGGACGTCTTCAATTAAAAGTTTTTCATCTAAAAAAATTTCACTCACCTGGCTCATTGGACATAGCAGACCAGGTCAGATACATAGTATACAATGTAATCATGGAGGACTGAAGGAGGCCAGATCGTGGCTGATATTCCTGCAATGTGAAGAAAAAGCACTATTGTGTCACTTCTATTTAGAAATGTATCATCATCGGAGGGCAGAGACATTCATCAGTATTAGGTTACTTAAAATAGGGGTCAGTTGAAGGGGTTGTATCAGTAAAAGCATTGGAAAAAATATGGCAGCCATGTTGTACTGGTGGGGGCGGGATTATCATTGTAACACTCACTGATCGCTGATACAGTGTGAGAGCAGCACTAGGGAAAGAAAGGGGGGGGGGGGAAGAAAAAAAAAAAAACTATGCCACCTCCCAACAACCTCCCCTGTTTCTTTCCTAGCAACCATACGGCTGGCCCACTATAGATGGTCAACACACAGACATGGCAGATATTATATGACAAGAACTACTAAACTGCAGCCTTGCTTTAAATTAAATTATATAATATCAGGACCACTAAGGTATACACTGCTCAGCCATAACATTAAAGGAGTTTTCCAAGGTTACAATAAAGAGCATCTATTCTTAGGACAGGCCATCAATATCAGATTGGTGGGGGTGCGGAGAGCCGAACAGTTTGATATTGATAGTCTCTATCCAAAGTCTAGTCCATCAATAATGTAACCATGAAAAATCTCTTTAAGGCTTCAATGTTCATGGGAGTAAATCTGATGCAAATTGCCTTGCAACTTCTGCATGTTGATCTGTATGTATATAAAAGTCTGATAGATGCTGTGGCACCTCCAGAACCCAAACTTATTTCCTAAATGAGTATCCTCCAACCTGCCTGATGACCAAAATGCTTAGGCTAGGTTCACATTTTCTCACAGAAGCCGATGAGAATTGGCAGAGAAAAATCCTGAACAGAGGACTTTTCTCTCCACCGGTTTCAGAATAAAAATTTATCTAAGCCGACAGACACCTGGTGACCCCCATTATCATCTAGCCTCAGCTACCTCTGCAACTTCAATAACAGTGAATGGAGTGCGCCATGGACATGCACTCACACTAATTCTCAAAATGAGACATCAGATGAGTCAGGTGTTCCCCAGTTTCCATAGGCGAGACCCAGAGTAAGGGGGCATTCACACGAAGTAAAGTGGCACTGATTCTGACACGATAAATCGCGGCAGAATCAGCGCTGATAAAAAGACTCCCACTGACTTCGATGGGTTCCGTTTTTCGCATGGAACACATTGAAATTAATGAGAGGCTTTTTAACCCATTGATTTCAATGTGTTCCACGCGGAAAATGGAACCCATTGAAGTCAATAGGAGTCTTTATCAGCGCTGATTCTGCCGTGAGTTATCAAGGCAGAATCAGCGCCACTTTACTCCGTGTGAATGCCCCTTAGTTATAATTTTATTGCATATCTTGTGCATTAGGAATACCTGTTTAGAGTTTCTGCTATCAATGCTTTAGTGTCAGATACCACAGGACATCTGTTTCAGTAGTACAAGGGAGCCCTATACAATATTACACAAATGGTTTGAATGTTATAGCTGATGGGTACATATACCAGCATCAATGCCATAGGATATATAGTACAATTGCAACTGCTTGTACATTTTCGGGAACATTTACAGAATACTGGAACAATTTGTAGCAAAAAAAAAAAAAAAAACTGGCTTACACGCACTGTACAACATTCATTGTCATTGGCACTTTTTAAGTGTAGATGATAAAGGGTGTGTCTTTACAGAAATGAAGATACAACATTATGTCCCTAAAAATGGGCCAAAGTTTTTGGTTAAAAAAAAAAAAAAAAAAAAGGTAGTGTGAATTTAGACTAAACTGAGTGCAAAGGTCTATTACCCAGCAACAACCACTGTAATAAGTCATATTTTCAGATTGCTTAGTGTGCAGTATTAGACACTACCAGAAAATCTGCCCCATTCTATTTACACCGATGCCAGTAATGATATACTATAAAAAATTATCAGGGCTAGGAAAAGTAAAAATTGCCGTAATCTATACACACATTATATGCATTTCTTGGAATAAATTCAGATCAGTTCTTTTTCAATATTTTTGAGTGCTGCCTCTTTTTGATGGTTGCCAGAGGAATAAACTGCCGGACCCTATAGATTTGCACTTTTACATGGTGCCGCTCTAAATATTATGTGGTTTTATTTCAGACATTCTATGAAGCTATCTAGAGAGCCCAGGCCTTCCTGCTCAGCTATCTGACCAAAATCTAATGTTCCTGTACGTCCCATAAAGCAAGAAGCAGATGGAGAAGCGCAGTACCTGTACTTTAGGAAGAATAGAGACGATGGATACTATGACGCACAGGATCATGTTGAAACTGATGAAGAACTTGTTCTCTGTGCAGCCGCTGGGTATGGTGTAGAACACATAGAAGAGGACGATGGCAACGAGCGACAAGATGTACAGCAGGCTGGTAACCGTCAGCAGGACTAACCGGTGCAGAAAACAATGTCAAGGGTTAGATCCCGTACTCCAGTCATACATATCACATAAAGTCCTTATAAAAAGATTCTCATGCAGATCTCCCTACCTGCATACCAGCATTTTGAATTCCCTTCCTCCATGCGCTCAACCCAAGATTCATTCACTGAATGAGCAAAGTCAACGAGCAGAACCAACTGAATGACGATGAAGCATGCGGCCCCAAAGGCGCCGATCACGAACCACGCTGAAATGACAATAAAGAATGCAGCAAGATGAATAAAGTCAGTCATGAGATATCAGATACCTGCGTTGCTGAGGGACATTTAGGTTTGGCTCACATAAAGACAACACTTTTATATAAGTAGCTATTCTTCCCTTTAAAATGCACTTGTTATTTCGTATGGTGTTACTATGAGGTAACAGCAAGGACTAGCACCAGTTAGCATATACAATTTATATTGCACATATGTATGTTTTTTAGGGATACAATGGCCCGATTCAGCTGTACCTCTTCATGCTATTCAATTGAATTTGGCGGTTGTGTCCCTGTCTTATGCCTGAAATGATAAAGCCCTGTGAGACTGGCAGCGAATTGTGGACCTGTTGTGCCACCTAACTAGTTTGGCTACACACCCACCCTATGGACCAGGATCAGTACAGCAACATCTGTGTGACATACACAAACACAACACTGTAAAGGAGAAGAGAATGGGGAGTTGGTGCTCAGGGAAACTTGTTGGCAATGCCTGCTGAAAGGTGCAGTGTGCTGATGGGTGGTGCAGGCCAGTGGCATCACAGCCTCACTTCCTGTATCCAGACTCTGCTTGGCGCAGAGAAAAGTCCTGCAAAGACTTTTGTCCGTTTTCAGCGGAAACCAGGCTGATCACACAGTCTATGCTTACATGTAGGTCATCTTCCCATTGGCCCACCTGGAGGTGGGGTTTTGACCAGCAAGGGGAGAGGAAGTGGGGCTTCATTAGGGTTGCTATAACAGCTAATAACAGCCCCCCCTCCCCCTCAGGCAGAGCCGACTGCGCATGCCCGCCTGATGTATGCGGCTATTTTCTTGTGGCCGCTTACACAGTAAGCTGGGGTAAGTGGCCACAAAAAAATGGCTGCATGTAAGTGCAGTCAGCTCTGCCCGAGGCCTAGAAGGTTGAAACCCAGGACTGGAAGAATCCGCGCAGAGAGGCCATTCCTGAAGAAGATACAGGCGGCGCTGGAGATTTATCTCGCAGCATTGGGGACGCCCCAGTGCTGTTTGAGCACTGGGGACTGCCCCCAGTGCTGGGAGATAACTCATCTGCATACGGACAAAAGCCGGGATTTCTACTGAACGGCGGCGCAGAGAAGACATCTAAAGCTAGGAGAAGAATAGCCTTTCTTAAGGCTATTCCTATGTGTGATCAAGAAAAAGATGTGATTTTAATGATAGAATCCCTTTAAATTATACTTACCTGGTCACTAATGCAGCTCTCCAGGGATCTGTTGTAGCACACAGGATGTGTGCATCTTCTATGCTGTTCCCCAGCCCAAAGTTAATGTTCCAGCAGTAACATAGAATATGCACACATCTTGTGTGTCAGAACAGATCCTGTGCAGCTGCATTAATACTAGGTAAATGGAAAGTCATCTGCTGATGTAGGCCAGGCATGTCAAACTCAGGGTACCCCGAGGGCCACATGAGTAACAAGAGGTTGTTGCGAGGGCCGCACACAGCAGGTAATGGCTAGGGCCTCGGGGACTGATCACTAATACCATGCATCGCAACAATCCGGCATTTCTAATGCAGGCTACATAGAGTAGCCTACAATAGAAAGTATAGAATGACAGGCTGGAGCCTCACAAGGCTCCCGGCTGCCATAAAAATGCACGCAGGCCCCGAATCTTGCTCCAGGTGCCGGCGATTGCCGGTAAAATGGCACCTCAGTTAAAGCTGGGAGACACCATTATTGTGTTGGAGTGCTGGGGAAGGGTTGGAGTGCTGGGGAAGGGGGGTGCTGGGGAAGGGGGGATTCTGGATGTCTGGCCCTTCCTTGGGCCTGAGGACTGTTTTTTTCCCACCCACTTGCAATTCTTGCACTTGGGGGTTGCACTACAGACTAATGCTCCAATTAACCCCCAAGTGAAAGAATTACAAGGTGGGTGGGAAAAAAACAGTCCTCAAGCCCAAGGAAGGGCCAGACAGACATCAAAATGCGCCCCTCTCCCAGCACCCCAACCCTTTCCCAGCACTCCAACCCCCCTATCATCATAAATCTAGTATTTATCCCCTATCCATAGGATGGGGGTTAAATACTTGAAAAATCACAATTTCTTCTGCAGAAGCTTACCTGCTTCTGCTCTTCAGCCTGCGCAGCGGTCTTGTGAGACCACATAGGACGCAGGCACACTTCGGGTGCGGGCCTGATTACGTGGCCACGTCACCCGGCGTGTGGGGAGGAGGGGGCAGAGCAGGCAGAGACCTTTGTGCGGGCCGCAGATATGCCTGTAAAGGGCCACATGCGGCCCGCGGGCCACATGTTTGACATGCCTGATGTAGGCTACACCAGCAAATCACTCTCTACAATAGGTTCTGTACCAGGTGTCTGCCGATGCTCCTACACTATGTATTACACGCAGCTTAAAAGCTTCAGTGACATCTAGTAGCCAGATATCCACAATGATCGGACTGGCCCAGCACCAAGTGATAAATGGCCTGGTACTGGACCGCGGCCCGGTCGTTGTTGACCTCTGGTCTATGGGGTCCGCAAGTTTCTGCATGTAACCACTTATTAAGCGGACAGGGTTGCCATCTTTCGGGTCCCCAAGTGGACATGAAGGACAAAAAACTGAACGATAGTGTGAACCATGTTCTATACTAGTAGTTATTGAGATTGTATTCTAAATGTTGAGATTGCTTATATTATGTAGTGAGCGACAATTATTAACACATTATTATAGCATTATTACCACAGACATTGTAATGTCTGCATGTTCACATTAAAATAAACCTTGGAGGTCCCTGCACAATTTCCAATGTCATTTAATCAGTAGCCCACACACAGTAAGATGATCTTCCCTACTCGCCATCCTCTATCTCTGATGTAGTCTCATTAAAAATTCCTTGAGAACAGGGCCCTCACTCCTATTGTCTGATACGTTTATATCTTTGTCACATTGTAGTGTCTCATATTGTCTGTTCATGTGTCCTCTGATTTGTAAAGTGTTATGAAATATGTTGGTGCTATATCAGTTTATTATTAGTAGTATTATTATATTATCATTAGAATTGTTGTATTTATGTGGTAAGACACCCAGAACATGAGACAGATTTTTTTTTAGCACAACCAAAAGTGCACCAAACATATTAAGGTCTGTACAACAGAATCATAAATAAGCATACAACTAGGGGTGGGATTCGTAGTTTTCGATACAGTATTGTTAAAAATGTCCCATTCACTCCACCAGCAGAGTAGGGAGTGCAGCTCTGTAAAATTCTAGAAACCAACTCAGGACTAGTCCAGAATAAGTGATGTAATGTATGTACACAGTGATTCCATAAGTAGAACAGTGAGTAAGAACTATAATTCGGGATGGAGCTTCTTATCAGTGCAAGAAAAATTATCTATTGTACTTCTTTCACAGACTTAGGTGAGAAGCATTACCTGGCAGACCATAATATAACGCTACTGTACTTCATAATGGGAACGGATGATGAAATTGTGACATTTACCTCTTGTGAAAGGTCCTTCTGGAATGTAAAAAGCTCCCACCATAATACCAACAATGGCCAATACTTTAAAGAACCAGAACCTATAACAGAAATAAAAGGTAAATTGTTCAAAACAAGAAGAGGGGCACTCTCATAGTGGTCATAAAATTCAAGATGGTTAATGTATACCGCAAGGTTCAATGTAGGAATGGGTAATTTAGCCTAAAATTAACATCTTATTTTTTCTGAGACTTTATTTTTTGTCTATAAAGTTCAGAGAGCTGGCTGAGTGAGAAGTAGTCATATTTGGTGCAGGCGTCCTTATCTACCACCCAACTATTGACTACAGTGATGAACACAGCTTGAGGTGGAAGCAGAAAGCCTGCTTGGAATATATGAGACTCAGGGGCAGTGCTGACACCGATTTCACAGTGTTGATGAAAACTGAAATAAATAATCTAATTTGATGAAGCCTCCAGCCCTAGGTCATTGTAACCATGAACGCTGATATGATCCATGTATGGGGAGAGCCTGTTATTAGAATGAAGTACATTAAAACAGGACCACAGTTCGATATATACATGTGATCCTGACTTAACACCTATTTTCCTCATGAGAATTCACGGCTTCATTGCAGAGATATTCATTCGTTTCACACAAGTTAGTAATCTGGAGCAAAGGGGGCGGATCCATCCCTCCAAACTACCAAGGAGTTATGCTGAAATCTCATCAGGCGCTATATTCACACCACCATATTAGGCTCCGTTCCCATGGAGTACCGCGCCGCGCTTTCAGACACGTGTCAGAGTGTGAGCGCTCAAAACAGATTCCATTCATTTCAATGTGTGCCGGCTTACTGACGCTACACATTGAAAACAATGGGATAAAAAGCCTCCCATTGATTTCAATGTGTAGCGCCCGTAAGCCGGCACACATTGAAGTGAATGGGATCTGTTTTGAGCGCTCACACTTTGACATGTGTCTGAATGTGTGGCGCATTACTCCGTGGGAACGGAGCCTTAGAGCACTATAGCGCATAGTAGTCTGGAGCAACATAGCTGCCCTCAGTGCTCCAGATTGTTCATTTGCTCCTCTTGCTGCCTTGTAACCCCCTCCCCACTCTTAGTGACACCTCCCTCCTCAGCCAGCATGTCCGCTTTCTAAACCATATCTCACACATGCACCAATGGTTTGAAATCTAGTGCATGTGCGGTAAAAATGGTCTCCTCTGTTTAATGTCTTTTGCTATACTGTTGGTGAAGTCTAACCCTTGACGCACCAAACTTCTATTTTGTATATACAATAAAAGGCCATATTCTCAGCAGCCACTATACACAGACGAGGGACATGGGTATGTTTATAACGTGTGCAAGTACCAATACCACTGGAAGTAGGTATGGAGGCCATCAAAGTGGAGGAGAGGTTGTTACAATTCCAACCCAATCAAATCTCAGGACTATGTTATTTTGTTGTCCCCATCCAACATTACCCATTATGGATAGCACCCCGGGGGTCTTTGCTTGTCTTGACTCCGATCATCAGCAAGGAAAAGACCAGGAAGAATATGGACATGGCAAAGCTGACTCGATAAACCGCCTTGTATCCAACCAGCACATTACAATTCACATATCCGTTCACATGGGGGAGTTCTGTGCCAAATCCATTTTCACAAAAGCCTGGAATCTATAAAACATAAAGCAAGCAATAAGACCAAGTCTGTCAGCTTCGCACTATGGAGCTTAAATAGAATGCATCACTTTAAATTTTTGTAAGGAATTACCTAATCTATCTAGAGAGAGATTTAAAAAAAAAAAAAAAAAAAAAAAAAGAATTAAAACTAGATAGTGAAACATTTTCTTTTTCAATTTTAGTACACGATTATGGTGGGAGGAGGGGGGCATCTTGCCTGAGCTGTAGTTTACAGCATTTGGAAATGCTTTACAGCCACATGAAGCAAAGATGCAATGGTGTGGCGATATCTATTGAGACCTATGGTACAGACAGAGGTGTTACCTTTCATTACAATTCAGTGTGTGATATTATAAATTAGACAACTGCTGAAAATTGAAAAGAACAATGCATAGAGTTAGCCATTAAAAAAGGTATCACCTACTGAAGACTTACAAAGTTTTTTTTGTTTTTTTTTATATTAGAGTACAGAATAGAAAGTGTCAGAATGCTAGTAGGTGCCAGTATGAAAACTGCTGAATTTTACGATTTATTTATTACAGATCAGGACTCTAAACATGTATTAATACGTCTATTAGCATAAAAAAGTAATTCTAACAATAGATCATTTTCTATAGGAACATTCCTCAAAGTGAAAGTCACAAACGCCATCCAGCACCACTTGTGCTGTAAAAATGAAGAGAGGAAGTGCTTCAATTACAAAGCCAAAACAGGGACTACTGAAGACGAGTGCTTTGTCATTAGATAATGCATACTGAAACCATTATTAAAGGCAATGCAGGAAGAACGGTCTTCCGTCCATTATACATAATGGTTTATTAAAGACCCTAAAAAACACTCAAAAAGCTCTTATGTGCGCTCACCCGATGAATCCTTTATAGCTCCGAAGTATTTTTTTTTACTCTATTTTCACTTTTTATTTTCAGCACCTTTGTTTTCATGCTGCCTGGGCTTACTGATGATTAGAGTTCCAATGTGAATGGCTAGTTGTCTTTAAAAAGGCTATTCAGGCACCGCTAATTTTATTTTAAACCCCCCGTCCCATTTTAAAATAAAACTATAAAAACATATATGTAAATCATACCTGAACGTGCACCCTGGGCAGTGATGCACGATCTGACGTCATCTTCTGGCACGCCTACCTCTTCTCTCTTCTTCTTTCGGCGACGCCCTCCGGTCCTGGCTCTTCCCCGGCTTAATCTTCATCCTCTTCCGGCGGTTCAAATTCAATTGGTTGAAATCCAATTCGGAGGGCGTCGCCGAAAGAAGAAAGAAAAGGTAGGCGTGCCAGAAGATGACGTCGGATCGTACATCACTGCCCAGGGTGCACGTTCAGGTATGATTTACCTATATGTTTTTATAGTTTTATTTTAAAACAGGAAGGGGGTTTAAAATAAGATTAGCAGTGCCTGAATTAAAGGCTATTCATGCATATGTGAGGCTCATGCAGCAAAATTTTGTTGATAGAGCCCCTTTAAGAACAAATTACAAATCTACGCAAGAATGTTGGAGAGTGTTATTTGGCCTTGGCTAAGACAAGAAGGCACAGCCTTGAGTGTATCAACATGTCTAACAAGGCACTGCGGACTCAGAGACTAACATCCCACGATCCCATCTGTAATTCCTGCGATAAGAACCATATCACAACCGTGCCTGCTCCTAGTTGGGCTGGAATCCAAGTAGTTCATTATAACATTACTTGAAGCTTCATATATGCTACTTGCATGTGACTCATAATTTGTATTGTAACCATTTACTTGGACAATAAGCATAATATTAATCTAGAGCAACAGTTATTTTATCCACAACACTGCATACCACTGACGCTGGGTTCACACCAGCGTTCAGCACTCCGTTATCAGGTTTCCGTCTTCTGCATGCAGAAAACACAAACCTGTCATGCCGAGTCCGGCCGGTCCGACTGTGTCCACTTTAAAAAAAAACGGTTTCGCCGCGGAGAGCATAAAACACTCACTGGCGCTCACAGCCGGACACTTTTCAAACCCATTCAAATGAATGGGTTTGAAAGATGCCTGCAGGTTTCCGTCTCCTGCCTTGTTTTGTGCAGGAAACGGAAACCTGCAGAACGGAGACCGGGCACAGATGTGAATGAGCCCTAAAGGGCAAGAGGCACTCCAGAAAAAAATTTGGGCCTTTGTTTTAAGGTATTGCACTGATGACGTAAATTGGGTTAAGCACACATATTTGGTGCCATTATACATGGCACAATGAAGGACACATGTAGTCACATAAATTTGTCTGGTTAAACTAATCTGTCAGGTCAATGTGGGTCTCTGAACCATCCTCAGGTTTTTATGGTCCCTGCAGATTCCACCTTGAAAAACCCATTGAAATTAATGGGAAGCATAAAAAACACATTATGGTGTGTATAAACAGATGAAGTAAAAATTCAGCACCCAATACAAAAATATTTTTTCCTGAAACACATAAGTCTTGTACACCATACTTATGGAGTCATGGTTTTTTTTAGTTTTTTATTAAAAGTTATGTTTGATTTTTAATATTTTTGTATTGGGTGCTGAATTTTGACTTCATCTGTTGATTGGGCTAAAATGACCAGGAACACTTTCCTAAATACACGGACCCCTGGCTGACCTTTAGACAGACAGATTGTAGATTGCAAATTGTAACTGTCCCTGCTCCGCCATAACCTAATCAATCTTGGTACCATACTGAAGCTCAGCGCCTTAAATAAGAAAAAAAAAATATTTGGCCAAAGTATGAAGTTTATGAAAAAAAACAAAAAAAAAACACACAAACCTCCAAATGTGACATCCCAGACACGAGATTCCACACTGTACATTCAATGCAAGGACCAAAGAACAATCTGTTCTTTGGTCCTTGCATTGTTTGTCCTCACCACCAGTGACTAGATATCTGCTGCTCCAATCCACCCAGGGAGGGAACCCCCTATGATCGGTTCCTAAGCGCTATAAGTAGTTGTGAATATTTCACAACCCGTCCAGGTGAGAGTTTTAATGTACTTTCATTGTGCTGTCTCTCACCAAAATTACTACACTAGATACAGCTCGGTGCTGTTCTCTTTTTCTTGTTTTTTTACACTGTACATTCAGGCAGTGGAAGACTTGAAAGTCAAGCCAGAATTCTGATACATGTAGCTTAGTACATTAGCTACTCGCCTGGCCCTACTAAGACTGCCACAAGGACATAAGGGGGAGAGGTAGAGGGTAGAAAAGATAAGAGGCAAGTTATGTGTAACAACCTCTACTACAATGAGGCGAGAGGAGAGAAGAACAAGAAAGGGGCCATCACACAAGCATGAGTTAAACAGCATGCACGTGTGACTGTCTTATATAAGAAATCTCAGCTACAGACAGCACATCAGCAATGACTAATCCTTCTGCATATTATTTTAAAGATTTGAAAACCCTTGTAATATATTTCTATGTTGATGTATTGGAAAAGGGGTGGACAAATCCCAGGAGACAAAATAGCAATGTGCCAGGAAACCTGCAAATCCTTTACTCTAGCTAGTAAAATAAATAGAAAAGTAAATCAGTCTTCGACAATCTGTCCTGCCCTGGATGGAAGCACTAATGACTAAAATACAAAGAGATTCGGTTATCAAACCAATCTTATAAGACTAAGGTCTCCGTCATTTCTGTACCAAGGACCAATTTCATTCAAGACAATATTTTCTGTGGCCTGACCCAGGGGTGGGGGGAAATAGTCATTAAGTTATGGTAACCTCACAGGTAACAGTACCTCCCTCCATGGGTAAAAGCCCCCCTACCACACATTAATAATACTATTACATGCAGGATGGAGGGAGCACTATTACAGTAATAGTGACCCCATAGGTTTTAATCTCCCTTCTCCCACATACCATTCAATGTTTTGATGCATTGTATATAGTACACAGCCTGTGTACACCTTCTATTTTCCTCCTGGAACCTTGGCCTCTATTCTATGGCATGGTAATGAAGATGTGCACAAGCTGTGCGCAAGAGGAGGTCCCGCCACCCCATCACTGCTCTGAAAGCACAATAATTGTACATTTCAGAAAACCAAAGAATTGGGGAGGGGGGGGGGGTTGTCACTTAAGGGAACCTGTGGCCTAGTACCAGGTGATTCATGGTTCAATACTGGGGGACCTCTATTATATAAGATGTACAAAGGTGACCCACTAAATGCCCCTCCAATTGAGAATGAGGCATAATTATTGGTCAAGTCACCAAAATGATGGACAATGAGATTGTTGAATCACCACTGTGAGGGTCATTCCATATCAAGTGATCCAAATAGGAATATTTTTTTTACCTGACGTCTTTAGATTTTTTTTATTTTTATTTTTTATGAAGTACAACTTAAGTTAATTACAAATAAAAAGTTTTGAATTTTTTTCTTCATCAGTTAATTTTTTATAGACTTCTAAAGTTTTGAAAAAGTGTGAATTTTGGCCTGGTATGGCTTTACATTTTTTAACATATCTTGGGCTAGAATTAAGATAAATAGGTGGGAGAGGCATCATTTTTCTCAGAGCGGTACTGGCTTTCATTTGATATGTCACAAGACGAGGTTTCTTTATATTTTGTTTTGGAGAAATCAAATTCAAAATTTTAAGGCGCAATTGTGAAAAAACGTACGTTTTAAAATTGTGAAAAAATGCATTTGTGTTACTTGTGTTCTTGGTTATATTTGTACAGGTTTTCAACTTAGGACCAAATTGGGATCAATTTTTTTAAATTTTTTTTTTAAGCCTTGAATCATCTGATTTTATGTTTGTGTGAGCTTCTTCCTTTTTTCTTTTCAAATTACAACTTGCTGAATTCAACATTTATATGCAACAATGAAAAAAACATAAAAAACAAATACTGTAAGTGCCAGAACAAATACATCTTATCATCAGAACACCACTTGTTCAGCATTTTCAACCTGAATGCATTGAACAAACCGAAAGAAAAAAGCTGCTCATATCCTCAAGTGTGATTTTCTAAATAGTCTCATCCTAATTATATGTTAACAAGAGTACAAGAACCAATATTTATAACACCTATTTCTACATGTAACAATTGTTTTTTATTATATCACTAAACATGTAATTTATTAAGAAAAATAGTCCAGTAGATAAATCCTCATTCTATAAAATATGAACTAATCAAACAATTAATAGGACATTTTTAAACTACTGGCCTTTTATCATCAATTTGTCCTTTCTAGTGAGTGAAATGTAATCTTGTCCATAAGCGCTTACTAGCAATGGCCATTTTCTTTTGTGTCAAAGAGTATGTATAGCCTGTCATGGTGTTAGGCGCCACCTGAGTTAATATCTGATTTTTGTTGACTTGTAAAATGTCTGGTTTTCTTGGATAAAGGATGGTGCTGGACCAGAAGGATACAAAAAAGTCAATTTTATTGTCTTCATTTTCACAATCTTTGGAGAGTACAGTAGCCAGCCACCAGCGCTGATCATATTCACAGGTCACATAACCAGTTATGTCATCCATTGCCAATCTTGTGCCGCCTTCTACCACTTCATGGACTTCACTGTCATTGCTGAATGACAAAATCCTTTTTTTATTTCTGTTTCACTACATGGAATGAAAGTGTGGTATTGCTGAGTCCCTTGGATGGGTTCATAACAACATGACTTCTGTATTAATTACTCTACTCTACCTTTAATAATAAGGGACATGCATCAAACATGAAGATTGGAACCTCCCTTCTTGTGGTTATCGGAGGTGCACTACAATAAGTGTCCTACCAGAAACACACCTCTGACGCTGGGTTCACACCTGCGTTCAGGGTCTCCGTACTATGGTTTCCGTCTTCTGCATGCCAGAAGACGGAAACCATAGACCGGGTCCGGCCGTGCGCGGCGGTGAGCGTTTTGCGCTCTCCGCCGCGAAACCGGATTTTTTTATCCGGACACAGAGTACTGCATGTCCGACTCTGTGTCTGGATTATAAAACCCGGTTTCGCGGCGGAGAGCGCAAAACGCTCACTGCCGCGCACGGCCGGACAGCTTTCTCACCCATTCAAATGAATGGGTGAGAAAGTCTCCTGCAGGTTTCCGTATCCTGCCTGTGTTTTAGGCAGGAAACGGAAACCTAAGTACGGAGACCGGGCCGCAGATGTGAACGAGCCCTGAGATACATGGTCCCACTCTAGTGTCATATTACAGGACCTGTATACTGCTAGTCTGACACTTTGTGAGGTGGATCATTCTCTGTACATATCTCACATATAGACCCCACACTTTTAGACCACAGGCTGAACAGATCTGAATTCAAGATTTTCGGAATGACACTGTAATAGTTATGTTTTAAAATATTATCCCATCGCGATCCCAACTTGAATTTTGGTACAGATGTGGCTAAGGGCATAGCAGGCCCATGTGCATTTTTTGAAATTTTTAAATAAAACGTTTTTTTTCGGAAATGCGTTTTAAAATTTTGCATTTGCGTTCACATGGGTAAAATATTTACAAAGATACTCTTGTGACATATTTGGTGAAAGCCTGTATAGTTCTGAGTAGAATGGCGTTTATTTTGTTTCTCTATCTTTTTCCTAGCTTAAGTTATGAGGAGAAATGTAAAGGCAGGCAACACAGAAATTTGCACTTTTTCTGAACTTTGAAAATCAATTAAAAATCAAAAAAAAATTCTAGAATTTTTTTTTCTTCACATTTTGCATTCTCTGACACACTATTACCAAATAACAAAATCTCAAAAGGATTAAAAATATACAGGGAAAAATCATTGGTTCACTTGACACGGAATGACCCGTGAACATTCACATTATAAACTGCAGCCAGGTACACACAGCCTAACAAACCTGCCAATTCAGGTGTACAGGATGTTATACTTATGACATCACCAAACACATGCATATCGCTTGTTGTCATGTGACTAAGTAATAGACAATTTCTAAATCTTAAACATTGTATCTTTGTGTTAATCTTATTGGTTGCCGTGTTAATGGTAAAGGAAGAGTTAATCAGAAGGTATTACAGTACATGAGCATAGTATTGTTGATGGTAACATGAGGGACATGTGAAACACCAGATCCCAAATACCACATATACCAGTTATCTTGATTGTTATCTTGTAAATTACCACATACAGGGACTTATTAGTCCATGCATGCCCTGCTAAATAATCTGGGAAAGGAATATGCAAATAAGCCCTCCTTGGTGGAAAAGGGGAGCTTGCTCTAGAGCCGTCGCCTTAATGAGACATAGTACTCCCTTCTGGCTCTCATCTGGGACCTCACATCCAACCAACACTGTTTCGCATTAATAAGAGGCAATAACCTCGAGACAGCTGTCTGTCTTTATGCAGGAGTTATTCTGTCTTAGCTTTATTCCCAGATTATGCTACTAGATATCAGAAAATCAGGCATTGATCTATAAGAAGGCACCTTTCAAAAGATAGCGCTAGAGCAATGTCTGCTTTTCCACCAAGGAGGGCACTTTTGCATATCCCTTTCATGTAGCGCCATTACATTGCTGCCACAGTGCTACGATTGCAGCATTCAATACCGAGGCTGCCAATGCTTCTACTTGTAAATAATTACAGGGGCAGTTTCCAGAAATAGCCTGTAAATAACCAATCTCTCACTTGTCATATCCTGCTGATCACAGAGAAGCAAGCTGAAATCTTAAGGAATTTGAAAGAGACCCTTTACATCTGCTGAATGTAACCAAAATAACAAAACAGGAAACAAGACCTAGCACACTACATCCAATATACTTGTAATGATAGGCAGCACAGATTCATTTCTTATAACCAACCGGTTCTCAGACTTGTAGAAATCACATGGAGTAAGAGGCTCATCATGTCACAATTATGTAGATTGCTGGTTACTAGCCTTTAGTCAAGCAGCATCATTAAAGCCCATGGAAGATGACATCATCCTTCCATCCTTCTGCTCTCAGTACACAGGTTCAACAATATATAAAGGCAGCATCATGTCTCATTCCATCCAAAAGAAAACAAGAGAATTTGATTACAGTGTTTTAGCCTACCGACTCTACAGCAATGATTGACAGAATCATCAAATTTGCCCTATATGGGCAAAGAGATGAAATAGAAGTAGAGCGAGTAACATGCTCAGGACCATTCGATATGAGCCGGTGTAAATATAGTTCCTTTAATGCCTCATGAATAAGTGACATATTTCCTTTGAAAAAAAGATGTGTACTACTGGCACTCAAGCAGTTGTGGAACTACAACTCCCAACAGCGTAGTTGCTCCGCTGCTCTTAAAGTTCCTGAGCCAGTGAGTGAATGTTGGGGGTTGCAGTTTTAGAGCAGCTGAAGTGCCAAAGTTGACAACTCCTGCTCTATATAAAGGTAAACCATAAATGCCCATAAAGTTGGGCACTGTTCTTTGCACTGGTGGATAAAGTCAGTCTATAAATTCTTTTAACAAAATAACTGAGCTATTTAAACAGCATTTCAGAAAAACAATGGTGCCTGGGATTAAGAGCTTATAAAACTTACTCTCTTTAACTGGTCAGATATTCCTGGTGATAGCATTACAATGGACAGCACTGTACCCAGGAACATGAGGAATGCATAAATAAGACGGGTCACGGTGGAATTGCTGGAGTTGGGGCAGCAGCGACATAGTATACACGTGGCACTGCTGCATAGGCATGGAATCTGCAAATAAATAAATAAATTTAGAGATTAATGGTTTTAGTTCCATCAGCTGAGACTCACATGTTGAATGCAGAAGATATCATCCACCACAGAATACAAGTCACATGAGAATCCATCACAGTTACAAACTTAAAGGGGTTTAATATATATGTATGTAGATGTACATGTACATAATGTACATAATCATATCTATATTTGTAGATAATTACAAGTTAAACATTTTTGCAAATATAAGCAGTAAAAAAATTCTGCAGAGTTTTAAAGATTTTCTCCAACTATCTTAGTGGTGACAGTCTGTTGTCTTGATCGGTTGCCAATGGATACAACCACAAATGCAGAAACTTTCTATGGTCTGGAACTTGTCAGGAACCCAGGCATGATTTTCTTATTGTAGCCGGGTTATCAGACATGGACACTACATGTATCAGAAGATATCCCGGCCACGATAAGGAAGTCATGGATTATTTTCTGATCATAGAAAGGTACTGCATCTATGGTCATATCCACTGCCAACCGATCAAGACAACAACTTGTGACCACAAGATATTTTTGAGAATATCTTTAAAACTCTGCAAAATGTTTAAATTACTTATATTTGCAAAAATGTTTACCTTTTAATTATCTACACATTTAAAAATGGTTATGTACATGGGAGACCCCTTTAAAGAGGGAATTCCAGTAATAACTGATAAATCTGTAGGATTCTGATTGACTGGACTATCCATGATCACTAGAAAAGGGGCATCCCACTCTGCTGTCCTCATTGGTCACAAACTGAATGTATGAGCTGCAATCACACACATTGGTCACTGCATTCTGAGGGGTGCAAGGATCCCTGATCTATCATTGGATCCCAACAGTTAGACCCCCACTGTGACTGAGAGGTCTGAGAATGGCTGCAATGGGCACCTGGCACAAACAGCCAGATGACCTGTGTAGAGGCAAACATAGCTACGGAAACAGAGGTCCCTGGTAGGAGTGAGTAAAGATTTGTTATACAAACCTGAGAAGTAGTATTATATATTATAATCATGAGTTGGAACACCCCTTTAAGGCTCCCAAATGGTATTTACAATCTGCATTAGGTGTCACCTTGCATATAATATAATACGCCAAATCACAACAGGGGATTCATATAGCATTCGAAGTAAGTGATTGTCCAACCCCAATGTCTGCTGAGTAAATGACACAGTATCACCCTTTGACAAGCTCCAGATAAATGATGAAGGTGGAGGTCACAGAGAAGGGCTGTTTGACACACAAATTCCCTAGCGATAGCTGACTGGGTGATCAATATGGCTCCTCAGCTAGTGACCAGGATGAAGATTAACGCCTTTAGGGGTTGATACATTTTCTGCACCAAAAATCCTGCTGACAGCTCTATAAATACGAGAAGGCAGAGAGGTGCTGAAATTAGCACTAAAACAGATTACTGGGGTGGTATGTGGCTTACAAAACTACAACTCCCAGCATGCTTGGCTGGACTGCAGATCACTAGGTGACTAGGATGACTTACTTCCTACAACGCAAAATAGCAAAGGTCAATGAGATCTGCCGAATATCCCTGTATGTATCACAGGGTGAGATTTCTGTCTATAAGGAAGAAGGTTTACAATGAACACAAAAAGGATTCTTTATAGCTAGAGCTCGGTCGGGTCACTAAAGACACTGACCATAGTCATAACCGGACAGTCATAGTAAGGACCCAGAAAGTAAAACTGACTGGACTCTGCCCAACCCCCAGGATTACCGGGAAATCATCCTGCCCAGTACAACAGCTGTTTGGTACCCCACCCTTCACCCATAACAGTGGTCAGCAAGTCTGGCAACCATTTCCTTACCCAACTGGCGATAGAGCAGATCCCCAGGACGCCCCCCATGGTACAGGCAGGAGCTCCGGCAAGCACAAGACTTTTGTTTACACGAACACAGCACCGCCCGTCTCCTCAGTCTCTCTCTCTTTCCTGTTCTCCCAGACACTGCGCCTCTCTGCGTAATGACGTCACCTCATCTGCAGACCTCCTCCCACAATCTTTAGACCAGAACACTTGCGCATGCGTTCTGGACTGCAGCCTGTGAAACACGAATCGGGGAATTTCCTTAGGTAGCGTCATTGTAATGCGCAAGCGCGTTACTCAGCTTCTTATACCATAATGGTCGTGACTAGAATGGAGTTGCTCCTGGTAGGTATGATGTCACAGGAAGGGGCGTGGCCTCTCAAATGAGGGCGGGGTTTCGGCCCTCACTGCTCGGTGCTGTATAGAGGAAGCCGGAGCAGAGCACATGGAGCTGGAGAACAGAAAGCAGAGGGCATTGTAGCGTGGTAATGGAGGATGGAAGGGGAGAAACAGGTTTGTTCTACATGAGACGGCATGTTGGATGAGGGGAGAGAGTGATGTAGTTACATGGGACTGCATGTTGGGTGAAGCTGAGGGAAGGAGTGATGTAGTTACATGGGACTGCATGTTGGGTGAGGCTGAGGGGAGAGAGTGATGTAGTTACATGGGACTGCATGTTGGATGAGGCTGAGGGGAGAGAATGATGTAGTTACATGGGACTGCATGTTGGATGAGGCTGAGGGGAGAGAATGATGTAGTTACATGGGACTGCATGTTGGATGAGGCTGAGGGGAGAGAATGATGTAGTTACATGGGACTGCATGTTGGGTGAGGCTGAGGGGAGAGAATGATGTAGTTACATGGGACTGCATGTTGGGTGAGGCTGAGGGGAGAGAATGATGTAGTTACATGGGACTGCATGTTGGGTGAGGCTGAGGGGAGAGAATGATGTAGTTACATGGGACTGCATGTTGGGTGAGGCTGAGGGGAGAGAATGATGTAGTTACATGGGACTGCATGTTGGGTGAGGCTGAGGGGAGAGAATGATGTAGTTACATGGGACTGCATGTTGGGTGAGGCTGAGGGGAGAGAGTGATGTAGTTACATGGGACTGTATGTTGGGTGAGGCTGAGGGGAGAGAGTGATGTAGTTACATGGGGCTGCATGTTGGGTGAGGCTGAGGAGAGAGAGTGATGTAGTTACATGGGACTGCACGTTGGATGAGGCTGAAAAGAGAGTGATGTTTTACATGGGACTGTATCCCGGAGGGTCTGGGGGATTGGATTGATGTTTAGGGTGGTATAGGAGTCTGTTGGCATGGAGGGAGACAGGGTCCTTTGGGTGTTCCTGGTATTTAAGGGGGCGCAGGAGATCTTTGGGGGTACTGCTGGCATCTATGCTCAGCAGTGCCCCCCGCTACAGTATTATAGTATTACATGCCCAGCAGTGTCCTCCCCCCCCCAAACAGGATTATATGCCCATCAGCAGTGGCGTCACTACTGGGGTAGCGGCTGCCACAGGGCCTGGCGGCAGCTACTACCCCTGCCTTTTTTTTCTTTTTTTAATAGGCTGTTACCGGCAGGGGCTGGGATCGGTAAGTGACACTGCGGGGCCCCCAAGCACTATTATTATACTATTTTCAGAACCCCAAGTATAATGATCGGAGGCCCCGGAAAGGTAAGAGAACATAATAAACATCACACAACTAGGCCCGGGTCATGTGACGTCCGTACGTCATTAAAGGTGGCCGACGCCACTGAAGACTGGAGCGGGTGATAGGTAAGTTACAGTGTTTTTTATGTTTGTATCACCCTTGGTCTCCGTTTATTATACTCTGGGGTCTGAAAAGACACCAGAGTATAATAATTGTTCATGGGTGGTCATTATGGGACATAATACTGTGTGCAGGGGCCACTATGGGACATAATACTGTGTGCAGGAGCCACTATGGGGGATAATACTGTGTGCAGGGGCCACTATGGGGTATAATACTGTGTGCAAGGGCCACTATGGGGTATAATACTGTGTGCAAGGGCCACTATGGGGCATAATACTGTGTGCAGGGGTCACTATGGGGCATAATACTGTGTGCAGGGGCCACTATGGGGGATAATACTGTGTGCAGGGGCCACTATGGGGGATAATACTGTGTGCAGGGGCCACTATGGGGGATAATACTGTGTGCAGGGGCCACTATGGGGGATAATACTGTGTGCAGGGGCCACTATGGGGGATAATACTGTGTGCAGGGGCCACTATGGGGGATAATACTGTGTGCAGGGGCCACTATGGGGGATAATACTGTGTGCAGGGGCCACTATGGGGGATAATACTGTGTGCAGGGGCCACTATGGGGGATAATACTGTGTGCAGGGGCCACTATGGGGGATAATACTGTGTGCAGGGGCCACTATGGGGGATAATACTGTGTGCAGGGGCCACTATGGGGGATAATACTGTGTGCAGGGGCCACTATGGGGGATAATACTGTGTGCAGGGGCCACTATGGGGGATAATACTGTGTGCAGGGGCCACTATGGGGGATAATACTGTGTGCAGGGGCCACTATGGGGGATAATACTGTGTGCAGGGGCCACTATGGGGGATAATACTGTGTGCAGGGGCCACTATGGGGGATAATACTGTGTGCAGGGGCCACTATGGGGGATAATACTGTGTGCAGGGGCCACTATGGGGGATAATACTGTGTGCAGGGGCCACTATGGGGGATAATACTGTGTGCAGGGGCCACTATGGGGGATAATACTGTGTGCAGGGGCCACTATGGGGGATAATACTGTGTGCAGGGGCCACTATGGGGGATAATACTGTGTGCAGGGGCCACTATGGGGGATAATACTGTGTGCAGGGGCCACTATGGGGGATAATACTGTGTGCAGGGGCCACTATGGGGGATAATACTGTGTGCAGGGGCCACTATGGGGGATAATACTGTGTGCAGGGGCCACTATGGGGGATAATACTGTGTGCAGGGGCCACTATGGGGGATAATACTGTGTGCAGGGGCCACTATGGGGGATAATACTGTGTGCAGGGGCCACTATGGGGGATAATACTGTGTGCAGGGGCCACTATGGGGGATAATACTGTGTGCAGGGGCCACTATGGGGGATAATACTGTGTGCAGGGGCCACTATGGGGGATAATACTGTGTGCAGGGGCCACTATGGGGGATAATACTGTGTGCAGGGGCCACTATGGGGGATAATACTGTGTGCAGGGGCCACTATGGGGGATAATACTGTGTGCAGGGGCCACTATGGGGGATAATAGTGCGTGCAGGAATGCGGCTGGGGGTAGTCGGTCGAGGTCTTCGATGTCGGTCAGGAAAGGGGGGGGGGCATGTCAAAAGTTCCCCATGGGGACCCGCCCTTCCTAGTTACGCCACTGTCCAGCAGTGTCCCCCACCCCCAAACAGTATTACATGCCCAGCAGTGCCCGTCCCCCAGTATTACATGCCCAGCAGTGTCCCCCCACCCCACAGTATTATATGCCCAGAAGTTCCCACCACCCACAGTATTATATGCCCAGCAGTGTCCCCCCCCCCCCCATACAGTTTTACATGCCCAGCAGTGTGTTCCCCCACACAAACACACGCACACAGTATTATATCTCCAGCAGTGCCTCTCCCCCCCAGTATTATTTGCTCCCAACAGCCCCCCTCCGCTCCGGTGATATTATTCTACACTGTGATCTACTCAGACCCCAGAGTATAATAATCGGAGGCCCAGGGAAGGTGAATAAAAATAACAATCACTAATCCTCGCCTTTCCTGGCATCCTGTCTCTGGCTGTCTTCAGCTTCTTCCCGACGTCTCTGTTGAGGCCTGTGATTGGTCCTCAGCAGGCATGTGAGGGTACACTGACGTCATTACACCGCTGCGCTCCATCTGACTGCTGGGGCCTATTCTCATGCACATGATGGAAGACGCCAGAGAGGATGCAGAGCCCATGAGAGGTGAGTATATCTATTTATTATTTTAAGTCACCTCCCCTGCACACGGTGGCTCAGTGGTTAGCACTGTAGCCTTGCAGCGCTGGAGTCCTGGTGTTCAAATCCTGCCAAGGGCAAAAAAAAACATCTGCAAGGAGTTTGTATGTTCTCCCCGTGTTTGCATGGATTTCCATCCCATATTCCAAAGACATACTGATAGGGAAAAATGTACATTGTGCGCTCTATGTGGGGGGAGGGGCTCACAATCTACATAGAAAAAAAGAAAAATGGCCTGGCAACATGCCGGTGCCCCTTTTCATTTACAATATATATAGTGGTCGGGGAACCAGGCTTTCCTCGACCGCTGTCATAGTGGTACTGAACCCCGGCTATCTCTAGCTGGTCACGATAGTTACGCCCCTGGCAGTGGGTCTTTGAGGTACTGCTGGCATCTAAGGGGGGCAGGGGGTCTTTGGGATACGGCTTGCATCTGAAGGAGGGGCAGGGCCTTTAGGGTGCTGCTGGCATCTAAAGGGGGAGTAAACATCCCTGGGGTGCTGCTTGCATGTAATGGTGGGCAGGGGACCTGCTGCATGCGTTTGTATGGGATCCCAGGGATATTGAATTTGTGTGTTGGGTTCCTGGGGCACTGCTTGTGTGTGAGAGGGAGTTCTGGAGGTGGTCCCAGGGTGCTGCCACCTGTGTCCTTGTTTGGAGGTCCCTGGGATGCTACCTGTGTGTGTGAGGGGGTGCTGGTGGTGGCCCCTTGGGTACTTCCACCTGTGGGCATGTGGCGGAGGTTTCGGGGTACTGCTTTGTAGTGTTTAGGTCACTTGGGTGATGCCTTCATGTAAATGGGGGATTCCTGCAATGCTGCCTGTATGTGGGCGGGGGTTGTTGATGGGCTCTGAGATGCTACCACCTGTGTGCATGTGGGGATGCTACCTGTGAGTTGGAGGGGTCCGGCACCTGAGGTGTTGCCACCTATGTGTTAGGGTGCTTCTGCTGTATGCTGAGGGGGATGGGGGCTTCAGTCCCTGGGGGGCTACCATCTGTATCCTGAGAGGGGCGCAGGGGCTGCCGTCTGTAAGCTAGGGGGATCCAGGACCTGGGGGCTGCCTCCTGTGTGCTGTTGTGATCTGGACCCTGGGGGGCTGCCTGTATGATACGGGTTCCAGTCCCTAGGGGCTGCCGTCTGTGCCTTGGGAAGGGGGATCCCTTAGAGGTTGCTGTCTGGTGTGGGGTGCTATCTTCATGTAAGTGGGGGGTGCTGCCTCTGTGTGAGGGGATGCTGTGGGTGTCCCTGGGCAGGCTGCCACCTGTGTGCATGGGGTCAGGTCCCTGGTGGGTTGTCATCTGTGTGTTGGTGGAGGGGGTTCCCGCTTTTCTAGTGTGTGTGGAGTCCCTGGGGTGTTTCTGCATGTGTGAAGTAGGTGGTTGGGGAAGGGGGCTGCTTGGGTGTAAGCAGAGTAAATCCCGTATCTCTGGTTACATAGCGCAGGGACGCTGAAGTTATCACATACAGTAGTGCCCCTGTGTTATATATTCTCACTCCTCCTGCATTATAAATAGAATGGCCCCCACATCCTACTGTCCCAGCCTTTATATCCAGGGTGTGAGCTGTATGCATAAACATTCTGCACTGCTCAGTCTCCGCGGTGTATAAAGAGGACCTTTCATCACTTGGGGCACATGCGGTTTTATATACTGCTAGAAAGCCGACAGTGTGCTGAATTCAGCGCTCTATCGGCTTTCCCTTTCTGTGCTCCCGGTGCAGAGCTATCAGTGCCGGTACCGTAGCTCTTCATAGTCAGAAGGGCGTTTCTGATACTGTCAGGAACGCCCTTCCTCACAGCAGCGTCTATAGCGCTGTACTATGAGAGCGGGAAGGAACGCCTCCTCCCTCTAATAGTACTCGTCCATAGACTAGTACTGGGGGGGGGCGTTCCTCCCCACTCTCACAGTACAGCACTCTAGGCACTGATGTGAGGGGAGGCTGTGGGCGTCCCTGGGCAGGCTGCCACCTGTCTGCATGGGGTCAGATCCCTGATGGGTTGTCATCTATGTGATGGTGGAGAAGGTTCCTGGGGATAATACTCGTCCATAGACTAGTAGTGGGGGGGGGGGGGGGGGGCGTTCCTGCCCGCTTTCGCAGTCCAGCACTATAGGCGCTGATGAGAGGAAGGGCGTTCCTGACTGTCATAAACTCCCTTCTGACAGTGAAGAGCTACGGTACTGGCACTGATAGCTCTTCACCGGTGACACAGAACGGGAAAGCCAATAGAGCGCTAAATTCAGCGCATTGTCGGCTTTCTAGTGGTGTATTACACCGCATGTGCCCCAGGAGGTGAAAGGTCCTCTTTAAACAACGTACAGCCTGGCGCACATGTGATCCTATCTTTCCTCTAGTAACCCCATCACATGAGACGACAGTGGCTGGTTTATTCCATGAGAGCAGGGAATACTAGACCAGGACAGGTAAGTGGGTGGAAGGGGAGGGGGGTTGATAGACTACGTTGGTAACTAGTGGAGGTGGCTTTTTGTTTGTTTATTGTTTTTTTTTTTTTTAAAATGGATGAGGATTGTGCGGATGGTTTTATTTCAATAAAATATATATTTTTTAAAATGTATGTTTGTTTTATTAATATTACTGTAGGTGGAGCTTATAAGATATAGGTCCTATACTGACTAACCTATAGAGAATATACCCAGACCATGAACCTACCCGCAGCAACTCCATTCTAGTCAGTTCTGTAGTGAGACAGCTAGAATGGAGTTGCTGTAAGGAGGACCTACCTATAGTAACTACAGAATATACCCAGACCATGAACCTACCTGCAGCAACTCCATTCTAGTCAGTTCTGTAGTGAGACAGCTAGAATGGAGTTGCTGTAAGGAGGACCTACCTATAGTAACTACAGAATATACCCAGACCATGAACCTACCTGCAGCAACTCCATTCTAGTCAGTTCTGTAGTGAGACAGCTAGAATGGAGTTGCTGTAAGGAGGACCTACCTATAGTAACTACAGAATATACCCAGACCATGAACCTACCTGCAGCAACTCCATTCTAGTCAGTTCTGTAGTGAGACAGCTAGAATGGAGTTGCTGCAAGGAGGACCTACCTATAGTAACTACAGAATATACTGAGACCATGAACCTACCTGCAGCAACTCCATTCTAGTCAGTTCTGTAGTGAGACAGCTAGAACGGAGTTGCTGTAAGGAGGACCTACCTATAGCAACTACAGAATATACCCAGACCATGAACCTACCTGCAGCAACTCCATTCTAGTCAGTTCTGTAGTGAGACAGCTAGAATGGAGTTGCTGTTGGGAGGACCTACCTATAGCAACTACAGAATATACCAAGACCATGAACCTACCTGCAGCAACTCCATTCTAGTCAGTTCTGTAGTGAGACAGCTAGAATGGAGTTGCTGTTGGGAGGACCTACCTATAGCAACTACAGAATATACCAAGACCATGAACCTACCTGCAGCAACTCCATTCTAGTCAGTTCTGTAGTGAGACAGCTAGAATGGAGTTGCTGTTGGGAGGACCTACCTATAGCAACTACAGAATATACCCAGACCATGAACCTACCGGCAGCAACTCCATTCTAGTCAGTTCTGTAGTGAGACAGCTAGAATGGAATTGCTGTAAGGAGGACCTACCTATAGCAACTACAGAATATACCCAGACCATGAACCTACCTGCAGCAACTCCATTCTAGTCAGTTCTGTAGTGAGACAGCTAGAATGGAGTTGCTGTAAGGAGGACCTACCTATAGCAACTACAGAATATACCCAGACCATGAACCTACCTGCAGCATCTCCATTCTAGTCAGTTCTGTAGTGAGACAGCTAGAATGGAGTTGCTGTTGGGAGGACCTACCTATAGCAACTACAGAATATACCAAGACCATGAACCTACCTATTGTTACTACAGAATATACTGAGACCATGAACCTACCTGCAGCAACTCCATTCTAGTCAGTTCTGTAGTGAGACAGCTAGAATGGAGTTGCTGTAAGGAGGACCTACCTATAGTAATTACAGAATATACCCAGACCATGAACCTACCTGCAGCAACTCCATTCTAGTCAGTTCTGTAGTGAGACAGCTAGAATGGAGTTACTGCAAGGACCTACCTATAGTAACTACAGAATATACCCAGACCATCAACCTACCAGCAGCAACTCCATTCTAGTCAGTTCTGTAGTGAGACAGCTAGAATGGAGTTGCTGTAAGGAGGACCTAACTATAGCAACTACAGAATATACCAAGACCATGAACCTACCTATTGTAACTACAGAATATACTGAGACCATGAACCTACCTGCAGCAACTCCATTCTAGTCAGTTCTGTAGTGAGACAGCTAGAATGGAGTTGCTGTAAGGAGGACCTACCTATAGTAACTACAGAATATACCCAGACCATGAACCTACCTGCAGCAACTCCATTCTAGTCAGTTCTGTAGTGAGACAGCTAGAATGGAGTTACTGCAAGGACCTACCTATAGTAACTACAGAATATACCCAGACCATCAACCTACCAGCAGCAACTCCATTCTAGTCAGTTCTGTAGTGAGACAGCTAGAATGGAGTTGCTGTAAGGAGTACCTACCTATAGCAACTACAGAATATACCAAGACCATGAACCTACCTGCAGCAACTCCATTCTAGTCAGTTCTGTAGTGAGACAGCTAGAATGGAGTTACTGCAAGGACCTACCTATAGTAACTACAGAATATACCCAGACCATGAACCTACCAGCAGCAACTCCATTCTAGTCAGTTCTGTAGTGAGACAGATAGAATGGAGTTGCTGTAAGGAGGACCTACCAGCAGCAACTACAGAATATACTGAGACCATCATGAGCCTACCTGCAGTAACTATATACTGATAAATCAGGCGCACAGCGATACGTCAGAATTTAGCTCTATATCAGTTATTAATTGCCATATATTTCCATCATCACTTACAAAAAGAAAGTGACGCAAGTTATAATAAAACACGTAAGGCTGCAGCGTCAACGCCCTGTTCAGACCATATGGCAAATATATACAGTCCTATGAAAAAGTTTGGGCACCCCTATTAATCTTAATCATTTTTAGTTCTAAATATTTTGGTGTTTGCAACAGCCATTTCAGTTTGATATATCTAATAACTGATGGACACAGTAATATTTCAGGATTGAAATGAGGTTTATTGTACTAACAGAAAATGCGCAATATGCATTAAACCAAAATTTGACCGGTGCAAAAGTATGGGCACCCTTATCATTTTATTGATTTGAATACTCCTAACTACTTTTTACTGACTTACTGAAGCACAAAATTGGTTTTGTAACCTCAGTGAGCTTTGAACTTCATAGCCAGGTGTATCCAATCATGAGAAAAGGTATTTAAGGTGGCCAATTGCAAGTTGTTCTACTATTTGAATCTCCTCTAAAGAGTGGCATCATGGGCTACTCAAAACAACTCTCAAATGATCTGAAAACAAAGATTGTTCAACATAGTTGTTCAGCGGAAGGATACAAAAAGCTGTCTCAGAGATTTAACCTGTCAGTTTCCACTGTGAGGAACATAGTAAGGAAATGGAAGACCACAGGGACAGTTCTTGTTAAGCCCAGAAGTGGCAGGCCAAGAAAAATATCAGAAAGGCAGAGAAGAAGAATGGTGAGAACAGTCAAGGACAATCCACAGACCACCTCCAAAGAGCTGCAGCATCATCTTGCTGCAGATGGTGTCACTGTGCATCGGTCAACTATACAGCGCACTTTGCACAACGAGAAGCTGTATGGGAGAGTGATGAGAAAGAAGCCGTTTCTGCACGTACGCCACAAATAGAGTTGCCTGAGGTATGAAAAAGCACATTTGGACAAGGCAGCTTCATTTTGGAAACAAAAATTGAGTTGTTTGGTTATAAAAAAAAAAGGCGTTATGCATGGCGTCCAAAAAGAAACAGCATTCCAAGAAAAACACATGCTACCCACTGTAAAATTTGGTGGAGGTTCCATCATGCTTTGGGGCTGTGTGGCCAATGCCGGCATCGGGAATCTTGCTAAAGTTGAGAGTCGCATGGATTCCACTCAGTATCAGCAGATTCTTGAGAATAATGTTCAAGAATCAGTGACAAAGTTGAAGTTACGCCGGGGATGGATATTTCAGCAAGACAATGATCCAAAACACCGCTCCAAATCCTCTACTATACTATATGTAATATATATAGGTATATCTATCTATATATATGTAATTATATATATATATATATATATATATATATAAATATATATATATATATATATAAATATATATATACATATATATAAATATATATATAAATAAATAAATATATATATATAAATATAAATATATATATATAAATATATATATATATATATAAATATATATATATATATATATATATATATATATATATATATATATACAGTGGCGTAACTACCGTGGTAGCAGCAGTAGCAGCTGCCACAGGGCCCGGGCCATTAGGGGGCCCGGTGACAGCCGCTACCGCTGCGGTTTTTTTTCAATAGGCAGTTACGGGCCCTATTCACTTGCCGATCCTGGCTGGGCCGGGATCGGCAAGTGACACCGCGGGCCCCACAAGGGCTATCATTATACTCAGGGGTCTTTGCAGACCCCCGAGTATAATGATCGGCGGACCGGAGAGGTAAGGGAACATAAAAAACTGTTACTTACCTCTCCGCGATCCTGCCAGGCCTCCGTCCTACTGCTGTCTGACGTCTCTGACGTCACATGAACCCGGCATGCTTCCCGGGTCATGTGACGTCCGACGTCATTAACGAAGGACGCGAGAGGAGGACAGCACAGCACAGGAGCCGGGGAACAGGTAAGAAGCAACAGTGGGGTTTTTTTTCATGTTTTTATTTCCCGGGTCTCCGATTATTATACTCTGGGGTCTGAAAAGACCCCAGAGTATAATAATTGTTTATGGGTGTCCACAGAGGAACATAATACTGTGTACAGGGGACACTATTGGGGTTAATACTGTGTGTACAGGGGACACTATTGGGGTTAATACTGTGTGTGCAGGGGACACTATTGGGGTTAATACTGTGTGTGCAGGGGACACTATTGGGGTTAATACTGTGTGTGCAGGGGACACTATTGGGGTTAATACTGTGTGTGCAGGGGACACTATTGGGGTTAATACTGTGTGTGCAGGGGACACTATAGGGGTTAATAATACTGTGTGTGCAGGGGACACTATTGGGGTTAATACTGTGTGTGCAGGGGACACTATTGGGGTTAATACTGTGTGTGCAGGGGACACTATTGGGGTTAATACTGTGTGTGCAGGGGACACTATTGGGGTTAATACTGTGTGTGCAGGGGACACTATTGGGGTTAATACTGTGTGTGCAGGGGACACTATAGGGGTTAATAATACTGTGTGTGCAGGGGACACTATTGGGGTTAATACTGTGTGTGCAGGGGACACTATTGGGGTTAATACTGTGTGTGCAGGGGACACTATTGGGGTTAATACTGTGTGTGCAGGAGACACTATTGGGGTTAATACTGTGTGTGCAGGGGACACTATTGGGGTTAATACTGTGTGTGCAGGGGACACTATAGGGGTTAATAATACTGTGTGTGCAGGGGACACTATTGGGGTTAATACTGTGTGTGCAGGGGACACTATTGGGGTTAATACTGTGTGTGCAGGGGACACTATTGGGGTTAATACTGTGTGTGCAGGGGACACTATTGGGGTTAATACTGTGTGTGCAGGGGACACTATTGGGGTTAATACTGTGTGCAGGGGCAAGTAAGGGACATAATAGAGTGCGGAGGAGGGGGTCGGTCGAGGTCTTCGGCGTCAGTTGGGATGGGGGGGGGGCCCCATGTCAAAAGTTCGCCACGGGGCCCCGCCATTCCTAGTTACACCACTGTATATATATATATATATAAATATATTTATATAAATATATTTATATAAATATATATATATATATATATATATATATATGAGTGCCATATGTATATATGTCCAGAAATGTGTATTTCCTATATTCTAATTGATACCATATACATATACAATGTCTGTCTTAGCCAGTTATGGCTCCTTCCTATAGACACTCCACTCTAGCTGCTCCTGTAGTGAGGGGACTAGATTGGAGTTTCTGGTGGTAGCTCCTCTAAGCAACTCCATTCTAGTCACTTCAGTACTGAACAGTCTACATTGGAGTTGATTCTAGCGGGTCCCTGCCTCCAGCAACTCCAATCTAGTCACCTCACTAGTGAATTGTCTAGATTGGAGTTGCACCTGGTAGGTCCTACCTACAGCAACTCCATTCTAGCCCGTTCACTAGTGAGGTGACTAGATTGGAGTTGCTGGAGGGAGGACCTACCAGGAGCAACTCCATTCTAGACGCAACCATACCATAATTGTTTTATAGTGGTACTTTTTGGATGAGAAGCAAAGATGTCTGTCGTGATGCTTTATACTGCTATGGCATACACCTAAAGATTATACTAATACCTTTACTGTGGACTTTAGTAAAAAGTTGTTGTTCTCTGTTATCAGCCGTTTCTGGTTAATGGGCTGAGCGTACCTCATAACTTTTGAAGAACGGAAAGGGACAAAATGTGCAAATAGAAAAATTAGCTCCGCCCACTTTTATGTTGACTCCGCCCATTCTCATTATTTTTTCATGTGCTCCCCACACAGTATAATACTCCTACAGTCACTCATAAATTATACGTCCCCCTCCTCCATCTCTCCGCCAGATTCATATACCCCCTTCATCTGCCCCCATTTTCATGTCCTCCCTCCATCTCTGTCCCCAGTTTAATGTCCCCCATCTCTGCCCCCAGTTTCATGTCCCCCATCTCTGCCCCCAATTTCATGTCCCCCATCTCTTCCCCCAGTTTCATGTCCCCCAGCTCTGCCCCCAGTCTCATGTCCCCCATCTCTGCCCCCCGTTTCATGTCCCCCATCTCTGCCCCCAGTTTCATGTCCCCCATCTCTGTCCCCAGTTTCATGTCCCCCCTCCATCTCTGCCCCCCATTTCATGTCCCCCATCTCTGCCCCCAGTTTCATGTCCCCCATCTCTGCCCCCAGTTTCATGCCGTTCCCCCCCCCCACTTCATCTGCCTCAGTTTCATGCCATTCTCCCCCCCCTTCACCTGCCCCCAGTTTCATGGGCCCCCTTCATTATGTTCCACCTCAATGTTTAACACAAAAAAAAACACTTATACTCACCCTTACAACGCTCCCCCTCCGCTCTCTCCGCCGCCTCACACACAGAGTTGTAGGCGCGATGTGATGACGTCATCCACTAGCGCAGCGGTAAAGCAGGTGCTAAGCTGTCACAGCTTCTGCTTTACTCGCGTATGTATTGAACTCATCTGCGTCCTCCGGACGTAGATCTGAGTTGAAATCGGGACATACCTCCCGCCGACCGGGACCACTGGACAGGACACCGAGATCGTGAATGTATCACATTGAAACCAATAGGGAAAAAAGCAGCCCATTCATTTCAATGGGGAGCGCTCGTATACCGGCTCCCATTGAAATGAATAGGATCTGCTTTGTACGCGCTGATTCTGAACGTGTTTTAGCGTTCAGAATCAGTCAGTGTATACTTAGTGTGAATGCACCCTTAGACACAAGGCTCTTAGGAGGATTCTCAGCAGCCACAAAGGACTATTCTTTATGAGCCATAACAATATTGCGGTTCTTCCACCAATGTTGACCAACACAATGACGGACTTATTGTCCACTAATGCAGCACATAACCTTTTATGTCTGAATGCAGTGTCTTATGCTTTTCAATAGCAACTTCTCCTCAGCCCAGAAAAGGAAGACACATGATACTTCTTTTCTTGATCTAAGTGAAAGACCTGACGCCAGACAAAAACGGCATAACTTTTTTTGCGTTTTAGTTTGTCAAATTTCTGTTACCATCAGGTTCTTTGCTATCATTACTTTTTGCTACAGGGAGAAGATAAATAGTGTAGCTATATGCTAATAGAAGAATGCATCTCCAATGGATAGAAATAGGATCGTGGTGCGCTACACACCAGTTGGACTCTACAGTGACATACGTAGGATTCGGTGTACCTCACATCTGTGCAGGCAAGATGATTTATGAGTTTTAGTTTGTCATACTTTCTGGACCATCAGATTCTTTGCTATTATTTATTTGTAGTAGATGATAGAAAATATTGTGTGCAACTGCGGCAATTCTGGAGATGGTTAGGGCAGTTGACAGGGGAGGAGGAGGCTGCGTATTTAACACCATGGGTGCAGGCTTTGAGACCTGCATTTATGTTGTTAAATTGTAGAAACTGTAGAAGAGAAACTGTGTAGTTATACGCTGCAAGAAGAACGCAACTCCAAAGAATGGACTGTTTTATTTACAGGAAGAAGTGAAACAGTGTAGCTATACGCTACAAGAAGAACGAACCACCAAGGAATGGACTTTTTTTTACAGGGAGAAGAGAAATAGTGTAGCTATACGCTACAAGAAGAATGCATTTCCAATGGATAAATAGGATCGTGGTGCGCTACAAACCAGTTAGACTCTGCAGTGACATACGTAGAATTCGGTGTACATCACATCTGTTCATGCAAGATGCTTTATAAGTAAACTAGTTCATACAAGAACAACACTTACTGTACAAAGGTGAGTCCCTTTTCTCTCACGTCTAACCTTAAATGTTCAATTATTCTATGCCGTTGTCCTTTATAGGGGAGGACATTTTGTTCACTTATACAGAACTGAGCCCGGTAGGTCTGCTTTTAGTGTCTGATGCCTTTTCTCTGGACCATCAGATTCTTTGTTATTATTTATTTGTAGAAGATGATAGCAAATATTGTGTGCAACTGCGGCAATTCGGGAGATGGTTAGGGCAGCTGACAGGGGAGGAGGAGGCTGCATATTTAACACCATGGGTGCAGGCTTTGAGACCTGCATTTATATTGTTAAATTGTATTCAGTGTGTCTAATGGTTCAGAATATTGACCCTTTTGTTGTGCGCCAAAGTGGCGAAATTCTTTTTTGAGATTCAATACAGCGTTGATTTCCAGCTTCTTGCGCTCACTGTGGACTTTTTTTTTTTACAGGGAGAAGAGAAGCAGTGTAGCTATATGCTACAAGAAGAACCAAACTCCAAGGAATGGACCCTTTTTTTCAGGAAGAAGCGAAATAGTGTAGCTATACGCTACGAGAAGAACGAACCACCAAGGAATGGACTTTTTTTGTTACAGGGAGAAGAGAAACAGTGTAGCTATACGCTACAGGAAGAATGCAACTTAAAGGAATGGACTTTTTTTTAATAGAGAGAAGAGAAACAGTGTAGCTATACGCTAACAGAAGAATGCAACTCCAAGGAATGGACTCTTTTTTTTTACAGGAAGAAGCAAAATAGTGTAGCTATACACTACAAGAAGAACAAACCACCAAGGAATAGACTTTTTTGTTACAGGGAGATGAGAAATAGTAACACTAACACACAAGAAAAAACTGAAGGAAAGCTCAACATATGAAAGAGTAAAATACAAATATCTTTATTGTAGAAAAATGTATGAAATTAGATAAAGGGAGGTATCCACCAGCAGACAAAAAGGGGGAACCTACACCGGAATGATCCACAGTATAAATATCATATAATGGGGTATAGCAAATAGTAGATGCAAAAAAACAGCCTAAAGAAATAATAATATACCCACATAATAATAACTGGGTGTATAGTAACAGTGTAACATATCTGCCTGTTCGGGTCTCTGCGCCACCCTCTGTTCGCGTGCTGTGGTGCAGGAGGAGTGTGCAGTTTGGTTCATGGCTTAAAGTTTTTGGTCGCACTGTGTGAACACGGCTCTACTGCTGTGATTGTATTTGCACCACACCCGTCTTCTGCCCTTGTTTGTCTCCACTCCTCTAATGGTTAATTTGGCCTTGCCCTGTGATTGACAGCTGCCTTCCTGTCAACTCCATGGGCGGGTTCTTCCTTCCTATTCAACCTTGGCTCTCATTCTCACCTATGCTTGCTATTGCCTTGTGCATACTTGCTCCGTACTGTCACTATTTTGCTTGCTTTCTTATCCTTGACCTTTGGCTTCCCTCACTGACTATTCTCTGGACTCCGATTTGGCACTGCATAGCTCGACTGTTACTGACCCTTGGCTAGCTGACCTCTCTTTTTTGTTGTCCGTCTTGTCTGCGTTTTGTGTCTCACCTATACAGGAAGGGACTGTCTTCGTGGTTGCCGCCTATTACGTAGGTTAGGGCCTGACAATAGGAAGGGAAAATTGGGGGCTTCAGCTTAGGGCTCACTGTCTGTTGTGTCCTGTCCCAGGGTTCAAACAGTTACTGGGGAATTGCGGTCCTAGCAATTCCCTTACAAACAGGGTCAGAATGTGATAGACTGAAAATGAGCATCAAAACATGATAAATATAGCAGACAACTGATAGTAACTATCATGTGAACTCCTACACGTAAAGTGCAAAGTGGAGAGTAAGCAAAACCTACATAGATTATGTCAAAAGTAAAAGCAATGTAAGACAATAGTACTTTAAGGTAAATAGACCAGTGTAGTCATGACAACATGGAAAGGTCTGCAATAAATATAGTGTTAACTGCCAAGACATATAACTTAATCAATAATGCACATACCCATAATAACTGTAAGTAAGGGATCAAGACTGGAGAGGAAAACCCTACCCCAACACGCGTTTCGGCGCAGCCTTCTTCCACTACCAGAAGAACAAACCACCAAGAAATGGATTTTTTTTTTTTAAACAGGGAGAAGAAAAATAGTGTAGCTATGCGCTACAAGAAGAATGCACCTTAAAGGAATGGACTTTTTTTTTTTTAATAGAGAGAAGAGAAACAGTGTAGCTATACGCTAACAGAAGAACGCAACTCCAAGGAATGGACTCTTTTTTTTTGTACAGGAAGAAGCAAAACAGTGTAGCTATATGCTACAAGGAGAACGTACCTTAAAGGAATGGACTTTTTTTTTTTTTTCACAGGGAGAAGAGAAATCGTGTAGCTATATGCTACCAGAGGAACGCAACTCCAAGTAATGGACTCTTTATTTTACAGGAAGAATGGAAATAGTGTAGCTATAAGTTACTAGAAGAATGGATAAAAGTAGCATCGTGGTGCACTACACACTAGTTGGACTCTGCAATGACCTACGTAGGATTTGGTGTACCTCACATCTGTGCATGCAAAATGCTTTATGAGTTAACTAGTTCATGCAAGATCAACACTTACTAAGGTGGGTTCCTTTTCTCTCACATGTAACCTTATTTGTTCAATTGTTCCATGCATAGGGGAGGACATTTTATTCACTTATGCAGAACTCAACCCGGTATGTCTGCTTTTAGAGTCTGATGCCTTTTTCGGGCATCTTCTCCTTAGGCCAGAAAATAAAGACACAGGATGCTTCTTCATTTCTTAGCCCAAGAGGATGACCTGATGCCAGAGGAAATCGGCATTGCATTATTTGAGATTTAGTTTGCCAAACTTTCTGGACCATCAGATTCTTTGTTATCATTTATGTGTAGTAGATGATAGTAAATATTGTGTGCAACCGCGGCAATTCTGGAGATGGATAGGGCAGCTTACAGGGGAGGAGGAGGCTGCGTCTTGGGTGCTAGCAGAAAAAGGAACCCATTGAAGTCAGTGGGAGGCTTTTTTTTTCAGCACTGTAATTCCACACCAAATTCTTCACCATTTTCCTCCGCGTGAATGGACCCTATAATAGGAAATTATTAAAACTGGCATTTCCTATTCCAGCCTTAATCAATTTCCCTGCTAGTGCAAGATACACCTGATTTATTAAGTCTTATATTAATTCTAGCACCCTCCCATGCACCAGAATGTTGTGGACTGGCAGAGATTTCCGGTGTAACTCACTAGTTTTCTGGCTTGAGTTATAGTAAATTTGTCGAGCTGAGACATTCCCCCATTGGTTTACGTTCCACTCCTCTCATTCTCATAAAATTGTTGCATTGTCATCTTTCCTGCAAGAAAGGGCTATGCGCTAAAGATGCGCCCCATTTACACCCAGATATGCCATAAAATAGGTGTAAGTGATTGGTCATTTCCCCCATGTTACTAGATTTGTGTATTCTTGTGCTTTGTTCATATGCAGTTATTCTATATTGCCACTAGATGGAATCAGTTGGATGTGTTGTTGATGTGGTGTATTATAAATGAAAACTATCAACCAGCCTTAGAAAAAAAATAGTATTTGGTATTGAATTTGACTTCTGTATGCCCTTTTATTCACTGAGGCATAGACTTTAATGGGCAACCGTGATCCATAAAATAGCCCAATATAAAGCATGGGTCCATTTTTTTTATTTTTTTTTTAATTAGGCCTAAGTTGTGCCAATTTACAAACTCTTAGCTCCTACATCAGTATATAGCAGGTGGTAGTATTGTTAATCATTTATATTGCACTTAGGACACAGATTTATACCAATATCTTCCACCATCTAGCCATAGAAAATGTTGCTGTTTAGGTGGTACTACTGAAGACATCACTACAAGAAACTAAACTTCTATACCTGACCAAAAACACCAAAGAAGAAGGACATTGAGGTCACTTTGTCATGTATTTGGTCAATACTTGGCATTAGTATTTGTAAACCAAAATAAAAAACTGCTCATTTGTGGATGGTGTGCTGTCCGTGGTTGATCTGCTTTTCGTGCCTCTAAAAAAAATACATTTTTTTTTAATTTTCGTTTTCTATATTTTGAATTTCTTAGGGTCCATTGATGTGATGCATCCGTGATACGTCAGCATCATTGAAAAAAAGGACATGCTTGGGTTTTTTTTGGTTTTTTTTGTGGACATCTGAATAAATAATTTGAAATTAATGAAAAATGTGGATGTGTGAATAAGACCTTAGTATGGGAAGCTGAAGCAAAAGGGCCGTGCCCCATAGAAGCTGCAGGTTCTGTCTACATGATAGGAAAGCCACTGTGGAACCCTTTGTCATAGATTGTGTTTGTTGTCATTGGAAACCCAAGGGTAAATTCACACACTGGAACATGCTATAGGATTTCATTGTGGATTGTGCAATGAAAATCTGCAGCAGTTGACAGTACAGTACACAAGAATAGGGTTTTGAAAACCCCATTCGCATACAGTAGAAAAAAAAAACAAAAAACAGTGAACCTGAGGGCGTGCTGTGGATTTTGTAATCTGCGCCATGTCACTTCTGTTGTGAACTTTCACTGAAGCTTTTAAACTTTGCAATGCAAATCTGCATGTAACACAAGCAGACTTCATCATAAATTCACTGCTGGAAAAGGCCACAAAATGAGAGTAAAAATGTGGTTAATCTACTCCTAAATTTTCCCTTTTAGCAGTTTTTCACTACTCATATCATAAGTGGATGTAGCATGGGTGGGACCAGATGGGGAATGGCCTTATCCAACCAGCACGTTTGTGGTTGTTTACACCAAAAACTGCTATAAGTATTACCTGAAATCTACTCTAGCACCTTAGTGGAGTAGATTTCAATTTCTAGTACACACAACACCCAAGATATACGACAATTATGGAATAATAAGATGTTTTTGCATCTTAAACATTGTGGCGCATCTGACGCCAGTGGAACACACATTAAATGCCAGTCTTAATGAACATGCCCTAAAGTTTCAATGTGATTATTTTGAAATATGAAAAAGTGTCTTTATAAAGTATGACTCCTGAAATGTAAAGAATCCTAAATAACAATTCTGGGAAATGATTTGGGTTCCTGCTCCATTAGCTGTACATAGTGATTGTACTCTTAGCGTGATGGTGCCTATATTAAACACATTATATAACATAAGCTTCTGCTTACAATTCAGTGATGCTCAGGACTACTTAATATTACATAAATGTTTTATATCCGGTATTTTATCTGCCAAAGAGAGTGTGAAATGACTCCATAAAGAAAGAAGCCTTGTCAGAAAACAATAGCAGTTCTGTGCAGAGAGAGGAATTCCAACAGTTGTGTCTCCTAATAAAATGTGATCCTAGGTCCAGCCAGTTCACAAACAAAGTCATCTTTATGGGCCATCTCATAATAACCCATAAGGTCCCTTGCACACTACCGTGTGCGAGCTGCCAGCCATGATTGAACAGTATGGCCTGTGCATGGGCAGCACATAGATGTCATCCATATGTCGTCTGTGCGCCTGCCATGCTTACACGGTCCCATTCATTCAATTATTAGGAGCCACGGAAGCATGGGTGGAAAACCAGACAGGAATACAACCAGTCCTGAGTTTTGTGGTCCAGACTGTTGGCCCGCATATGGAACCGTGTAATATATGGTCGTGTGTGTGGGCTGACAGAAAAACCTGGATAGCACACTGAACTAGCACACGGTCGTGTGCAAGGGGCCTACGGTGTAGATCTGATTATCCTGTAAGGCCTTACACGACCATGCCTTCTTTGACAGATCTAACAGCCGTTAAAGATGGACACACACTCCATTATGTTTGCTAAGAGTTTCCAGTAATTAAATGTCGATGTCAAATATTCCAGTAGTCAATTATCTACTTTATAAAGAGTCTGCAGTCATTGAATATGGCGCGCAGGCTGTACATTGTGTAGGGGCTGTGCTTGGTATTGCAGCTCACCTGAAAGTGACTGATCTGCACATAGGCCAAGTGACAAGTAGAGGTAATGTGTCTGGTCTGTGAACTGGAAATAGTGCTCAGCTTTGTGCCACTGCTGCTTCAAGCAGCTAATCTGTGCGGTGCCAAGGTATCCGACACCATAGGTCAAATATTGATGATCTATTCTAATGAGAGGTCATCAGTATGTACCCCCAGAAAACCTGTTTTGTAATGACTATTGAAAATGCAGTTCAATCTAAAAGCATTGCGTATTAGAGTAGAATTAGCTGAAAAGAATTGGATTGGATTTAGGCATCTAGTGGACAGTCTTATTTAGTAATTGACAGGTTTCTCAGTAGACACTAGAATGGAGTGGGTAAAATAGGATGCTGCCTCCTGTGACTGTTAGTATGAGGAACCATCTGCTGTATCCATATCAAACCAAGCTAGTTAGGGTTGCATTTAGAAGAGGTATAGTTAGTCTCTGCTTGGACCATGCTGCACGTGAAAATGCCAAGGCAGAGCATGTGTTATCTTGACGGACTGACGGAACCTTATTCCTAGCCACTGCCTTCTACAATAAGTTATACAGAATACAGGACAACACTGAACTCATAATATACAAGTTTATTTTTCACCAGCTGCTCAGCTTCCATTAATGCATCAGGAAGTTTCTAAACAAATGAGACTTGTAAAACTTCCTGTGCTTATGCAGAGGTCGATCACGATGAGGAGCCAATATGGAGCACAGGTCCTGCTGGCAGACACAACTCTGGATCTTTCTGCTATGGAGTCACTTTCGCAATGACTTCAAGGCAGCTGCATAGATGGAAGAAGTGGAATTTTGGTTGAAACTGAGAGTTTTCTAAGGAACACGGAAGAAATGGCTGACCATCTGCCTTCATGAAGCACAAATAGACTGATGTATATGTTGCTCATGCACATGGCTGTATTATAGATCCATAAAAGCACCAAGTAATATGGCAACTATGAAAGTCTAGTTGGCTATAATGTACCGTTAGAGGGACAACTTGAAGTTCCTCTACCCTAGTGCAAAATATGTAATGAGACTCCAATGACCACGTGTTATCTGTAATACCATTACTGGTATCTTCTAGAGAAGCCTTTAGGGCCCCTCTGGCTCGTGGGCCCGATTGCTACCTCCGCACCCCTATAGTTATGCCCTGTATACCGTTGTGTACTTTATACGTAGATGCACCAAGTGTTTTTCTTTTTTTTTTTTATAAATTCTTTATTTATAAGCAGCCAGAAAGTAGGCCAAACATGACAGATATACAGTAAGGTCGAGGTAAACCAGCCCACAGCGGTAAAATGCAAACATTAAAACAGCCAAACATATAGAACAAACACATAGGACGCAAAAGATAGCCCCCTGGGACAGACATCAAAGACAAAGATGGGGAGATGAACAAAGCCAGAGAAGGGGGAGAAGAAGAAGCAGGGGAAAGAGGGATTGGGGAGCAGCTCCGAGCACCAGCCAAGAGACCAGTAATCACATAAGGCACAACAACCAATCAGGACTCTGCAAGAATGGAAGAACCTGAAACAGAATCCATGGGGCCAAGGCCGCCACACAGGCCTCTCGCACAATAAAATATCAATACTAAGGGAACTCTGGGTGGAGAAAAATGAAAGCCACAATAAACTATGACTCAGAGTCAGGACGACAACCACGATGCAGACCAAGAGAACTAGAGGATGATAGAGACTGGTCCCGACCATCACGCAAAAACGGCATATGAATAAAGGCTATAAGAATTCTCACACCCAATAGATGGAGAGGCAAGGAAGGGCGCCAACCCGGATAATGAAAACCGTAGACGCAGAGGAGAGCAGAGGCAATGGAGTCCAAAGACGACAGCAGGAGCTAGGGAGGGGAAAATAAAGGGTAGAGAGAGGGTCGAAAGAAGAGAAGGAAAAAGAGAGAAGAAGGAGAGAAGAAGAAAGGGGGAGAGAAATGCAAACAAAGAAGACGAACACAAACGCCAAGTAAGGCTAAGGCCGGGCTCGGCTAGTCCGAACTCGGAGAACACAAAACAGTGGGAAAAACCCCACTAAAGCAGGTCTCAGAGGCACACCGCAGTATACACTCAGAGAGCCGCCAAATCTAAGTAACTGGGGGAGTGGTAGAACGGAAACCAAAACTACCCATTCCCGCAACGGTGAAACCCATAAAACATGAGAGGATAAGAATGCAGGGATCCTACTAATAGCCAGCAGTAAGGCCAGCCAAGCTACCAAAAGCACAATCAACCTGGCCTAAGACAAGCCGAAGTGCGCCGCGACCAGGAGTGGCATGAGCAACCAAGAACGTCAACTACCACGCCGCAGAGCTCCATAAAAAAGGGAGCACCGCCGTAGGAAACAGAAAAAAGATGGGCGCAGGGCACCCCGACCCGGCCGAAGGAACGGGAGGGGGGGACGAACAACACTACCAGTACGAGGCAAAGACCAGGATCTTCACTCCGCACCCGCAGGGCACTAAACTTAGCTAGCACCAAGTGTTTTTCTTTCTGGATTCACATGGAAATCTAGGTAAGACAGTGCCATAGGGACTCTGTGTCTGTCAAATACAAAAACCAGTGTGATACCCAAATAACAGCTTGAGACCATGGGAATGTGTAGGCTGTGGAAACAATAATAGCTTTTAATATATTAATATAAAGAAACTAATAGGAAAGCCTCATAGTGGGCCCTTTGTGGTGCAGTTGTGGCATTAGCTATCATACACTAAACTGTATCTGCAGCTCTTGTACTACAGGAAGGATTTTATAGTTTGCGGAGGGAGAAGTTTGTTCCTCTGTGCGGCCAGTAGCTGCCTCCCTGATTACTATGGCAACGCGTTGAGCCGAGAAGCAGCTCAGTCTGTGCTCAGAGCTCCATCAGACGGGAGCCGGGTCTCTGCAGGGAGAGGTAGGAAGGCGCATTGTGTCTCCATATAGTGCTGCTAGTCATGGCGCCAGCTATCGTATACGTGTCGTCCTCTTATGTACTGCTGATATTCTTCATGTGGAGAAGTCTTTGCTGTAAGAATGTGAAGCAGCTTGCTGTCAGTCATCCTGAATGATGGACATGATGCGTTCTCTTCTCTGGCAATCGGTTTCATCACTGACAGTTGTCTGTTCTTCCATATATTTACATTTTCTTCCGAATAATTTAGTGTTGTCGTCTCCTTGTAGTCCCCTCTGGATTCTCTCAGTGATGTACATGTAGCTATTATTCCCTAAAACTTCTGATATTCTATAGGAATAGTTATCAGTGAGGGTCTGGTCACCTCCTGTGCTGTCCCCCTCCAGCTCTGACCTGCTGTATTGCTGCTCAGATGAATGGACTGTATACCACCCTCTCCGCTATCCGAGGACAGTCAGTGACACCCAGGCTAGGGTCACATCTGCACACGGGTCTCTGTCGTTCAGGTTGAGACATAGACTATAATGGAGTTTGTTGGATGTCCGCCGGTTATATACTGAAACTAGAGGAGAGAAAAGTCCTCTGCACAGGACTTTTATCTCCAATGATTTTGCGGGTTTTTTGCGGCAGAGTCTTCAATAGAATCTCCAGCACAGGTGTGAACCTAGCCTAAGACTGCTGGTTTCAGTATATAAAAAACAATGGAAACCCGACAGAACCCGGTACGGTCTATGGGGTCTGCAGGAAACTGCTGTTTTAGCGAGTGGGCTCTTCAGTCATTCAGGGCACCCAGCGGACCAGAAAGATGGAGAGCGTGCCGCAAGTGTGAACCTAGCCTTTTATGAAAGACTCAGTAGAGGACTATGGACTTAACGACTTGTCTGATATAAGGGATGCGCAACTAGTTTATACAGTGGACTAGGGGCATAGCTATAAGGGGTGCAGTGGTAGCAGACTCTAAGGCGGCTCCATAACACATAAAATATACTACCTTTCTAAATGGCACATGGTTTGCAAGATTTTGCAGTGGGCCTGCCATTTTGGGGGTGGTTTTTTTTGTAGAGATTTGCTGCTTGGGGCCTTAACCTTAAAGGGGGGCATGTCAGAGAAACCCTCTGGATAGGGTCTGAAGATTCACAAATTTAAGGTGGCTATGGCCTATGAATCTCTTCCAAGTTTAGTCCTTAATTTTACATAATGTTTGTGGTTTCATCACTTTGGGGTTCTGGAATGTCTGACATGTTAGATGAGGCGGATTTCCCCCTTAATTTTCCTTGATGGCACATACCATGTTTTAGATTAAAGGGTACCTTTTGAAGTATTTTTTTCACTCTAAACTGGTACCAGCATCAGATTTCCAATGGTGCCCCCCACTAAGCTTTCTGTTGCTGAAAAGTCAAGTTCTATGCTTTAAAAACCTTATATCAGCATATGCAAATGTATCCTAACTAATCTTAGGGGCGGGGAAAGGCTTCATGTAGTCAAGCAGTCATTGCGTTCAGTCACACCTTGTGAGGCTGACATCCAACAGTGAGGAACATGCCAATCAGGCCACACAGGGTATCATTTAGTACCATGACTGTGTGACTAGATGAAGCTGCTCACCCTCTCTATGACTAGTAAAGGTAAACAGGAGAGGTCATTATAGGATGCTGCACACAATGGGACCAGTTTGGGGTGGACAGGTTCCCTTTAAATATTAATTTATGGAACTTGTGATGGGTAGACAATAGGAAAGCTTTACCTCTGTGGTCTCCGGTAGTGGATGTGCTGATTGTTGGTTACACATGATTGACAATTCCAATTGGCATAAGGAATTATGATCAGTTCAGCATTTATTAGGAAACTTGTTGAATTCTTTCCATTAACCCTGTAGTAGCCTCAATACTATGGCTATTATAGGGGTAGAGTGCAAACCTGTGACCATTATGGAGAAAATGGGGCACCAGGCGCTGTCACTGATCAAATCCACTGACTAGTGACAGATTATTTTTATAGAATAATAGAAGACTTCTCATTCTCATCTCGCTAGATGATATGTTTTCTCTTACATGGTGACACCATCTGTATCTTTCCCTCTAAAGCCCTACCGAAGACTTTGGTATATAACTTCTTTTATTTCTTGCTTTATGAATTTGCACAAAATAGATGACAGATTTGTTACAAGATAAGAATTCCAACATGTACTATCTACTTGTTCCCTGGGATTGTTGAGTATTGTATTGGAAAAACCATTCTGATGTAAAGCAGTTGACTATAATACCAAGTTTATATGAAATCCAGAATATTTCCCAGCATTCCTCAGTTGGAAATTCACACTAAAAACTGATTTCAGCCAACGAACAGCCATGAAGATGCCGTGAGCATTCAGTAGTTGTCCAAAAATATTAATATTTAGTATGATCATCTGATTTTGGCCGATCATTAGCGAACTTGCACAGCCTCACTTGGGCAGATTTATGAATTTCTCTATGTTAGAAAACTGGCATAGAAGGATGATATTGGGGCGCACTTCTGGCACAGTTCCCTTTTTTGCGATAAACATGCGCCACATCCCCTGTTCCACACTTCATTCAGCACATTGTGTGAACATGGGTAGAGCGGGCCAAGGAGGGGGACGCCTCTACTCAACAGATTCGTTATAACTCATGCCACTTTTTCTTTCCCAGATTTCCATTTGGGCGCAGGTAAGTCCGACTGACTTATGAAGAGGCCTTCGCTTATTCAGAAATCTCATGTTCCCTGTTCTTGTTGGAGCCTTTATTAAGACTGGAATATGATATACCAATCTTACTAAATGTTGCTTGCTATATTTCACTTATGCGGTTTATCCATCGACCTTAGCGTTAGTATTGGGGTTGCAATGGTATTTATCATAACCAGCCTGTATACATGGAAATGGCACAGGATACTTTGGCATTATAGATAGGCAGAAGTTGTTATGACATATTCTGTCATTTGCACTTTAGATAGGGAGGGTTCTTGGTGGGAACAACATCCCCATGGTGGGGATATGGATTGGGCTTGTCAAGATGACAATCTCTTTAAGTACTGTACTTGTTTGATGATGGGAATAGTAAATCTCAATAATCTGATCTGGTTGTTTTTGTCATGGTAATGGTTTACATCCTTACAGCGCTTAGGGCACATTCTTTGGAGATTTGCTCATTTGACTGTCAAAACAATCATATTGTATAATTCCAGTGTGTAAAACCAATGCACTGCGTTCATTCTCCCAGGAGTATAAGAATGAGATCAGGAGACTCTGAATTCCAGGAGAGGCGTCTCGATTCAATACATCAGAAATTGTTCTCCCAGGAATGTGGAAGTTTGGAGAAAATAGTTTCAATGTATGATCTGTGTCTGACAGTACTGCAGTCCATGGGGCCCGGATACAGTGTCAAAGGTTTACATCTCTGAAATGTGTTCAGTGTTAATCCAGAATAAGAGAGAACAGGAGGCTATAATATAAGGGGCTGTTGGACGTAATCCTCACAATTTGGCCTCTTGATCCATCCTTTGATGATTGGGATGTTGAAGGACTACTGTGGTCACAAGTGGTTTCTTTTTCCTTACTAAAAATAAGGGACAACTTTGCTGGTATTTAGACCAGTTGGACACCCTTTTATCAGGGGACCCTTCAAAAACTGATTGTCTCAAACAGAAGACCCTGCACAGAACACAACATCTTAAAGGGTTTATCTACAATTATTGTAATGTGCTCTTTTTTCATTGGTTCATCACTCAGATCCCCATGGATAACATTCATTACCTAATATTATCATTGTTTTGAAGTCTGATTCTTCTCAGGAACAAGTGACCATATCAGAGTACAATGTTTCCTTCCCCTCTAGTTTTAAATTGCAGCGCTACTACATTTGACATTTGCTTTGGAAAGCTCATCAATGGAAGATATAGGGGAATCAATATCCAGGACCCCCATTGATCAGCAGTTTGAAGAGACTGCATGTATTCATTTAACAGTAGAGCTGCTCACGGGCCATGTGATTAAGTAACATGACCTGATATGGCCTATGTTTACATTACTTCAAATACCATAATGCTGTAAACCTAGTAGCAGCTATTCTGCCTGTTGTAGCCATGTCACATTCACTTTCAGCCCCCAACAAACATTTGATCTGCAGGTGTTCCAAGAGTTGTACCCCCACTGATCAGATGTTAAAGGGGTTTTCTGTTTTGTTTTGTTTTTAACAAGGTCAGTTAGTGCTAATAATGGATTAATAAGTGCACCCAAACAATTTTAGTAGTGTTTTGAGTGACTTCAGGGTTTCTCTGAGAGCTTCCTCTGCATTTGTTTACATGGGTAGCTTCCTGCTCTTTTATCCTACATCTACCATGATGCATTGCTCTTCACTCAGATCCCCCTCCCTCTTTCACACCCCCTCCTGGTTTTCCTAGCTAGCTCGCCCACTACTAGCCCTTCCTAACCAACTATCTCAGCCCACTGCCCCATCTCATCATACTTACCTGTCTTCCTGTCCTGATCTTCTGGGCACAGGACATTACTTCCATCCGTGCAGCCAGCTCCTTTTCCTGTTGACATCTGCCTGCGCCTGGGATTGTAATGAAATATTTAAGTCTGGGAATTGTATTGTTTCATAGATCAAATCTAGTGTGTAGTGATCAGTTAAACCAGTGTGTATTGGTCATGTTACGTCTGTTCTTTTTTGCTTTGCTTATACCACAGTGCATGTCTTAAGTGCCTGGAGAATTGAATGGATACCTGAAGCATCTCATACACAGTAGATAATTGACAGCCGAACCTGCTGAATTTGGTTGGACCGCAGATGTGTATGGAAGCCTCCTTACTCTTCTGCGTACTAGAGATAAGGGTCAGATAGTTAAGAGTTCAACTAAAGATAAAGATTGGGCTGTTGGATCATTTCACAAGGATAAGCCATAATGAGTAAGAGAGGGATCTGGAAGTAGCTTATGCCTTTTTCCCATTCAGAACATGTATTGCTTGGCCGAGCTGAGCTAACATGTGTATGGGGGGGGGAAATCAGGGAAGGTATTTCTTGGCCGAGCTGAGCTAACATGGGGGGGGGGGGGATCAGGGAAGATAAGTGTTAGCCCAACACATGTGAAAGTAAATTTTTCAGCTATAACCACAGTGCATGCTTACCCTTGGAGCAATGGTAGCAGTCATTTTGTAGTCAACTAATTTATGCACAGATGTCAAGAAGAGGAGGAGCTGGATCCTCTGTAGGCAGTGATATTTTGTGCCTAGAAGATCCGGACAGGAAGACAGATAAGTATGATGGAAGGGGTAGTATTGGTGACATTGTGTCATAAAATGTGGCTGGGATGGTCATATGCCCACCCCAGCGATCTGGGTAAATATTCATTTTTGGTAAAGATAATAGGTTAGACGTTAGGCGGGGGGAAAGGTGTTTAGTTTGGTGTAAAAACATTGTTTTATCCCAGACAACCCCTTTAATGGTGTATCCCAGTGCTGGGGAGTCAGGGCCAGTTTTTGATGGAGTTGGAGTCAGACTAAAGTTGCTGAAAAATGATTGATTTATATTGTATAATGAATTAGTTGCATATTTACCATCATAAGAATTCAATCATTTTTTTGTGAATTAGAGGAGCTTTACTGCTTCGGCCTGACCATGACTGTCAGCCATTTATGAAAGAATCGGAGTCAGGCTGTGGAAAAATAGTGGTGTGACCTTCTGACTCCGCAGCCCAGGCCTATCCTAGTTATAGGATACATTCTCCTGTTAATGCATTCTCAGACGACATATTTTGTTGTAGAGGCTAGCTTTTTTTTCTTGTTATGATTATTTCTTTTTAACCCTTGACTTTCCAACACAATAGTGGGTTGTTTTCATGCCTGGGGCAATGTTCTTACTGTAGCTGCCATGTATTGCAGTAGTATAACTTTGTGTGCGTTCTGTTTATTGTGAAAGCACAGAGCGAGTCTATTTTGATCACACGCCACAATAGCTTCTATTAAGCAGGGCAAAGGAACGAGGAAGTGGGGCTAATTATGGAGACTTGAGAGAACCCCCCACAGTGCCATGCTCCTTGGCATAATATAGAACAAAAGAGGCATTCTCTTCAGGGGACTGGAAGGGGATGTTATGACATTGCAATTACGTTGAATCATAATTCAGAATACAGTTAAACATGGCATTAGCCATATATAGAAATAGTGTGGGTTAATGGGAAAAGGGGCAAAAAACCCTCTCCACGGAATGCATTCATTTTAGATTTTGGTAGAAACCAGTAAGGGGATCTAAAAACATCAGATGCTATTCAGGGTGCCCTCACAATGACTTATCATATAAGAAGATTCACTCACATACTTGTTTTGTAGGAACTAGACAGCAACGTTGTTCCTATCATCTTGGACAACAGGTCTTCTGTAGATGTAAGCTTGCTCATATCCGTCTGTCTCTTCATGTAATCCCAGACAAACTCAGTGATGTGGGTACGATATCATGACTTATAGAACCCCTCCTACAAAAAGTGGTCACGCCAAATATTGATTTGATCTAGATTTCTCTTATGTTCATTCACTTAGTTTATTCTTGTCAATTAACAAAACTATTTTCCAGGACTATGGCGACAGTAGGCCAAATCACCGACTTCTCCTCTATTTTTCCACGGCCTGATTTCGACTTGTGGTCCGCCAGTGATTGAATTCCTATGAAAATAAGTATGTAAGAAAACTGCGCCTAATAAATACAACAATAAAAATTGAATAAAACAGTATTATTAACTACAGTATTTGATTTTGAAGTCAGTCTGTAACATTTTTTTTACTCCACTCAAAATCGGTCCCTACTCAGACTCGGCAGACCTGCTGGTAACACTTCTGTTTCTGAAAGCATTCAGATTCTGCCGCAGTTTTCCATACCTGCCATTTGCACAGTACTATACAACAACCTCCACCATGTACCCTCACTCTCTTGAGGTACTTGAGATCTTATTTAAGTCAGTTCTTAACAATAGTTTAGAATCCAGAAGGAAGTATTGTTATTTCTCTTTTAAGCTAGTATATGTAATAGGTCCACCCTCGCTTACTATACCTATGGTCTGTAAACCAACCCCTGCTTATTTTAACTATAGAACATGCCCATCGCCCCGGCTCAGTAGAACTGTCGGCTATGGCCTTTTTTTTGATGGTACTTGGTGAGCACTATCCTGTCTCAGCTCTACACCAGTACTATGGTACTTGTCACTGAGATCACTTGTCTTTCATTCAGATAACACCCCCAGACTTCCTGATGCTTCAGCTCAAGGTTACATGATGGAGCTAATTCATATCCCCTAGCTACTTTAAGTCGCTCCCACGCAGTAGTTGTTAAATTAACCCCATAGGAGTTTCTGGAAATCTGTGCAGTCTGCTCTGCAAGCCCTGTCTTCAAAGATGCAATTACTCTTTAAGAGAGAAAAAATCCTGTCTTCATCAGCAGAAGGAATATTATGTTGCAAGGCAATTATACTTTAGTGCTGGGATTGCAATGAAATATTTAAGTCCAGGCATTGTATTGCTTTTCCTGTGTGATAGCCTTTTGGCCTACTTTAGATCAAATCTAGTGTGTAGTGATCAGTTAAACCAGTGTGTATTGGCCATGTTACATCTGTTCTTTTCTGCTTTGCTGATACCACGGTGCATGTCTTAAGTGCCTGGAGAATTGAATGGATACCTGAAGCATCTCATACACAGTAGATAATTGACAGCCGAACCAAGTGAATTTGTATTGAAACCTCCTTACTCTTCTGCGGTGGAAAATGCTACTAGAGATGAGGGTCAGATCAGAGTTCAACTAAAGATAAAGATTGGGCTATTGGATCATTTCACGAGCACGAGAGGTATCTGGACCTATCTCATTCCCCTCTCCCGTGCTGAGACGACCTAGCATGTGCTTGGGGGAAGGGGGTCAGGAAAGATAACTGTTAGCCATACACATAGGATAGTAATTATTAAGCTATCACCACAGCTATCACACCTTGTTTACCCTTGGAACAATGGTTGCAGTCATTTTGTAGTCAATTCATGCATAGTGTATATTCCATCGTGGAGAAATGCTCACAGTATATGAGGGAATTGTCTTTACAATGAACTGCCTTATCTAAGAGCCTCCATGACAGATGGAATGGAGCTGAGATCTGTGATATATAGGTGGATTTCTGAATAAAAATCAGAGTAAATCCTGACATTTCTACTAGGAGACAGTGGGAGTCCATCTTACCTACTGACAAAGTGCTAGACAGCTTTCACTGTATTAGTGTCTATCACTGTCTGGGGGCAGAATAGTCAGGACTCTCACTGTCTGTCCTAGGAGTCCTGCCAGGATTTACTCTGCTTTTTACTCCCAAATCCATCTCCAAATCATATCACAGAGCCAAGTTTCTCTCACTCTACCATTTGCTGTTCTTAAAGGGATCCTATCATTGGATACCATTTTTTTCTGACTAACACGTAGGAATAGCCTTAAGAAAGGCTATTCTTCTCCTACCTTTAGATGTCTTTGCTGTGACGCCGTTCGGTATAAATCCTGTTTTTCTTCAGTATGCAAATGAGTTATCTCGCAGCACTGAGGGTGTCCCCAATGCTGCGAGAGAACTCTCCAGCGCCGCCTCTATCTTCTTCTGGAACGGCCTCTTCCTGTGTTGTCTTCCATCCTGGGTTCCAATCTTCTAAGCATGCGCAGTCGGCTCTGCCATCGGGCCTCAGGCAGAGCCAACTGCGCGTGCCCCACGGCCACAAGAAAATGGCCGCTTACACCAGCTTACTGTGTAAGCGGCCACAAGAAAATTGCCGCTTACACCAGCTTACTGTGTAAGCGGCCACAAGAAAATGGCCGCTTACACAGCTTACTGTGTAAGTGGCCATTTTCTTGTGGCCGCAGGACATGTGCAGTTGGCTCTGCCTGAGGCCCGATGCCTAGAAGATTGAAACCCAGGACGGAAGAAGACACAGGAAGAGGGCGTTCCAGAAGAAGATAGAGGCGGCGCTGGAGAGTTCTCTCACAGCATTGGGGTCGCCCCCAGTGCTGCAAGAGAACTTATTTGCAAACCAAAGAAAACCCAGATTCCTACCGAACGGCGACGCGGTGAAGACATCTAAAGTTAGTACTACTAGACAATAATACTAGATAAATCCTGGGTACAAAAGTAGTGTTGATTTTGGTGAATAAAATGTAGACCCATCCAGAACACATCTTGTTGAAAAGGAGCATGAAAATTGCATTATTAATTTATTCATGCTGTTATAACTCCGCTATTGAAAAAACCCTCCCTGGACCCATCCTGTGCTGCTAACTATCGACCCGTCTCTAACCTCCCCTTCATCTCTAAACTCTTGGAACGCCTGGTCTATTCTCGTTTAATCCGCTATCTCTCTGCTAACTCTCTGCTTGACCCCTTACAATCTGGTTTCCGTGCTCTGCACTCTACTGAAACGGCTCTCACAAAAGTCTCCAATGATCTCCTAATGGCTAAATCCAATGGTGACTTCTCTCTTCTTATTCTTCTGGACCTCTCTGCAGCTTTTGACACTGTTGACCATCATCTCCTCCTTACTATGCTCCGCTCAGTCGGCCTCATGGACACTGCGCTCTTCTGGTTCTCCTCTTATCTCTCAGACCGCACTTTCAGTGTATCATTTGCGGGCTCTGTTTCTTCCCCTCTTTCCCTTGCTGTTGGGGTTCCTCAGGGCTCGGTCCTAGGCCCCCTGCTCTTTTCTCTCTAGACATCCCCCATTGGACAAACCATAGCCAGATTTGGCTTCAGGTACCATCTTTATGCTGATGACACCCAATTATACACATCTTCCCGTGACATCACCCCTGCACTCATACAGAACACCAGTGACTGTCTCTCTGCTGTCTCAAATATCATGTCCTCACTCTACCTGAAACTAAATCTCTCTAAGACTGAACTACTACCGTTTCTACCATCTAACAGATCTGTCCCTGATATATCCATTGCAGTCTCAGGCCTTACTATAACTCCTAGGCAGCAGGCCCGCTGACTCGGGGTCGTGTTTCACGCAGACCTTTCCTTCACCCCTCATATTGAATCACTCGCACGTTCATGTCACCTCCACCTCAAAAACATCTCCAGATTACGCCCTTTCCTTACAAGAGATACATTAAAGACACTTATTGTTTCTCTGATTCATTCTCGCCTTGACTACTGTAACTCCTTACTAATCGGTCTTCCTCTCACTAAACTCTCCCCTCTACAATCTATTCTGAATGCAGCGGCAAGGCTCATCTATCAGGCTAGACGCTATAGCGATGCCTCAGGTCTGTGCCAGTCACTACATTGGCTGCCTATTCATTATAGAATAAAATATAAAGTTATCACCCTCATCCACAAGGCTCTCCATAATGCCGCACTTCCATACATTTCCTCCCTCATCTCTGTCTACCTCCCAACCCGTGCTCTCCGCTCACTCAATGACCTAACACTTACATCCTCTATTATCAGAACCTCCCACGCTCGTATACAAGACTTCTCCCGAGCTGCACCACTTCTCTGGAATGCTCTACCCCGGACAATCAGATTAACTCCCAATTTCTACAGTTTCAAATGCAAACTAAAGACACATCTTTTCAGACAGGCCTATCACAATGTCTAACGTAAACCCTTAACCCTCCTCTGTCCCCGCTCCCACATTTCCCCACATGATATGATGTCATCTCATGCTAACTTTCTGTCCAAGCTCCATCCACATGTTACAGAACACGACTGTCGACGGCTCATAAAGTCTTATGTTTATGTAATGACAGTCACTTCTATTACAAAAGTGTCTGACCTCTGCATAAGCAATACCGCCCCTGCTACCTCTTGTGTCACCCCCTCTACCTCATAGATTGTAAGCTCTTGCGAGCAGGGCCCTCAGTGCCATTGTGTGAAATGACTTTCTTTGTAATGTATCTTTCTGTCTGTATTTGAACCCTACAAATTGTACAGCGCTGCGGAATATGTTGGCGCTATATAAATAAAATTTATTATTATTATTTATACATGTTCAGATGGAACAAGAGGTAAATGACATTGCGTTCCTGACTTACAGTTGGAGGAGTCTAACAATTGGTTGTCTCTTCTTAGTTTCTATTTCTGGTTTTGTAAGATTCCAGGTTTAGGTTTCGTTGCAGTCCTGTGGGGAACGGGTGCTAGACTAACAGATGTGAGAGTAAAGTAAAACTCTGTTAATCTAAAATGAAATGCCAAAATCCTTACATCTAGTGGCCCTTCAAAGTTATACAATTCATATCCCTAGTATGGCTGACTAAAGTTTGGGGTGTCCTTTTAGAAAGCTCCATACAATCCTGGTTTGAAGGCAATCCTACCAGAAATACCTATATCCTCGTGTGGCCCAGCGCACATCCATGTTCTTCTGACATGCCTGTAATTACACGGGATAATTACGCATCTAAAGTGTGTTATTAGGTACAGTATACTAGAAACTTAGAACAAAGTGATATTATTAGCGCACAATTACTCATCCCTGACTTGTCACTTGTGCTACAAGCTGGCATGTGCTGTGGTAGTAGGAAGATAAAGGCACCCAGAAGCTTCCAATACATTTACCTTCTGTCAGCAGAGATGACTCTTGTGCTCCGTGGACTGCGACAGGACAAGCTGCTATGGCAAAGAGGCCAAAATGCCAGATCCTCTACTTGTTGCCATAATCATATAAAGTGTTAATTTGTTTAAAGTGCATTTGAGGTTTCACCAGTATCCATCCATTTTTTTTTTTCATTCTTGTATACCATACAAAATAAAAATTACCGTGACCAAGAGTGAAAACTATTTTTGTCCAGGAATGCCGCGATTTGCCCGCGGCTGAAACGCCGCGAGAAAATTGCAGCGTTATACAGTAACTGCAAAGTGGATGAGATTCTATCTCATTCCCACTTTGCAGTAAAAACCGCAGCGTGGACACGCTGCGATTTCCAAAACCGGCGTGGTTTTGGAAATCACAGCATGTCAATTATACCTACGGAAACACCAGCGGTTTCCTCATAGGTATAATTGTAACAGAAAACTTTGTAAACTTTCTGTCTAAAGCACTGCGGGAAGAACCGCGATGCATTGCCACCTCTGTTTTTCCCGCACCACTTTAAGGCTCTATTAAGGCTTTAGCCTTAATGGTGAAGGAAACCGATCTCCTTATTAATATATATTATAAAGTTTCTTAGTCACATGCCTTATTCATATACACAAAGTGTTTATAACTGGATGTACACTTTACATGGGCACTGATATTTCAACATATTTAGTATGAACTAGCCTTTGCCCGCGACTTAGTCTGCGGGTTGTTGGCGTCAATGATCCACCTATATTCAGCAAATTGCTGCCGTCAATGGTTTGCCTGCTCCGGCTCTCAAGCTGTCCTGCTGCTGAACTTGTTCCTCACCGTGCCTGTGATTGTTCCGGCATCTCAGCAGCTCGCTGGGGCGTCATATAATGAGCGTGTTGGCATTGCTGATCCGCCTTCTCCGGCGTTTCAGCAGCTGTCAAGCTGGCCTGCTGCTGAACTTGTTCCTTGCACCATACCTGTGATTGTTCCGGCATCTCAGCAGCTCGCTGGAACGCCATATGAGTGTGTTGTTAGTGTCGATGATCCCCCTCAGCTCAGCTTGAGGAGAAGTCTGTGGCTTCTGGCTACCTTCATAGCTCTCTTTGTTTGCAACAAATTAGATTTTCTTTTTCATGGCATGTTTAAAATTTAGGACAGCACTAAATTCTATTTTCATGCGATGCTGATTACTAAATTAGGACTGGTCTCTGTAGTATCTCAATGTTGGCTTTTATCTACAGTATTAAAGGGACTGCATAATGCAGTATCCCCAAAGGTTCTGATCTAAGGGTTGGCAGAAGTGTGTAAAAGCTACTGGAAGGACATATGTGTACGATGCAAGGAGCACTGGGAGCGTTGATGGCTGATGGTACCGCCTGGATGTACTTGTTGGTAATGGTAATTCTGTACTAGCTTTAGAGGCAAAGGTTAGACCACGGCTTTATAGCATGGCCAGTTATGTACACAGTATTTCTGTGAGCAGTAATACAAAATCATAAGTGAATTATAAACCTACGGTGTATATACAGTAAATATGGTTGTTCCCTTTATTTTCTACTCTATTTCCTTCAGTTTCTGCATGTGGTCAGTAAAAGAATATTCATGTTTTGTAGGCCAGCTTCTTATGTCTGAAGAAGTGCTTATATGGGATTACTAGCTGTAACAGGCAATGAAGAAGGTTGGATGTGGACAGAAAATCAATAAACCATTGTAAGAAAATATCCAGCCAGAAAGAAACAAATCTCACACAGTATGTTTCAGACTGGTCCATTGTTTTAATCATGACATGCCACTTGTGAACTTAGGGGAACATGTTATGCAACCCAAACTGAAAAAAGTTTTTTATTTAAAGTGTATCTCCAGTTTGAAACAATGTTTCATAAATGAATAGTACAGTTTAACATATGAAACCTTGTAATATATTGTATTGAAGAAATAGGTTTTCTCTCCACTTTGTGGGCTGAGTTACTTTCTTCATATTAGTCTATGATGAGGAGAGGGGGAACGAAAAGACTCAAATAATTGCTGATTGTATACTCAACAATTCTGAAGTATTTTAACACTGCTAGGTGTGTAGCTAAGAGGCTACTAGTGCACAGATTGAGGCAATAAATCAATTAAAGAGGACCTTTCACCACTTCAGGCCTGTGCAGCTTTCTGCGCCATGTTATAGATGCAGCTGCACAGACTCTGGTGCACTTTGAATTATGTCTGTAGCCCCTCTCGTTTTGGAGCTCTGAGCCCCGTTAATTCTGGCGCCCTGTATGTTAAAGGCTTCACTGTCAGAAGGGCGTTTCTGACAATGAAGAAAGCAGCTGCTTCAGTAACACTGTCCAACCTGCTTCTGCTGTGTGATCTAGTGAGTTCTCGTGAGATCAGGCAGTCCTCTCTTCACAAGGCTGCACAGAAGATCCGGAGAAGCGATCCAGGCCGTGTATTGAAGTGGATGAAAGAGAACTTCACTGACATTGCCACAGGTAAGTAAAGAAACCCCTAATCAATGAGGATAAGTGCCCAGTACACCTTGTGGACTTAGGTCTAGCCCCTATACAACCAGCATTAACCCCTATAGCCCCTAGGCAACCAGCATTAACCCCTATGCAAAGAGCAGTATCCCCTATAGAGGGGTTAATGCTCGTTGCATAGGGGCTATTATGGGTTAATGCTCGTTGCCTAGGGGCTATAGGGGTTAATGTTCGTTGTATAGGGGGATACTGCTCATTGCCCTTTCTGAGCACCATTCCAAAGTGATTGCAACCTTATTGTTCCACTCATATAGGACCATAGGTAGACAATAGAAAGAGGTAATTAGAAGAGCTAACCAAGTCAAGGTATTTTGGATTCTATTGTTTTCCAGGAAAGTTGAATTTGACCATTGCATTTTTTCTAAGAATAGGTTGTAAAGGAGAAAAACATGACCGCTTTCTTCCAAAAAACAGCACTACTTCTGTCCACAGGTTGTATACACTCACCGGCCACTTTATTAGGTACACCATGCTAGTAACGGGTTGGACCCCCTTTTGCCTTCAGAACTGCCTCAATTCTTCGTGGCATAGATTCAACAAGGTGCTGGAAGCATTCCTCAGAGATTTTGGTCCATATTGACATGATGGCATCACACAGTTGCCGCAGATTTGTCGGCTGCACATCCATGATGCGAATCTCCCGTTCCACCACATCCCAAAGATGCTCTATTGGATTGAGATCTGGTGACTGTGGAGGCCATTGGAGTACAGTGAACTCATTGTCATGTTCAAGAAACCAGTCTGAGATGATGCAGCTTTATGACATGGCGCATTATCCTGCTGAAAGTAGCCATCAGATGTTGGGTACATTGTGGTCATAAAGGGATGGACATGGTCAGCAACAATACTCAGGTAGGCTTTGGCGTTGCAACGATGCTCAATTGGTACCAAGGGGCCCAAAGAGTGCCAAGAAAATATTCCCCACACCATGACACCACCACCACCAGCCTGAACCGTTGATACAAGGCAGGATGGATCCATGCTTTCATGTTGTTGACGCCAAATTCTGACCCTACCATCTGAATGTCGCAGCAGAAATCGAGACTCATCAGACCAGGCAACATTTTTCCAATCTTCAATTGTCCAATTTCGATGAGCTTGTGCAAATTGTAGCCTCAGTTTCCTGTTCTTAGCTGAAAGGAGTGGCACCCGGTGTGGTCTTCTGCTGCTGTAGCCCATCTGCCTCAAAGTTCGACGTACTGTGCGTTCAGAGATGCTCTTCTGGCTACCTTGGTTGTAACGGGTGGCTATTTGAGTCACTGTTGCCTTTCTATCAGCTCGAACCAGTCTGGCCATTCTCCTCTGACCTCTGGCATCAACAACGCATTTCCGCCCACAGAACTGCCGCTCACTGGATGTTTTTTCTTTTTCGGACCATTCTCTGTAAACCCTAGAGATGGTTGTGCGTGAAAATCCCAGTAGATCAGCAGTTTCTGAAATACTCAGACCAGCCCTTCTGGCACCAACAACCATGCCACGTTCAAAGGCACTCAAATCACCTTTCTTCCCCATACTGATGCTCGGTTTGAACTGCAGGAGATTGTCTTGACCATGTCTGCATGCCTAAATGCACTGAGTTGCCGCCATGTGATTGGCTGATTAGAAATTAAGTGTTAACGAGCAGTTGGACAGGTGTACCTAATAAAGTGGCCGGTGAGTGTATACCATGGTATCTCCACCCTGTTTTCTTGAATGGAGCTCCAGACACAGACCTTGGAAGGTGTGGTGATGGGTTTGGGAGCAGACAATTTCTTCTAATCTTGTACAATTTCTTTAGTACTAGTCTTTTTGTCTGACCTCTCTTGAGAATGCCCTTTATACTTTATTGTCTATGAATATTTTCACTAGATATGTAATCTCTTATAATTCTAAAAGCTGGACAATTGTGCCCTTTCTCTGCCATGCTGCCTGTTTTGTGTCTGTGCTGCGGCTCACCAGCTGTTGCCATTATTTTGCCCACTTATGACAACTGCTACCCGTCCTGTTGTGGGTTCAGGAACAGAGCAGAGACTAGAAGTATGTTTATTCCTCTCTGGGAAAACAAGATGTTTGTGTATAGCGCTGTTAGCTGATGTGAGTGGAAGCAGCTGTTGTTTTCTCATTTATCACATAATAATCTTTTGTGCTGGTTCCACGAAGCCAAATGCTTATCCTAACTGTTCCCACAATGCATTTATATGTAACTGGCTACTTGAGCCGTGTTCTGCTTCTCTTCTTGGTGTGATACTTATGTCTGCATTATGCGGGTGTGTTTCCATCTTCAGGGTGCTGCCACCTGGTGCTCCTGGCTACAATCATTTACTGCAAATTTCCAGGACACACCTGTAGTTTGTGCGAAGTAGTGGCAAGTACAGATGCAGCCTGTAGTCAGTAGTGTACATATGTGGCTGCTATTTGCTGGGATGCATCGGTATTTGCCATAGCTTCACACCGGGAAGTACAGATGCATCCTGACAGTTAGTAGTAAATAAATCCTTCCGGGAGCAATGGGTGGATCTTGCACGCAGTGGATCAAAAGTAGGTCTAAAGTACAGGAGGAAACTATTACGTCCCGCTCTTTGCGATCTCAGCCTGTTAGGTTCAGGCACGGAATGTCAGTACGGCATTTGGCGCATGAATCATCTGACGTGCTGCAGGGGAATGTTCATGCAGGGCATGCTATTTCTGTGGTAGCACTTATGTACAGATCACATGATGAGTTGCTTTGTGGGTCAGTGCCTTAGGCTAAGGCCCCACGGGCCGTATCCACAGCACTAAAGCGCTGCAGGAAGAACCGCTGCGTGAACGCATTGCGGTTCTTTCCGCAGCGCTTTTAAGAGAAAGTTCAGAGTTTTCCTCTGTAGTCTTTCTCTTAACATTATATCTACGGGAAAGCCGCTGGCGTTTCCGTAGATATAATTGATATGCTGTGATTTGCAAAGCCACAATGGCTTAATATAAGAAAGTTTATTTGGCGGGGACTTACAAGAGAAGCTTAAAGGGATTACACAGGGGTTGACAAACTGCCGAATAGCAGTCAGTCTACCAAGATTGGTTGATGATTGGCAAAAGCAGTTGACCAACAAATCCTTATTTCAGCTGACCAGCGGCTGAAGATTTCCAGTATAAACAGCTATTTGTGGTGCTTTCAGTTACTGAGACATTTCAGCTTTTCCACCATTCTTGCGCAGAGACTATAGACTGTTTTGAGATTACATTCTCTCTAAGTCTCCCTGGTAGATGAAAGTATTGTGCCTTGGCTGCTAGCATAAAGTAAAGCTATCCTGCCCTAACATGTCACATCTGATAGATGATAATCACTGAACTGTGCATGGAAAGAGAGAAGCAGCCGTTGCAGGCCGTGCAGGCACACTGCTCATTTATGTAACAACAGGTTGGAATTTCTTGGATGAGATCCTCTTTCAGACTGGTGGAATAAAAGTGACACTGGATTTATTAATTTACGAAAGAGTTCTGCTAAGGGTATTTGTATCGTATAACACTAGTACTTAAAGGGCCAATGCATAATTCTGGTCTGTGTTGTGCCTGTGGCTGATGGATACCACTCTACACGATTTGTCATATGCATCTCTTTGATCCCAATTTATGCATTAACTAGTGTGGAGAAGTTGGTTCGGTAGAAACAGTAGCGAGGACCCAACCAGTCAAGACAGGGACACAAAATATGCAGCAAACTGTTTTATTTAGAAAAAAAAAACAAAACAGGAAAATAAATAAACCTTGATTTAAGGCACAAAATGAGCACAACAAAATACAGCCTTAACTTCAGGCAAAAACTAAATAAAAACCTGCTCGTCTGAGCAACTAACTACACAGAGCTGATAACCTAACTGTAAGGCATGTGAACAAAACAGGCGCAATATTGTCTCACCGGTCTCAGGGTTACAGGACAGAACCATACACCTCCTTTCACCTCATGGAACTGCCCTGCAATGCAGAAGCTGCAGCCTTTCCTGGCCCAGTAATGAGCCAAGGATCTCCACCTGGGCTGAGGCCTACTCCAGATCTGCCCTGGACCACACATATGTCAGAAACCTGGGGCTGATATATCTGGAGTCCAGCACACTGCCTGTCACCTTCTCACACTAGATACACTAGATGTTGTGTAAAAAATAGCCTAAACTGAGTAAACTTAAATGTATCCTTGGAAATGCTGAATATTGGTTATAAAGGTGGTTAGAGATGGGCAGAATAACCTGTTTGGCATATTGGATGCCAGACCGCATTTTGAAAGTGGTTTTCTCTTATTTGACCCCATTAGCGGCCTCCATAGGTATTTGCCTGTAGGTCTCAACAACTTCATCAGGACATGCTGGACCAAACTCTGTAAAGTCTGCGGCCAGCTTGGTATGCATTGATATTGATATTGTCTGGATTGACAGGGCACTCTTGTTCAGAAGTTGTATTTTGGTCAGTAGACTTCTCTTTTCTGCTGTTTCACAAACTCCTCCCTACATGACCAGGCATGATGTTGATGTTTTTTAGGCCTATATATAGTACCTGCTGTTTTTCTTACTATACCCACAGAGTTGTACAAGTTTTTGCATAATTGCATGCAAAATAATTGTGGCTTCCTCGTGTACTTTCCATAAAGAGTGTGGCCTACCTCACAGATTGGTCTCACGTGTTGCAGTGCTACTCCTACTTTTCTATAATTCGGGGTCTCCACCCTTCAAAGCCATAAGAGTTTGCATCTCGGAGATAAAAGGGAAATGGAAGGAAACTTTACTAGTCATGCTGAATTGTTTGGTCAGTTTGATTTAAGAAATAAAAAAAAACAAAACCTGAAATTCTGCACAGGTTTTAGCTTCTAGTAAGCAGAATCGAGCCCTCCTAAATAGTGATAACTGTACAATGTGGGGATGGTTTTGGCATTGGAACCCTGTTGGAAATGTTCTAGACACAGAATATAGTGTGGGGGGGGGGAAATACTGGAGGAAATCCAGTACACCAACCCTGCAATACAGTGTTTGTATTGGGGGTACCCCAGACCACACATGTCCACTTAAAAATATATGGGGGAAACCCCTCCTTAAAGGAGATCTTTGACCATCCCCACCATCTTGAGCACTTTGCATTCCTTGATAAGTACTGATCTAGTGATTCCATTGCAGTTGGAATTTTTCCTTTAACCTGCACTGTTTCTGAGAAATTGGTGCTCTTAGTCGTGGTTATAGGTGGTCCATGAATGTCTGCTTCAGCCCAGGACCACCCAACCAGAAAGTAAAGTACCTAACATTCTCAGGAATGTTGGGGACTAAAGAAAAGTTCCAACTTCATTGGAATCAGTGGAGCAGCACCGATCAAAGGCTACATGGAGTTGGTGGATGGTCCTCTTTAAGGGCCCCTTCACACGGAAGATACGCTGGCTGATTTTTAACGTGTAAACGTTACGAATCAGCAACGTTTAAAACAGGTCCCATTGCTTTCTATGGGAGCCGGCATACGCGCGCTCCCCATAGAAATGAATGGGAAAAAGCAGCCCATTCATTTCTATGGGGAGCGCACATATGCCGGCTCCCATAGAAAGCAATGGGACCTGTTTTAAACGTTGCTGATTCGTAACGTTTACACGTTCAAAATCAGCCAGCGTATCCTCCGTGTGAAGGGGCCCTAAGACTTTTATTTTCTGAAAACCACAGTCTTGCAAACCAACCTCGAAGGTGACAGAAACCTGCTATACTGAACAATTTTTCTCCATTACTAAGGAATGCCATGGTGCAGTGCTTTCATGTCCCTTGTGATGGCAGCGTAGAGTTTCCAAGCAACAGCCCCTGGGACTGATACTGCCTCCCATTATATGACAATTAGAAACAGCTTTCCTATTGTCATCTCAGTGACTACGTACAGGAACAATACACAAAACTTAGTACCTAGGTTTACTTGGTAGAGTACAAGCACCATACACCATTTTTATTAGTAAACATAAATGAATTACATGTCAGTGTATAACACAATGATGTACTTTGCATAATCTGAAATGCATCATTGACTGAGATGAAAGTGTGTTGCCCTTAGTGTACCCAAGTCGCCCTTTCCTCTTGTAGTTAAAACTATATCATGCTCTGTCTTCTTGAGTGATCACTGTGCACCCCCAGTAGTCACAGCAGGTCCCCAGTGGTCACAGTAGGCCTCACTCTCCTTCTTCAATAGTCACATTAAGGCTTCACTGCATTTTTCCATAGCAGCAGTAAGATCCCATGTTACTTTCCCAACAGTAGCCACAGCAAAGACCCACACTGATGTATGTATTTTTTTTTTGTTTTGTTTTGTTGTGGTTTTTTTTGCCCCAAGTGTTTTTTGACAGCAACCAGCTCCATTCAGTACGCACCACCCAGTGCATGAAGGACAAGTGTTTAGGCCAATTTTCTTGTTATAATAGCGATCTGTCAACCAGACTTTGTACTGCTATAGTTTGGCACACGTTAAATATCTGATAAAGTACAATAATGATTAGTCTAAATATTACACAGCCTAGGAGCAGTGCCAGCCCCTACATCATGGAAGGCCTCCAACAATTAGCAACCCCATATATAGGGATGATTCTTTTAGATGTTTTCTAAGCCTGTCTGTCTCTGTCTGTCTGTCTATCTATCAATCTATCATCTATCCATCATGCTATAGTGCACATTTAATTCCTCTGAATAGTTATTATTAAAACAAGTTAGGCAAGTATTTGACAAAATACCAGGATATGTGCTACTATAGGAATAAATAAAGAACCTTCACTACAGCCCTTCCAGAACCTTTCACACTGTCAGAATGTAGCAGTTAATTTTCCTTGGGGATGTGGCAGTCAAGAAGCAACTCCGATTGGGACTGGTTGGGAAGGGGATAATAAGGCCAAGCTTATGGAAAAGAGATCTAGGAACCTTTGCTTCAGGACCTTTATTATGGCAAATCCTTTGTGTTTCTGAATAAGGAGGTACAAGTATTTATAGCAATATATTATAATTTTTTGGTTTTGTCCCAAGGCGGTAATTTCTGGTGACATGCCTCTGCTTTTATAAAGTACTAAGTAGAAGAAGTGATGGATACTATCGCTTGTGTCTTTGGCCGGATATTGTGATGATTAAAAACAATCATCTGTCTGTTACAGAATGTCCTCGTATCTCGGACACCAAACTCATCTCTGTATTTGGTTATGCAAACTGTTTATGACACTTTGACGAACATGCAAATTCTGACAAACAATTTCAGGACAGCGGAAGGAATTATCTGAGGTTACACATCTCATCTCCGACGACAAAACAACATGGTACATAGGAATAATTCGTTATAACAGGCCCCATAAACATTTTAATGGCAGATGGGAATGATGATCGCTATATAATGGAGGTCCTAATAATAATAGGAAGGGGATGATATTCACAATATAGTGGAAGTCCTAATAATAATATAATGGGGACAATGATCACCATATAGTGTAGGTCCTAATAATAATAGGGAGGGGATGATGACTGCAATATAATGGTGGTCCTAATAATAATATAATGGGGCCGATTAGTGTGGTCCTTTTAATAATTTCTTAGAGATGTTGACCGCAACTTGTGATGTATATTTTTGCCATGCTGGCCCCATCAGAAGCTCTAAGCTGAGCCTCTGGTTTCTGCCATGGTTATTGGGATATAATGGGGCTTATCGGAGTCCGGCTACCCACCGCAGTTTCTGTGCCGTTTCTGTAGTTGGAATGCATATAGCATAGGATGCTTCTGTCTTCAGGATGCTGAATAAAAGCAGTGTATATTATATATTACTGCATCCATTGAAATCAGTGTGGAGCGGATATGAAGTGTCTCTTCATGTTGATTCTGATGTGTTTTCAGCATCAGAATGATTGCCAAAAATCATTTATGTGATTCTAGCTGGTTCACACCTGCGATGGGGTGTCCGACAACAGACCACAAAAATAGCAGGCATATATGGATTCAGTGGATTCATAGAACATAGTGGGGTGTCTGTTTTTTTTTTGTTTTTTTTTGTTTTTTTTTTATATGACTGAAAAAGTGTGTGCTGCAATTTTAGACAGACACCGTGGCAGAATCTCGGAATGGAAACTCCACCATGACAGTCAATCAGTTGTGAACATGCTGGTGACAGGAAGAATCTGATTGGCTGCTGAGATTCCTCTTCCTCTGTGCTATATGCAACCACCGATATGTATATAACTGTGCAGAATATTTTGTGTAGATTAACACTATACATACTGATATGTATGCCAGTCGGACAGGGTGAAAGCTTTGCCTTAGGTGCCAAGTACCCTTGAAACAATGCAGGATATTTTCCATATTTCTGCATGGCCAGCGTTCATCAGAAGCCTTCTATGCCCATGACTGGGGCCCATGTCTTGAAAAGGCATTCAGCCTGTGGGTGAATTCTTCCAAACAGATCTATAAATAGCCAAGTGCAGGCTTATTATCTGCTCTGATAAATAAACTGCATCTGGAACCGCTCTTCTTAAAGGGACAAGACATATATGTTTTGATTCTTACTGTACTTGTGGTATAATTGTAATGTGTTACTTTAAAGGAGCTGTCTAAGTTTGCAGAATATACTGCTAACACTCACTCTTTCTGGTATAGGCTCTGCTAAGGGTCCGCTCAGAGACTATGCTGACAAATGAAAGTCTTGTTTGTTCATATAATGCAGGGGTAGGGAACCTTCGGCTCTCCAGCTGCTGTGAAACTACAACTCCCAACATGCTCTATTCACTTCCATGGGAGTTCCAAGAACAGCAGAGCAAGTATGCATGCTGGGAGTTGTAGTTTTGCAACAGCTGGAGAGCCAAGGTTCCCTACCCCTGAAATGCATATGTTTCATCCAGGATTGGAAAAACTTAGAACCCCGTAGCCAAGTCTGAGTCCAAAGATGTAAATAGAAGTGCATAACCTGCGAACATTGATGCTCTTGGCCATCAGCTATGGAGAAAGAAATGCATGCATGCTGACTGCGGAGAATGGGACCCCCATTTTTCTAATCCGTGGAGTCCCATAATTGGAACCCTCACTAATACGTCATTTATGGCAAGTACAGGCTGAGGCGTCAAAATGCCATACGTGTTTCAGATAGCAATAAACCTTTGTGATCCATTGTGAGTGTTACAAGTAGTGCAGTCTGATAGCATGTCCTCAAAATAATGCCTTATATTCTCCGAGATCAGTGCCAGGGGACTCGGGTTAAAGTTATGTGTAAGTGGAAGCAGAAGCAGATGGATGGGCCGAAAACTGACATATAGGGAAGTTACTGTGGCACACAGTAGCAGGCTGGGGCAAAGGCACCTCGGCCTGACATAGTCATTATAATTCACACCAGAAAACTGATTTCCATTGTGACACTAGGAAGTGTGGGTGATTTATGAAGGGGTCGGGGCCTGTCAGCCACTTGAAATCTGTCCCAATATCTTTATATAATCCAGAGAGTTCCTTTAAAGAAGATCTGACAATTTGCTTTTAGTAATGTGTTTCTGACAACTCAGCTTTATGCTGTTCCTCTATTGTCCCTCCCTGAAATGCCTGGGATACTATTGCCCTTGTCAGAGTGTATACCTACACACTCCGACGCTTCCCACTTCTGTCTCTTTATTGGCAAGGAGAATGCCCAGATATCCAGGTATTCATATATTGTATTTCCAGGAGTGATAACAGAGGAGCAGCACAACATAGAACTGTAAGAAAAGTAACTCCAGCAATGTTATTTCCTAGGCACTGTAAGTATCTAAGTAAAGCTGAGCTGCACTTTCACACACGACTCGTGTTTAGAAAAACATGTCTGCTTTCTATATCTCCCACATCTTGTTTTAGAGGGTCCTTTCAGTGATGTCTGAATTCTTCTCAGAGCTGCAGAAAATGAATGCACTGACCACAATGGCTCCTGTGCAGCCTGCATTTCCTTTTATGTCCCTCTGAGCTTTATCTTCCTGTGTTTCCAGTGGAATATTCCCCTGCCTGTGTTATCTGTACAGCTCTGGTCTTTGATGTGAGTTGTCGCTGACATGTTGTGTACTAGCAGAGACCCTCATTATATCTCTTCCCCGGGTGAGGGTTGTCTGCTTGTCACATTACATTCTGCAAATCCTGGTTCTGTCAGAGAAGGAAAATCTTCATGTGCATCAGTTTTAAGACTATTCAACATGATTCCTTTCCACAGTGGGTGCTGTACAATATGCCCCCAACCATCATGTGTGGTCTGGCTGAGTAGTCTTGGCCATCCCTTACGCACCAGAGCCTAAGCTTTTGCATCCCCTTTGTTACCAATACTAACCCGGTTTCCTACACAGACCCTCTAACTGGAGCTTCCTCTGACACTGATTAGTAAAGTATCCGACATGTGACAGCATTGTTATCTGTAAGCCATAGGCTGCGTTCACACTGACTGAGTCTCAGATGTCAGACTGGGTCCATATGTGCCGGATTTAATGGTCTGAACAATATGCCATGAGACCTACTCCGAGCATTATAGTTATGAAGAGGGAGGGACTCCCAACATCAAATATTGTCCCATAGTGATTTCAGTATGGTACAATATGTAATGGTGAGGCTATGGTAGCCATCACTACTAATAAGTAAGTGAAACATTGATCATTGATTAATTCCAGGCTATTTCTCATGACTTATCCTTGTTGGGGGAAGGGACATTATGTACAGACTCTGCAGACTTTCTGCTTCAATTCTACCTATAGGCAAACTGCAGTGTCCGTTGCGTGTATTTTTCTGCAAAGTAGGGATGGGATTCCCATCCACTTTGCTGTGACTGTAAAATGCTGTTTCTTTCCACATGGGGCCACGGCCTTAAGTACGTTTTCTCTGTAGTGTTGCTATAGGGAATTAAACACTTACTGCCAGATTTACCCACAAATAGCAGCAGATTGCTGAGGGTCCTGCTGAGAGTGAGTGACTCCAACATGGAGAATGCCTTTAAGTAAATCACCTATTACCAATTGTTGTACAGACTTTCTACCACTGAGTGAGTACACTTTAAATCTTAACATGGTAAAAGCTGGTCATATCATCAGTCCCAATCTGGGCCACACCTTCTGTCATTATGTCATCACCTTCTGTGTGGTACCAGTCCCAAAGAAACCCAACCCGATGGGCTACAATGACTACCGACCTGTAGCACTGACATCCCACCTGATGAAGATCCTAGAGAAACTGGTCCTGACATACCTACGCCCCCTAGTGAGCTCCGCTCTCGACCCTCTCCAGTTTGCCTATCGGCCAGGCATTGGGGTGGATGACGTCATCATCCACCTTCTTCATAGAGCTCTCTCACCTGGAGAAACCCGGGAAGACTGTGAGAATAATGTTCTTTGATTTCTCCAGTGCGTTCAACACCATTCGGCCAGGGCTACTGAGGGAGAAGCTGAACCTTGGTAGTGTGGACCATCACCTGTCCAACTGGATACTAGACTACCTGACAAACCGCCCTCAGTATGTGAGAGCCCAGGACTGTGTGTCTGACACTGTGATCTGTAGTACGGGGGCACCACAAGGTACAGTTCTTGCCCCATTTCTCTTCACACTGTACACTGCTGACTTTAGGCACAACTCATCCAGCTGTTACTTACAGAAGTACTCCGATGACTCTGCTATAGTAGGCCTTATCACTGATGGCGACGATAGGGAATACAGAGACTTAAACCAGGATTTTATTGAATGGTGCCAGCGGAACCAGCTCAGAATTAATGCTGGGAAGACCAAGGAGATGGTGGTGGACTTTAGTAAACGGAGAGGTGCTCGGACCCCAGTGGAGATCCAAGGAACATGTATTGAGATAGTCAGGACCTATAAGTACCTAGGCGTGCTCCTCAACAATAAACTAGACTGGGCTGATCACCTGGAGGCTCTGCACAGAAAGGGCCACAGCAGACTCTACCTGCTCAGGAGGCTGAGGGCCTTTGGAATCCAGGGGACACTTCTTAGGGCCTTCTTTAACTCTGTGGATGCCTCAGCCATCATTTTCGGTGTGGTCTGCTGGGGGAGCAGTATATCAACCAGGGACAGAAATAGACTTGACAGGCTGATCAGGAGGGCCAGCTCTGTCCTGAGGAGCCCCCTGGACCCAGTACAGGTGGTGGGTGACAGAAGGATACTGTCTGTGGTGACCTCCATGCGGGAGAACAAATCCCACCCCACGTATGGGACCCTGATGGGACTTGGCAGCACTGTAAGTGACCGTCTGCTTCACCCCAAGTGTGAGAAGGAGCGCTATCGCAGGTCCTTCCTTCCAACCGTGACCAGGCTGTATAATCTACATCAGACCAAGCGAAGATCACTCCGCACAGAAAACTAATGATTATGACAATGACCATGAAGTCTTCCTCTTTCTCTTCCGTTCTTCCTTAGCTGCTATGGACTCCTAGTATATCTTCTCTTCTCAGCTTATGTGTGTCTACGTCTGTAATATATTACTGTGTATTATCCTGTATCTGTATTACTATTGCTGCTGTAACATGCTGAAATTTCCCCAATGTGGGACTATTAAAGGATTATCTTATCTTATTACATAGCCCCACTGGACAGAAGATTTTAGCACTTGTTCCATCTCCTTCATTCCATCTTTTTTTGGTGACAAAACTCTCATGCCTCTTGTTCTCTCCATTATTTGCTAGCATTGCAGTCTGTATGAAGATGGCATCTGTGTACATATTTAACTCTTTCATTAGGACAGGTATTAGGCAATTCAGAACTTGTCTCTTCTGGCATTATAGCAGCTGTATACAGTCAATGTTAAAGGGATCCTATCATTAGAATCCCTTTTTTTTCTAACAAACACATAGGAATAGACTTAAGAAAGGCTATTCGTCTCCTACCTTTAGATGTCTTCTCCGCGCCGCCGTTTGGTAGATATCACGTTTTCCGTCTGTGTGCAAATGAGTTTTCTTGCAGCTCATCTTCTTCAGGAACTGGCCTCTACACGTCGTCTTCCGGCCTGGCTTTCAATCTTTTACGCATGCGCAGTCGGCTCTGCCAGCGGGCCTCGGGCAGAGCCGACTGCACCTGCGCGCGGCCATTTTTTTGTGCCTGCTTATGTGATCTCCTGTAGTAAGCGGCCACAAAAAAATGGAAAACGGAATATCTACCGAATGGCGGCGTGCAGAAGTCTTCTAAAGGTAGGAGAAGAATAGCCTTTCTTAAGGCTATTCCTATGTGTTAGTTAGAAAAAAAGGGATTCTAATGATAGGATCCCTTTTAATAACATAATATATAATGGCTTCATTCAGAACCATCAGAGTGAATGATAATATTTGGGAAGCTTGCTCTGAATTCTATGAGTCTGACACTCTTTCACATGACTAGTATGAGGCTCCTAATAAATAGTCTTACTCCTAGATGACTTTATCCAGTGACAGACCTATTATACTCCTAGATTGTCAGGTAGCACCCTAATAAAACAGAACATAAGTGTTGTGAGCCATAAAGCCTCCATTATTGCTGTATACAATCATAAAATGACAGCTGTGTTTTCTTGTAAGAGGAGAGCCCTTTATCTGTGCACCGCTCAAATGTTCTGTATAGTTCCTGTTTTCTTGCAAGAACCCTTAATCCCTGCAGTTAGCATACTATCCTGTATAGTTTACGTGACCTTAGACAAAATATATTTGTTAGGCTGGTCCTATATTGTTTTATTTCCTAAATCCACAGTCTGTCAGAAGCAGCTTCCACAGAGTAATGAGGGCTTCAAAGCCAAAGTTATATCAAGTCTCAGTATCCACTGATTTTGAAAACATTTCTAATAAATGTTTTACTCAGGGGTGGCTATAATGGTTATGAGTAAAACCAGCAAATATATTTTGCTTCTTACACTAGCGCTGCTTCTCCGTTATCCTGGTCCATTGGAGAGACGCACTGCAAACATGGCAGTTACACGCAGGGCTTTGTGGACCCCATTGACTATAATGGGGTTTGTTGGGAGTCTGTCATTTTTAAACTGAAACTGGCAGAGTCAAAAATTCTCCGTGCAGGACATTTTGTTCCATCGACTTTCCGCGGACACTCTCCAATAGAGAGTCCAGCACAAATGTGAATGCAACCTTATGATACATGAACTCCTGAATGGCCGGATCTGACTGTGCTGAACTGACAGCTGATGATCATGTGAATAATACTTAACCGTATGCTGTAAATTCTAGTGGTGGCTTCAGGTAGCCACAATGTAGATCTAGCCGTTTTCTTTAAACACTTAGTGGACCTTACAGAGCCCGCAAATGATACACTGACAGTGCGGTCTGAGAGATGAGAGGAGAACCAGGAGAGCGCAGTGTCCTTGAGGCCGACTGAGCAGAGCATAGTGAGGAGGAGTTGATGGTCAACAGTGTCAAAAGCTGTAGAGAGGTCCAGAAGAATAAGAAAAGAGAAGTCACTATTAGATTTGGCGTTTAGGAGATCATTGGAGACTTTTTGTGAGGGTTGTTTTAGTAGAGTGCAGAGCGCGGAAACCAAAGCAGAATAAATGAGAAAAGACCAAGTTCCAAGATTTTGGCGATGAAGGGAAGGTTAGAGACAAGTCGATAGTTAGCAGCACTGGACGAGTCAAAAGAGGATTTTTTTTATGTTGGGGAGACAGGAGGAATACATGGAGCTGTTCTCATCTGAAAATAGCAACTCATCCTGGCACAAGTAAAGAACATGTAGTACTGCAGTATAGTGCACAGAGGTGCTACTAGTCACCCACTAAGTGACTTCACTGCTAAAAGGGATTTACTAGTGAAATGACCTTGCTGATGTGACTGACCTCTGTCTTGGGACATCAGGGAGTGAAGGGACTGTGAGGGAGATGTCAACCATGCCCAGGAGGTGTGATTAGCAAGTATACAGTGTAACTAGAACTTGCTCCCCGCCCCTGTGACCACTTACAGCAGCAGCAGGGGAAAGAGAAAGACTTCATCCTGCACATGATGGGCCAGTTTATGGTGAAAAACCGCATTATCGTTTTCATTTAAACATCTTAAAATGACTCAATAGCAGAAAACTACACATATCAATGAAGGTAATAAACATGGCAATACATCAATAATGCATAACATACAAATCCATGACACAATGTGCGAGTAATTTATTTACATAGTTCATAATTGCCAACATACTTGCCAGATGCGCTATGAACAAAACACAACATGGCATTATTGGCCAGTGCCATATCCCCTTTCTTATGACGTCAGCATGAAATGTGTTTGTCACCCCTTTATTTCAGTTGTGACTGGCACATAAAGTGTTCAAGTCACACATGAAATGCTGGGGCTGGGAGATTTGCCTGTTCTTCTGGGAGTCCAGGATGTCCCCTTTGTTTTCAGAGGCTCTTGAACATTCTGGGAGAGTTGGCAAGTATTCATAAACTAGGGCCCTGATGACTGACCTATGACATGCGTGTCTGTGGTGAGATGCTGAGACGTTTTTGCTGACAGTATCCGAAGGCAGGGCAACTTTCCTACTTCATAGTCAGAGTGCTGCGCGAAGGGTGGGAATCTTTCCTCCATTAGAGAAGTTGGTTGTTAGGGTTTTAGGGCGTTGGGCTGTGAAGTCCCAACTAAATTTACTGCAGACTTGCGTTACATCGGCGTCCCGTTGTGACATCCCACTCCTGATTAGACCCAAATGGCCTAATTGGGTGTGAGTCTTGAGCTGCGGACACTTTAGTCCAGGTCTGGGAGGAGATCCCTCAGGAGACCATCTGCAACCTCATCAGGAGCATGCCCAGGCGTTGTAGGGAGGTCATACAGGCACGTGGAGGCCACACACACTACTCAGCCTCATTTTAACATGTTCTAAGGACATCAAAGTTGGATCAGCCTGTAGTGTGTTTTACCACTTTAATATTGGGGGTGACTCTAAATCCAGGCCTCCACTGGTTAATACATTTGATTTCCAAACAAAGTATTCAATATATGTATGTATGTATATTATATATGTATAAGTGTTTGTGTGACCTGTATTGCACCCGACCTAAAGTCCTACAGAACCAGCACAATGTTCCAGGCAGTGACCACTAATGTGCAGCTAATCTAAAAGGCTTCTATAAATAGGAGTTTAATTCCTAATTAAAAGCTCCATGGATCCCCAGATGCAAGGCCAGAAGCTTTTGTCTAAAAGGCTTTCATGGAGAAATCCTTCTCAGTTTTATAGAGAAACTGCATATAAAAATCCTAATACTGTGTCCTCCACTGTTAGGATTTTATATGCAAAACTTCTGTAACAATTTGTAAAGGCTTGTACTAGCCCACCAGTGTATGCTTTGGTGGGCCTAACTTCTGACACAATAATGGGTCCCAATGGTCCAGTAGAAGATCATTCCATTTGGAGTCTATTACTTGTCACTAGGGTCTTGTGGTCTGTTATGATTTCCAAATAACTGATTTAGTATCTTTTGTGTGTACAGTAAACCGGACCTGGACAGCACAGACTGCACATCGATGACATGTATATGCCACTCGGGCCTTCACTGACCCATTGATTTGCTTCAGTGAGCCCGGGCCACAAAATGGATAGTTATAGGACCTGGCCTTAGTTTTTCCCCCGGCTCACATCCCCATACATGGACCTGTGATAAAACACAGCTATGTGTATAGGGCCATAGGAAATAATGGGTCATTGTGATAGCTGTGAAAAATACGGTTAACACACTGACCATTGCACACATTCATGACTGTGATGCAGAAGTGGACATGTAAATGTTCTTCATAGATGGATGGATCTTTTGTATAATTCCCAACTGGCCCGTTTTTAGTGGGACATGTAATTTTCATTTCCACTGGATCCCAGAAAGCCGAGGTTTCCTTCTTCTGGGAACCCCATACTGAAGAGCTGTCCTTCTGGAGCTGAAGTAATCACTTGGAATCTCATCTCCATGAGCAACAAAGTATTGTCTTAAAATAGTCATATTTGGTGTCTTAGGCCTCCTTTGCACGACCAGGTTTAGTTTATGGGTTAGCAAAAATGGCATGGATGACAGGTGGATTGGTTTTTGTGTGTCATCCGTGCTTTTCGCTAACCCATACATTGAAGTGAATGGAACTAGCCGAAAATGCAGTTGTGTGAAGGAGTCATTAACCCTGCTGATCTATTGTTTTGTCTGTGGATAAAAAAATATTGGTGAGTGTTTCCTTCATAGTTGTTATAAAGGGAGTAGTATTCCAGAGTGAAGAACCATAAAGGAACTTCACAATCCTGGTTCTTATTGACTGAACATGGAAATTTAAATGGCTTTCCATGGTGAAAGCTCCATTACAGAATCTTCCAGGTCTCCCATGAGTATGATTGGGACAATGTGATTAAAGAGATGTACAAAATTTGAAAAACATGGCTGCCTCCATCCAAAAGCAGTACCATCTCTTTCCATAGGTTGAATGAAAGATTGCACTTTAATGGAGATGAACTGTTTCTAGAAGAAAGCAACCAAGTTTGCTAATCTTGTATGACCCCTTTAATTTTAGTCAGGCTAGCATATTTATCAAGGTAATTGTTGTTTGTAGTCTTAAGTTGTGAATGGAAAGTAATACTGCCTAATGCACACAAGTTATACGTGGGACTTTCTGCTCTCAGCACCACATTCAATATCTCCAGCCAGAGAAAGTCAATACAATTATCAAACCATTTTTCTGCTTCCCCGGCTTGAGAGATAGAGGGATCAATGGTCCTTTCAGAATTGGCATAGGCTCCAATTACAGCAAAGCTTTTAATGGGAATTGCTGAAATGATCCATGATTCTGCGAGAGAAACTCAGGCCAGTAGACACTCTCATTGCTGGCAGGAGCCATGTTTACACCCTTGTTATACCAATGCCACCCAATGGTCTTCTTTGACTTAGAGAGAGAGTTCTTTCTAGGTGTCCAGTTTTTTGTAACAACAATAAACCTGCAGCAATGTTTCTCTTGTCTCAGTGCAAATGTGAACAGAGCTTACCGGTACTTATGGTAACTTAACTAAACTAGAAACCTACGTGGACACCACTACCCATCATGTGTGGATAAGTTGATTTGGACTTTCCACTTCTAGATATACCACCATCATCATTCGTCATACTACAGAGGAGAATTGAACTCTTGTGAATGTATGGGGTGCCAAGACAACCCCAATGTCTTACACTGAAAATATGAAACTTATATTTTTTCTTTTATGCGGCAGCTGGGTCCACATAAGCTGGCCATGTGCCTGTAGGTTAGAATAGGAATAGTTGGCTTACTTTGCTGAGTTGACTGTGTATGTACTGTATATGGGTGGGAAACAGCAGAGATAACTGTTGCTTGGACCCCCATTTAAACAACAGCTATGCAATGTTTTTGGCCGTGTCTTCTGACGTGTGACCAAAGATCACCGGGTTGCCCAGCGGCTCCTTCACTAATGTTAGTGAATGAAGTTGCATTGCGATACCTACTGTGACGTGACCAAGTTTAAGTCGTAGAAAAGTTGAATGTGACACCACTTACTACCATTACAGCCGTCAATGCCCAGGATGTACAAAATCCTATTAATGTCAGCAGGAAACCTAAAATAACCTCCTGCAACATATTCCTAGCTGCATTGTCTACTTGGAATGTATCCAGCCATATTCACAGCTATTGTGTGGGAGGTTGGAGTAAACCTCCAGTTCCCATCTGCTGCCACATCCTCCACGTGTTTTAGGTTTCCAGACACAAGCACTTGAGCTATGCAGGTGAGAGTTTGATGGACCCGTAACCATAGGATTAACCATGAAAAGCAAACCTAGCTAATCTACTTTTTGCCGAAAAACAGTCCCTCATAGGTTTATCAACAGCCCCACTGAAAATGGAAGGAGCTGCGGATATAAATCTGTCTAATGACAGACTATATAGCTTTGTGATCCTTATGGCTATGGACAGATTCTCTTGCAATAGGATTGTCGACAGTAAAACTTATTTACCCACATGAAAGGACTTTCATGTTTTTAGAGACAATTTTGTTGTAGATTTGATGATTCCCCCACCCCACCAGGTTTAGCTCTGTGCACACGTCCTCTTTACTTACAATGGATCCTGGCGCTGAAATGAATGTGGACTCTACAGATGCAGTCCAGAACAAGGCATTGTAAATACAAGTGACACGCTGAAAAATGACCCTGAGTGCGTACAATGAGCTATAAATAGAGGCTCCGCTGACCTGCACAATATCCCTGGAAAGAAAGTGATCCGAGGCTTGACGTCTGTGAAGTGTCTTCAAAAGGATCTGATAGTGTTAGGCCATATTCACACTAACATGAAAAACAACTGTTACTTGGCTGTTTTCAAAACACATTGAGGAGATTTATTAAAGGGTGTCCATGATCTGAAGCAACTGGTGGGATGGCCAGGGAAGGTATAAAATAAAAATACTCACTGTACCCAGTTTTATTTTTTTTAGTTAATTTTTATACCTTACCTGGTCACCCTTCTAGTTGCTTCAGATCATGGACAATCCCTTTAATTGCTCACCCCACTTTTGTGGAGTAAAAAGTTCGTAAACCTGGCCACTTTAAGAGAAAAAGGCTTCTGCCAGAAAACTTGCGTAAGTGTCTGAAATCTATGCCAGCTGTGAGCTCTGTGCAAGTGCATAGCCTGGCCGTGAAAACGTCTAAGTCCTGGTTGCGAAATGCCCTTTTATTTAATTTTTTTAAACTGCCTAAGGGTTGGTTCACATCTGCGTTGGTATTCCGTCCGGGGGAGTCCACATGGACTTCCCCCCCCAACGGAATACCAAACGCAATTGCAAGCGCTGTGCAGTAAGAGCACACGGATCCCCATAGACTATAATGGGGCCCGTGTGTTGCCGCCAGATCTCCGCACAGAACATGTACACAGGAATGTAGTTCACAATCTATTTTCCTCTCTGCATGATTCGTGCGGGCAGCACATGGCAAGCACACAGACCCCATTATAGTCTATGGGGATCTGTGTGCTTTTACTGCACAGCGCTTGCAATTGTATTTGGTATTCTATTTGGGGGGTCCCATTCTATTTGGGGGGTCCCCATGTGGACTCCCCTGGACGAAATACCAACGCAGATGTGAACCAGGCATAACCCTACAAGTTTAATAATACCAACCATCTACAGGGGAAAACTAATGTCACGTGTCTTGCCAATGGGTAGACACTGTTAATAAGCTAAATTACTATCATCTGTCATATTATCCAACTATGCTCTTTTTTGTTGCTTGTTTTGTTTATTTTCCACATTGCAAATAATTATAAGTATTTCTAATCACAACATGTATAAGTGTCAAACAGTACCAGATCCAGTGCAACAGAATAGGTATGTACAAACAGCAAAGCAAAACCGTAACACATGAAAAAAAAGGTACATTAGATTTGTCACTGGAGCTGCATCAGAGTTTGGGGCTTCTCTTGTTTAAAGGGATTGGCCACTTTCAGACCAATACGGAGAGACTGATGTTATTTTTAACATACAAAGGTAAATCCGGCCACTCTCCGATAAAATTTAACTTTTATTTATATCACATCATAAAATGACAAAAAAATGATGTATGAAAAAAGACAGTCCATCTAAATCCCCTTAAAAACCGCAGACGCGTTTCGGAACATGCGTTCCTTCCTCAGAGCGTATATACAATGAAATAACCTGTCTATATAAAGGTTTCCCACAAACCAACTTTCCAATCATCAAAAGTAATTAAAATCACCTAAACCGTGGGTAAATTTTCTTTTTTCATGGACACACCCTTAAAGTTGCTATCGCAAGGTTAATTCCTACTTAATAATATGCATTCATTTGTTATAAAAATAAATATCTTAAATTACCCTCTAAGGACAAATCCTTATACTAATATCATTATTTGCATACATTAGACTGTTATTTTTATATATCACCTATACAATAGATACTAGCTAAGATTTTAAATCGCAACATGTATATCAAAACATCAAAGCATTTCATCAATTCACAGGTATTAACAAACTTCAAGCTTCATAGATTCTATATTAGTCACCATTGTCTTTTATATCCCACTAACAACTCAATTCACATTACATGCGTTATTTTTAGTTGTTGTTATCTACTAAATTACACTCAACAACTCAATTCACATTACCTGCGTTATTTTTAGTTGTTATTATCTACTAGATTACACTTAACACTTCTTTTTCTCTCAATATGATATAAACATTGTGCGTAAATTTCTCCTCATTATTTACTTTTACCTTAAACATTTAGAAATTTTATCAAATTATATGTTATATTTTGTTATTATATTCAGCCTAGCATTACGAATACTATATATTTCTAGCTTCCTTACCGTTGTTGTCCTAGAGGCCTTGCTTCATTCACCATGTTTACTTCCCCTCTATCGTTCTGGTTGTCCGGTCACGTGTCACAGATCCTCCAATGATGGAAGCTACACACATAAAGCTCCTCCTCTCATTCAATAGTTTATATTTCAACATAGAGGACTACTCTTCTTTGTTTATTCTAAGTCACGTGACCAGAAGCAACCAATAGGAGACTTTTATAGTCATGTCAGACTATTAAACTGATACACTCCCAAAAATGACCAGAGAACATCACGGAACCACCTAGTAATCACTCACTACTATAAACATATTATATAAGATCTAAGTTATTTCCAATACCTTCCTTCTCTCATACGGATTAATTTTAACCCCTTTGCCTAATATATATAACTTAAATTTGTTTTGATGTTCATACCTAAGGGGGCCCTGCAATTAAATTGCAGGATCCAAAATGCCTCCCTTTGGAGTAATCTTTTTTGCCAGTTACCTCCTCTATTCGGTCTTTCTATTTTCTCAATACCAACAAATTCCATAGATGTTAAATTGGACTTATGTACTGACGAAAAGTGTCTGGAGATCCCTGACATATGTTCAGTCGGGAATTTTTTACTATCAGCGATATGTTCCGCTATGCGGACCTTAAGTGGTCTTGTTGTGCAACCTTTATTTCTTATTTAAATCATAATTGTGGGAAACCTTTATATAGACAGGTTATTTCATTGTATATACGCTCTGAGGAAGGAACGCATGTTCCGAAACGCGTCTGCGGTTTTTAAGGGGATTTAGATGGACTGTCTTTTTTCATACATCATTTTTTTGTCATTTTATGATGTGATATAAATAAAAGTTAAATTTTATCGGAGAGTGGCCGGATTTACCTTTGTATGTTAAGACTGTCTTCACACTCGAGGAATAGAGTGTGACGTGCACCCCGAAGCAATCTTTCAATAAAGCCAACAAAGCCGACCAAAAGGACTACAACTGGGTGAGCTAAAACCTTTTCTATATGATGTTATTTTTGCTTAAGAAAGTTATACAATTTTCCAATATACTTTCTGTATCAATTCCTTTGCTTGTGGTCATTCATTCTGCTTACGCGTATTGAATAAATATCAGTTCATAGTCATGTGATATATGCTGGTCCATGGTCATGTGATGATATACAGGTGCACAGCTTGGTACCAGACAAAGATCTGAATAAGGTGCTCTGACTAATCACATGATAATGGACCCTATATCACATGACCATGGTCAGGGTTTTATCCACTAGAGGTAAGCAGAATGAATGACAGCAAGCAGAGATCTAGAGAACTGCGAGGAATTGATACAGAAAGTATATTGGAAAATTGTATAACTTTTTAATATACAAACCATAACATTTATCTCTCAATATTGGTCTTAAAGTGGACAACCCCTTTAAACCAGAGACTCCACACCTTGTCACGTTTATTAGGACAGCCTCAGCAGTTGTATATCCATTTACATTCGGTATGATTGTATCATCAGCTTTTGTCAGCCATCCATTGAATAGCAATTCTCTTACATGCTAAGAAAAAATACTCAGTTGCATGTTTACCACTATGTATTAACCTTTACCGTAGGTGAATAATGGCAGCAGATTTGAGGACGGGAGAGAGATTTCTGATATCCTGGAGGATTGCCTACGACGGATACAGTTATAGTAAACTCTCCGCTGTGACAAGCTTTAGATCTGTGTGGCTTTTGAGCCTCTGGTTGCTGTCATTCATTCACTGACAGCAAGAAGGAATCATGAAAATGTTGAAAGACTAGAAACACAAAATTCTCAACAGGGTTGTACAGGATTAGAGAAACATGGCTGTTTTCCTTCGCAAATAATGATATACTTATCTACAGGTTGTGTCTCGTGTTACAGCTCAGTTCCATCAAAGCGAATTGTCCTGCTCTGCAGTGCTATACCCAGTCTTGTGGAAAAGTTTTTTGGAATAAAGGAGTTTTTTATTCTATTCCTACACAACACCTTGAGGCTAAGGCCCCACACGAAAAACCGCGGCAGCAATGCATCGCGGTTCTTCCCGCAGCGCTTTAATCTGAAAGTTTGCAGAGTTTTCCTCCACAGACTTTATGTTACAATTATCTGTGGGGAAACTGACAGCGTTTCCGTAGATATATTTGACATGCTGTGATTTCCAAAACTGTGCCAGTGTTGGAAATCGCGGCATATCCACATTGCAGTTTTTCCCGCAAAGTGGACATGGTATTCACTAGAACCCCATCCACATTGCACTTACTGTAAAATGCGATTTTGCCCGCGCCGTTTTCGTCTCGTGGGGTCCCGTTCACACTGAGGAATCTGTAGTGGATTTGGGGGCGCATTCCGCCTCCAAATCAGCGGCAGATTCTGCCTCCCATCATTTTTAATAGGAGGTAAGGATTGCAGAATTCCTCTTAATTTCTAGTCCATTTTAGGCTCCGTTCCCACGGAGTAACACGCCGGTCATTTACACACGTAAACACATGTCCAAGCGAGGTGCTTCAAAACAGATCTCATTGACTTCAATGGGTGCCGGCTTACGCGTGCTACACATTGAAATCAATAGGTTATTAAGCCTCCCATTGATTTCTGTGGGATCGGTGCCTTATTTAGGGTCAGTGCACACTGAGTATTTTGACGCTGAATCCGCCTCAAAATCTGCCTCCAAAAAAAGAGTTATATCGGGAGGCTTTTTTTTGGAGGCTTATTTTGAAGCGGATGCCGTGTCAAAATCCTCGTCAAAAAACTCTGTGTAAACTGACTCTAATCACGTCACTGTTTTGAAAATCTCAGCATGTCAATTATACCTACAGTAACGCCACCGGTTTCCCCATAGGTATAATTATAATAGAAAATCCGCAGAGGAAACCTCTGCAAACTTTGTTTAAGGCTGAGTTCACACAAAGTTATTTGGTCAGGAATCTCAAAATCTGATTTTGAGGCGGATTCCTGACCAAATCCCTGACCAAAAAACTGTGTGAACCTAAAGCGCTGCAGGAAGAACCACGATGTGTTGCCGCTGCAGGTTTTCCCACGGTGCTTTTTGGCTGTGGGACGTCCCATGGGGCCTTCGCCTAACTTAGTATATCAACCCCGCCCTGAAGACAGATTGGGTCATCTAAAAAAACAGGGTTTTTTTTTCCCTTGTGAATTATTGCCTCCATTTCTGAGATATCGTTGTCTTTTTGAATATGGGAATGAGCTCGCCGGCGCTATGAGGATATTGCCATTGCTTGAATGCGGCAAGTGACAATGCCCTCATTGCTCCAAAGAGCTCATTTCCATATTGACAAAAGCAGCTATATCTTGGCAATGGGGTTTTACAAGGTATAAAGACCGGTTAGGGTCACCTGTATCAGTCTGTGGGCTGGGTTAGATATGCTGGGTTCTAGTCACAGACTCCCTTTAAGTCATTTTTTTTCCAGTCTAACATGTCAGCAATGTGCTACTTCTGGAAAACTTTAGAGCACTGTTGTGTTTAACCCTCTGGTTTTTGGAACTTGATCTATTTTCTTACGTAGTAGAGACTACTGATAAGTCCTTTGTCCCTCCCTGGGGAAATCTTCCAGCTGTCTATTCTGCTCACTTGCTTCCTCTTATTCGGGGGTGTGGGAAGCAGGTGGATTAGCACTGACTCATTTTACTACAGCCCATGTGCAGGATAGAGGTTAGCTCAAATTATTTAAAGGGGCATGAAATGGATATCCTTCCTGTTTCAATAGAGCATTGTCATCTTATCCAGCAGTCAAAATGTGGATTGTGTAACATTCATCCCGATGTGAATCAATATGGGTAAAACAACAAGTGGGGATTTTTTTATTTTTTTTTGCTGACCCCAGGGGGTTCTCTACGATCAGCCTGTAAATGTGCTAAAACCCACAAGAACCAACTGGATTGTGGAAACTTGGCAAAAGCAAAATGCTGAATAGTTGCCCTAAAATGGGGCAGGCCCGGTGGGTGAGTTTGCAGCACAGGTTTGCTATCATTGTAGGTCTACTTTAGCTTCATGGTGCATTCACACTACTAGATGTTTTTGAGTTTTGTCTGTATGTTTCATGATAAAAGCAGGAATACATCCAAGCAGGAGGAATATTTAACACATCATTGTATCCCAATACATTGGCAGAGATTTACTAAGAAAATGCATCAAATTTCTGGCATAATTTATACCATAACATGTCACATTTAAGACCCTTTTCAGACACTTTTATGACTTGTATGATAAACTGTTATGGCTCTGTGGGAACGAGGCAGGACATAACATGTGAACCATGTGCCAAAAACTGCAAAACTTTTGGCTTTTTTTTTTTTTTGTCTTAAAAAGCCAATTGATGATTGTTCTGAAGTTAGACGAAGGGCGCACAGCTTGTTTCCTGCATTGCTATTCTGTGTTGCCGCAACCATCTCTGGAGCCATTATAGCTAGGACTCCTCTCTGCTCAGTACTCCATAGGATAAGATTGTTGTGTATTAATATGTCTCTCCACTAAAATGTATGGGGGATCTGAAAAGCTTGGCTATTTCCAAACCTGTCATAAACTATCATGTAGAAAGCCACGCTTGCACATCCTCACCTTAAGGCCGTATGCCTGTCACTGGCTGTGATTGAACGGCACAGGAGGCACATGGATGTCGTCTGGGTGCCAACCGTGGCCATGTTTGGAGACAGTGAGCACGGTCAAACGGATAGGAATAGGACCTGTCCTGAGTTTTTCTCACTGCTCACGGCCCTGGAGCGTAGATGGGGCCATAGAAACCTATGGGTCAGTGTGATAACTGTAAAAAGACTATGCACATGGTTGTGTGCATGAGGGTCAATTCCTTTTCTCTGCAGTATATAGTATATAGCATTATCTGTATAAGTGTAAGTTCTAGAAATATCACAGATATTTATGACATGTACTTTTAATATGGCTGAGTATGGGAATAGCAAATAAGATTTTATTGCAGCCCTTTGTACCATGTAACAATGTAGCTCTAGGCCCACTTTGTGCACCTATGAACTAGACAGCTCAGCTCTGCCGTGATGTCTATGTTGACCAGCTCTGTAGGCCCATGCGGCGCACAATCCTAAAGGACTCTTTAGGATTTGGAAATCAGGAGGGAACTAGAATCACCGATCCACTAAGGCTATCTATTGTTTATACCTATTTATCATAGTGACTGACTTGTAAACTGCTTGCTATGTACACGCTGTATTGACCAGGATAATACATTATACCTTAGGGTATGATCACACATGTCTGGTATTTACTACTGTCTGCAGCACAAATCCAAAGCTGACATGCAGTTTGTGCTGCGGATCTGTAGTAAGGTTATTTCCATTGTGGGGTGAATATGCCACCTCTTCCGTGTGTCGTGTTTTGTTTTTCAGTGTGTTGTTTTTGTTTTTTTTTCCTCTGTTGCATATGTGCAGGTTACAAAACCATAGTAATCAGATATGGTGATGTATTTGGTGCAGGATCTGCACTGTCAAATCCCAAATATGTGTACAGCCCCCTAGGTACGTCACTGTTGAGGTACATGGAGTTTCTTTTTATTCATTTTTGGGGGCCCTCCCCGGTCATTCTAATAAACTAATTGAATCTCTATGAAATTGGTCCTTATTAGACAATATCTGATGTGAGACATTTAAGTCTTTGTGCTACACTTTGGAGTATGTTGAGGCTATTTACAAATAAATGTTGCAGCAATGATTGTGGGGTAGATGGGGAGGGAACTATGAATGTCCCCTAGAAGGGATACTGTTGAATCTTGACCTTCATAGTTGACGGTGTGTGACAGAAGTCATAGTCTGTGCATTGTACACACAGAATAGCAGAGTTGTATTGCAGGATTCCCCTGCATTGCCCGAGGCGCTTGCTGTATAATTTGCTCAGGATCCATCTAATCCCCCAAATCGCAAGCATGAAAGGCACAATAAAGGTTCCTGGAAATGCAGGGGTGAAGTGTGGTGACAATACAAAGCTGTTTGTACACGCAGGAGGGATCCTTTGTGTGGATGGCTGAGTAAGTGGATGGGTGACATCACTGAGTCTAGTATTGGATTACAGCAGACATGGGAACCACCCACTGCAGCCCCAGTATCCAGCAGTATGAGGCTGACTGCCTGGACGCTGGCACCCTGGACACTTCCCTACTGATCCATCCAAGTTCACTGTGCCTGGGGGGGATCCAGCTCTCTGTAAGTACCCCGCCATACTTTATATAAGCTGGGGCAATCTAAGTGCCCTGTCCTGGTGGCATGTACACTTATGTGTCCCCTTTAAATACTTCTTATGCTCTGAAGTCACTTGTGTATTTTATATCTCACTGGTAACTAAAAGGTTAATTGTATGCTTTGCAAATTCCATATGTTTAATGCTTCCTGATGTTGAGTGGGCTTGCTGGATCTTGTAGTTCTATCATTACTGTTGTCTGGGGGTCCCTAGGCTTTTTACGTTTTATATGCCTACAAGGTAATTCATCTTACAGTAAATTCAGGTTTAACTCTTTCCTGGAAGCTTTGGAACCTGCAGTGCTCCAGCTATATGGCAGGGTCTGCTGAAACTTCTAGTTCCACAGGTGCAGTAATATGCTGTTACATATTCCACTTTTTCACTACATATTGTATATCCATATGGTAACACATTGTGGGATAACACTTTCTAAAAGCACTGACAACCTGTAGCTCAGCATCTGTTGGCAGAGCCTGCTGGCACCTGTAATCCCACCACCGCCATAGTGCCAGGGATTACTTCTCTGCTCTTCTGTCAGTATGGCCGTGTACTTTCTAAAATAACTGCATCTGGCAGCTCTGTAGATCCAGAAAAAGTAGTTAAAAGACTGCCATTTATTATTAATGTCATGTCTATTAGCACATTGGAAACCGCCTCCATTTATCATTCAGATGTAGCAGAGCTGAGTTTGTCTTTTACCACAACTCTTGGTAATGCCATAATGTCAATTCTGGACCTTATTGGAAGACCTGAGGAAGCTGTCTTGATGTGACGTAGATGACACTTTCAGTTCTGCTACATATGTATGCAGGGGAGATATTATGCTACCGATGAGTGTGGAAATGTGACATTTACTCCTAGGAAACTCCTCCAATCTGCAGTGAATTTAGTTTTGTGACCTTTTGGCAGCCAGGGGCGTCTCTGCTAAAGTTTACGCTGGCTGATGCTTCTGTGTATACAAGTTCATGGAACTGACGCTGGTGGTGGTAAAAATGTCAAATTTACCATAGATTAAAATTTTAATAGACAAAGATCCCCTCAGAGACTTAGTTTTAGGGTCCTGATTAGAAGTTTCATAGACCACAATAAGTGATAAGTGGGCTATGATGGCCCGTTCCTAGGCAGCTTGGTCTTTGGCTCAACGCATTTACTCAGCCCCAAGTCAAGTTTTTTTGTGTTGGATTGAACTAAATAAAATTGTACCCCCCCCCCCCCCTCACGTATGTAGAAATCTTTTAAATGAACCCTATAAGCTTTTATTGTACGTAATTCCATGTGTAGATGACGGTGGAGTCTACAAGATGGCCACCTGCTGTGACTTAAGATATGACCCTGTCACATACACGTTGGAACTCTACTATACTTATGTTAACAAAACTGGTTCCTATTATACAGCTTGAGCGGAGATCTTTAACCTCAACATGTAGAATTTTTGGGGATAGGTTACATGTACACCTTGTGAGTGGTTTTCCTGGAGTAATGGGATATGTTGTAATTTACACATTAGATGTTTTACTATAGGATTCCACTTGTGAATATTAATGGTGCACATTGGTTATTTTTCTATGCAAACTTGCAACAGAAATTGTCACAAGTGTTGCTTTTACGCTGCCCTTGCCACTTTTTGTGAAAGGGATGTAGCGAGTTGCATAACCTATTGCATCCTCTGGCACGGAAGAATTTATCAAGACTAGCGCACTAAACCTTTGTTCTAATAAATCCACTCCACTAACTTTCACATTTCCACCAGTATGAGTTTAGGAAGTGTAATGTTCTATCTACTGGATTTAGGTTTGTAGACCATTCATGTACTAAGCTTTATTGGAGCGCTACATACGGCGGCATAACAAGTTACCTGGGGCCCCACTTTACCATGACCGCCATAAGAGGCAAGTTCAGAACTTGAAAAGTGTTTGAATATTTTGTTGCCTTTACACACAGGGATAAGACACACAGTGATTTTACACTACCAATAATGCCCACTGCTTTAGTGTTCATAGAAAAAAATGTAAGATTGTGCCATAAATAATGTAATATAAAGTACCAGCTGTAATACCCAGGCAAACAGATTTATACATTGTCTATGTAAACTGAGCCATGCAATATGGCCTCTACTGTATAGATGTGAAACAAATAGGTAAAACATATCTATATACATTCTATTAAAGAACAACTCTTATTGCTTGTTTGCTGCAGATGAGACATCTGAGTAAGATCTAGAAGTTGAATTTACCTGTTGCTATTTATGGCTCATGCTCAATTCACACAAGGTCCAAGATATTTCTCCATGTTTTCAGTTGGCCATGCACGTTATCTTTGTCAGCTAAAATGCCTATTTCTGAAAAAAGAAGTGTTTGGCACAATTGGTTACTTTTGACCAGACGGGTTCACACGGTTTTTTGGACCGGATATTGAGAAGGAGGCCGGCCCAGAATCCAGTCTAAAAAAAACGGCTAGCCGCGACTGGATGCCGGTGCAGTACATGCATTGCATTGGCATCTAGTTGCGGCATTTTGCTCCGGATTAGGCCCAAATGAATGGGCCTAGTCAGGAGCAGGTGTCGCGCCGCGGATGTCCGCAGCTGGATCGGCTGTGGAATCTGCCTCAAGAAAGGGCAGATCGCTTCTATTTTCCGCAAACAGGAACAAACTGCCTGCGGAAAAAGGAACCCATTGAATTCAATGGGAGGCGTCTCTTTGAGTCGGATTTTACCCTTTGTTGCTCTTCTCCTGATCAGACACTCAAGGTGTTATGACTGATAGTGGGATTGTTTGTATGATTAATCCCATCATAGATTGGACATCCACATTATGACCATCCCAAAATGTGTATGGCCAGCTTTATGCTCACATCAGAATCTCCACCAGAACTGTTTTGGCTAGTGCTTCATGGTAAGGTTTTGGTGTATTTGCTGGTTGGATCCGTGAATTAGTGCAATTTCTGTATTATTAAAGTTATTTAATGCTGTGAATACCAGGATCATGAGACGTGAGATGAGCTATGCCCCCCCTTCCCAAGTCACTGAAGTCTGGAGGGCAGCCAGCATTTAACTATCTACTGCTTCACATACAAGTTGCCGTGAAATAAGATGTTTAGGAGAAGCATTGTCACGGTTGGGCTTGCTGGTTTTAGATGATGACATTTGTGGAGACCCTACTTTGTTTGGGCCTTACAGTACTTGGGCAGTGTTACCCGTCCTTAATACTTCGCTGCCTATATGATCCACACTTGATTTTGTCTTCTGGATCAGAAAGAGCATCCTGAGGCCTCCTGTCCACAGGGAAATGGGGTGCGGACAATATAGTCTGTATATCTTCTGAACAACCTAAACCCAGTTGAGACCTGGAATCCTATCCAAGCCTCATCCTGATCTATAATGCTGGGAGTTTGAAACTTCCAAAAGATAAAGTGTCATCTGTTAATGCAAGTGCCCAGCAAAGGGGAGGAGAGGGGTCTTTGGGACTTTCTGTTGGGTCATGGCCTTTTCGCACTTTACTGTGCTTTTTCAAGCCTGTGTATGAAGAGGGAAATGCTGACCGCCACTTTTAGGGCTTCTCCTAGTGTCCTCACCCTGGTGATAACATAAACGGCCATCTGCACGGACATAATTTTTTGATGCCGGATAGATCTGCTGTTCCTGTGTATACAGTGTGGGACATGGACTTTCTTGGACAATATTACAATGCATGTAGTTCAATGTTTGTTTGTTTTTTTGTTTTCTTCTGTGACCAGATATGGCATCACAGCATATACTATCAATGTCATGTTAAAGTTTGCTGCTTCAGTACACATTCAGTCCAGGTGGCTTCATCAGGCACTTGGCTTGGCATACACAAGTGACTGTCATTTACCCACCTGTGCCTGTATGATGCCAGACCACACTGCTAACATGTGATCTGTGCCTAGACATTGCATTTAAAGGGGCTCTATCAGCAAAATTTTGCTGTATGAGCCCCTCCATATGCGTGAATAGCCTTTAAAAAGGCTATTCAGGCACCGCTAATCTTATTTTAAACCCCGTCCCGTTTTAAAATAAAACTATAAAGACATATTTGTAAATCATACCTGAACGTGCACGATCCGACGTCATCTTCTGGCACCTCTTCTTTCTTCTTGCAGCGGACACCCTCTGGTCCTCGCTCTTCCACGCCTTCAGCGTCCTCTTCTCCCAGCGTGATGGCTTCAAATCCCCCACCTGCGTAGTAGTGCTTCCGTCCAGAACGCTTCGGCGCTATTTTTAGCAATGGCAGTACACTCGTGAAGTTGTAAGGGGAACTGGGCATCCTGAGCGCCGAAGCCTGCGCAGTAGCACTCCGGAGGGAAGCACTAGTACGCAGGCGCGGGATTTGAAGCCATCACGCCGGAAGAAGAGGACGCTGAAGGCGTGGAAGAGCAAGGACCAGAGGGTGTCGCTGCAAGAAGATAGAAGAGGTGGCGTGACAGAAGATGACGTCGAATTGTGCACGACCGCCCACCGTGCATGTTCAGGTATGATTTACATATATGTTTTAATAGTTTGAATTTAAAACGGGGCGGGGGTTTAAAATAAGATTAGCGGTGCCTGAATAGCCTTTTTAAAGGCTATTCATGCATATGTGGGGCTCATACAGCAAAATTTTGCTGATAGAGCCCCTTTAATGTATTGTACATATAGTCTATAGTAAATGTGACTGTGTCTCAGTGGTCCCGAGACTGTTTCTAGTCGCCATATGGGTTGGAATGATTGTTTTGTAGACATATAATAATATCAGGCTGTTGCCATTGGAGTGTTTGCTTGCTTGACTCATTTCAGTTGTTAGTATTGTTTTTATATGTGTTTTTTTTAATTATACCTTTGTCTGTGATGACGATACTCTAATTATATTTTTACAACTATCGTCACATTAAAATGGGTTTATATATTAACTTTTACCACATCAATCGTATAACTATGTTTCACAATATTTACTGTGACTGTGGACTGGCATGGCAGTAGATTTATTTTTTAGTTTTAGGTGCTGGTTGGCCTATAGCATGTGTGATGGAGGTAATTACCCAGGGACCCCATTTTCAGTGTTCTGTGTTGCCTCCCATTGACAACAATGGGAGCCAGATATAGTTGTGTGAACATACCCTTGCACACTACGATTTATGGGCTATCTTAAAGGGGTCATCCAGTTTCAGACTAGTATTAAGAGACAATTTGTTGTTTGTATAATGAAACGTACTACAGATTTTTAAATATATTTTCTGTATCAATTCCTCAGGACTTTATAGATCTCTGCTTGCTGTCATCCACTGGCAGGAAGCAGAATGAATAAAAATCAGTCCACGGAACTTGGCATGTACCTTGGAACGTTTGTTGTCTAGCAAAAACCATACTTACGCCAAGTTTCGATCCCAGTGGTCTCTCTGGATTTCGTATGTGGAGTCTAATAAGGGTGTTCTTTCTCCTCGGCCTCCGGCCGCCCCCATGGGGACCCCTTGATTTCTATTTACCTACTATGTTGTTACCCCAGGTGGCTTTATCTTCTTTTATTTTATTCTATTTTGTTTTTGGATGTATTTTGTGTTTCCTTGGTACCATATTCAGGTATGTGGTTTTGTTGTTTATGTTATTGTTTGGTTTTTTGGTTTTTTTTCTTCGTCCCTTGCTGTTCCTATCCCGTCTCCCCTATTTCTCTTTCTTGTTTCTTTCCTGCTCCCTTTTGGTTGTTTTCCCCCTTTCATCCCTTTCTTGTCTTCTCGTAGAATTGGTGTCTTTGTAGCGTTTGTGCATCTGGTCCTTTGGTCTTTGTATGTCTGGTCCTGTTTGTGTCATTCTTGTTTTTTGATTGCAGCCCGACGTCCCAGCTTACGATTCCTAAAGTATTATTTGGACTTACCGTATATACTCGAGTATAAGCCGAATTTTTCAGCCCAGTTTTTGTGCTGAAAAAGCCCCCCTCGGCTTATACTCGAGTCAGCAAAAAAAAAAAAAAAAAAATTTTTTTTTTTTTTTTTAGGAGGGTGAGGGGGGTTTATGACCAGCCACAATATCAATGTATAGAATCTCCCATAAAATAGTGCAAAAACAATAAATAAAAGTTCTTAATCCCTCCTTTCCCTAGAATACATACAAAAGTAGAAAATGACTGTGAAGCACATACACATTAGGTATCCCTGTGTCGGACAGTGCCCTGTCTACTGAATATAGGGTATCTGCAGTGCTCCTGTTCCATCGGGAAGGGGTTAATAGGAGCACTGCAGATACCCTATATTCAGCCAGACTGAATTGCAAGTGGGGGAAGAAAAAAACAGTCCTCAAGCTCAGGGAAGGGGCAGATAGACAACCAAAATACCCCCTCCCCTTCCCCAGCATCTACTGCACCCAAAAACTCCGACCATTTTAATTTTTGAAATTTTCCAGTAGATGCTGCATTTCCCCCCTAGGCTTATACTCGAGTCAATAAGTTTTCCCAGTTTTTTATGGTAAAATTAGGGGGGTCGGCTTATATTCGGGTCGGCTTATACTCGAGTATATACGGTATGCCGATTCTTCTTTTGTTTGTAGTTGCTTTTTTTTATTCTATTGTAAAAGCTTTCTTCTTTTCAATAAAAATCATATTTAAAATAAAATAAAAATCAGTCCATGGTCATGTGATGAACACACAGTACACACAGTCACAGCACAGTAATCAGTCATCTGCCCGGTAATGAGCTGTGCACTTGTGTATCATCATGTGACCCTGGATCATATATCACATGACCATGGATTGTATATCACATGATCATGGACTCCTCTGGGAGTAAACAGAATGAATGACAACAAGTAGAGATCTAGAAAAGAACAGTTACAAATGGATTACTCAGAACCTGAAACTTGTCAGAAATGTGAACATAGTCTAAAGTATAATGAATTTGGAAGTGTTTTATGGCTATTCTGTTCATTATTTCATGCTACATTTTAAAAAAAATAAATAATTTTTAAATAAATTGGGAGGTCGACCCATACGTGCTGTACCTGGAGGCCCCCCACCCCAATAGTATCTTGGCTGTAGAATCAGCACAAAAAAAAAAAACCTCTCTATAATGCTCAGTTTGCATGAATGTTCTGTATTTCAAGGAGGGTTTTCTTTGGAATTTTGAGCGTTTTACACCATAAGTCAGTGTCCGGTATACTACATTATATGGTTTAGGAGCCCCAAATATAAACTTTTCTGCCTTTTTTCTCTTTCCCTCTCTCTATATTGCCCTGTCTTCTCTTAGAGCACATTTTAGTTTTCACCCAACAAAACTAGATATGAAAAAGTCTTTAACCCTTGGCAAGAATATACTCAGATTCCTAACATAATTAATATGGATTTTGGGACACAGCCATAAAAGTATGGAGGAAATGGTGACAACCCCCCCCTTTCCCACGCCAGTGATGTGTCATCAGTTATGTGGTCACACTTCTCTGCTCCGGCTCAGATCTACTTGCTGAGTGATCTATCACATACATTCTGATGACAGGAGGTGTCACTGAGGACAATGCTCCAGCTTACATCAGCAGTCATACAGTGTGCTTGTCCTGCAGCCATGTCTTGTACTATTGTATTCAGTGGGCAGTTTAAATGTCTGTTATATCATAAGGTTACTATACTCTTAGTACTAGGCCATGAGACTTTGTATATTTTATTGCTGGCCCATAACTCTATATACTGCTAAGATAGTTAAAAAAAAAAAAAATAGGAGCTTCATTGGTACATAAAAGTACTCATCTTCTGCATGTGGAGGTGGCACATGAAGGGGTTTCCGGGTTCAAAAGCTTGATGGCCATATCAGATTAGTGGGGGCAGTCGTGGATTATCTGGTCTCAGCAGCTGACACTCAGAAAATGCAGTACTAAGCTGACCTTAGACATAAAGGTTCTTTTATACAAGTATTATTTAATGTCCTCCTGACTTCATTGTCTTTAATTTAATTCATAAGAGGTGTCTTCCCAAAAAAAAAAAAAAAAGTCTTAAGGGCTGACTCAGATGTCGGGAAATGAAGTGGAGTCCACCTCTTTGTTTCCCATCCCTTCAGGTCAGTCAAAGCAGGGACGCGTTGATCAGCCCAAGATGATTCAGTAAAGTGTCTTATGTGGAATTCCTGGCAAGATTGACCAGAACCCTTCATTTTTCATTCTCCTGCTACAAGTCGCTTCCTTCCATTTAAAACAATGGGAGGCAGATTCAGCGCGGAATTCGCTGCTGATTTTTGAGGCAAAATCTGCATCAAATTCCTCCTCGTGAACATACCCTTGTAGAAACTGGTATAGACCCCATAAAATGTTACTGGCCATAAATAGAAGTGTGGCAGGTTATCTGTACTGTCATACATTATGAAGGTGTATAATCTAGGTAAGCTGCTACTAATTTGAAGCTTTCTAGATCATGCCAAGATTGTAACGTATTTATAATAAAGCCTGAGAAGATGTTGTACGCCATTACTATATGACAACCCATTAATATTGTGCCAGCAAATTGAAGAATCACAAAGTGTCTACACAATGATATCTTACGGTAATAACTCTCCGGTTGCAGAATGTACTGTTATCAATTATGGCTGGATATAATATCCATTAGGATACGTCGATGATGGCATTACTGATGCCCAGCACAGCACTGTGTGCCAATACTTATGCTAATTTACAGTACATTGGTCATAACTAAAAGTAAAATGTAACATTATAGGTCAATAATATGATCCCATACAAAAATGTAGAGAAGCGCAGTTGAGGACCATAACAAGGTAATATTCCCATGTTGTCTCTGACAGGATTATCGCTGTCTAAAGTAAGGCTACATTCACATGGCTGTGGTAAAATGGCATGGAAGGCACATGGATGACATCCGTGTTCATCCACTGACACTTTAACTTCATTTAGGGGCTTCAGAACTGAAAGGTATAGGAGCCATCTTGAATTTTTTTGGGGTCCACAGTCCCATACCCATGATAATAAACAGCCCTGTGTATGGGGCCATAGAGACAAATCGGTCTAGTCATGAAAAACATGGCTAACATACTGTTAAATATTCTGTATTGTGATGAAACTTGTGACCACGTGTTGTGAGGCCTTCTCATGATAGGAGGAGTCAGCTTGTTATGGAAACATGTAGAGTTTAATTAATATCTTGAAGAGAAACACAGGAACAGGGAAAATGTCCAAAATAACAGAAATATCAGTCAATGTCTCAATAGCTTACATCTTCAGAGAAGTTAGATTTCTTCATCTGGATATCTTGTAGTTACAGCTTGGTTCATGCTTGTCATCTGGTGGATGTACTTGGACTGGTCACGACGTCCTCCATGATGACCACCTGCCAGGACCACCCACCCTGGTCTTCCCAAAGAGAACCCAGACATGTGTATTTCTTACTCATTTATATTCATGAGAGGGGGTGTTACCTTCCATCTTGTTGCTATGTAAGGAGATTTCTAAAATGATGTACTCTAACCGCACCCATGTTCCCAAAATATAGAAGTGTGATGTCAGTAGAGTTTAACTCTTTGTGTGCTAGATATAATTGTAAATTTCATAATATTTAACAGTTTCACCGTAATACAGAATATTTAACACATACTGACACAGCGCACAGTCACATGCATAAAGCTTTCATTTGTCAGTACAACCTGTTTATAGATTTATTTTTTTTAGCAATTAGTTATGTTGTTTTTTTTTGTTTTTTTTTTTAAATTAACGTGTATCTACTTTCAAAATTCTAGTGGTTGCCCTTGGAAACAGTCATTTAGCACATGCTGCTGTCAGACATGTGACCTAACCGTTTAACTCATATGAAACTTGTAAAATTGTCAATTTAGCTTTAGACCGGGTGAAGAACTAACCGCTATGGAGGAAGATTTATGAAGAGTGGCATCTTCACCAACAGTCTTCATATCTCCTATGCCAGGAGAGGATGTGCCTGATGTATTAAGAGACCGATGCCACCTCCATATATCCTGGCCATGCACCAGCTATAAAATCTACATCAGCTCATAGCTCCTGTACATGTTGGGCATCATTTGCGCCAATGATAATTCTAGCAGGGCTAGTAGATCTTTCAGGAAAGTGGCGAGGGTGGCTAAAAATATCACTTGTGACAATTTTTGTTGCAATTGGTGTCTAAAAAGTGTAGTAAATGTGTGACAATAGGAATAATCCATGCACACTATCAGAATCAGAAAATCATTATTATGGTAGTTGGCGCTAAAAGAATTCTGGTATTCTAAGTAGGTCACGTCTTTTGCTTCGTCTTGAGGTAGCGGCACCAGATCTGTCTGGCAGCTCCTTATCTTTTTCCCCTACATTGTAATAACTGTCTGCAGATGAAACTCTCTTCTGGTTAACCACAAGCCAGATATTAAAGGAAAACTCCACTTTTACAAAACTTATAGACAAAATTTCACATCATAATTTTCATAAATGGTTATTATTATTGGCTTCCTTTTTCTTATAGCGCTGGTATATTTTACAGCTGGGCAATGAGGGGGTTAACCCCACACCAGCTGCTCAGAAGATGAACAGCTGCTCCAGCAAAGCATCATGGGAGGTCACATTTTATCAAATTACCATAACACTTGCCAGCAGATGTTTTCACCACAATTGTCGCAGGCGCTTACGACATTAACCAACATGTGAACAGCTGAAAGTTATTTCCACTAATATCTATCTATGTGTAGTCAAATATCACTGTGTTATAGGCTGTGTCATATTTCTTACCCATTACACTAGAGACAGCCATTTTGTTGGCTGGGAACCAGTAGGTCACTGTGGCACAAAATGACACCGAGCCCAAGGAATAAACATAGCAACAAGTTGGGTAACTATTTTCACTTCCTTGGCCTAGAAAAATGAAAGCTGACATAGCAAAATGGTTGTCCTTAACAACTGTTCACATCTGCAGTGTTCTTTATAGACTTTTATTTGTTTACAAAATGGCTGCCGCCTTTGCAGGAAGGTGGTAGTCATATGTTAAAGGGACTGTCTCAAACCATACGCCCTATTCAAATTTATGGATGTCAACTACCTCATACTCTGTGCTCATACCTCCTAACATCCTGGATTCATTGGAACAGTCGTGGTCTTCTGAATACACAGGAGGTGAATACAATGGTTAAGCAGTAGTCGCGATGTAGTCACGTCGCTTACAATAGTAGTATTTCCATAAATCGAGTGATGAGAGAGAGAGAGGGGTGTAACTTGAAACTCTTGGGCCTCAATGCAGAATCTGTAATGGGGCCCCTAGCTACCATGTGCCATTTAGCATACCTCCCAACTTTCAAAGGACAAAGAGGGACAGAATGTGCAGTGTGCATGGTGTACTGTGGCAAATTTAGCTCTACCCACTTCTACTTTGACACCACCCATTCCTATCCATTTCTCTTAGTGCCCCCACACAGTATAATGCTCCTACAGTCATCCTAATATTATATGTCCCCACATAATAATGTACCCCTTCAATTTGTCCCACAGTATAAAGTCCCTTTCCTGTGTATCCACAATATAATGTCCCTCTTCATCTGCCCCCAAAGTTTAACATAAAAAAATTACTGATGCTCACCTCTCCTTGCTCCCCTGCTGCTCTGTAGAAGCCCCTGCTTTTGGAGTCCAGAGGACGCAGATGAGTTGAAGCCAGGACATGCTGACCAAGACAGGACCCAGAATCTGGGACTGTCCTACTGAATCCAGGATGGTTGGGAGGTATGCATTTAGAATAGTAGTATGTGGCAAAGGGACCTTTGGGGCCCACTCAGGTTCCAGTGCTTGGTAGCTACCTCTGCACCCCCTATAGCTACACCCCTGCGTACAGAGTTTGTGCAGTTGTTTATAAGAGATCTCTGCCATGCTTCCGTTTGTATTTCTTGTGAATCGTTTATAAGCCGTTTTTATGGTCTTCTGGGGCCTAGATCCAGTAATGTTGATAGCAATGCTAATAAAAATGTTCTATATATTCCTGGTTATGAGCGTGCACATCAGCAATATATAAACCACATCTCCTAACATCAATGAGTGGATGGAGACTCCTCCTAAAGAGAGAAAAAAAAAGTAATTGAAAGTGTAGTAAAGGGTTATTTATTACCCATAACTTATATCATGTACATCGGTCTGCCTGCCCCCAAAGTGGCTCATAATCCCTCTTTCTTTACTACCTTGACAAATGGTTCAATATCTTGGATTTACAGCTATACCTCAAAGATTTTCTATACCATCTGTATCTCTCAACCGCTTGCTGTTTTTACTTCCATGTTGAGATCATGAATATTGACATTTGGGTTCTTTCTGATTGAAACTGGCCCTTCTAGGGGCAAATGCAAGACCCGTGGCAGTTCCAAACATGCATTTGCCAACATGTTATTCTCTACACAGTGAAGCACTGTCTATCTTGATACATAGAATTCTATAATAGAATAAGTGTAATACATTAGTTCTCAGTTTTATACAATAGTGCTCTGTCCCTGAACGATTCCTTATATAGAGGTGCAAGTTTTGTTTTTGATTTTGGCCAGTACCGAACTCCCTTCATTCCTCTACTCCTCTTTTTAAACTCTCTCTCCTCTTTTTGCTTCTGGTTGACCTGCTCTCTACCATGGTGGGTGTGAGATGGCTTTTCATCAGTAACTTATTGTGATTTCATATCCTTTTGCATTGAGCTACCCAAAAACGTGATGAAATTAGGTTAAATACCCTCCCTAGGGACTTTTCATGTAACATAGATACTTCTATATTGCAGTCTATAGAGAAATCTCCATATAACTATTGAGGCCTGTGAAAAGCAATCTTCAATGTATATATTCTATCAGAGGCCTGGGGTCCAGTAATAGAAAGTAAGGAACCTGGGGGTGGGTCATAGGGGCCTATTAAAGGATTAATGCCGACAAACAGAGCAGACTCTCATCATGGACATTACTATCTGGTCTTTGTTGTACAATGATGAGAAAAAGGGTAACCATGTTTACAACTTTTGACTTTCAGGCTCCATATCTCCCCATCCACTACAACTTTGAATGTGACACTACCATCATTTTATAGACCATCATCTTGGCTATCTCATACATACATTTGACTTGCAACTATTTAGCATATGATTAGTTATGCGGATTCTTGTCATGTAACTGCATTGTTACTGTTTTGTTCCTCCTTTGGTTTTCACCCTACTTGAATCCTTCTGGGCATGCTCTCGATCAGATTCAAGAATGTCTCAACCGAAAACCGATCCCAGGTTTCTTCTATATGTTCCCAATGTTCGTGTACACCGGTCAACTCACTTGGGGTACGAATACAGCTTTTTCTTCAACTCTACCCACAAGTGTTTGTTTGGGTTGTGGTCTGGGGACTGTAGGGCCCGATCCAGCACCTCTACGTCATTGTCATTTAATCATTTGTTTGCTAATCTCGATGTATGCTTGGGGTTGTTGTCCTGCTAAATTCCTATGTCGTCTTTTCATACCCATAGTACTAGAGTGTATGAAATAACTCATCTTGTCGTATACTCATAGCTCAACATTGAGACCACCATTGATCCTGGTCAAGTATTCAATGGCTTTCGCTGTGAAACAACCCCATATAATCAGGCTTCCTCCACCAACTTGATAGTGTTTTCAATTTCTCAATCCGTCACATTCTTTCCCTGGTTTCTTCCAGAATCATTTGCACCCATCAAATTTGACAGATCTTGTGATGAGCCAACTTGTTGATATTTTGTCTGGACGTCCATCTCTTGGCTTTTGAACAACTGGATGGACTTCATTTTGTATTCTTCCAACTACATACCTCCCAACTTTTGAAGAACCGAAAGAGGGACAAAATGTGCGGCGCGCGTAGCGCGCCGCAGCAAATTTAGCCCCACCCACTTTTGTGTTGACTCCGCCCACTCATTAATTTTTCATGTGCCCGCACACAGTATAATCCTCCTACAGTCACCCGTAAATTATATGTCCCCCCTCTATCTCTCCCCCAGTTTCATATACACCCTTCATCTGCCCCCAGTTTCATGTCCCTCTTCCATCTCTGCCCCCAGATTCATGTCCCTCCATCTCTGCCCCCAGATTCATGTCCCCTCCATCTCTGCCCCCAGATTCATGTCCCACATCTCTGCCCCCAGATTCATGTCCCCTCCATCTCTGCCCCCAGATTCATGTCCCCTCCATCTCTGCCCCCAGATTCATGTCCCACATCTCTGCCCCCAGATTCATGTCCCACATCTCTGCCCCCAGATTCATGTCCCACATCTCTGCCCCCAGATTCATGTCCCTCCACCTCTGCCCCCAGATTCATGTCCCCTCCATCTCTGCCCCCAGATTCATGTCCCACATCTCTGCCCCCAGATTCATGTCCCTCCATCTCTGCCCCCAGATTCATGTCCCTCCATCTCTGCCCCCAGATTCATGTCCTCTCCATCTCTGCCCCCAGATTCATGTCCCTCCATCTCTGCCCCCAGATTCATGTCCTCTCCATCTCTGCCCCCAGATTCATGTCCCACATCTCTGCCCCCAGATTCATGTCCCCACATCTCTGCCCCCAGATTCATGTCCCACATCTCTGCCCCCAGATTCATGTCCCTCCATCTCTGCCCCCAGATTCATGTCCCTCCATCTCTGCCCCCAAATTCATGTATCCTTCCCCTAGCTTTTTTTTATCCAAAGCTATCATTTCTATTCCTTCCAACCTGACCCCTGCACTCCATGCACTTATTCAATGAAGCAATACTCTGCACATTCACAGCCTAGACTGGTGGGCACTAAGCAGTCTGTACATGGTGGTACCATGAAGAGGATTAGGTTATACAGTTCTGTATATTCACTGATACCAGCTGGTGACTGGCTCACACATCTTCAATTAAAAGATGGCTGGACCTTTGTATCAAAATAGCCCTCTTACCTCTCGCGTCTCCCTATTTCCTCACAGATTGTAAGCTCTTGTGAGCGAGGCCCTCACTCCTATTGTTTGATACATTATTTCCTTTCCATTGTAATGTCAAATACTGTCTGTTCATGCACTCTGTGCTTTGTAAAGTGCTGTGGAATATGTTGGTTCTCCCTCTTAAATTTGTTCAATATTAAAACATGGTTTGAAAAACGGAATTTTCTGTGACACATTCATTCCCTTTAAGATTTGTATGCACCACACACTTGTTGAAAATTTGGGTATTAGTATGATATTAGATTTGTGCCGCAAATTTACGTCGATCATAGCTTGAGATTCTGTGAGTATCCATTCCATGAGATAGGTTATCTCTTAAGACAATCTAAAGCTGTCTATTTTTGCCTGCAAATCTAGTAGAACGTACTGGTTAGATAACCTGTCTCTGCTTGAGATTGAGCTTGTGTACAGAATGCTGATCACTGCCGTCTCAAGAGCACTTTAAGAGACTGATCCTTACTGGAGCTTGTCAGTTTCTCAGTCTTTGGCAGACACCATCACTTTCCCAGCTTGTAGTTAGATCATCCATTTAGATAACCCTTTTCTCAAGGCAATCTCTATGTGGTAATTTATAGAAAAATGCGTTTGTGCAGTTTCCCAGAGTTGAAAATTTAGGGCAGTTTCACACCTATCTATAAATCAGCACAATAGATTTTGATTCCGTTTTTGGAGCCAAAGCCAGAAATTGATCCAGCAGGAGGGAGAGGTATATTTCTTATTCTGTTTATATCCAGTTCTGACTTTGGCTGGACAAACTGCACCTCCCCCCCCCCCCCCTTCCCCAAGGCTGTGTGTGAGACTATTGAACTAATGCATATACATATATCTATGTAGATATAATGTGCCGCATCCAGAAATTTACCAGAACATTATTGGTTATATAAGGAATTCATTTGTTATGAGGCTGTATAACGTATCAAAGAAGTAAATAAAACTGATGACGGAAATAAAGCTATAAAAACGCAACAATACATGTCATTTTATAGCCAATGTATTTAGAATAGCAATTTATAATTAAAATAAACACATATTTGGGACCCCGTAACTGTATAACTGGTTCTTTTAAATAGTGACATTATAAGGTATGATACATATGTATATTTTCACCCTTAATGGCATTGTCTCCGCAGGCATTGGTGGCTTGATAGGATATACCATTTATGTCCAATTGTACTGATGACCAATGTGACACCTGTCAAGTGCCAGAGTTGCTTGGAAAGCCAGTTTTTCTTTTGTTGCCTCCTCTCACCTTTTTCAAGAGGTGATGGTAGTCTTTGACTATAATGGCTGACTATACCGCCACGTGTAACAAGCTGACGAGGAGGAAGACTGTGGCACAGTGTTTCACAGAATTCAAGGTGCCACAAAAGTCCTCCAGCATTTACACGTTGATGGTGTATGTTGTCTTCTCCTGAGACAAGCCCTTATGGTGTTTTAATATATTGTTCATCTTTTATTGAGCAGTCTTATACGGATATGGCTCTCTATCCTACACTAAATGATGCACAAGTCTGCACTGTTACGGCTGTTTTTCCTTTATGTTCGTCTAGCAATTAGTTATATTGCAGAAAGCCGTAGTCTATTGGGGCAGACGGGGGTTAATAGTGCTAGGCTTTCATCCTTTGTGGCTATGTTGTGCTTCCTTTGGCTGCCGCCATGCAGCATCATAAAGTGGACTGGCACAGACGGATGATAGGAGCTGGCACAGCTACCCGTGTCTGAAGCTCCACAACACTATAATGTGTGAGTAGAAACGGTTTTGGTATTGACGTGTAAGGAGGCTTATGGGATTTCCCCCTGTGCAGCTGATGTCTGTTTTGAGTCATCAGAATTACATGTTAAAAAAAATCGGGTTCTGTCGACCACAGTTATTAACTTCACTCTGTACAGACTAACAGGTTAACCCTCAGAGGAGTGTTTATAGTGTGGGATTTATGGCTGTGTAAGGGCTGGATCTGGAAGACATAGTATCCAGATGCTGTAGCTAAGCATGAATTTTGCCTCAACCCTAGGAGCTATTCACATGTTGAGGTGTAGTGTGTGTGTGTATCTTTGTTTTCTCTTTAGAGAGAGAGAGTGTGTATGTATGTATATGTGTATATATATATATATATATATAATGTGTGTTTTATGAGAATTTAAAATCCTGCTGGTTTCCCTTGGCAACAGACAACACTTAGGCTCATCCTCTGTTGTCAGAGGTGTCTGACAGGGTTTGAACTTTAATACCAGCCATTAGATAAAAGTGGCACTATTTCTGGGGTGGGGGGGACTATTAAGCTCCATTCATTTTTATTTTTTTTTTTTTTTTTATAATTGATAACCCCTCCAAAAATATTGGTGATACCATTGTAATTGATTTAAAAAAAAAAAAAAATTGCAAAAGTTCTACATGGCACCTTTATCTATACTGTAAATTTTTCCCATTTGACAAATATTTGGCGCATGAAGTAAATTGTCAAAAATCCATTACATCATTTTAAACTTGGTCTACTTTGTACAAGAAAATTGCAACATATTCTTTATTTTCTGTTTCATAAATGTGTCGTAAAGTGAGACACTTCTAAACCCTGCCCATTCTGCTGTAATCCCCGCCCATTCTGCGGCACACTTTTCAAGTGTCAAGTCAGTTTGTATTGTTCTGTTCTTTCTGGTGCACACTGTTCATAAATATGTTGCAGATGCTGTACACTAGAGATGAGCGAACAGTGTTCTATCGAACTCATGTTCGATCGGATATTAGGCTGTTCGGCATGTTCGAATCGAATCGAACACCGCGTGGTAAAGTGCGCCATTACTCGATTCCCCTCCCACCTTCCCTGGCGCCTTTTTTGCTCCAATAACAGCGCAGGGTAGGTGGGACAGGAACTACGACACCGGTGACGTTGAAAAAAGTAGGCAAAACCCATTGGCTGCCGAAAACATGTGACCTCTAATTTAAAAGAACAGCGACGCCCAGCTTCGCGTCATTCTGAGCTTGCAATTCACCGAGGACGGAGGTTTCCGTCCAGCTAGCTAGGGCTTAGATTCTGGGTAGGCAGGGACAGGCTAGGATAGGAAGGAGAAGACAACCACAACAGCTCTTGTAAGAGCTAAATTCCAGGGAGAAGCTTGTCAGTGTAACGTGGCACTGACGGGCTCAATCGCCGCAACCCAGCTTTCCCAGGATCCTGAATGGAATACACTGTCAGTGTATTCCCGTATACCCGATATATACCCCGATACCCGTTCCAACGGTGTGCCCCCCCACCTTCACCCCAGAAATACCCTGCAAGTCCCCTAGCAATAGAATTGGGGCTATATACACCCACAATTTTTACTACTGGTATACAGTGCCATTGTCTGACTGGGAATTCAAAGAATATATTGGGAATACAAATACCCTCATTTCTTGCTACTGCCATATAGTGCCAGTGTCTGACTGGGAATTCAAAGAATATATTGGGGTTACGTGCACCCACAATTTTTACTACTGGTATACAGTGCCATTGTCTGACTGGGAATTCAAAGAATATATTGGGAATACAAATACCCTCATTTCTTGCTACTGCCATATAGTGCCAGTGTCTGACTGGGAATTCAAAGAATATATTGGGGTTACGTGCACCCACAATTTTTACTACTGGTATACAGTGCCATTGTCTGACTGGGAATTCAAAGAATATATTGGGGTTATAAATACCCTCATTTCTTGCTACTGCCATATAGTGCCAGTTTCTGACTGGTAATTCAAAGAATATATTGGGGTTACGTGCACCCACAATTTTTACTACTGGTATACAGTGCCATTGTCTGACTGGGAATTCAAAGAATATATTGGGGTTATAAATACCCTCATTTCTTGCTACTGCCATATAGTGCCAGTTTCTGACTGGTAATTCAAAGAATATATTGGGGTTACGTGCACCCACAATTTTTACTACTGGTATACAGTGCCATTGTCTGACTGGGAATTCAAAGAATATATTGGGGTTATAAATACCCTCATTTCTTGCTACTGCCATATAGTGCCATTGTCTGACTGGGAATTCAAAGAATATATTGGGGTTACGTGCACCCACAATTTTTACTACTGGTATACAGTGCCATTGTCTGACTGGGAATTCAAAGAGTATATTGGGAATACAAATACCCTCATTTCTTGCTACTGCCATATAGTGCCAGTGTCTGACTGGTAATTCAAAGAATATATTGGGGTTACGTGCACCCACAATTTTTACTACTGGTATACAGTGCCATTGTCTGACTGGGAATTCAAAGAATATATTGGGGTTACGTGCACCCACAATTTTTACTACTGGTATACAGTGCCATTGTCTGACTGGGAATTCAAAGAATATATTGGGGTTATAAATACCCTCATTTCTTGCTACTGCCATATAGTGCCATTGTCTGACTGGGAATTCAAAGAATATATTGGGGTTACGTGCACCCACAATTTTTACTACTGGTATACAGTGCCATTGTCTGACTGGGAATTCAAAGAGTATATTGGGAATACAAATACCCTCATTTCTTGCTACT